>NC_047017.1:22753421-23413335 GCF_902652985.1 Pecten maximus | reverse complement strand
CATGAAATTAAAGGCTTATGACATCATTAAACAGAGGGCAATATTTAACCAACAACTACAGACATTATCCAGAACCATGGAAACCAACAATACCACAAGTACCTGCAGAACAATCAACCGTGCAATGGTTTCCTATTTCATTGCTTTCCTGGGGAAGCAATAAAGTTTTAGACCTTCAATTTCTTAATCAGTCAATGATTTACCTTTGTCGTTAGTTTACGGTTGTGACTAGTTATTAAAGTATCAAGCACCTGTAGATACCACCATCCAAAAGTACCCCAAGTCAATCAGTGCAGGAATAAAAAACCTCAAGTGATCCAGACCACCATCGTCATGAAATACACACACATTCAATAAACCATACCCATTACAAATCGGGTGTCTTTAAATACACCAATCCTTTGTTTGATAAGAAAATTAGCTGTTTTATTAAACAAATTTTGATAGCTGTCATGTTAAGTTGATTGGACTCCCATGAGTATAAATGCAAACTTCATAAAGAGAGGAAATTCTATCGGTAAGCAAAAATAGTGTACATGCATGTCCTTCTAATACAGAACATTCTGACAATCTAAATCTTTATAATAATTAATTACACAAAAGACACATATAATTGACAATGAGATATTTAGAGTGAACATGCACTGTATTTGTACTGATAAACCGCAAGGTAATAAATTCAAAGTAATAAATGAATTAAATTGTAATGGAAGTTATTTCTGTTCACAAATCAGTCAAACTATAGACCCATAGCAACAACAATATGGTATGTCCAAATTTCTGTCATATCTTCATTGTTAAATGGAAATTAAATAAGAAGAAAATTCAGGTTAGTCCTCCAAGACTTTCACTTATCTTTGAGATCATCAAAACATATCTTTAGGGATTGCTACTGATCTTGTGTCATCCTCAAGATCATCCTTTAGGGACTGCTGCTCTAGAAAATCATTAGAGGTCTTGAAGAGACTTCCACTTATCTTTGAATCATCAAGACTAATGTTTTTAGGAATTACTACTGATCTCTGTCATCCTCAAGATCATCCTTCAGAGACGGCTACCCATCTCAGAAATCTTAAGAGGTCTTTAAGAGACCTCAGAATCTAAAGAATCTTTTGAGATAATTAGGATTTGTCTTTTGTGATTGCCACTGGTCATGACCTCAAGAGATCATTGGGGACAGTCTTTAGAGACTTCCACTGATCTATGACATCATCAAATATAGACCAATCTCTAGAGCTCGAGATTACCACTTATATTTGTGATCATCAGCACTTTTTCTTAGAGACTGTCTCTGATTTTTGTGATCATTGAGACCTTTCTTTACAGACTGCCTCTGATTTTTGTGATCATCAAGACCATTCTTTACAGACTGCCACTGATTTTTGTGATCATTGAGACCATTCTTTACAGACTGCCTCTGATTTTTGTGATCATTGAGACCATTCTTTACAGACTGCCTCTGATTTTTGTGATCATCGAGACCATACCTATATTTACAGACTGCCTCTGATGTTTGTGATCATTAGAACCATTCTTTACAGACTGACTGACTTTTGTGATCATCAGGACCATACCTATATTTAGAGACTGCCATTGATTTTGTGATCATCACGACTATTCTTCAGAGACTGTAACTGACTTCTGACATCATAATTCTTAAGAGATTCTAATCAATCTACTGTTACAAATTTAACTCAAATAGATCCCAAAAGATTCCTATTTTTCACTTTTTCATAAATAATCTAGCAATTATTTTATCATAGTATACTGAAAATGCTGTAATTATTTCCCTAGATCTTTGTGCATTAAAGATCATTGCTTCAGTTTATAAATTATGTACAGACTTTATGATAATGATATTTTTTTACAACTTAACAAAAGCCTCTGAAACAGTATCATCTTTAAATTGTTGAATTTTGTTATCCGTGACAGGATCCCATAAAACACAACTCCACTGGTCTATTGATATGAGGGATAATGCGACTGTGTATGACTGCCAATACCTCGGACATGCCATCGCTGATGATTACCCTTGATGCCTCATAACGGCTCTATTGATTCACGTGGCCAAGGATCATTCGTCAGGTAATGTCTTGTCTTTTTACTTAATGAACAATTAAAAAGAAGCCATCAACTGTTCTTACAGGGAAGGCACTCATTAATCTTTAATGATGTCCGATATAATTACAGGGTGACCGCTCTTTGATACCTGTGCACCTGGCAATGTCTGCTGACAAAGGCCGAAGCTCAGGTGATAAGCTCCGGTGACCAAGCACTGGAAATTGCCTCCTGGAACTTGTAATTATAGAAGGACATGCATGGTTTAACTGAGCTCCCACTGATGCATGTACAGTGTGTACATGTAACTTAACATCTCAATATACTTGCTATATATAATATGTATTCAACTTCGTCATAGCTTCTTTGTACATGTGTACACTTTGGTTGTACCATATTCTCTGTAATAAGCACCAATAATTGTGAAAAGGGAGAGGGTGCTTATTGGGTTATTACAATCAAAATATATGAATACAACATGCATACTGGGGGTTGCTAAAAGCAATACATATCCCCGCTAAAAATAGTAAGTGACCTTGGCCCAATAAAAGCCCTGAAACTAAAAACTGTGAGAGATATTATGGTCCTTTATCATTGTATAAAGATATTAATTCCTCAAGGAATGAAGCTGATAGAGTGCTGACAAACTTTAGCACTACATACATATACAAGAGGGACAGAGAGGAAACCTTAGTCCCTCCTAGTTTCATGGAAGGGGATCGATGTAACAATGTAACCTAATGTAACCTAATGTAACCTAATGTAACAATGTAACCTAATGTAACCTAATGTAACCTAATGTAACCTAATGTAACCTAATGTAACAATGTAACCTAATGTAACCTAATGTAACAATGTAACCTAATGTAACCTTATGTAAAAATATAACAATGTAACAATGTAACCTAATGTAACAATGTAACAATGTAACCTAATATAACAATGTAACAATGTAACCTAATGTAACAATGTAACCTAATGTAACCTAATGTAACAATATAACAATGTAACAATGTAACCTAATGTAACAATGTAACCTAATGTAACAATGTAACAATGTAACAATGTAACAATGTAACCTAATGTAACAATGCAACAATGTAACAATGTAACAATGTAACAATGTAACCTAATGTAACAATGCAACAATGTAACAATGTAACCTAATGTAACAATGTAACCTAATGTAACAATGTAACCTAATGTAACCTAATGTAACAATGTAACCTAATGTAACCTAATGTAACCTTATGTAAAAATATAACAATGTAACAATGTAACCTAATATAACAATGTAACAATGTAACCTAATGTAACAATGTAACCTAATGTAACCTAATGTAACCTTATGTAACATAATGTGACCTAATGTAACACCGGACTAATAATGGCAATAATAATATGTTACCTGACAGTTATAAAACAATGCAAGGTAGTCTAAGTAACTGATGGCAAATACAGGTGAATGTTTAAAAAGAAAGGAAATGAAACTTTTTTGGTTTTGAAACAAATTTCACTGCCAGCTACAAGTAACAAACTATATTTAGCAGTTTTACAGAAATAGTGCAATTTTGTTAAAAGTCCATAAACAAAGCAAGAAGGGCACTTATTGCAATTGGGATATGGGCACTTACTACAGCAATTAAGGTGTATCATTATATCAAACAAAAACACAGGAAAATATGTTAACATTTTAAGACTTGTATACAACCTAAAATTCTCTAGTTTAACACAAAAGTTATAATTGTTTTAGCTAAATTTTATTACTTGACTTAAAAACTGGGAAAATCTATTTTATTTATTTTACCTGAAGTCGAATCTTAGCTACTAGACTAGACCGTGCTGAAAACTAACATATACCACCATGTATGGTATAACTTATTTATTAACAACTACCACATCACTGAGCCATGACTTAATTATAGTGGAATTTCCGTTCAATGTATAATAATTAAAGTAAGGCAGTTGTATGCTTGATGTCATTTATTCTTTTTTTTTAACCATTTCAAGTCTATTTAACCTGACCTACAAATTTACATCCGGTCTCTTTATCAAGTCATCTATGAACATTTTTATTTCAAATATTGTTCACAAACTTTTATTGAAATCTTCCAATATCTATATATTGACCAAAGAATTTACATCACAATGACACTTGCACAATGAAGGCGAGTCTGGATAGAGGGAGTCCTTTCAACCGCTATCTTGATTTATCACTAGTCAATCAACCCACCTGGTAACGAAGGAATACTAGCCAATTTCACCTGTTATATAGCTGTATTCATGAAAATTAAAGGTATTTTTAATTTACTTACAAATTCGACTGAATCCTGCAAGCAAATCAAATATGTCTTTATCAATTCTCTGTAGGCCATTTCCTGTTTCTTTCAATTTTGTTATTTTTTTTTAATGAGAAATATATTCCAATGAATTTGAAGACTTCTTAAACACATTGTGTCAGGAAAATCTATTTTTATTGAAACCTCTGGAGCAAAGAGCAATAGTAAGGTGCGGAGTGCCTAGCGGAGTGCCTAGCGTGCCACACTAAATTTGAAGCACTTTCACACAAAGAGCCTCCCTGACAAAGACCCTGTGGGACTTTATATTACTGGGTCACAGTTTGCATGCTTGTAACAGGAAACCTGTCACCAGGTTCTTCAGTCCAATGATTTGTCCACCCTTCATCAATTATATATCACAATTTTACATGATGATCAGAACAAGGCCTTATACCAACCAGAAATTGTATATAAATACAGGGCCATGGTATCCAGCCTATTTTTACTGCAAGTTTACATTGATACTGATATTTATATTGCATGTCAATCATACAAGTACTCAATATTTAAATACATTTTTTTATTGTATATCAATCTCTTTTTCAAAAATGTTTGGACAACTAGAACATTCAAGGTTTTAAGATATTCAAATTTTAATGATATTTCCATAATTTGACCCTCTATTTGCCTCAACTCATGGGTCCAATCTTTCGTTCAAAAGGATTCCCACCCTTATACAACGTCTTATTCACTTGTGTTGTATAATTACTTACGTGGACTCTTTCAGACATCCCTCGAATATGTTGTATGAACTCTGTCCCAGCTTTGGCTCGTTCTGATAGGGCTTGTAATGTTTGTGATAATTCCGTCTACAAACAGAAACATCAAAGGTTGTAGAAACGGTCAAAACTATAGAATATACACACAAATACCTCAATGAAATAATACAAGTCAAAATGTATAAAAAAATATATGTTCAGAAGTCGTTTTTAGTAATGGAACTTCTTCTATGATACAATATACATTGTAAAAGATATGTACATGTACCATGCAGCATGATAATTTCTTGAAGAAGCTTGGAAAATCAATTGAGGATAGCACATTCTGTTTAAAACATCTACAGATGATTAATACAGAATGGAAAAAGTTAATAGATTAACACGTACACTGGATTTGGACAAATTGTATGTTTTAAAGAAACGCATTGATTGCAAATTATGGATATATATATATAGCTACCACAAAGTTTGATCGATCCAACGGTCAAGGAATGTTGTTATTATCAAACATTTACAGCAAAGTTTGATTACAGCAAAGTTAATTTAATACTGTGTGATATAGCTAATCATAATTCATTGTAAATTTAAACCTCTTTTAAATTTGCTTATATAATTAGCAGAAGTGGCATTTCAGTCAATTGTACTGCTTATAGTTATAGGAGTATAGCTGTTTATCAGGAATCTGTTATAGGAGAATAACTGTTTATCAGGAATCTGTTATAGGAGTATAACTGTTTATCAGGAATCTGTTATAGGAGTATAACTGTTTATCAGGAATCTGTTATAGGAGTATAACTGTTTATCAGGAGTCTGAGATTCTGAACAAATACAGTTCCTGTTTATATAAATTGCAACAGGAGAGGAAAAATGAAACAAGAGTGGGACTTCACTTGAACCAGAGACATCCAAACTCTAAACAGAAGATCTATAACCATTTGAGCTACCTAACGGTCACCATGCAAGTCCAGTTCGCTACATTCCTCCCTATTTAGACCAAAGTCCCCCCCCCCCCCCCCCCCCTGTTTACTGAGGTTTAAGTAGTTGCAGCCATTATTTGATGCAGCTTTTTTTGATTTTATGAACAATTAAGTTTTCTAAACAGTTTATGAAGAAAGAATATTGACCAATAATCAATGATTAAATAAGTACATGTACTAATTAGTATATATTTATTACAGGCTGATGATACCACAACAACCATCAGATAATCCCTCAGACCATACAGGAAGAACTACACGACATTCTATCTATCTATCTTACATAAACACGTCTCAATGTACATCACACCAGAAGCCTTACGTTTTCTTCCTTCCGTGCATTATAATCAATTACCATGACAACTGTCGATAATAACTCCTTTAAAGTATCTTGTATCATTCAACAGATATTATGACGGGAACTTTTTCAGATCAGAGATTGCCTCCCATAAAATAAATAAGTTCTTGTTGATAATCAATCTTTACATCATGAATTGTGCAGATTACAGACATAGATACAAGATGGCTGCTTGAACAACACATTAGGGGTAGACAGGGGAGCTCAAGCCATGTACAAGATATAATAAAATGTACACGAATAATTCTGAGCTACATCCCACTGCAAAGATGGTAATACATTTACCAGGGAATTGATATCTTTCTTGGTGTTCAATAGATTTGTATGATAGTAAGTTTGTTGAGGATGTATCCCTGTGATATGATAGCCCTCACAATGGGTCAGAGGTCATATCTGATCAAGGTCGGGGGTATATAGGTCAGGGTCACTACCAGTAGATATCTCAGATACAGATATCAACACTCAACATCCATACAACATAACTCTATTTTAACACTTACATTGCGTAATATGAAAAGGAAAATACAATGCCATTGGTCTGACTGGGATTCTTAACCAATGACCTCTTGATTGCTCATTTAGTCAGTAATAATAATGACAATTAAAGTCTAAAACTCATACATGCCATACCTCCCGGCGTGAGACAAAATCTCCCTTATTTTCAAGTCATATATTTCCTCCCGGGAGGAGAGCCCAAATTCCCGTATTTTGTAATTCCCTCAGGTATTTTTGCCGACGCCATTTTTGTTTACAATTGAGTAGTTTTTCTCGCGAGATTTGACTAAATTTAGCGATCACGTGATCCATCTGTTCACGTGATCACTGAATCAAAATGGCGCCTGTTGGACACGGCTTTCACACGGAGCTCTGGCTAGTGTAATGTTTGCGCTAGAATATCTATCACCATGAAATAAAGGCAAGTCGCTTACAACTTAAACCCCCTTTGCTAACAGACTTGAATTATTGTTTGTTTTCTTTTAGGACCATACCTTGACGATGGTAATTGATACAGAGTCTAGAGTCAGACGCAAAATCACCAAAATCACGCGTGTTTTTCATTTAACATGTGTGTCGTTGATCAGTGATAGCAAGATGAAATCCGATATTTTCTTTTAGAAAACTATCAAAATTAGCACATCTGTTGGTCGTAGTGGTCAATCATGATGTTTACAATGACTGTACCGTCCATGACAGAGACAATATACAAAATCTAGAATGATCGTGATAAGATTTACTGCAGTCTCATAACATGAACATCTTCAGTTCTCATGACTTCATGTACATGTACATGTATATACTTGCACACTTGGAATATTTTTATGTCTAAATGGTCCAACATAAGAGATCCCACAGGACATTTCATGGTGATTTTTACAGCTGGTGTGCTCCCTCAGAGTGGATCAAGCTTTCTAATTTTCAGAAAATCCAAACTGATAAATGATTACCTTGCTTATCTTAATCTTTAGCTATGTAATTATTATAAACCCTTTTCAAATACTGTTATGTAATATGCATAAAGCTGTGAAACTTTTTGTGTTACATAAAAAAAAATTAAAAAATAATTTCAAAGCACCAGAATCTGAATATATACTTATTGCATTTTTTTACCTTATACAACTTTTTGTTTTTTGCATATACAATATGATTAATATCCAAAATAAAGATAAATATTCTTTATCACTTTAAAAATTAGTTTATTGGCTTAAAATTGAGTAAAACTGTTGATATTCATGTCGCGCACAAATCTCCCTTATTTTAGGCAAAACTCCCTTAAAATAATCCTCAATCTCCCTTATTGGTCTCCCAAAAATATGGCATGTATGAAAACTTCAAACATATTCTTGAATATATGCATGCTGATATTTGTTAATACAAAATGTATTCAGTATTAGTTTTTAAACTCAATAACAAAATTTTAACTCAATAACAAAATCTTTAACATTAACTGTTTGTTTAAATATTAACCATATGAATGTCCTAGCTTATTATATATCAATTCCTTCTTCCTGCTGTGGAATGAAAATAATGATCAATAAATGTCAGAAACAAAATGTCTAGCCATCAGTTTTCAGAAAACATGACTATTACATTGACAAATGTGTCAACCACAAGCATACACAGCCAATTAGGATGGTGTCAGTTTAACATGGCACCTCATGTGGAGGACCAGGAAGTGACATTCGATACTGCCACCAGCTAGCTATAGGTAGCCCATATTGACCATTGATGACTAGACGGTCATGTAGTTAAAGGTGTGAGGAATGTTGGAAGGAATTCAACCAATCAGAACTCTGATTAAAACAAAGAGGAATGTAGATGAGAGATGAGTATAATAGATGCCAAGTAAAAGTTGAGCCTGGCGCCAGTCTAGTGTCTGAGGAGTTAACAAATCTATCTAGTGGACAGATCAATCACCAGGTTATCACTAAAGTGGTCAGTTACAACACTGGGAGCTGTACATGTTCTATAACCTCTGTTTTATAAACTCTGATCACAGGCTACCTTCAGAGAACCACAGGGATGGTACCACATTTTGGGCCTGTTGTTAGGGGGGGGGGGGGGGGGCACATCCCTTACTGCAGACCCTAGGGGTCACAGTGTGGCGCTGAGTTGCCATTTCTAAACCTCCCAGTAAGCTAGCTATATAGATCCATACCCCTTAGGGGATAGGGCCATTTTCTGTGTGATTAATTTGACATGTCCAGACATTTAATATTGACTGAAGGAGAGATAACACATTTAAAACTACACCGATAGCTGTTATAAACAAGAGATTTAGAGTTGGAAATTTACAGCTGGGGTGTGTTTTTTCCTAAGTCTACTATATATCATCAGAGTACTGAAATGAAGCAGCTGGATCTATAGTAGAACTGAATCTCACTGTATGTTTTACAGATTTTTATGGCTGATCAATAAAACACAATATTACACAAATCAGATAAAGGACCTGTTTGAATAAAAAAAAAAATATTGTTTAACTACTATCTGATATACGGTGTGCCTGGAATCTGTCACCAACAAATGTGTACTTGAGTAAATGAAGGTCACATTATGACAAACTTTAAACACCAGTAATTTTGCGGAGTAGTTGCATTGACTGATTGAGGAGCATTTGATGGCCATATGCATGCTGCACAGTGTGATAAGTAAAGTTAGCAGATGCAGTAAATAAGTTCTTCATAAACCTAAATCTCTAACAATAGAACTCCCTTGGGTGAAATTAAACCTGCTGAAAAAGAAATTATAATTGACCAAAATTGACGTCCTTAAATGACTCTGGCTATAAATAGGACGTTAAACAAAATAAACCAAACCAAAACCAAACTATGACAAAAATGAACACATTGATTATATAGTGTACATGATCAGAACTCTAATTCCCCCATTAAGAGGGCATGGAGCGGACAACCTCATAAAACAGAGAAATTACTAATTAATAACTTATGGAAACTGCCACATACACTGTAAATATTGCCACCTAAAACTGAAACTGTGGGGTAATGCAAAGTGTAAGTATGCTACTATACTCGAGAATGAGTGTGAGAATGAGTGTGAGAATGAGTGTGAGAATGAGTGTGAGAATGAGTGTGAGAATGAGTGTGAATGTGAGTGTGAGAATGAGTGTGAGAATGAGTGGGAGAATGAGTGTGAGAATGAGTGTGAGAATGAGTATGAGAATGAGTGTGAGAATGAGTGTGAGAATGAGTGTGAGAACTGTGAGAACCCCTTCTGTGAAGATTCCTGATGTCTGAGTTGGAGACTGATCTATTTACACATCTGACATGCTGTACAGACATTGTCACATTTACGGTGATGAATGGTGTACAAAACCTGCACATGTACTAGTGCTTGAATGTGGCTATACCTATATAGCTTTGGTAGTATCTATTGACAGGTTAGCTGTGTCCCCTGTACACAAATGCATCAATTTCTTTTGTGTATATTATACATGTATATGCCAGATGACAAACGGGGAAATCTCAAACACTACTAGTACTATACAAAGACAAATATCCAAACCTTTGTATATATCCAATGTGTCACAGGTAACCTTTTATTTACTATCAAATCTAACCAGTCAATATTGATATACAAATTAAAAATATTTTTTCACCATGTTCGATCGACCAGCTGGCATGACAATTGTTACAGCTACATAATACAAACCCATACATGTATCACAATAACGATTTTCACTAATTGTTATGTAATCCTATCTGAGGGTATATGTGGCCATGTAACGGCTAATCCTATTACATGTCCATGGTTTGAGATGAAAAGACAGATGTAAATATTGATCTACTATATGGAATACAAGTGCTCTTACAAGGATATTACGTATACCATAATATATATAGTACACATTAATATTATCTTCTGACTTGTTCCGATTATATGACAGCAATTATTTTTGTATTGTAAATATTTACAGCACCATAGCCGCAAGTTTTTATTAGGACGTTCTATTAAAAGAAACCCTTCAACCAAAAACTAATTATGTAAAGAACCATATTTTACTATTACCTATGGTATATAGATATGTGATCATGTTACAATGATTCATGTTCCTATTAATATATTTAGACATTTTGATTGTGCCACATATGTACTACGCATAAATTAAATCATATTATAACTACAACCCCAGTATATATATATAGTCATTAGAAGTTTGTACAGGTAGCTATAGGATATGGCCACATTACAAATACTGGCATGTAGAGAAGAACTTGTAGGTGGAATATATATATATTAATCATTAAACAGAAAATTAATTAAATACACTGTTAGAAAATTCCACATAAATTCCAAGCATTCTTAAAAACCAGGAATGCCAAGATACTCAAAAGAATAGAAACAATCATTAAAGTAAGTATGAAACATACAGGGTATAATGCCCACCTACATGTGTCGATAAATAAATATATATACATGTACTGTCCTTATATATAAAGTTTTATACCGTGGGGTTATCAAGCTGTTAGCCCATTAAATCATCAGTAAATCTCCTTGTTATGGTAAAAGGTTCATTAATCCGGATCGTTATCTACATTATGTTTTACATTGTGGTTAAGTTCCAGGTGTCGCATAAAACGTATTACCAACACAAGACTCTAACGCAGTTTTCGTTTTATGATGTAATTAGCATAACTAAATCAAAAGCAACATGTCAAACATTAGAAACATGTTATACAACACAAAGAACGAAATTGCATGCTAGAGTGGAACCCATTATAACCAGGTTTATATACGTTTTTGTCATGATGAACTAGTCAAGCATTTATTGGATAAACACAATACAGTTTGTGTGACTAAGACTTCTATTATGGTGCCCCCTGAAAAGGTTTTGTCTGGTGTAATCTTGAGTTTTAATAGAAGGCGTCAGCGCCTGCCAAGCATTTGGTGACAGACTGTGGATGGGGACTTTAAACAAGAGGTTATATTTAATGACTACCCCTCACCTGGCCCAAATAGCTGGTTTGTTTGTTGACATGTTGAATGAGAATCTAGTCCTCCGACCTCTGGCGCCAGACTAGCTATGACTGTAACCTGGGGTATATGCCTTACCCTGCACTTGACTCATTGATTGATCCCTAGTATACATATATGTGTCAATATGGACAATTTAATAAATATCAGTACACCTACAGGACATGGCCATTTAACTATCTTACCCTAAAACTACATAAAAAGTCAATTCCATCAAAACCTGAAAAAATCTATTCTTGCCACTTTTTGTTTGTAAATTAATTTGTGGGCAGACATCATTGATTGACCTCAGATCTGATAACCTCAATGTTAACTACACGAGAGCATGTGGTACATGTAAGTGGTTAGTTTGTGGGCAGACGGTGACCTCCATAACCTCCCTGATAGTATAAAAGTTAAACATTCCTGTTTCACTCGATGTTTTTCATTACATGTTCCCCCATATCAAACAAAGCATGTGTATTTTTTATCAGAGGTCACATGGTTGGGAGAGTGTTCCCTTGGGTGGAGATATGGGGAGATAAAGTGGCTGAATAGCAGTGAGCTAGCTATATAGGGTACCCTGCATTACTGATCAAACATTGATTTATTATAACACCCAGAGTTAGTCAGCAATATTAAGGAGGTTGTACTTCCTTTAACACAGATCCTGTTCCATATTGAAACATTATGTGTTCAGGACTCAACTTGTCTGAGAAATAAATTTTATTATTTAATATCATTTTTTTCTTAACAATTTTCCAAAGCTCCAATTTATCTAAATCCTTATATATTCTGTACATGTTGTTGTATGTTTTGCCATCATAAATATTTATATTACATGATAATAAGTTCTGATATAAAGCCACACTGGGGCTATGCAATATTATATAGATTGTGATCATATTTGATTTAATAATTAACTACACTATTAAAAGCACCCCTAGCCTGTCCTTCTGAGGAAATGTTGAAAATTTGATCACCATGCTTTACTAAATGTAATAAAATTACCCGTCTATTATTATAAAATGGTACATTTTTTATACTTTGAAGATATCAATCCTACTAATTTTCCTGTATTCTTATAACTATAAACACCTATGGGAATTATTTGGTAAGATACAGTAAAATGTATATACATGTATATGGAGATGAATCTGTAATTAATGGCAGCTATTAAAAATTCAGTATGTGGTCATGTCTCCCTAGGATGGGGGTTATTACCCCTTGGTGGGTCAAGGTCCATTCAGTCCATGGGATGTTAATTGTCCCCTAATTACTATGTATGATATGTATAGGAATACCATTACCAAGATAATTGACAGTCAAAACTGATAAGTACTAGTTAAATACTACTAGGTGGTTCAAGCACTATGTGGATAATGTTTCAATTACATATACAATTTTATTATGTAGTTATCATTAGTTAGTTAGACTTTGCCCTTTGATTACATGTTGATTAGGTAATTAAGTATTTGAAAGAATTTTTATCTTATTTTGTTCTTTTTTTCAATAACATACTTCAATGGTCTTCCTTTTAATTAATAAAAAAAATCATTGTTTATGTTACTGATTGGTAGACTGATTAATCCATTTGTTGATGGAACAATTAAGTCATATTCTCACTGAGATATCTCGTCTTTAAGCTGAGTCAATAATTGTTTTGCATAAAACGACATGGTTGCAGAGCATGCAGCTTGACTGGATGCTTGAAGAAATGCTGTACAAAGTTTCCCTTTGTGAAAAATTGATCAAATTGAAAATTTGATAATAATCTGAACTGTTTGTGATAGGACTGGGGCTTGTAGACTTTGACGCCATTTCACATTACTTGAAAAGCTTGTGATGCTACTTCTGACACTTCAAATTAGTTCCATATAATGGATTTCATGATAAATGGAGAATTATGCATTTCATAACTTCAATATGTAACAGTATGCGTATGGGTGGTCCATGTGCACTGAACAATCAAGAAAAAGCACAGTACCTACATCATAGAGCTTTTTCAACTATCTTGGGTTTCACATATTTACTTCGCAATTTACACTTGGATATATAGACAATTATGATAAAAACACAGCTTTAGATTTATTGTATTTGCAGCAAATGCCTGATCGCAATCTTGTAGTTCATATATTATTTCAAATGTACAAACTCAGACTTAAACAAATTTAATGATTTTTATATTGGTGTAATTACTAAAGATTTTTTTCTGTGCCTTAAATAATCATTGATTGTGTAAAACACACAGCAGTTTACAGCAAACAAATTAAGCTGGCCTTGTTCCTAATGGATTAATCCATATCTCTGCTGCTGTCAGTCAGAACTCTGCCAGTATCCCAGTAATATCACCAATCAATGAAGGCCATTGTTCCTGTCTATATTTCTACTGACATACATAGATACATTATTTAACAGAATGTGTTGTTGAGTTATATTGTGCTGCTGTGCAACGTATAGATTGACCATTGATAGATATCTCTAGAAAAATATTGTATACACCATACTGTGGATATCGGTCATTTACTAGTATACCCGTATACAGTATTAACAGTATGTAGTAGTGGAAGTTTACAATTAATTGACAATTGTATACAATGTATATACCAGGAATATAAACATGTTTTACAGCCAATATTCCATTCTTTGAGGTCTTCACAATAGAGGAAAGTTCACTTTGTAATTCAGTAAAAAAACAACAACAAAAAACAGAATAACAATTTCTACTTTTCCCCACTAAAATTTTTTGTGTGATTTAGTATGACAGGGGGTTGTGACTGGAGGTCTGGCTGGTGTAAATCTATTTGGATAAGTGTAGCTCTAGATCCTATCACAGGATGTATCATTACAGGGAGGCTGCTTCACCCAGCAGCATTTAGATACTGGAAATTGCAGCAGCAGCAGTAGCAGCATCAGTTCATTAAAGGGTTGGTTATGCTATGACCACTGAAATACCTCTTTTCATTGATGCATACTGTGACTGTATTATAGAGACAACTAAACAAGTTCAGGAATTATTAAAATGGATTACAGAAACATTCTTGTGAATCGATCCGATTCAATATTGAAAAATGTCCATGTACCGTATTTGAATTTATGTGTCAATGTTGTGTATCGACATTAAAACTAAAGTGACTTTCTAATTTTGAACCCTAATCTAGGACAAAAATTATCTGGCAACTCAAACTTTTTAATCATTGTAATATCTTTTTAAATCCAATCAAAAGCTTAAAATATGAAGTTTTAAGACATAGTTTTGTCAAAAAATTGTACATAGCTATATAGGATATATAGGCTAAAATATTTGCAATTCTCCCCCACAAAAATTCTAATTAGTTGGCATGTTTGACAATGTCATATACCCCAATTATCTGATTATTTCAAAAGAATATTTTCTTAATATACATGCTAATATAAACTGATATCATTCTGTTCATACACCTCCGATGATACACAAATTGAAATACGTAAAATATATAGTACACAGGTACTACAAGTAAACCATGTGTGTCACCACTGAACAATATTGGTTTAGATAAATACTTGAGGACACCTACGTATACATGTATACACAAAAGAGGTTTTAAATAGTATTGACTTCATGCATCCATGAAATTAGGTGTTAATACACAAAACTTATAACTGTACATAACAATTTTATTGAGATGGGAAATATCCAGCTTCAAGCACTAACAAGTATATATCAGTGCAACAAAGATACCGTATTGAAAATTTACATTATAGGACATATATACTTGGTAAGATGTAGTATTTAATGGGAAAAAAAACAAAATCCTGGTATCCAAAAAGTGACAAGGTATTTCATCTGTTCAATGTTAACCTACATTCTAATTCTCGCTTCAAGCTGGGTCGCCCAGGTGTTAATGATGTATTGATATGCATTTACCTACATCACACCTGTAGGTTATTGATACCTAGCCAAAGGTAGGTGTTTCTCTTGATTGAGTATTGAGAAATCATGTGTCGGCTAACTCAATAGTAATTATTGGTCTTCACACGGACATAATATAAGATTAACTAGGCTGTGAGGTTGTGACATAATGATGACAAGTCCTTTGTATCCAATTTCTTTTGAAGCATTCTTACCTTGTGAGATTTGGACATGGCCCCTAGGGCTTGAACCTCATGATTCACATGACGGCCCTCTTGATGACAGACATAGCAGACAGGAGTTTTACAAACTAAGCAGTACATACTAAGATGTTCTTCCACATGTTCTCGACATTTTGCCTCTTTCCCTTTATTTTTGGCACGAATTATTGCTTTTCCTTGTACTGGATCTACCAGGTTGTGCTTTGCTAGAGATCCACGTGATGGATGACATCTATTTTTGCAGTTTTCACAATAAAATACTTCACATTGTTCACACATGATAGAAGCTGCTTTGTTTTCTTGGTCACATAATTCACATTTAATAAAAACATTGACCTTTTTATTATGATCACCACAATACTTGTCAACAATAATTTCCAGAACTTTATTTTTGGGTAAAGAATGATGACCATTTTCATCCAAGAAAACATTTTTCTTACATACGGGACATTTAATTCCGTATACACTTCCCTGCACTGCCTGGAATATGTTGGATATGCTGGCTGTCCCGACATAACTGTTAGGCCTACTATTACAGACAACTCCACTGTCCGTTTCACTAACAAGGCTAACTTTGTCAATGTCGGGAAAGTCTTTCGTTTCCGAATCGGCTATGACAGGTGTAGTAGGATCCTCAAGTTGGGAAATAAAATTCTGTGACGGTTCCTGAATCTTTTCTGCACATCCTGTACACAAAGAATGGGAGCACGGAAGCACTAGAGGATCACAGAAAAATCCCGAACACCGAGGACATTTTAATTCCTCCTCCATCCTGACACACCTGTCTTGTGTATGTTTTGAAGGAAGCGCTCTAGCTAGCATGCTCATTGAATATGCAAATTACACCGAACGAGAACTCGCGAGAGCCCTATTAGCGACGATAGGAGTATACGCACTTGGAACTGGCAATGTGTTACAATATGTATTATGTATGCGTCTACATTATTAAGGGTTCTTAAATGGCAGCGTCTATAAAATTATGTGTCCTAACGGACAGGGCACTTTTTGTGGGCAAAAGGTGGAATCATCGATGTATAAGAAGTTTAGCTTGTACACAACAGAAAAGAAACATACAAAGGTGATTAATGAGTCAGTCCGCATAGTCAAAACTTACTGTCATCGGTAAATCGTTATCAGTTACTCTGACCCGTTAGTGTTGGAGAAATGTTTCGTAACCTATTCTTCAGTTATGTCATTCGTCCAGATGTTCTTTGTTATATTACATCCTTTTGATCAGTTATACAACCTTTATACGATCTGAACATACATGTATATGCGTTGATTTTGGTCTTATCGAAATACGATACCTGTCAATAATCAAGCAGTCGTACCTGTGACTAGAGCATCTACTTTCTCTTTGCCTAATAAATACACAAGACTTAACAGTACATGGACTATTAGTACAAAAAATCTTCAATTATACTGTTAAAAGATGTCAACATTCCTTTCTAAAATGGACAAAATATACTTACCCGTAATTAGAATTACGATAATAAATACATGAAAAATATTTTTTATTAAGATATCCGGAGTTATCCCCCTTATGCCATCAAGGTTTGCAGAGATCAGCATATCTGATGACTTTCATTTGGAGAATTGGAGGTGGTCGAGTGGCAGCGGGCATTTATATGTCTCACAGACATGTTCTAGTTAATAAGATATTCAGACCTCTTGTGAAAAAATATTGCGAAATAAAACAATTAAAAAAAATCATTAGGGATTGTATGATTAAATGTATATCTCACCATATTGCACTTTGGTGTTACCTGTCTTTTACTAAAGAATACATGAAATATAAAAAAAATCATATAGTCATACATGTTGATATTCCAGATTTTTTTTTCAGTCAGTTGGTATAAGGTTACAAGAGTTATTTCCCTTAGCAAGATTATTAAAACAGACTGTTTTAAACAGGGATCATTTTGATAGGAAAAAGGAAATATCAATTTTATGAGAATGTAGAAAACATTCATTCTTTAACATCAGTTGAAGTAGATATTAAACTTTGGACACAGTCTTTGGCCTTTATGCCCACATATCAACATTGTTGATATGCAAATGTTTAAAAATGATATGTTTTCTGATGTAATAATATGGTTTGGCTGAAAACAATAATTCTTCTTTTTTTATATAGATAAATTTCTTAGAATCATTTGCAGAATTTTCACTGAATTTTCACTGTAAAATTTAATGTAGATGAAAGTTGCTATAAGAAGGTTTTTATTTTTTACTATTTCGACCAATACATTATTTTAGTGACCTAAAAAAGCATATACCCAAATCTATGGTAACTTTTTATTTTGCAGTGCCAGTAGGGACAGTTACGATGTTGTTGTAGTAGGTGGTGGAATCGTGGGATTGGCAACAGCCAGAGAACTTATCCTGCGACACCCAAACCTTTCATTTGCCGTAGTAGAAAAGGAAAAGGAACTCTGTAAGATTTACAGTTTTGTTATTTCTGTAATCAGGGCATCACAAGTTATTTCCCTTTGATTATCAAGCCCAAGTTAATGGAACTGTATTGATTAAACTCATATATAGTATGATATAAATTGGAATCATTATTACACATACCTGGTACATTTTATACATCCAGACATTCATTAACTTGAAACTGTAAATTAATATGTTCTTTGTTTCTCTCTACTTCCATACGTAAGTGAAGTTATAAAAATTCTTTATGTGATGATAAATCATTAATTGCTTGTGGATATATATTTACTTCTCTTTTTCTGTTTGAAAGGCCATGTTGACAATGTGTTGTTCAAACACTTGTACTTTTTTTTAATTTGTTGGCATTGTTAATTATTTGGTGATGATACTGTAATATCATTTAGTATTACAACAGGTCTATATATATATATAATATGTCACAATAGTATTGATATTTCTGACATATAAAGATAATTTTCATACATTTTAGTGTATAGAGATTTAGATATGTTATTTTATGGAAAAGCATCAAAATAATACAGTGCACTATTAGTAATATAATTTATACAATATTATATACATTGTATACAGTTTATTTATATTGTGTAGATGTATTTTCTCTTTCACTGATACATCCTGATATTTCACTAGTGTATGTCTAGGGACTGATGTGTTTATGTGTTGTCTGTCTCTAGCTGTACACCAGAGTGGCCACAACAGTGGTGTCATCCATGCTGGGATCTACTACCAGCCAGGGTCGCTAAAGGCAAAGTTGTGTGTGGAGGGGCTGGAACTCCTGTACAAATATTGTGATGAAAACAATGTACCCTACAAAAAATGTGGAAAGGTAAACCAAAACTAAAGAAGTGTGGTTTGGTGTTTTCAGGAAATTTTGACCACAAACATGCAAAAGGACTGTAATATTTGCTTTTAAATCTTATTAAGTTCAATACATTTTAATTACAGAAAAAGAAAAAAACAAATTAATATAAAATATGTATACAGTGTATTGTACCCTGGTATGATTGTAAAATACTTTGTAATGAATCTATATGTAGAATGTGTAGTGTATAATCATATGTTAGTAGCTACTATTCTACAGCTACATATCTGTTTACAGTTGATTGTTGCTGTAAACAAAGATGAAATTCCTCGACTAGACTCCTTATTGGAGAGAGGAATAGAAAATGGCGTGAAAGACCTGCGCGTGGTGGATGCAGATGGAATAAAGGAAATAGAACCTAACTGTGTGGTGAGTAGATAAACTACACTATAATGTGATATTCTTAATGTTTAACATTATGAACAACACAACTACATTATTTCGAGGAAATTCAACGACAATGTAATATAGAGCTTATTTAATGAATTATAATTATGCAATATATCACAAAGCTTGAGGCAGTTCATATACAGCACCATTTTGATAATCCAGAATGTATATGCACTGTATATGTGAGAGAGAGTCTGTGAAAAATAGGTTTAGTCAGGGTGAAAATACAAAAAGGTAATATATATATTCATACAGCATAAGAGTACATTTCATGTTACAGGAGGATGGCAGTGTAGTAGCAGTATCTATACAGCATGAAGATACATTTAGACATGATTTAATTTTACATCACATTGAGAGTATGTATAGTATGTTGACATAACATATAATGTATGTTTACATCACATATACTGCATGTTGACATTACATATACTGTATGTTGACATAACATATACTGCATGTTGACATTACATATACTGCATGTTGACATTACATATACTGCATGTTGAAATTTCATATACTGCATGTTGACACAGCATATACTTACTGCATTTTGCTATCATATATACTGTATGTTGACATTACATATACTGCATGTTGACATTACAAATACTTCCCTTTTGACCTGACATATACTGTATCCTGACATATACTGCATGTTGACATTACAAATACTGTTTGTTGACATACCATACATTGTATCATGATTATATATACTGTATGTTAACATTACATATACAGTATGTTGACATGACATATACTGCATGTTTACATAACATACATTGTATGTTGACATGATTACATATACTGTATGTTGACATGACATATACAGTATGTTGACTTTACATATACTGTATGTTGACATTACATATACAGTATGTTGACATGACATATACTGCATGTTTACATAACATACATTGTATGTTGACATGATTACATATACTGTATGTTGACATGACATATACAGTATGTTGACTTTACATATACTGTATGTTGACATTACATATACAGTATGTTGAAATTACATATACTTTATGTTGACATAGCATACATTGTATGTTGACATGATTACATATACTGTATGTTGACATGACATATACTGTATGTTGACATGACATATACTGTATGTTGACGTTACAATTACTGCCTATTGACCTGACATATACTGTATGTTGACATGACATATACTGTATGTTGACATTACATATACTGTATGTTGACATTACATATACTGTATGTTGACGTTACAATTACTTCCTATTGACCTGACATTTACTGTATGTTGACATTACAAATACTGCCTGTTTACATTACATATACTGTATGTTGACATAACATATATTGTATTTTGACATGAATTCATATACTGTATGTTGACATTAAATTTGCTGTATGTTGACATTACATATACTGTATGTTGACATTAAATATACTGTATGTTGACATTACATATACTGCATGTTGACATATATACTGCATGTTGACACTACATATACTGCATGTTGACATTACATATACTGTATGTTGACATTATATATAATGCATGTTGACATTACATATGCTGCATGTTGACATTACATATACTGTATGTTGACATTACATATACATGTACTTTATGTTGGCATAACATATACTGTATGTTGACATTACATACTGCATGTTGACATTACATATACCGCATGTTGACATTGCATATACCATATGTTGACATTACATATACTGTATGTTGACATTACATATACTGTATGTTGACATTACATATACTGTATGTTGACATTACATATACCGCATGTTGACATTACATATACCATATGTTGACATTACATATACTGTATGTTGACATTACATATACTGTATGTTGACATTACATATACTGTATGTTGACATTACATATACTGTATGTTGACATTACATATACTGTATGTTGACATAACAAATACTGTATGTTGGCATAACATATACTGTATGTTGACGTGACATATACTGTATGTTGACGTGACATATACTGTATGTTGACGTGACATATACTGCATGTTGCTATCATACATACAGCATGTTGACACTACATATACTGCCTGTTGACCTCACATATACTGTATGTTGCTATCATATATACTGACTGTTGACCTGACATATACAGTATGTTGACATTACATAAACTGCATGTTTGGGGCCACGGTGGCCGAGTGGTTAAGGTGTCCCGACACCTCTGGGTTGCGAGTTCGAAACCTACGTGGGCAGTTGCCAGGTACTGACCACAGGCCGGTGGTTTTTCTCCGGGTACTCCGGCTTTCCTCCACCTCCAAAACCTATATACTGCATGTTGCCATTACATATACTGAATGTTTACATTAAATATCCAGCATGTTGACACAACATAATTATAACACTGACATGATAATGCTCTGCTACAGGGACTAAAAGCTGTGTACTCCCCCCACACAGGAATTATAGACTACAAGGTTGTGGCTCAGTCATATGGAAAGTTTTTCCATGATCGTGGTGGTGAGGTCTACACAGGGTTTGAGGTGAACAAATTTGATGTGACAAAGGAAAGTCTGAGTGGGACGACAGATGGTATAAAGTATCCAGTCACAATCCGAGGGAAACAGGTAATCATCGTTATTCAGAGTTGTCGCTTCTCGTTATTTAAAAATTAAAAATCTCATTTAATTCAGCTCAATTTTCTAAAGAATTTTCCTTGATAATAGAGAATAATGTTAGTTTTCTCTAAGGGATTCCAAACAATATCTGACAGCAGAACTTGTCATAGCATAACAAGTTAGATACAACGAGTTACATGTATTACTAGATTCCACATGACAAAGCTATGCTTGAAGTATGTAATGACGTTGTTTATAGAATAAAAATATCTCATTTAGTTTATATCTGTGTAGAGTTTCAAATTACAGATCAGATCAGAGTTATCTTTTTTCTTAAATAATGAATATTCATCATATGTAAAAGTTCTTTTGTTGAATTATCTGCCCAGGGTCAGGAGCTGAAATGTCGCTACGCCATCACCTGTGGTGGCCTTTACTCTGACAGAATAGCTGAGTTGTCGGGCTGTCACAGAGAACCCAGAATTGTGGGATTCAGGGGAGACTACCTACTCCTCAAACCAGAGAAAGCAGACCTTGTTCGTGGCAATATATATCCAGTAAGTAAGCTATATAATAAGTAAATGCTTCTTACGTCAACTTTTCTATTTAAACAACTTTTTCTCAATAATCAAAATGCTTAGGGACTTGATATTATGCCTGTAGCATGCTGGGATAATTGGCTAACAAGTTTGTTCATATGAATGACCTTGACCTACAAGGTCACGGGTCAAATAGGCTAAAATCTTTAAAATTACTTCCTCTAAATAACCAAGAGGCCCTGGGACTTGATATTGGGCCACTGGCATGCTGGGATGAAGGGGTACCAAGTTTGTTCAAATGAATGACCTTGACCTACATTCCAGGTCACAGGGGTCAAATAAGTTAAAATCTTTGGATGACTTCTTCTCAAGATTCTTAAATCTTTGAACAATGATTTCTCGAGATTCTGCGACCTGATAATAGGCCATTAGTATGCTGGAATGAAGGATAAGAAAACTTAATGACATGAATAAACCTAGCCTACTCTAATATTTGAATAAAATGGTAATCTGCATATTAGCTGTAGAAACGACCTCTATCAACTTCGGAGTGGGCTGTAGAACCAGGTTAACGATACAGGCCCATTGGGCCTCTTGTTTGTACAATCTCATCAATATTGATAAAACGTTTACGAGCCTTAGTTATGGTAAACTACCTTATATGATGGTATAGCATATAGAGTCCATTGTCTGATGTCAAATGTTGTAGTTAGGATAGCTGTGGTGAAAGTTAAGCAACTGTGTTCAATTAAATGACCTTGGCACACTCTCATTGTCACGAGTGTTCAATGTGTTTAAAAGAATTTGAATGACTTAGCTTTCTGGTGATTAAACATGTACACTATATACAAATAAATTATATTAATCAAATGGAACATGAGAAACTGTTTTGGGATAGAGATTTTGCTGAACTATTGGTAATAGGTACTGTTTTTGTATTTAGATATTTCATATGTTTATTTCTAAATGCATCTATAATTAAAAAAAAAAAATTAATTAAAAAATAAACATCTTAGTAAGGTTGATGACTAGACCTGCTAGTATACTAGTTGAACATGTCTAATATTTATGAATTACCTCTGTGTTTGTGTGTTTTAGGTACCAGACCCCAGATTTCCATTCCTTGGTGTTCACTACACTCCACGTATGAACGGGGATGTCTGGCTTGGTCCTAATGCCGTGTTAGCATTTAAAAGGGAGGGATACAAGTTACTGGACTTCAGTCTCAAAGACACTGCCGATGCTTTAAGCTTTAGGTAAGTATGCATAAGCAAAATCACATTTTAATCTTCAGACAAGGCAGAATCCTGTGGAAATATCTGGATTAACAAATGAACAGCCAAAAGTTTTATTCTAAGTATTGACTCAGAGAAACCTTCTGAGCTGACCAATAATTGTTTTACTCATTCTTATAAAACTTGCATTTCCAAATTAATGAATTCAGCAATTTCTGAGGTTTGAAAGTGTGTAGGATATCTATAGAAGACATTTGGTTACTTTATAATATGTCTAAAGTCATTTTTGTGTAAACAAGTACAAATTTTGTTATACAATCATGAATAGAAGACATTGCAGCATACTATTACATAGAGGATATCTAACAGTGTCTTCAGTTATACCAAATATATTTCACGAGCGGGGCTAATATTTTGATATTTTTCACGAGTGCGCAGCACGAGTGAAAAATATCAAAATATTAGGTCTGTTTATTACATTTTTTATCAACAAAAAACCTACCCCGTATGCTAACTAGGCCTAATATAAACAAAAAAAGTAGTTCCCCCTGTCCAGCTGCTGACATATATGTCGGGCTTTCTGATTGGTCAATTATTTTGGTATTTTCTAATCATTAATTTGATTGGTCAAATCAGCAAAAGTGATATTTTTCACTAGTGAAAAATATCACTTTTATAGAATGAATAATTTTTGATATTTCACTGGTAAAAATGTAATAAAGTGTTACCTTACCTTTTTGTTTTGATAATACCCACAGACTTCTAACAATGCATTCTGAAATAGAATGACATGTTACTCTGAGGGAAATGTAGGCAGATAAAAAACATTTCTAGCAGTAACAGTTATTGGTTTAATGCCTTTGTTATAAAGGGAGGTAATTTAGTCATCTCATGATTTGTTAGGAAAAGATTCTGATGGTATTGTAAACAAACAAATTTAAGTGGTATTTTTTTTTAGCACTTCTAACTATGAAAGCCTTCAGTAAAACAAGCAGTCAGAAAACCTCAGAATTCATTATCTATATAAGTTCAATGTTTTATGTTAATCTATTTATTTGTACAATTTAAATATTTTACAGAGGCCTACGTAAGTTAGCCACCAGACACTTAGCCTTTGGTATCAAGGAGATGTACAGAGGGTTTTACATCTCTGCTCAGGTGAAATTACTACAGAAGTATGTCCCTTCTCTAAAACGAGAGGATATTACGAGGTAAGGTTTCCTCGTTCACATGGTTTCACTCATATAAGAGGTCTATGTGCCTTATCGGTCACCCGAGCTCCGATATGTATACTGATAGATGATGTTTTGCTTATAAACTAGAGTTAACATATATCTCACCCCTGTAGCCTTGAAAGTAAGTAGAGGATTTCCTATTTGACTAAACTCCATAACAATTGAATAAACTTGGTAGCCCCTCATCTGAGCTTGCTACTTGCCCAATATCATGACTATTATTTTCAAATGATTAAGAGGAAAAGATGAAAGATGAGAAAAGTACAGAAAAAAATCTGTCTTTTATAGACCCAATAAAGGTCATTCAAAGGTTGGTACCAGGACCTCTATGAGATATCTTGTTTCAGCATTTTTATCTTGTCCAGGGACCTCCTTTCTTGGCTTTTAACTAATCACTATAACACTTTATCAGATTTGTGACCATGAAATTAGTAAGAGAGGATATTTGATTTGCCAATTATTCTTGTTAAATTTGCATATTGTCAGCCAATTTGGTACCATACAAATGTTCATTGTTCCACCCTTTGGTACTCTTGTGAATTTTAACATGTTATGTGTAGGGGACCCTCAGGAGTACGGGCCCAGGCCCTGGACAGAGATGGACAGTTGGTGGACGATTTTGTTTTTGATGTGGGTCAAGGAGATGTTGGAAGTCGTGTGTTGCATGTACGCAATGCTCCGTCTCCAGCGGCAACCTCGTCACTTTCTATAGCCAAAATGGTTGCTGATAAAGTAGAGGGAACATTTCAACTTTAACCTTAACTTATTATTATGTATTCTAGGTTGATTAATTAATATTTTAAAAATATCATATTTATTGGACCCTTTTGTCTATTGAATTGAAATAAATAATGACCAACACTATATAGTATTTTTACTGTATGGTTGTTGAATTTTGCGGTTGTCCTTGTCAGTACTAGTTTAGGGTTTTTAGCTCACCTGCCCGAAGGGCAAGTGAGCTTATGCCGTGGCGCGGCGTCCGTCGTCCGTCCGTCGTCCGTCCGGCCGTCCGGCCGTCCGGCCGTCCGTCCGGCGTCAACTTTCCATTCAAGCAACTTCTTCTCAATAACCAAAAGGCCTAGAGACCTAATATTGGGCCTGTAGCATGCTGGGGTGAAGGGCTACCAAGTTTGTTCAAATGAATGACCTTGACCTTCATTCAAGGTCACAGGAGTCAAAAAGGCTAAAATCTTCAAACAACTTCTTCTCAACAACCAACAGTCCCAGGGAGTTGATATTGGGTCTGTAGCATGCTGGGGTAAAGGGCTACCAAGTTTGTTCAAATGAATGACCTTGACTTTCATTCAAGGTCACAGGAGTCAAAAAGGCTAAAAAAAAATTAGACGACTTCTTCTAAATAGCCAAAAGACCCAGGGACTTGATATTGGGTCTGTAGCATGCTGGGGTGAAGGGCTCCCAAGTTTGTTCAAATGAATGACCTTGACTTTCATTCAAGGTCACAGGAGTCAAAAAGGCTAAAATCTTTAAACGACTTCTTCTCAATAACCAAGAGCCCCAGGGACTTGATATTGGGTCTGTAGCATGCTGGGGTGAAGGGCTACCAAGTTTGTTCAAATGAATGACCTTGACTTTCATTCAAGGTCACAGGAGTCAAAAAGGCTAAAATCTTTAAACGACTTCTTCTCAATAACCAAGAGTCCCAGGGAGTTGATATTGGGTCTGTAGCATGCTCGGGTGAAGGGCTACCAAGTTTGTTCAAATGAATGACCTTGACTTTCATTCAAGGTCACAGGGGTCAAAAAGGCTAAAATCTTTAAACGACTTCTTCTCAATAACCAAGAGTCCCAGGGAGTTGATATTGAAGTTTGTTATCGCTATTTCTGAGAAAGTACTGAAGGGATCTTTCTCAAATTTCATATGTAGGCTTCCCTTGGTGCCTAGTTATGCATATTGCATTTTGAGACCAATCGGAAAGCAACATGGCCGACAGGCAGCCATCTTGGATTTTGATAATTGAAGTTTGTTATCGCTATTTCTCAGAAAGTACTGAAGGGATCTTTCTCAAATTTCATATGTAGACTCCCCTTGGTGCCTAGTTATGCATATTGCATTTTGAGACCAATCGGAAAACAACATGGCCGAGAGGCAGCCATCTTGGGTTTTGATAATTGAAGTTTGTTATCGCTATTTCTGAGAAAGTACTGAAGGGATCTTTCTCAAATTTCAAATGTATGTTCCCCTTGGTGCCTAGTTATGCATATTGCATTTTGAGACCAATCGGAAAACAACATGGCCGACAGGCAGCCATCTTGGATATTGACAATTGAAGTTTGATATCGCTATTTCTAAGAAAGTACTGAAGGGATCTTTCTCAAATTTCATATGTAGATTCCCCTTGGTGCCTAGTTATGCATATTGCATTTTGAGACCAATCGGAAAACAACATGGCCGACAGGCAGCCATCTTGGATTTTGACAATTGAAGTTTGTTATCGCTATTTCTGAGAAAGTACTGAATGGATCTTTCTCAAATTTCATATGTAGATTCCCCTTGGTGCTTAGTTATGCATATTGCATTTTGAGACCAATCGAAAAACAACATGGCCGACAGGCAGCCATCTTGGATTTTGACAATTGAAGTTTGTTATCGCTATTTCTCAGAAAGTACTGAAGGGATCTTTCTCAAATTTCATATGTAGGTTTCCCTCAGCGCGTAGTTATGCATATTGCATTTTGAGACCAATCGAAAAACAACATGGCCGACAGGCAGCCATCTTGGATTTTGACGATTGAAGATTGTTATCGCTATTTATCAGAAATTGCTGAAAGGATCTTTCTGAATTTCATTTGTAGGTTGCCCTCTGTGTCTAGTTATACATATTGGATTTTGAGACCAGTCAGAAAACAACCTGGCTGACAGGCAGCCATCTTGTATTTTGAAAATTGAAGTTTGTTATCGCTATTGTACAGAAGGTACTGAAGGGATCTTTCTCAAATTTCATATGTAGGTTCCCCTTGGTCCCTGGTATTGCATTTTGGGACCAATCGGAAAACAACATGGCCGACAGACAGCCATTATCGCTAAATCTTAAATTTTATATATAGGTTCCCCTTGTTTGAAAAGTACTAGATCTAGAGGGCTGTTTCTGAATTTACACAGATTAGTAAGACTTAGAAGAAGGGAAAAGTAGAGAAAAGATCAATCTGACATGGAACCTATAAAGATCATTCAATGGTGGGCGCCAAGATCCCTCTGGGATCTCTTGTTATCTTGTCCAGGGACCTCTTTTCTTGGCTTTTAACTAATCACTATAACACTTTATCAGATTTGTGACCATGAAATTAGTAAGAAAGGATATTTGATTTGCCAATTATTCTTGTTAAATTTCCATATTGTCAGCCAATTTGGTACCATGCAAATGTTCATTGTTCCACCCTTTGGTACTCTTGTGAATTTTAACATGTTATTTGTAGGGGACCCTCAGGAGTACGGGCCCAGGCCCTGGACAGAGATGGACAGTTGGTGGACGATTTTGTTTTTGATGTGGGTCAAGGAGATGTTGGAAGTCGTGTGTTGCATGTACGCAATGCTCCGTCTCCAGCGGCAACCTCGTCACTTTCTATAGCCAAAATGGTTGCTGATAAAGTAGAGGGAACATTTCAACTTTAACCTTAACTTATTATTATGTATTCTAGGTTGATTAATTAATATTTTAAAAATATCATATTTATTGGACCCTTTTGTCTATTGAATTGAAATAAATAATGACCAACACTATATAGTATTTTTACTGTATGGTTGTTGAATTTTGCGGTTGTTCTTGTCAGTACTAGTTTAGGGTTTTTAATTTCATGTAACACTACCTTTTCAATATTTTGCAAAAAAAAAAAAAACACAAACAGAATTTCTGCATATCCATTTTCACACTTAATTTTAAGAGCTGTGGATGAAGCGAAATTTTCAAAATCTTACTTAATTCCAACTATACAGTATTCAATGTACAATAATTAAATTTCACATTTTTTACTTTAATTCAAAGAACAAAGTTATGTTCTGAGGTAAGATGTACACATTTTGTACTACACGTATAATTCAATGCACAAATCAATGTGAATGGGCCTTGAAAGTGTTTCATGTGATATTTAATCAATTGAGCAGTCCCTTAGACTGATATCATGGGTCACTGATATTACTGTGATTGACTACAATGATTCATAGTTATTAATGGTTTAGATACATGTAATTAGAATTAATTCCATTGTGTGATATTTCGATAATATTTTCTGATTTTGATATTTATGAGAAGTATTGTATTTTACATATTTATGTCTGAAATGTAAAAATGATTTTTACGAGTCAGTGTAAAGAATGATAAATGCTGGGCTCTTCAGGTATTGTTTAAAAAGACAACTTCTTAATACACAGCATACTACTATAATAAAATGTCACAAAGTTGACCTTTTGAAACAATCCTGAGGAGCCATTTGAAGTTTGAAAGAGACTAGCATTAAAGGCCGTCATTATATCCTGTTATTTTTCTATATCAAACCCTCTCCACATAGGAATATATTGTATATTTTTCAACTTTATAATATTTTATATATACATACTAGGTATTGAGAGTCATCATATGTATGGTCATTGTTTTGTTATTCAGCTGGGAATATCCGATACACAGGGACTTGACACATTCCTATGACACTTTCGTTCTGGCCATATGAATGTGTCACGATCCTATGTATCGGATATAAAGCTGTATTACTTTAATACATCAGAGAAAACCTGATATATACATGTAGTTAATATAAATTATTATATATATATGTAAACTTACCCACAGGGAATACCTGATATATAATTTATATAAATCATTATATATATGTGCAATAACACAACGGGGAATACCCGATATAAAGTTTATATAAATGATGATATACATGTACACTTACACAACAGGGAATACCTGATATAAAGTTTATATAAATTATTATATACATGTACACTTACACAACAGGGAATACCTGATATAAAGTTTATATAAATTATTATATACATGTACGCTAACACAACCCAATATATAGTTTATATTAATTATTATATATATGTACACTAACAAAACAGGGAATACCCGATACATATATATAGTTTATATAATTTGTTATATATATATGTACACTAACACAACAGGCAGTACGTACCTAATATATAATTTATATAAATTATTATGTACATGTACACCAACACAACAGGGTTTACCAGATGTATAGTTTAAACGATAGCTTTACCTGCATTTTTAAATGTTTCAGATACATTGTCAGTTTTAATATTGCTGGAGAATATGAGTAATTGTCTCGACTGAATGTGTACCATATGAATGCAATATACATATAAGTGTACTATATTTTACTAACTAATTGGCAATGACTGTTGAGAATGTCATCAATCTAAAATAATAAATCAAATGTAAAATTATTAACTGTTATTACTCTAGATGTCGTTGCATGATGGTTGGATGGAACCTTCTATGCAGATTATTTTGTGATAATGAATTAAAAATGATTAACTTATCCATTCTAAAACGTTTTCATTGTGGCTGCCTTCAACACACTACACTTGCTTTCATATCTTTCGAAAATAAAAGAATCACCCATCAACAGTATAATATATGACAAGGGTGTCCCTGGTGGCTTCGGTATAGATTTTCACAATTTAATGCCTGTCTCATAGGCTTGTTTGGCCACGGAAACACATTGAAAATCCTCACCAATTAGTAAAATATTTGGATGACATCTACAGAAATACTTGAGATAAATGTTAAAATCGAAATGTGGCAGAGGAGGGACATGGTGTTTATGGCCACTAGGAAACAAATTGATGCTATAAAGATTTCAATTGGGCCAATCATACAATAAATACTCTCTAAAAAAAACCAAAATGATCCCAAGCAAGTTGTCAATGTAAACTATGGTAAGCCCTTCGTTCATTGATCGATCTGTTCAGTTCTGTATCTACATGTATTTGAAATATATCCCATTGTTCAAGGCCTGATTTGTGATGTAGGAAATTATACATAAGTTGTATTTTAGTAGTTGTGTCAACATCTATAAACAACAACTTCTCAATAACCATCCCTCCATTTTACACGTGATATATGGTTATGAATTACTAGTATTCCTACATAAGTGGCTCAGCTGTCAATCAGTTCTAGTAAACTTTATAGGTACACCATTCGATCCTGTCGTCGTCTTTCAACCTCTCCAACCTTTGGGTTCGTTCTTATAAAGTTTCACTTTCTTCACTTTCCTCGGATCAGACAATTTAATATCCTATACCCCTTGCTATCAGGAAACCTTACAGCCTAGAAATGATACGATAAAGACTCTCCCATTCTCCAATTCTGTCCCGTCTTCCTTAATGTGTCGGGCATCTTCCTTGACAATTCATGGAATAGGATAATTGGCTATAACCTGCCGCTTCCATACAAACATGTAATTATGACAACTGTCCCATCTCCTTCACGATCGCACTGTGTTTTGCTCCTATGACTTCCAGTTTCTAGATACCTTTCTAACTCCATGGTTTTGATGGAGATTGCCAACACAATCAGCACATGTACACCCCATATTGACCAAATGTCTGTCAAATTGTTTCTGATCCCCGACCACTTCATCCACCATTTTCTCCAACATCCTGACTATTCTCCATTAAACACGTGGCTGCCTGAAGTGTTGATGGTGTGTTACCGGACCTTATTCGTTTCTCCAAATTTCTCTTGGTATTGTACTAGTTTGAGAATCCTTGCCTTGTATCGCCAGTCTCTTTGTTAAAAGTCTTTCTACTCTTCAAGTTTCAAGTGTCAAGTTCGTAGTCCGATGTGTCGTCCATTTCGTGAGACACCAGAGATGTTTCTAAATCAATGTTCATTGCGAGTTGATAACTTTCTCTACGTTGTAATCATGATCTGTTTGGCCAAGTTTAACACTCCGTGTTGGTCTAAGGAGTATGTTTTGTTTCCCAAGGTTGCTGTTTTGTAGACAAACTGACAATGAATGGCAAGCACTGTCAGGACAGAAATACAAATCAAACAAGATCAAAGTGCGGGGAACAAAGTCAAATCCCCAATAAGAGTAACAAAAAGAGTATGAAATATGTTAAAACGAATCCGAAAAAGTTCTGGAAGTACTCAAGCTCTAAATCCAAAACAAGGCTGTGTCGTACCTTGCTGACGATACCAAGATATCCCAAAACTAAGGAAATTATAATCTTCGAGAAGAGAATTAGACCAGCTACCAATACATGGTTGCTGAAATTTCATCCAGACAAAGATCTTGGGATTATAACAGATGAAGGACTGAAATTTCAATATCACATCCTTGCTGCTATAAATTAAGCAAACAATATAATGGTATTAATTAGGAGATCTTACTTAGATAGCACAACCTTTTGTCTGCTCAGTAAATTTGTAAGGCCCTAGACAGACCGTATTTAGAGTACTGAGCGAGCGTATTCAACCCTCATGGAAGACATCAATAACCTGTAGAGTGTTCAAAGATTTGCAACAACAGAAATGCAATGGATGGAAAACTTACCGTACAACGAATGGTTTAGGCAACTAAAACTTCCAACATTACGATTCAGAAGACTGAGAAGGGGTATAATTAAAGACTACAAGATAACTTATAATCTTTATGATCCAATGGTCACAGAAAAGTTCTTCAAAGATAACATTCCAACACGAGCGTAGCAGGCTAGATATACGAAAGTCATCATTATAAACAGCTTGCTTGTGTTAATCATCCCTTCGGTCGATCATTGATTTGCCTAATGCCTAATGTAATTAAACATTTGTTACATAACACGTTTTGTCACCAAACGCTTCAACTAGCGCTGTTACTATGTTTTACGTTTTATTTGACTGTTAATTTGTACCATCTGTACACCATCTACAATAGGCATTAATGAATTAATTATCGACCGTAGGGATCATGAACACAAAATAACGAAAACGTTCGTTGTTTATCTACTGAACTTGTGTATCTGTTCCGTGTTCTATGTCTATATGTGACCGTTTGTTATTTACCTGTGTCTTGATATAGGGATATATTAAGACACCTTCGTCAGTTGTGTTACTATGTTATATTAGTATATCAAATTACTAGCACATGTATCATAAATATTATGCACTATAGTATGTGTTGGTGATCAGAAGATAAAGATTTGAATTTCTCGTCGTAGTTGCTCTCTGATGTATATTCATAATAAGTAGCCAGAGGGGTGGGGCCCAATAAGGGAAATATAGGTAATTCCTTTAAATCTCTACTAGTCATAAAGCTATTAATTGATTTGAACCCAATTTGGTCAGAAACATCCCTGGAGGAAAGGGGAACAGATTTTGCATAAATGGTGACTCTGACCCCTATTAGGCCAGACGGATGGGGCCCAATAAGGGAAATAGAAGTACTGTAATTCCTTTAAATCACTAGTTACTAGTCATAAAGTTAAGATTGAGATTGAACCCAATTTAGTTAAAACATCCTTTGTGAAGGGGAACATTGATTTGGAGAGGTGAACAGATATGCATAAATGATGACTCTGGCCCCAAGCCAGAGGGGCGTGCTCAATAGGGGAATAGGTAATTCCTTCAAATCGACACTCGTGATAAAACATCAATGGATTTAAACCTTTGGTCAGAAACGTTCTTGGGGAAAGGGAAACATATAATTGGTGACTCTCAGAGAGGAGGGGCGATAGGGTAAATGGAGGAAATTTCTTTAAATAACTACTAGTCATAAAGCACTGAGTTGATATTAACCAAATTCAGTCAGTAACAATTTAGAACAACGATAAGCGATAGCTTACAGCTTAGCTGTATGAGGTATCGGACAACTAATTATTTTTATACATGTGTGTTATTACCAATGACTCCATCCCCTCAATTGCTCATTTGAAGTTCAAATGTTGTGAAATTTATATCAAATTAAAGTTTGAAGATTTCCCAACCAGAAGAAATGATGTTATTGGATAGGTTGAATAGCATTTAAGAGCACACCAGTACTTGGAGTACAGTAACCCTGATATTTACAGTGGACTCTGGAACCCCCACCTTGAATCCTACGCCTTTTTATTTATACCAGGATTGTATATATATTTGATTTTCAAAATCTCAAGACCATAGTCTTTATTCTCGTATATAGAAAGTACCATTTCCTGTATTACAAAAATGTATTTACTCAGAAAATAGCTACAAACCTAAGAAACACATTTTCTACAGGGACTTGGTTAAGGTGAAACACCAGCTTATTGGCTGAATTAGTTGTGTGAGACCTATGATGGTAAGCCGACGATTTCAGTTTCCTTGTCATGCATTTTCCATCTCTAGATAGTGACATCCAAGCTTCCTCAAATGCGGTGTTTACATGTTGATTCAATATTCAAGGGTCTGTTCCCATTATCACGATTTCCGTGAAAGATGTTGAATATTACTCAAATCTTCTTGTGTACAATGTTGTCTAAGGTCACAAGGGTCTTAAGTGGTAAGCGTTGTCAGAATCATGCAGCTTGGCTGGACCAGTGCCCGTGTGTTACTTGGAAATATGATTTAAACATAAGTGAGTGTGGAATGAGCCTCTTGTCCGGTAACGAGGACAGACTCTACCTATATGTACCAAGTGAACTTGTTCAGTCAGTAGATTTGGCCCATTATTAAAAGCTCCAGTGTACGACTGCCACAGTTATTTAGCACTGTACTTACCGATATACATGTAGAATATGTATCTAAAACTGCATGGTACCGTTATTTCGACCTTCCAGGACTCATAAGTGATGCCTGTGTCAGAAGTGTGAAAGTGTGGACAACTGAAAGGAAAACTAAGAGAAAATCGAAATATGGCAGAAAACTTTAACAATAATCCTCCAATATAATCAGTTTGTGATATTTTATGACATCTAAACAACAAGATGATCATAATTCTGGGTTTTCCTGACACTTTATAGTAAACTTGATGACCAGTAGGCCATACAACTCAAGTGTTACTCGCCAAATAGTGTTTAGAATAATTAACATAGACCACTATCCTAACATTATCTGTTTGCATTGTGTATTAACAAGAGATGGTCTTGGCGCCCACCATTGAATGATATTTATTGGTAATATCTAAGACTGATTTTTTTCTCTGCGTTTTCTTTCTATCCGCTTTTTATTTTCATCGTTTGGTAACAAAGACATTTGAAAAGGAAATAGGGATGATAAACGTCAACTTTCAAAATTCAAATTGACTTGGTCTTTTTCTTTGCAAAATTGAATGGGCACAACTAGGAACCACATATAACCTTCACACCAAGTTTGAGAAATATCCTCCCAGTATTTCTCAAGAAATAGAGCTAACAGTCTGTTTTTAGATCAGAATAAAAATTGAATGAGCACAACTAGGGACCAAGGGAAACATTTTCATCAAGTTTGAGAAATATCCTTCTTAATAAAATAGACAGGCACTCCGATGAGTTCGCTGTCTCCGCAGATGACATCGGAGGTATGAAGTATATATACTAATGTCATTACACTTAACTGGCCAGCAACTCACGTAGGATATTGATTGATATCGCGTTCGACAGCGTCGTGACGTCAATTACGTTCTGAAATTCACACGTGCTCTTCACAAGGAATGGCACAGGAAGCGTGTTCAGAAGCATTAGACGATATTGTACAACTACATAGTATCTGCGAATGAAGATATTCTCGTTATTAACTTTTGGTGTGATTGTCATAGTATTACCTCTGTTCAATTTGACATATCATTTTGTAGCTAAGTACCAGGCACTTCTGCATGTGAAGTTATTGTATTGGATTCCTGAGATACCATTAATGTCATTGATAAGAAATTAAACTTATTGTTATTGTTAATATCAAGTAAATAAACTGTGTATGGTTGTCAAAAACCCAGGACAGTCGTAACGGAAATGTGAATTAAGGAATTGCACAACGATATCCTATTGGGCGGGGATAAATATTTCCAAATTATAAATGTACGTGATGTTCATAGTATTACCATCGAATCATTTATCTTAAATGCGTATCTTAATTAAATGAGTTTCCTTTGTAACTACAACACGTTATGTACTTAGTGTATAGATGCCCCATGATATAACCTGCTATCGGCGACGAACGAGCTACTGGACTGAAACACATATAACACGAACATCCTGGACGAAAGATTGCTTGAATGCGCCTAACTCATGGATATCGACAGCGATTTGGAAATCGACTTTTGAACGGATACACTAATCGGGCATAACCTAATAAACGCCTTGCGCGCATGTTTTGCTGCACGTATGTTTTGCCTCGTTTAGTGTATGTAATACCGATATTCTTCATGGTATACACATTTAACTTGCTACACAGAAACGCCATTTGTAAAATATATTTCAACTGACGTAACATACAGAGGATGGAATAGGCAAAGGGATGACCAGATTTGGATTGCAACGAGGGAATTCTGAATTTTTAGACGATCACTTCAACCAGCTGAGGGTCTCATCACTAGTTGTCACCACGCTGGGTACCACGAGATACGTACATTCCCTTCGTCTGCACCTCCAACAAATGTTTACGACATAGAATCGTGTTGTCAAGTGCACTAACAAAGCTATAGGAACAAGGACTGTTCATGGTCACCATCGAATCAGGAAAAGGAAAATTACAGTACAACAAGGTAGAACCGAGGGCTTAGCTGTGATAACGTCGCTTTGGACAACGAACGGTCAATTTCTGACAGATTCTCGTCGTCGGAGAGTAGTTTACGTAAGGTATGAATGTCCAATAACATGAGTTTATGTGTGATTTTTTTTTATATAGACCTCTATTGAAATCGATCTATAATTTTGTTTTAACATGACTGTATTAACGTCATAGGTTGATACGTTAATAAGCAACCCCTCTACCAGTAAACCGACATTTTCCTGGATGTAAATCATAGTATTATCATATATGTAAAGCAGCTTTGCCGTGCTGTAAGTGTCGCAGCAACACGATATCACTTGTCTCATATCTCTTACTGTTGTTTTCCAGCTCCAGATGAAAGGAAACATTACCCCGACTCGTTACAACATTTCAAGGCGCCATGTAACCTTCACGATAATTTGTCACAACACATGTAGTGGATGACAACTACATGTTTCCATACAAAGAATTAGTTTTATACTTATTTACCTTAGGTATTTGGTCACTACAGGTGTTCACATAGCTTTTAAATACGTGGTAGTGGAATTGATTACTAGCATAAGGAAACTTTAAGCCATTTTATTTTCGGAGGATACAACAGGTATACGCTAAAACTAGTACATTGTGCTAGTCACTAACACTTAGCAAGAATTGATTGATCCACTGGCTGGTGGTTTGTTCTGAATCTAAACTTACGTCTGTGTATGTGTGTGTGTGTGTAATATTTATTCCATCCGCGATCAATACATTAATGATTAGATATTATCTTATAGTAAATGTTGCTTTTTAATTTGATGGATGATTTGCTGAATATTGTAATTTAGGCGTATCAACCGTGTGTGAACATTGGACCAGGAAGTTCCATGTTAAGGTGCGCGATACCTGACACCACCCAAAAGGAAAACACAACATACCGCTCAGCCGAGCAACCCACAGCGTATTGAGAACACGGAAAATAGAGGTAAGTTTTATATTGAGATAAGGGAATATTTATTATTAGTTCTCACTGTACCATGTGGCTTACATCGCTTTTCTTCTAATGGTATATTTTGGTCAGTCATATAATTCAAATGCTAGATATATTTAGAGATTGTTACCAAAATAATTATTTTCAAGAAGTTTATTTCACAGGAATAAAAAAACGAATAACAAACAGGGTACTGACATTTAAGTACATGCATATTGCATATTTATATCAAATGGGGAAAATTACCTAGAGATAAAACTGCTCAATTGTAAGGACATCACAATAAGAAGCATTGGCATGGTTAATGTCATTGATATATCTACATTATATATTTACGTAATTATAAATGATAAAAAAGCTATCTCTGTATTTAATTCTACAGAGATAATTAAGCTATCATTTATTCCTTGAAGGACGAAACAGCTTTATGATGCAATTCTATATTAATTATTCGCTAAACTCACGTTTAAATGTGCTATTGATCTACCGATTATTGTTTTGGAAAAAAACCTTTAGGATTACTGGTCGTTTGGCTGTTCTGGCTTTTAGACCCCAAGGGTTGGTATTATCCTATAGATTTTTTTTATGAATATCAATGATCATAATGAAAATACCGACTATGATAACGAAATCATAATTCTTGCTCAAAATTCACAGATCGTGGGCAAAATGTTTATATAATATATAGATAATGCAAAGTGACACTTAAAAATGTTCCCCGTTAAGTGTCCTCTATTTCTGGGCTTTCGGGGTCACGGTGACTGAGTTCTTTGCTTTCCTGGTATAACCTTCTTTGTTCGTGGAAATAATGATACCCAGGGGACAATGACGAGTCAACAAACATATTCTTCAAGGACATGTGCATCCATTCGTCACAAGAGGATATCGTGTATTCAGTATATGTTACAAATATTATGTAAACTTCCACGTTTAGGGGAATGCTGACATAATGTTTTATTTGCCTTTGCAGTAATGTTATGTTGTGATATGACACCAAATATATTTAGCAAACTATTTCAAAATATTTTTTTGTGCACATACGCTGTAGAACTAGATGAACTGACGTCAACAAATGTTCATTTTTCATCGTCGTCGTGAACAAGATTTGTATGGCGGGTCTCGTCGCTGAAGCAGAAGACGCTTACTCCTGCGGAGCACATGGTCTTATTCTCCTTGTCATTTTTCAATGATTTCCATACAAATCTGTATTCATCTTTCCCCCTGCTTTTATCGATTTTTAGTTAGAATTTCGGTTATTATGGTGGTGTTCTTGGTCGTTTCCGTTGTCATTGTCGGCGCCTTGGATGCCTCGCCATCTTTAATTAAAAAAAAAAAATTCTCCTTCGTAGCCTTGATCTTTTTCATTGAAAAATTATCAATACGAGAATATATAAAGAAACAAAGTTACGTAATCATTGGCACTCGTCAAAGTATCCGGTATCATGTTCACACGGTGCAAACTGCACAAGGTTAATAACTTATTTAATCATACATAATATTTCTGATTTTGAGCAAGTTTAGTGGGTTTTTTTGTTTTTTTTTTGGTCCTTGTCATGACTGACGAGTCCTAGAAGGACGAAAGCAGATGTATAATTCAATCTCGCTTTACTGCATCTAACACTTAATTTTAATGGTGCTATATGTATAATCCTTTTAATTCATTTTGGTACAAACTTAATTCCAAAATATTTCAAATAACAGTTGAATATAAAGATCATATAGGGATTCAGGACAATAATATCATATTCAAAATGGATATTTTACTCGGAACCATTATAACAAGGGAGTATAAGAGAAGAAGTTTATGGAATTCTCAACATATATATGGCTCGGGAAGGATGTCATAATTAAATATTTTTGCCTAGGCAAAATTATTTCTGCCTAGGCAAAAATCGAATATTGCTTAGGCAAACATATTTCAGCCTAGGCAATATTCGATTCATGCCCTAGGCAAAATTATTTCTGCCTAGGCTAAAATCGAATTTTGCCTAGGCAAATAATTTAATTATGACATCCTTCCTGCGCCATATATATACGTATTATTGGACTACCATTTCTGTATAGGCAACATCTGATGTAACCTCTACAGTAGAGGAATCGACAGTTAAACCAGTAAGGTTACAACGTGTTTGGTTTCATAATTATTTGTGTGGGAATTGATCATGAATTTGACGGAGATGCAAGATGATCAATCGAGAAAACTGACGTGGAAAGGGAAGAAAATAATCATGAAAGGTAGCTCAAAAATTCAAAAAGTCACAATATAAAGAAATTATCAGGGGACAGTTAGTCGGGGACATCAGAATAAAAAACCCAACAAAGTTTAATGAATATGACACAACAAAGTACGAAAAAGGGTTGGTTCTGGTGATGCCTTGGACGTGAGAAGAGGGGCTCAGAGGGCAAGAATGAGGTCATATCGGGCCAAGGAGAAGATGTTACAATTTCTGTATTGTATTTAATAGATATGTCAAAACTCTGATGTGTTCTCATATTTGACAGCTACAGGTAATGCTACTGTCCTCTGTTGTATGTAATGCACCAATGACAATAATTGATATTTAAATCTGTAGTATTCACTACAACCTTATCGATAATCAATGGGACCGATGTTATGTAACCAACCTTAAAGATCATCTACTACTCAGGGTATGGCCCATCGCACTCTATGCATTATCTTTCAGACAGAGGGTGTTTTATGTCTTTATCTAAGTAATATATTTGTCCTTGGGTATAAAAGGAATTCTATGTAGACTATGGAGTAAATACGATTGCCAAAATTATTGATAGAGAGGTTGGTCTTTGCAATGTCATGCAATACTCCGCCTGATTCGAGACCATGAGAAATGTTGCATGTGAGTAGATTAACGATAAGATTATAGTGTTTCCTAATTATTGAAGCACGCATGCCATCTATTGTCATATGTGCGTTTCATGTAGCAGAAGATGGTATCATTACATGTAGCAGAAGATGGTATCATTACATGTAGCTGTCAGATATCAGCAAACAAAATTGTGCAATCATTAGACATATACAGGTAACTGTTTGGGCGGCTACAAGTGATATGTTGAACAGGGTTAAACAGGAATAAAGTGATGGACAGTGATAAATATTATAGTAATGATGACAGAGAAGGGGATGGCTCATAAACAGTCAAAACAAAGAAGTATGTATTATATACAACGTCATTGGTATCACATCTTCTCTATGGTCAGACATCGCCTCATTCCTCCCCACCCCATCCCCCTCCTGCTCATTTCCTGGGTATTACCAAAAATCAACACATTTTCTACCCCTTTACAGTATCTTGAGTTCTCATATAAATGATCCTTTCCTACATACATGATGCTATCGTAAACCATGCTGTGTTCTCCAAGTGGTGTTAATTTCGATTACTACTACCGGTAAAATTACGTCAGTAGACAAAGCAGATCACGCTGAAAACGCAGTTTTTTTGTGTTTTTTTTTTTTAAAGAAGGTTAAGTATTCCATCCCCTCCTTTTACACTTGCTGTCTACTGTACGGTTTTTAAAGAAGGTTAAGTATTCCCTTCCCTCCTTTTACACTTGCTGTCTACTGTATGGTTTCAAATGAAGTTACATGCTGATACCAACTACGTTTACTAAGAAAACATGACGGCATCAATTCGTTACTGTTATATGATGTATTTTGTGATTAAGTTGGGGTTAAAATGTACGAAAAAACAACAACTGTAATTCCAGAAATATGCCGTTTCCTCGATGTTTAAAACCGGTCACCAACTGGAAAATTGATACGCCTAATTCGAATCACAAGCGACTAATTCAGTTTTTATTTTTTTTATCTTTTGGCCCATTGTGATTTTTCCTAATATATTTTTGAATTTCAATATTGTTTGTTTGTTTGGGTTTTACGGCTCTATCGACATTTATCATTTAGGGCCAAGCAAATTTAGCGTCCATATATAAGATCAGTTTTTCATTGTTTATTTTACATAGCTTATCTATTACTGAATTACAAACATCCATATATAAGATTAGTTTTTCATTGTTTATTTTACATAGCTTATCTATTACTGAATTACAAACATCCATATATAAGATCAGTTTTTCATTGTTTATTTGACATAGCTGTATCTATTACTGAATTCGTATTTAATTTTGTTACTTGTCGTGTATTTTTCCATTATTATTTAAAACAATAATTCAATTATTCTATTAATTGTAAACATATAGGAAACAAGGATGGATAGTATTGCAACAGCAATACAAAGTCCCCTGCCTGAACCAGGAGTGCAACTATTTATTTCCCATTTTTAAACTTCGTGTTATACTGATGACGTATACCAAGTTTCATTAGAATCGGAGTAGTACTTTAGGAGGAGTTGTCCGGACAAGTCTCAACCAATGAGAAGTCGGCGGCCATTTTGAAAATTGGTTTTTCGAAAAATTAAAATATGGGATGCACAACTACATGTTATACTGATCATGTATACCAAGTTTCATTAAAATCGGAGTAGTACTTTAGGAGGAGTTGTCCGGACAAGTCTCAACCAATGAGAAGTCGGCGGCCATTTTGAAAATTGGTTTTTCGAAAAATTAAAATATGGGATGCACAACTACATGTTATACTGATCATGTATACCAAGTTTCATTAAAATCGGAGAAGTACTTTTTGAGGAGTTGTCCGGACAAGTCTCAACCAATGAGAAGTCGGCGGCCATTTTGAAAATTGGTTTTTCGAAAAAAAAAATGTGGGATGCACAACTACATGTTATACTGATCATGTATACCAAGTTTCATTAAAATCGGAGTAGTTCTTTTGGAGGAGTTGTCCGGACAAGTCTCAATCAATGAGAAGTCGGCGGCCATTTTGAAAATTGGTTTTTCGAAAAAAAAAAATAAGGGATGCACAACTACATATTATACTGATCATGTATACCAAGTTTCATTAAAATCGGAGTAGTACTTTAGGAGGAGTTGTCCGGACAAGTCTCAACCAATGAGAAGTCGGCGGCCATTTTGAAAATTGGTTTTTCGAAAAGAAAAATGTGGGATGCACAACTACATGTTATACTGATCATGTATACCAAGTTTCATTAAAATCGGAGTAGTACTTTAGAAGGAGTTGTCCGGACAACTATTGCGTGACAGACAGACAGACGGACGGACGGACAGACAGACAGACAGACGGACGGAGGGTAAACCTATAGTCCCCCCGTTTTTCAAACGGCAGGGGACTAATAAAAATATAACATGTAGCAACATTGACTTATGTTTTCATTTTGAAAATACTATCAAGCCAATAGGTCCATAGCAAAGAGCCAGTAAGTCATTTTTTAAGCTAAAAAATTGCAATATGAATTTATGTCCGTACGACGTGTACTTTGACCCATGATTTGGAGATATGGTAGTTAGTTGTATAGATAGATAGTCTCCTGACATATCAGACACGCACTTGATGGAAGCTTGTTTGTGTGATCTTTGTAACCTTGTGCAGTTTGTGGCGTGTGAAACACTATGTATTATAGCGAATAGCTTTACACGTGACCAGTGATTACGTAACATTTGGTGTAGAAGTGTTTTTTCGTGTAAAAATATGTAAGATTTTTATTTTGAACGTTGAAAGAGGTTTATACTTACAATGAGAATATATCTATAAATTTGAATGAGTCTAAGGCGATGAATTGAGACAAGGAAGACTATGGTATTGCAAAACCAGGCAATCAGCCAAATTGAACATTGTAACGAAATAAAGCTAGGTATTGTTGTTTTAACATCCCAATCATATTAAAACGAACAATATTTGTTCATTTATAACATTCAAGCAGCACTGTTTCAAATAGCCGGGGTGGGAGTAGATAAGCCAACTGCTCGGGTGTTATGCTGGGTGGATGGAGGCAGGGAATGGTTTCTATGTAGGGAACATTGAAGACAAAACGACTTCGTGCAGCCAGATTCAGCACAATAGGTAGGTAGTTTATAAAATAATCATAATATACATATAAGGACAGATGAATGAGGCACATTGGTGTATGAGGATATAAGTTAAACGGGAAAAAATGTACCACACGAGTGAATCTTATTTTAAAATCAGTATTCAGTTATGTACACAATAGGGCCTAAGAATTGTACCTGTTGTCGCCATTGCAAGAGGCGACTAAATTTTGGAAAACATCATCTCGCTTTTACAAACTTTCTTCTCCTTATTGCCTCACTTGACACTGTCTCACGTTTTTGACCTTTCGGTTAACGTTTGCCCCTATAAGGAAGGCTAATTGGGTTCTGTCCCTTAGCCGAGATATGACAGAGTCTATAACATTGGTAGTGACTACTACTGCTTAGCGCACAGTATTTTGAGAGTGGGACGGCTGGTTCGAAGCAAATTTTCAGTATAATGTGACTGGATATTGTATCCTGATGGATGTCTTCGGTAGTATACTTCAACGATATCGCACTATAAATTCGACGATAGGTTTCCCAAAGTAACAAATATGAACATACCACCGCATCCAAAAAAAAACCCACACAAACTACAACACCTAGTTACATATGACCCAGTGTTTACATTAAGTGATATACATTATATAATTCAGTGTGTAGATCAAGTCACGTGACCCAGTATGTACAACTAGTGTCATGTGACCCAGTGTGTAACAACTAGTGACATGACCCTGTATGTAACAACTAGTGCATTGACCCAGTATGTAACAACTAGTGTCATGACCCAGTGTGTAACTACTAGTGCCATGACCCAGTGTGTACAACTAGTGCCATGACCCAGTATGTAACAACTAGTGTCATGACCCAGTATGTAACAACTAGTGACATGACCCAGTGTGTACAACTAGTGTCATGACCCAGTGTGTCACAACTAGTGACATGACCCAGTGTGTAACAACTAGTGCCATGACCCAGTATGTAACAACTAGTGACATGACCCAGTGTGTAACTACTAGTGACATGTGACCCAGTCTGTAACAACTAGTGTCATGACCCAGTATGTAACAACTAGTGACATGTGACCCAGTGTGTAACAACTAGTGCCATGACCCAGTGTGTAACAACTAGTGACATGTGACCCAGTATGTAACAACTAGTGACATGACCCAGTATGTAACAACTAGTGACATGACCCAGTATGTAACAACTAGTGTCATGACCCAGTATGTAACAACTAGTGACATGTGACCCAGTATGTAACAACTAGTGACATGGCCCAGTATGTAACAACTAGTGACATGACCCAGTATGTAACAACTAGTGTCATGACCCAGTATGTAACAACTAGTGCCATGACCCAGTATGTAACAACTAGTGACATGTGACCCAGTATGTAACAACTAGTGACATGACCCAGTGTGTAACAACTAGTGACATGATCCAGTATGTAACAACTAGTGACATGACCCAGTATGTAACAACTAGTGCCATGACCCAGTGTGTAACAACTAGTGACATGATCCAGTATGTAACAACTAGTGTCATGACCCAGTATGTAACAACTAGTGTCATGACCCAGTATGTAACAACTAGTGTCATGACCCAGTATGTAACAACTAGTGTCATGACCCAGTATGTAACAACTAGTGTCATGACCCAGTGTGTAACAACTAGTGACATGACCCAGTGTGTAACAACTAGTGACATGTGACCCAGTGTGTACAACTAGTGACATGACCCAGTGTGTAACAACTAGTGACATGTGACCCAGTGTGTAACAACTAGTGACATGACCCAGTGTGTAACAGCTAGTGTCATGACCCAGTGTGTAACAACTAGTGTCATGACCCAGTGTGTAACAACTAGTGTCATGACCCAGTGTGTAACAACTAGTGACATGACCCAGTGTGTAACAACTAGTGACATGACCCAGTGTGTAACAACTAGTGACATGTGACCCAGTGTGTAACAACTAGTGACATGACCCAGTGTGTAACAACTAGTGACATGACCCAGTGTGTAACAACTAGTGACATGACCCAGTGTGTAACAACTAGTGACATGTGACCCAGTATGTAACAACTAGTGCCATGACCCAGTGTGTAACAACTAGTGCCATGACCCAGTATGTAACAACTAGTGCCATGACCCAGTGTGTAACAACTAGTGACATGGCCCAGTGTGTAACAACTAGTGCCATGACCCAGTATGTAACAACTAGTGACATGGCCCAGTATGTAACAACTAGTGACATGTGACCCAGTATGTAACAACTAGTGCCATGACCCAGTGTGTACAACTAGTGCCATGACCCAGTATGTAACAACTAGTGCCATGACCCAGTGTGTAACAACTAGTGACATGGCCCAGTGTGTAACAACTAGTGCCATGACCCAGTATGTAACAGCTAGTGCCATGACCCAGTGTGTAACAACTAGTGACATGGCCCAGTATGTAACAACTAGTGTCATGACCCAGTGTGTAACTACTAGTGCCATGACCCAGTGTGTACAACTAGTGACATGTGACCCAGTATGTAACAACTAGTGACATGACCCAGTGTGTAACAACTAGTGCCATGACCCAGTATGTAACAACTAGTGCCATGACCCAGTATGTAACAACTAGTGACATGACCCAGTATGTACAACTAGTGCCATGACCCAGTATGTAACAACTAGTGACATGTGACCCACTGTGTGTAACAACTAGTGACATGACCCAGTATGTAACAACTAGTGCCATGACCCAGTGTGTACAACTAGTGACATGACCCAGTGTGTAACAGCTAGTGACATGTGACCCAGTATGTAACAACTAGTGACATGACCCAGTATGTAACAACTAGTGCCATGACCCAGTGTGTAACAACTAGTGTCATAACCCAGTGTGTAACAACTAGTGCCATGACCCAGTATGTAACAACTAGTGACATGACCCAGTGTGTACAACTAGTGACATGATCCAGTATGTAACAACTAGTGCCATGACCCAGTGTGTACAACTAGTGACATGACCCAGTGTGTAACAACTAGTGACATGTGACCCAGTCTGTAACAACTAGTGTCATGACCCAGTATGTACAACTAGTGACATGACCCAGTGTGTACAACTAGTGACATGACCCAGTGTGTAACAACTAGTGACATGTGACCCAGTGTGTACAACTAGTGACATGACCCAGTGTGTAACAACTAGTGCCATGACCCAGTATGTAACAACTAGTGACATGACCCAGTATGTACAACTAGTGACATATGACATTTTGTGTATACCTTGTGACATGTGACCCGCACCGTACACATAGTGACATATGACCCTATGTGTACACCTGGTGACATTACCTTTTGTGTACACCTTGTGACATGTGACCCACTCTGTACACATAGTGACCCAATGTGTACACCTGGTGACATTACCTTTTATGTACACCTTTTGACATGTGACCCACTCTCTACACATAATGACATGTGACCCAATCTGTACACCTATAGTGACATGTGACCCAATGCGTCCACCTTGTGATGTAACACACAAAACATCCCCAAACCTACCACACGTATCTCGCATACATGGAAGGCCGTCCTTAATGGCCATAGCTGTTGATAGGACGTTAAGCATTACTACATCACGCCAAGGCAAGGACGAAAGGAAGTTATAAAATGTCAGAGTTGAAGGTGGTTTTCTTGTTTATGCTGAAATACTGCAGAAGCGACTGCCTATATGTACTTTATTATTTTCACTACACATTGCGAGCTTACAATTGCACACATTTACTCAACTGTCATCAGATTTATGTCAAATCGAGAGAAAAAAAACCGAACCAATGGGTCTTGTATACTTTTATTACAAATGAATGTATGTTCCACTTTGAATCTCAGTAAGGTCCTTTGTTTTTGTAATACATGTTTATGTTTGTTCTGTTAGTAGATCATATAAAACAGTGGCCGATAACCCACCACTTGTCATTATTAAATTGGAATAAATACTAGATGCTACTTCAACTGTGAACTTTTCAATATCTCATCGGTTATTTCGGAAAGTACTTTCCTTGTTCAAAACAAATATATTAAAGATTAGTTTTTTCTGAAAATACCGGCGGAAGATTGAAAGTTATTTCCTTTTAGGTTCTATTAGTCTGGATATCACTGTGTTGTATAATGATATTCCCTTGTATATAGAGATCTAGCCTCTTTCCTCTTAAGTCCTCATTCATTTTGACAATTAAGTATCAATATACTACACGCAATTCATATAGAATATTATTTATTTGTAAACTTTCATCGAAGTTTGGCTAAAATCACGGCCATATATATTCTATGTCAGTGCCAAACTGTTTGATTTAGGGGTTAATATGGATTAGCGACAGTAAACTTCCATTGAAGTCATACATAGTCTTTTCCAATCTAAAACATTTTCATTATTCTTAACAGCATTTGGAGTTATATATAGTCAATCTTTCATAATTCAACATCCAATTATTCAATACCTTAATCTCTATAAATCCCTATACACGCAGTTTACATTTTCATAATACAGTCGAAGTAAATTGTGTGTGGTGTGTGGGAGGACGGGTGTACTTAAAACTTGTTATACAGAATTTTTATTGTAGTGACTTAATCTTTTACTTCGAGTTTTCAGAGTTCGAGAACGAAGTTTGTATGTTGTTTTAGTGTGCTGTTCGCAGTTATTAACGTACTTGTGCTTTTGAAGACAATTACTACTTTTTAGAATTAAAAGATCGTGTGCACTTTCTTTCGTGGTTCGGAGCTTTCGACTTATTTCGTGGGCACACATTTTCATGGTTAGCCATTGCAAACATGATATAACATTATAATACAAACAGCAATATTCGTTGTATTTATATCTTGGTTCCATAGCATTCACGAAAACAAAACAAATTGATACACAACGAATGTTTCATGTTATACAGTAATTAGCCCTGAAATTCTGTCCTATATACAGTTCGTTTTTAATATAGCTGAAAGAATATTTATATGTTATACATTTCCGTATTCAAAAGCTCAGGTTTTGACACTCATATTTTGATTTTGAAAACAGTTACCGTAAGGTGTAAACAGACCAATATCCGCCATACCACTTTCAGGCATATTATGATATAACAAACTTTTACATAACAATGGTATGAGGCTAAGAGCAAGTAGAAAACTCCAAAAGAAATATTCAGAAAGGATTCAATTGCAAAAATTAAATTTTACTATAATGAATTATATCTATGGCAATGAAGTACTTTTCCACTTTCCACGGGCATCAAATTACCTCAAATTCAACACATGCATACTTCACATTTGCTGAACAGATTTGGTAATCAACACACTTTTTACACGTTTTACAAGCAAATGGAAAAAATATTGTCATCAAAAAGTAATGAAGTTTGTTAGATAAAAATATAATGATTTTCTGCTTGTTATGAATTATGTGGTTTAACAAGTTGGTTCGTATAAGAATATTCTGTCATAATAATTGTGTTCAAAATTTCATGGGAAAGATTCTGTTGTTTTTTTTCTCTTTTTTTTTCCTAATCCAAATCAGTAAGTCCTTTTAATTCTTGTTCGGGATAATGTATATACTATTCTATACAAAGTTCAATAATGCTTGTGTTTCTGTGTCTTGTTCAGTTGTTGAAGATAAGAGCATTATCGCATATGTGGTTACCATGATAGTAAAATTCCACCACGAAATGTTCAATGAACATTTGACCTTGACACAAGTCTACGATGTTGATCTATTTTTAGTGCCCCGAACTGAAATCTTGATCCCTGATCGCTTCTCATTTCATCGCCACACACAAAGGGTGCTGTATCACGATGTCTCTTTCAAACGGTAAGTCAGAATTATCTTAAATTTAAAATGATGTGCGAATAATGTATTGATCCCTATTGTTCTCTTTGTGTACATGTTACACCACGTGTCACCGGCGGTCAGCTGATCTAGTGAGTCATCTCGGGTTAACTTGACCTTTTGCTCATTACTGTACAGACAACTTCTGCACAGTGTAAAGATATATAGTATATATAAAGTATATATTTTGTTCACATGTGCTAGCTAGACTAGCTTTATAATTTACACAATCATTGTTTTTCGCTGTAGATTTAAGCAGTATCTTACGTCTAGCTTATATTTCCCAATTATTGTTTTTTATATATAAATTTATAAAGATGTATAATAATTCATATTAAGCTGATACTGTGAAATACATTTACAATATATATTAAAAATATAGTTTGTTCACATGTACTAACTAGACTAGCTTTATAATGTTCACAATCATTTTTTTTCGCTGTAGATTTGGACAGCATCTTACTTTTAGCTTTTCGCAATTATATATATTTATAAAGATGTATAATAATTCATATTAAGCTGATAATGTGGAATATATTTACAATTTTTATCACATGTAGTACATTATTATATTATTTTATACCTAACTATTTTTACGAAATTAACAGTGTATACATTTATATCTGACACAGACGTTTCTATATACGTGTCCTAGTTCGATCCAATGATTAATAAATACATATCATGAACAAGGACGGAATTTTCCCCGTGTGTATTGACCCGGCCTAACACCAATGCGCCCTGTGACCGTTTGGTCATTCTATTTTTAACGACCATTATGTAAATTCAGATTATACAGTGTCTCAATTCTGTCAAGATTGGTTAGCTTGAGTGACCTCCAAATGAAATCAGATTGTGTGGTATGTCTACATTATAAAGGACTGAGCAAAAGATATAAACTGGGTACCGACTTGGATAACATACAAAGAAATTATAAGAGTTATTATGAAAAGTATCCAAGGATGGTTTTAAAATTAAAATAGCATACAAGCTGGAGGAGTTTATTATTTTAGCGTTAACGGTGGCTTTAGCCTTAGTACAAATATGGCAAAGGAACAGTCTTAGTGAAATACGACATACGTACGTGACCATGTGTACTCTTATGACACGTTACCCAGTGTATACTTAGACCTTCTATGGCACTCCAAGTGACATGTGACTTTGTGTGTATACCTAGTGACATGGGACTTTGTGTGTATACCTAGTGACATGGGACTTTGTGTGAATACCTTGTGACATGCGACTTCGTGTGTATACTTTATGACATGTGACTTTGTGTGTATACCTTGTGACATGTAACTTTGTGTGTACACCTTTTGACATGTGACTTTGTGTGCATACCTAGTGACATGTGACTTTGTGTGCATACCTAGTGACATGTGACTTTGTGTGCATACCTAGTGACATGTGACTTTGTGTGCACACCTAGTGACATGTGACTTTGTGTGCACACCTAGTGACATGGGACTTTGTGTGCATACCTTGTGACATGGGACTTTGTGTGTACACCTTGTGACATGTGACTTTGTGTGTACACCTTGTGACATGTGACTTTGTGTGCACACCTAGTGACATGTGACTTTGTGTGCACACCTAGTGACATGTGACTTTGTGTGCACACCTAGTGACATGTGACTTTGTGTGCATACCTTGTGACATGTGACTTTGTGTGTACACCTTGAGATATGTGACCTTATTTTTACATATTGTGACACGCGGCTGTGTGTGTGCACTTTGACATGTGAATTTTTGTGTACACCTAGTGACATATGACTTTGTGTGTATACATTGTGACATGTGACTTTGTGTGTACACCTTGTGACATGTAACTTTGTGTGCACACCTAGTGACATGTGACTTTGTGTGCACACCTAGTGACATGTGACTTTGTGTGCACACCTAGTGACATGTGACTTTGTGTGCACACCTAGTGACATGTGACTTTGTGTGCGTACCTTGTGACGTGTGACTTTGTGTGCATACCTTGTGACATGTGACTTTGTGTGTACACCTTGAGATATGTGACCTTATTTTTACATATTGTGACACGCGGCTGTGTGTGTGCACTTTGTGACATGTGAATTTTTGTGTACACCTAGTGACATATGACTTTGTGTGTATACATTGTGACATGTGACTTTGTGTGTACACCTTGTGACATGTAACTTTGTGTGTACACCTTGTGACATATGACTTTGTGTGCACACCTAGTGACATGTGACTTTATGTGTATACCTTGCGACATGTGACTTTGTGTGTGTTTTACCTTGTGACATGTGACTTTGTGTGTACACATTGTGACATGTGACTTTGTGTGTACACTTTGTGACATGTGACTTTGTGTGTACACCTAGTGACATGTGACTTTGTGTGTACACCTTGTGACATGTGACTATGTGTGCACACCTAGTGACATGTGACTTTCAGTATACACCTTGTGCCCCGTGACTGTGTGTGTACTCCTTGAGACACGTGCTCTTGTTTGTACTCATTGTGATATGTGAGTTTCAGTGTACACCTTGTGACACGTGCCTGTGTGTGTACTCAAAGAGACATATGACCTTGTTTGCATACCTAGTGACATTTGACTTTATGTGTACACCATGTGACATGTTACCTTGTGTGTGCATCTAGTGTCACATGACCCAGAGTGTACACCAGGTGACATGTTTCAGTGTTTACTCCATGTGACATAAGCCCTTGTGACTAAGTTACATGTGACCTTGTAGTCATGTCTGTAAGATGACAGCTTGTCTGTCAATATAACCGCACCTGTTTGAGGCTTTTTATCTATAATAAATCATATTGGTATCATTATTGATTTGAGTTGATTTGAATGAGCATTTATCGCTAGATTTGACTGATTCAGCGACGTGGGGATGTTTTGAGCCATCTACGTTATGTTTGACTTTAGTTTTAATGCGTATCTTCTATAATTGATGTACCAAAAGTTAAGGCAAAGTTCTCTGAGTGTCCAATTAGCCTTAATTAACGTAACATTTTGTGGTGGTCTTTGAATTTATTCTTCTATCTTATTTGTTGGGAATAAAGGTCCTTATGTTTTGGTTCTGGCCCAGTATTGTAATATTAAGTTTTCTCTTCTAGGTTTGAGTTATGTTGTCTTATTTCTTACAGCGCCACATGCTATTCTAAGGGCCTTGTGAGCACAAGTTATAGCTTAGGGCTAACAGTCTATATAACTACTATTTTGTGAAATAAAGTCTCTATCTGGGTTGAAGAAATAAAAACAGATAATAGGAAAGGCGCAATATATGACTGACAGGAACGTACTACATTAGAGAAGCAGGGAGGAGAAAGAAACATGTGACAAACAACAGAGAGTTTGAAACTAAAGTCAATTTAACTCTTTTAATTTACTTTTCGTTGCAGAAGCCCCAACGAGCAATTTTTCAAATGGAACTTCTAAAGGTTGTGTCTTCAATAATGCGGCTAATGGAACCGCTAATGGCATAACGATACAGAATGGAAGTACTTCTGCAACAAATGGGCATGGTTCTACAAAAACTCAGTATGGTTTTCTACAGCCCCTGGTAGACCTCATGGTTACAAAAGTGCTTGAAGAATCCACAAGCAGAGACAGCAGAGTAGTTGAATTCAAACATCCAAAGGAACTAGAAGACCTGATGGATCTGTCACTAAACAAATCTACATCAGACGAACACTTGATGGAAATATGCAATGATGTCATTAGATATAGCGTTAAAACTGGTGAGTGTGTGATCGGTGTCTTAAGTCGAGCTTTATAATTTTCACAATCATTATCTTACAGTAAATTTGTTTAGTATCTTCAGCCTAGCTTTATAATTTCCACCATCATTGCTTTTTTGCAGAAGATTTTAGCAGCATCTTACGTCTTGCTTAATATTTGCACAACCATTGTAGTTTACAATTATTTGTTAGGTGCATGCTAACTATAGAGACCATTTTTTGATAATTTTGTAATTTCGTAAATGTGTTTACTAATTAGCTTGAGTATTTTTGTCATTTCATTACTGGCAAGACAGAAATAAACACTTTAGTACTGTTGTTACGTTGTAAATGAATAACGTATCATGATTGTTACTGCAGTTAAAAATAAGACATCGTTTTAAAGGGGAAAAAGTAAATTTCGCCATATTTTCTAATAATATGAAATATGCTATCAACATCTAATTACATGTACTATCATTATAATAATGTATGGCATTTGCTCGAAGGCTCATGTCATATCAAGCTATCAAACCGATCTGATAAATCCCCTTAAATCATTTCCTCAACGCACTCAGCCAGTTATAATATTGGTCCTTTGTTACCTCTTATAAATCAGTAATGATGTCGCCCCAGTTGGTACCTTGTATAAATCGGTGATGATGTCGCCCCAGTTGGTACCTTGTATCAATTGGTAATGATGTCGCCCCAATTGGTACCTTGTATCAATCAGTAATGATGTTCGCACCCCAGTGGTACCCTTGTATAAATCACTAATTGATGTCGCCCCAGTTAGTACCTTGTATCAATCGGTAATGATGTCGCCCAGTTGGTACCCTTGTATCAATCGGTAATGATGTCACCCCAGTTGGTACCTTGTATCAATCAGTAATGATGTCGCCCCAGTTGGTACCTTGTATAAATCAGTAATGATGTCGCCCCAGTTGGTACCTTGTATCAATCGATAATGATGTCGCCCAGTTGGTACCTTGTATCAATCGGTAATGATGTCGCCCAGTTGGTACCTTGTATCAATCGGTGATGATGTCGCCCAGTTGGTACCTTGTATCAATCGGTAATGATATCGCCCCAGTTAGTACCTTGTATCAATCAGTAATGATGTCGCCCCAGTGGGTACCTTGTTTAAATCACTAATGATGTCGCCCAAGTTAGGTACCTTGTATCAATCGGTAATGATGTCGCCCCAGTTGGTACCTTGTATCAATCGGTAATGATGTCGCCCCAGTTGGTACCTTGTATCAATCAGTAATGATGTCGCCCCAGTTGGTACCTTGTATCAATCGATAATGATGTCGCCCCAGTTGGTACCTTGTATCAATTGGTAGTGATGTCGCCCTCGTTAGTACCTTTTAGAAATCGATAATGTTCTCGCCCAGTTGGTACCTTGTATAAATCAGCTATGACGACACGATGGTGGTGTTGTTTTTTTTTTGTTTTTTTTTTTATTCTCGTCTACCGAAACCTCGATTTATAATAATGCCTATTCACTGACTCTCCAGAGCAAATGTTTAAATCTAACTAAACTAATTTATCTTGTTTCGATAAGTCATTTTTGTACGATATGTTCGCACTAGGTGGATTTCAAAGTGTGATTAAGAACCAATTGACTAAAAGAGTTGTATTTAATTTTGCTATATCATCAATGGTAATGCATTCCACATTGAGGAATGAAATCCTTTTTTATTTCAGCGCATATTTTTGTGATTGTTTTCTCGATATAGGTCACCCTAGGTTCTTCAATCAGCTGTTTGGAGGGTTAGATCAGTACAGTTTGGGTGGAGCATGGCTGACAGAAACCCTCAACACTAGTCAGTACGTACTGGTGAAATAGACCAGCCTATCAGATACAGACGACCTTGTATACTCGTCCATCAGGTCATCAATTCTGCTCCCAGGAACTATATCACAAATTTACTAGTTACGCCAGACGAGCTCATCACTTTATCTCATTATGATATATTATATCATTATATCCTCATGATATCTCTATATAATAAGGAACCTTTTTGGTATTGATTAGGGAACTTATTAATGTGACCATCTTGCATGTAAATAAATGGGCATTTTCGAGGAATTTCTAGAGAGGAATGAGTACCTATGCTATCACACAGCTACAGTATACAGAATTACATGAATAGATACATAACGACTGTTTATCACTTAATTGCTTACTTACTTATGAATACTTAATGTACGTGTGTATTTCAAATAAAGCGACACTTCATATAAAAAGAACACTAACTTGAGGAATGATTCTGGTGCTAGTATAGATGAATTACTATTACATCTGTGGTATATATATATATGGAACCCCATACAACAGGGAACAGTAGGTAGAATTTCTCTATCTAAATCTTAACTTACCCCCATTTTACATTACAGGTACACGTATGAAGTGGCACCTGTTTTCACTCTTATGGAGAAAACTGTGCTGAACAAGATGCTTAATCTAGCAGGCTTCCAAGATGGAGATGCCATTTTCTGTCCAGGTAAGTGTTTTTCTTTTCTTTTTTCCTTTTTTGTTCTCTTTCAAATATTAGAAGTGTTATTGAACCAATATGCATTGTGACACTGTTAAATCAAGATATTAAAACTGGTATTCAGCTACAAATTTCGCCAACGTTTTGATGAAATGTTTGTTATATATCAAATTATAATGATAAACTTACCCCTTTGATTTAATAAAGACGTTGGTCACACTTATTGATGACAAAGACATACATGCTCGTTGTCGAAGCATTATAAATTAGAGAAAAACGATCGGTACATAGAGACATAGTTTACTATTTAAACACATATATAACATTGATGAATTAATTTTCGGTGTATTCAACACAATATTACAAGTGTTGAAGATAATCATACTTAATGTATGTTACTTTCTAAAGGTGGTTCCGTGTCCAACATGTTTGCCCTTAACTTGGCCCGATACCAGCGATGGCCGGAAGTGAAGCGACAAGGAATGCACAATTTACCAAGATTGTGTATCTTAACGTCAGAGAAAGTGAGCCTTATCGATACCTGTATTCTTTATTTATGTTATTATAGCTTTGTCAATATTACCTGTCATACCTGTATATAGGACTTACCAGCTGTACATGTAAACATAATACATTGTACCTGTATCAATATGTAGGTATACCTGTAACGTCATTATACCACAAGAACGAAGTAAGGAAGTATACTGGAATCAGGCTGTCCGTCCTTCTACAGATTTTATCGAATCTTGCTGAAACTCGGTAGTTATCACCAACTGCATTGTGCGACCATGCTTTGCAGTTATTCCCCTTTTTAAGGTGATTGTTTACTGACTCTTGTCACCAACTCCTTCTACATATTTACTCATATTAGGTGAAAGATCAATGATACAGTCAACTCAACGCTGACGATGTGACCTTTGTTTATTTGTTTATTCAATATTTTTTATGGCAGTCCTATGTCCTACATTGACGTTTTATCATTAAAAACAAAACTTTATCGACAATGTCGATAGGATTTTCCATATAGAACTTGAAATCAAGGACCAAACAGAACATATTCCCATATCACGATATCCGTGACAGAGATCGACTACCGACGGGAAAATTACCAAAGTTTTAAGAATGCAGGTTGATGAAGACGAAGAAGACCCATTTGGAAATATTATATTATGCGATATTAATCTATACCTGTTTATACGTGCTGATATGCCCTTGTGCTTCCTTTGTCACAACCCATGTTCTTAATTTGAGTATTTGCCTCACCACAAATTCGACCTAAATTTGTATGAAGGGTGTCGTTGATAAAGCAAAAGACGCCTATTTTTCCGAAACGCCTGGGTATTTATACACTTTATACTTTTACAAGGGTCTCAATGCAAATCTATATATTTATTAGAGTCAGCCTTTAATCGATGTTGAGTTACGGTTTCGTTATCATGTAGATATTCTCTGTTGATTTTGTAGACAGACTCTTGTCCGGAAAAGGGTTCATTAAAACCTTTAGAAACTTATTGAAAATGTGCGACTGTTTCACAAATTTTAGGGCTGTTACAGTTGTATATCCCCTTTTCCTATGGCTATAGACAGACTGAAACTTCCTTATCATCTATTAGCCAGCAGTCCTTGCGGCAAAAGTTCTAATTTCACCTTAACGTGCTTCTCCGCCAATGCGTATTGTCGTACCACACAGAAAGCTATACCTGATTGACCTCAGCACAGAGACGTATAACACATAATGGCAGTACAATAAACTCAGGTGTTGCTTACATCTACATGATATCATAAGTCAAACATTCAAAAAACAGTCCTTCACTTGATAGTTGTGATCTTCCCTCTCTGCATAACAAAATTGCCATGGCGTAAGTAATGGGGCCAGGGAATCAGTAAGACTCACCTTTCCATTTGTCTATTTTTAGAAGCAGACAAGTAGAACATGTTTTACGTTAGATACATATGGAGAATAAGTCCCAAACTTTTCTATACGTATTCCATTCCTGTCTAGAACTTTATGTAACAAAAGATAAGTAGTATAATGCTAAAATGTCCATAGCGATCTGCAGATGCATTTCCCCCCTTGCTTTACCGGACTTTTTACGACTTTAACTTAGATTTCCGGTAATGTTACACTGTTGGAAGTTTATCTGGGTATAAAAACTGCCGACTATACCATGAAGGTTCTTCTCCCTTTTACGAACCTTCAAAGACACAAAAAATTAATTTGGGCACCTCCCTGACTGACCCTTCCAGTGTCTAATCATAACTTGGAAGGAATTGATATCCTCAACTTATAATCATGAATGTATGTATAATAGATGGGCTTGAATAAAAAAATATTTACATACGGAGATTACTTCTGGGATCAGCTAGTAAAATATGCTTATATATCATCGAAATCGTCTTTGTATGAACGTCCTCAGATAATTTTAGGAAATTTATCAACAAGGTTTAATTACCTCTAATTCTTGCCATGCGCCTGACCAAGGGACTTATAATACATAGCCTTTAAAGAGAATAGTTTGGTTTGATTAGCTGTCTATGTTATCACAACTAAGATTTTCTTGTTATTGATATTCCATGTGTGTTGGTTAACTTATATTCTTTATCAGTTGTTTGTATGAATTTGACCCTATGATTAACCTTGTCCTTAGGCTCACTACTCACTGAAGAAGGGTGCGGCTTTCATTGGTATAGGAGTAGACAACGTATTCCCCGTTAAGGCTGACAGTAAGGGCCGTATGATGCCGTCAGCTCTGGAAGAAAGGATCATGGAATTAAAGGCAGAGGTAAGGAAGACAAAAGGGAAGGACAACAGAAATCTGGATTGTTGTTTTCACAGAATAAAACTACCCAAACCATGCACCAAATCAAAATAGCACGAACTAAATGGAAGGATAGAAGCTATATCCGAATTAATCTAGATGATAATTGAAAAACCAAATTATTATTTTTTATTTTTTATCAATAGTCTTGTGTTTTCTTTTGTAAAATGCATTGGTTTATATAATAAACATTTGTATGTAACAGGGCTATGAACCATACGTTGTAAATGCCACGTCCGGGACGACAGTTTTTGGGGCATATGATCCTCTGGACGACATCGCCAATATCTGCCAAAAGTTTGGTATCTGGATGCACGTGGATGCTGCCTGGGGAGGTGGTGTTCTGTTGTCGAAGAAATACAGGTCTCTGATGAAAGGCATCGAAAGGTAGGCTGCCGTTAATATCATCTATATAGGTATTATGGGGATTAAATACTGTAAATCACTTATAGTTTGTGAATACTTAATTTCGCGAACTCACCTCATTCGACTTATTATTTAGTAGGTCACGGGTACTCTGAAATTTGATACACTGCGTTTAATTGACCATCTACTGGAGTGTTGTAAGGTTGAAAATGTAAATAATTTAATATTTTCTGGTAATTGGGGAAAAAGTACTTCCATATCACAACAAAAGAGTGTTTTATCTTCATACTATAATCGGAAAGTCTTTGATAGAAGTTCTGAGGGTGGAAATATAACAATACGATATATCGTGTTTGTGGTATGTGAAATAGAGTAAAGAAGTATATCCCGGAAAGAGTTTTGACAGTATTTCAAAATAAAGAAATATACAAATGTTTTTTTTGATCTCCTGATGTTAGAGTGGAGATGTTCTTGTGACCTACAATTTAAGTTTATTTTGAACGTATTTTCCAGGGCCGACTCTTTGACATGGAATCCCCACAAAATGATGGGACCCCCACTTCAGTGTTCAGCCTTCCTCACCAAACACAAGGTTAGTTGAAAGTCATTAATATCTATGATAATCGTATTTGATTTATTGGTTCATGAAAGGATTTCATGGTTGAAAATATCTCAATGATATTTATTTCTTTTCCATAAATTGAACAGAAATGGTGATATTTCATTTTACGAACTACCTGCCTGTAACTATTATAATCCCAAAACTTTACAGCAACTAATTAAAATTATCTCCATCCCGAAGAAAATGTTTAGAAATATTTCCTCTGGTGTTGTGATCGATCCAAGCATCATACTCCAAAGTAAATTAAAAATTTAAAAGAGTATACATGTATTTTGCAAATATGGAAGATGAGGGAGAGGCATGTATGCTAAATTGCACTTTTATCAAGTTGCAGTGGAATCTTTTATGAAGTTGTATGGTGTTCCAATGAATTATTTTATGAAATTGACATGTTGGCCTAATGGTATATTTCAGAATCTACTTGCCTGAGTGCCACTCAGCACAGGCCACCTACCTATTCCAACAGGACAAGTTTTATGATGTGTCGTACGATACTGGTGACAAATCCATCCAGTGTGGTCGCAAAGTGGATGTCCTCAAGGTCTGGCTGCTATGGAAGGCCAAGGGCGACATTCAATTTGAGAAGGACATCGACAACATAATGGAATGTGCAAAGTAAGACTACTTCATTCACCCTGTGTTTTACTGTACAGTTAATGATGTGTTAGTCTTCCAACAGTGCTGAAAAAATATCTGAAGTTTTGCTCCTTGTTCATTGATTAATCCATCCACCAATATATTAAAAATTCAAATCCTGTATACCGTTTACCATACAACTGTAAAATTACGCATATATCATAATATATATATCTATGTGGTAGACATCTTGCATAACTCTCCACCCAGTCACGTATTATACAACTCTGATCTAACACTCAACAGTAAATACCAATAAGTCTCGGACATCCATTATGACATGTGAGCTGACCATTTCTTTGTATCCTCTTAACATGCAATATTTAATATTGAAACATCATTTAAACCCTCTCCTGATTGTTTTGCTCAGGTATCTAGCGGAACTTGTTAACGAACGTGATGGCTTCAGGATATTGATAAAGGAGGTATGTATTGTGTATTTATATATTTTCATTTCAAAATTGTATTGTAAAGTATTCTCGGATATTCCATGAAGTGACATGCCTTATTTATAAATTTAATACGATCGTACAATTCTGTAATGCTACAGCCGGAGTGTACGAATGTGTGTTTCTGGTACATCCCTCCAAGTATGCGTGACCAACCTGAGGACCAGGAGTGGAACGAACGGCTGTCCAAGGTAGGTAGCACCCTACAATAACGTTTCTTCTACTGGGCATGGTCACCGACTTCTTTACTATTATCTGTGCTAGAATTTGATGCAGGCCCCAAAGCTGTCATTTTGACGCTTTGATTAAAGTAGAAGTGCAAATGTCTTTGTTTCCTTAAGATAATTTTATATACAAACAATTTGTCTATCTACCTGCAGTCAAAACAGCTGTATTAGTTAAGCGCAAGTCACACTGGTCTGGTTTACATCCATGGTGAGCAACGGAGATGCAAACCGGGGAAACCGTGTTAATCCGAAGAGAGTCCATGGTGACTCAAAGAAACCGGTGCAACCATAGCATGTACATGGCGCTCCGTACTGATCCGTAGTGATTCGAAGTGGTTACCGTAGTGTTACTTGTATTAGCCGTAATTAAGTCGTATTACGAGGATCACCGTGACATACCGTTCCGTAGTAACACCGTGGGCTACTGTTTTCGAGTATGGTACAGTACGGTTTACTCCGGTATATAGAACTGTGGACATCCGTGAAACACCGTGGTCAATCCGGCACAGTGTGATTGGGGCTTCAGTTTGATCGTTTCTTGATTCTACTTAAATAACTCTCAATTTGCCGATCCTATTATCATATTATGTAGTTCACTTAAGCTGCATTAAAATAACTGGCAGTTCGTGCAATACTTATCATTTCACTTTATTGTTAACTGCCCGTGCTTATTTCTATAAATGTTATATGTTTACAATAGTAAAATGCAATCGAGTATGCTTAAGAGAGAAAACCCATCCATAAACGCTCTTTTCAAATCAGTTAATATGGAAATCTTACCTTATTATTTATCATTTGTCACCTTAAGGTATAATATCCCACCTCCGAAATATGCAAGCGTAGATCTGCAACATAACGTTTTTCTTTCCATAGTATCGATAAAATATATTTCGAATTCATAACAATAGCTTTTGTCTTTGAAAGTACTTTCATCGCTGTTTTGTATCATTCTTAAATCTCAGGAATCTCATATATTTTCTCTTTTACAATTGAAATTAGAATTACCTCATATTCATTCTGTTTATTTTGATGCGTTTTGATTCTTTTGTTTCGTGAAATGAAAACAAATTCGGTGGAACGAAATGGATTAAATCACTGTCTGTCTATATATTTTTTCTTTTGATATTAGGTTGCACCTATAATCAAGGAGCGCATGACGATGAGTGGGACGATGCTGATTGGTTACCAACCAGATGGAAATACCGTCAACTTCTTCAGGATGATAGTGTCAAACCTAGGGGTTACAAAGGAAGACATGTTGTTTGTAGTCGATGAAATAGAACGTCTTGGCAAAGACCTCTGATGACATTTAAGGACCATGTGAACACCATATTTCAGTTGTCAAAAAGTTGTGAAAATTCAAATCATTCTATTTTACAGATATCAGAAGCAAAAACTGTTCTTGGTGAATTTGCAATTGTCTTAATTACAAAATCATTATCGAAATAGCTTAATATTGTACTGAGCAGTTTTCAGTAACGGGAACAGCACTTCATCAGATTTGTTTCTAAAGCTGAGTATTTGATAACTGCCACAGTTCCCCCTCTCTACTGTCAAGAACATTTGGACTCATGAGTAGTACTAATAATAAGTAAGGAGAAAAATATCCTGTCAACCATGTATTTGCGAATGGTTTGCTTTTAACATGGTTTGACGAAATCATAACAGCCAGTGTTATATGAGGTTGTTTCAGAAGTGCAAACGCTTTATTGTACATAGACAATAACAACATTATAAGATGCGGGTGCCTCCAAACAGCAAGAGACAGCGAAGGCCTTATTTCCCTAATGTATCATTATTTTACCCCTGGAACATCCCAAGGACTCTTAAAAGAGTGTTTCTAATGTATTCTTTTGATTATAATATTTTTTTATTGCAACATAACAATTGTTGATAAAAATCAATATAAAATGTCTCAATATACACCTTTTCTAATTGATATCAAAGCCATTTTATAATTCATTTTTAAAGTATATTTTCCCATACGAGCTGTATACTTGCCGTCAGCCGAAACATTTCCTAACAGTGTGGTTTATAGGTACGCAATGGTTTTCTCTTAACATGCAAGTAACATATATCAGAGAAGTTTTGAATCATATCTCCTTATTTCCTCCACGGGAAATAGATATCTAATGACATTTTTTATACATTTATTTGGCATGTTATCGAATCCTAGTACTCTTTTCTATCAGGATATTGAAATAAGATATGTATTATAGTTCTATTCTCATATACATACCGAAAAGTTGAATAAGTGCTATTTTCTACATTTATCAGCTAGGTTTTTTTTTTGCAAAATCATTTTTAGATTTCAGATGTTACAATAAAAAATATATTGTTTCAACAACGGCTTATTGTTGTATATGGTAATACCATAGTTCTTTTTAACATTGCCTTATTTTTGGGTTTGATAATATGTTACCTAATCATTGAGCATAGTTAATTTGTGCCTGTCGGCTTTCCAAACCTGCTTTTCTCAACCGATCTCTAAAATGATTATTGTCTGGAGCCACTCGTGTATCGTAGACGTATCTATAGATAAGTTTGGATGGAGCCATAGGGATGAGGACGATCATAAAACTACCCCATCCTTTTTTCATTGAGACATGTTTCTCCCAAAGCAGCCGACATTTAGTCGTGTTATCGGGTACAAACATTTGAATGTCGAAGCAGCTTCAATATGTAGTATTACGTTGGTTGATCACTGGTTTATAGCCAAAATATTTATTTGCTTTCGATTATCAATTCTTGATGTTATTTCCTGCCGACTGTAATCCATATCACAAATTAGAAAAAAATGTCCACAGCTAATTATTGCAGTTATTCGCATACTGTCACTGCATTATAAGCATTGGCTTGAATAAGACATTATTATAAATGGTCTTTTTCATAAAATAGAGCTTTGCTCATGAACCTATTCGAAAGTTCGAATGATCGTTATTTATAATTGGAGCATCAAACTCTCTTCGCAATACGTGCTCAAAGTTTCAAAAGGTTCCTAGGGCCTGCTTTATGACCTCAGAATGTTTCCCGATGGTGTGAAAAATAACTTGATGATGAAACCAGGAAATCATCCAAAAATAACACATCATATCTTAGTTTGTTCACTGGAACCTATTTGTTTTAAACTGACATGATGGTTTATACCAAGAACTATTTACAATTACGTCAATGAAGAATGCATTTTTGCTCAAGTACAATCTTAGGAGCAGCATATCGCACATATAAAATCGCGTGCTCCTCAATACTTAATTCAAGATATTTCGTGACCTATCACATTGTCCCTGAAAAGGAATCGGCTTTTGAAACTAACTGAATTGACCAGTGAATAACCATAAAATACAACGTGTTCACAACAAAAAAACATCAGTTTATATTGACGTTGATTTTTTTTATTAAATTATCTTGACAAAATTGTAAATATTTGATAGAATAACAAGGAAAGCCTATATACATTCCGTCCATGAAATGGCCGAAGTGGAATAAACAATGAGAAAATATTTTGGATCTTTTAGAAATGAAATCAATAACTCAAAATTACTAATCATAACATAAAGGTAAGGGGAAGTAGCTCATGAGGGAACCATATCAGACACATCATACACACACATACAAGTAAGTATTCAGCAAATACATATGTATTATCTAGACTTTTTTTCCAATTTACGTTTAAACAAAATTTGTTTTTGTCAGTCATATGGGATTTGCCATCCGAAAATATCACTGCTATCCGCAGATCGGTCCTAGTGTTTTTGTTAAACTTATTAATTTTTACTATTTATTTATTTATATATGATTCTTTTACCAGCTGTAATCTACCTAAGATGTTTTCTGACTAATTATAATAGGCCTTCAGCGAATATATTAATAATAGACAATATCGTTATTAATAGATTAATAACGTTATTGTTCATTGTTAATCTACTAAACTTATCTAACTGCTCCATGTCCTATATTTGTATGTGATCGCTTGTAATTTACTTGTATCTTGATAAAGGGGCGGATTGCCTCGAAAATTCTGTACTATCGTTAATACTACAATCAATTATATATATTTACCTTATCAGAGACAGTTATTGACAGTCTTGGATCAAAAGTACTTGCATACATCGTAATTAATTTAATAAATATAATTATTTACGACTTCAAGATAAGTGAATGTAATATTCACGAGTCAGTAGTCCTGCTCAACTAGAACCTCGTGTATGCTGTTTTAACAAATACATTGAAATTGATATTTATATTTATTTATTTGAAAAATGTTGCCGTATCATACAAGATATATGTAAAGGAAGGAGAGGTAATTAACAAGTAGAAACAACAAATTGGAGGTAGTCATCCTACCATTAAAAACTTTCCAGGCTTAGAATGTCTATTCCTTAAAATAGAATATCGATATAATAACAATACCTTAATTCTGTAACGGTTCGACTTAACATATAACCCATGTTCATTTGACTTAAAAGATACCCCCACATTGAAGACAGGATGTATTGAATATAAAACAAGATTTACAATATAAAGAAGCCCCGCAGACCCACAGAGTAAAAGCAGTACATACACCAAGAACACATTATACTATAACACTTCAGGGAATTACAACTTATAGCCGCCTTTCAATAACGTGTCAGCCAATGGCGTCTACACTGTCATCCGGCTACCTCCCCCCATGTACTTACGGTCACACATATAAACTATCACACTTTTGCAATCAAAATGTTGCACATAGATAAGCATAAAATAATTATTTCCATATACAAATGTGAAGTAAATTATGCCTCACTACTTTCTAAATCTATTTAAAGACCATCATGATACATACATATAACAGATGGATATAGTACATTCTGGACACATACAATACGCACTGAACATCAACATTTTGTTTTATGATTTAATAAAGTACTTTCACATTTCGAACAAAGGGACACAACTCACAACATATACAACGAGGACAAAACACTTTATAACAAACCACATATTTGAATGGCGACCCTGGAAACGGGTACAAGGAGTATACGACCGGGTGTTCCAAAAGGACAGGCGTCTTCTACTTTGTCAACGACACCAATTCTGTTAAGTCACAGAAATCATATCAAAAAGCATCATGACTACAAACTAGTCATACATTACAGATCAGTTAAGATCGGTTAGCTGATTTCGTATCTTTCACCAATATATTGTAGTACAGTACGAGCTGTGATGCGTGATATGTATCTGCTTAATTAATATTCATGAACATCATATGAATGGAGTCTGTCATGTTTCCAATATACTATACAATACATATACTACGCAGACACCAATAAGTATAGAAATAGATTATATACTGATACACTCTGCCTGTCATCAATAAAACCTCACCTCGGGTATCACTTATTTAAAAAGCTAGTTGTTAATTTGGCAGTAGGTTAAGACCAGTGCCATTTTCTTGTAACGCAGTCCAAACGGCTAGATCGGTTTGACCAGGACTGTTCGCTAATGGTATCAGGAGGGATTTCTGTTGCTTTCAGAAGAGCTTTGGAAAAGACTTTAAAAACCTGTTTTAAAGAATTTACATCGTGAACAGGGTATACAATGCTTGTCAGAAAAATGTATAAAATGACACCAACAGTATAGTTACATGTATATGATGGACTTAACGCCATCAACGACACCCAAAGAATAGCTATATGGTGGAATGGTGTGTTCTCCTTTCTCACACTTTTAAAAAAAAAACATAGGGACAGGTATGTTGTGACAATCATTATAGTCTGCTTCATATATACCTTACCTGGATTTTACCTGTGTTCTCCCACATTACCTGGATTTAACCTGTGTTCTTCGACATTACACGGTTTTTACCTCTATTTTACAAAAACTTTGAATTCATCTTATTTCGTTAATAGATTTTAACATACTTCATGCCATTTCCATCAACTAGATTTGCAGAAGACATCTATAGTACAACAACATATATATTTTATAGATATTAAAAAAATCTAATTTTCTGCTAAATACTTTCCTCGTAATATGTTTCCATGATGAATAAATTCCTAAATTACACAATTCTTTTGTATTAACAGATGATAGACATATAACTAATTTGAAGACAGAGGGATTTATTCGAAAATAGGGCTTAATATATTTGATTCTGTACTACAATATATTGGTGAAAGATTTTAAAAATGAAGTGATATTCGTCCTCGATGTCAGTAAGACAAACAGGGCAGGTTCTAAGATGCCTAGGTACGTTTCTGTGTCTACCTGATTCGATAAGAAGACAATGAGAAGATAAACGTAATCTAACAATAGCCTTTTTTATATAATTAGCAGGAATTGGTTTTAAAAGATATGTTTGTAACGTTAAATGATCTACAACATGCCTGTATAAAACACATTTCGGCGATGACACAAAAGAATTCTCACATTCTTGTTTGAAATTGTCTAACAATCGTTGTTTTACTGTCGCTATGAAATAACTATTTGTAACGTGTTGGGAAACATGTTCATCATACCTAGTGAGCACAGCTCGTGTTTTACTTTGGCACCCAAGTTTTTACAATTTGGGTTCGTAACATGCATTTAATATACAATTTTTGGTAGAAGTTAATTTACACCAATATCTGAGGGTTTTTTCAATTTACGATAGAGGACCATTGGAAACCTTCCCAATTCAAGGTGTGCCATAACACTTGGTGTCGATCGTTTAACTCCAAGAATATTTTTACAAAAATCTAAACGTACTTTCTCAATATCGGGGGCTGTATGGAAACCCAATTCTTCACTACTATACCCCGCCACACTTCCTGCGTATGTGTCGAACAGACCTGATAATGTCGATTTAAAAAAAAAACAAAAAAAAAACATGGGAACACAAGTTTTTTTTAAAGCAAATAATGCTTTCCTGCATTGTGAAGCTAACTGTTTTTGCGATAGATTAAGATAGCAAAAACTATCTACATTTTCAAGTAATGTACCATTAAAATAACATTTTTCATCTTGTGACAATCTGCCCATGCAATCTGCCGGACTTTCGGAAAGCCCCAACTTTCGTTTTAGCAACATTGACTGTTAGGGACCACTTATCAATATGGCTAAGTATCGCTGATATTTATTTTTAATAAACTTTTATATTTAAAAGTGGGAGAAAGGAGAACACCAATGACACCACAGTATAGATATATGGTGTAATAAACACCAACAGTATAGCTATATGGTGTAATAAACACCAACAGTATAGCTATATGGTGTAATAAACACCAACAGTATAGCTATATGGTGTAATAAACACCAACAGTATAGCTATATGGTGTAAATATCACCAACAGTATAGCTATATGGTGTAATAAACACCAACAGTATAGCTATATGGTGTAATAAACACCAACAGTATAGCTGTATGGTGTAATTAACACCCACCAACAGTATAGCTATATGGTGTAAATATCACCAACAGTATAGCTATATGGTGGAATTAACACCAACAGTATATATATATGGTGTAATTAACACCCACCAACAGTATAGCTATATGGTGTAATTAACACCCACCAACAGTATAGCTATATGGTGTAATTAACACCCACCAACAGTATAGCTATATGGTGTAAATATCACCAACAGTATAGCTGTATGGTGGAATTAACACCAACACTTGACACCCACAGTATAGCTATACGATATGGTAACGTTATGTAAATGACCAGAAAATTATAATTCTATTGGTTTCTCTCTGTCGAAAAAATCTGGGGTAATAAATCCTCATAAACTATTGGTTACTGTTCTAGTTGTTAAATGAGCTTGTTATTGTCACGCAAATTCTAATTATTCTTTTGAGATTGTTTATGCAAACATTAAAACGCAACTACTGTACATATTTTCCATTCACGAGCTTTATTGTTCATATTTATCCATATATGCTTATGCACATATTTCCCTTTGAAGTTTTATTTGTACATCATATAGTAAATTGTAATCTACATATATTTCAAAGTAGAGTTATTTTGTGTGGGACAAGTCTCGACTTTCGTACTGAAAAGTAAGCGACCTTGCCAATGAGATAGATCGCTCCGTCATATCTCACAATCAATTGTAACACAAGGGACCTCGTCAACAGTCACTCCTGTGGTCATTTTTTATTTAGGGAAATTCATCAGAAGTCAGGGGCACATGTGCAACTACATATGTATTAATTCTGACCAAGACTACCTTGTAAGTATGAATTTTCTAATGATATAATTTATTGTGCCAAACAGTAAAATTGCGTTACTTATTTACATTTTCATTGAAGACGCCCACTAAACATGCTTTAAAGTGTCTATCTTCAGATCACATGTTGTAAGCATTGTTCTGTAATAACGAACACAAGTTTTCTTTAAAGCAAATAATGCTTTCCTGCATTGTGAAGCTAACTGTTTTTGCGATAGATTAAAATAGCAAAAACTATCTACATTTTCAAGTAATGTACCATTAAAATAACATTTTTCATCTTGTGACAATCTGCCCATGCAATCTGCTGGACTTTCGGAAAGCCCCAACTTTAGTTTTAGCAACATTGACTGTTAGGGACCACTTATCAATATGGCTAAGTATCGCTGATATTTATTTTGGTACTAATTAACTTAACTGATTACAAATCATATATACATATAGGATTGGAAAACAAGCTAAAAGCTTATACTAATTCCTTTCTTAAACACGATAACCGCGTTAAATCATGGACATTTACACACACAAAAATGAGATGGACAAATTAACTTCTCAACAAAATACTTCAGTTGATTACATATTTGATACTTTCAACTCTGGATTTGATGTAACCTCAGTGGTGTTTAAAAACTTCTCAAGATGTTGACATTATTAAAATCTTTTACTGTTACAAATGGAATTCTGCACAGAAATGAATATTTCTTCATTTCCCTTAGTGTTTAGAGATTGATCACCCCATAAAAGAATATCTTGGTTTTCATTTATCAATATCATACTTAAAATAACGTTTGATAAATATTATTGTTGGATTAAACTACTGAGATCAGTGTTTAAGCTGTCTTATTTGTAAGTATACATGCATCAGGATGGCTATGTCTATCACTATTCCCTGTCAACCAATAACAAGGCAAATGCAGATTCGGATGAAATTTCTTCGGCACAAGAATATCGTCTAATGGATACATGCAGGACCCCAGGACAAAATAACTACGGCAATATTAGTTGTGTATGCATGTTTATTTTTTTTATTATTGATTAATTACCCAACGCCCAGTGCCAAGTATTACTAGTTGTGTATGCTTATTAAAAACTTATGAATAATCTATCATCCATTGTCCAGTGCTGAGTGTTTATGCCAAGTATTCCTTGTATCCTTGTAACTGATAATTACTATTAGATAATTGTAAGTTTGATTTAAGTTTTAATCAGTCAATGTCTAGTGCTAGATATTCCAAGTTTGCATATTTTCACTTCCGGCACATATCACGTACAATGATGTAAATGTTCTGTGCTAGTGTATTCTCTGTATACATGCAAGTATTGTAATTTACTATCTTTCTTTCTCCTAATGCTAATTGCCACACGATTCAGATTTTTTTTTATTATTTATTATGCTCTGAAATTGAACTTGGTTAGTGGAATCTGGAAAATATCATTATTACAATAAATAAATAAATAGAAATAATTAAAAAAAATGAAAAAAAAAAAAAAAAATGAAATAAACAATATACACAATTACGAAACATTGACAGCCGCCTTTGATATAATAAACGGGTATATTGGGATCTATATAGTGATAAATTACTGATCATATGCATATTCCTAGAACAGACTATAATTGGCGTGCCATTGTTCTCAAATGTTTATATAATTCTTTTGATCCCCAAAAAGTGGGAGAAAGGAGAACACCAATGACACCACAGTATAGATATATTGTGGAATTAACACCAACAAATGACACCACAGTATAGCTATATGGTGGAATTAACACTAACAAATGACACCACAGTATAGCTATATGGTGGAATTAACACCAACAAATGACACCACAGTATAGCTATATGGTGGAATTAACACCAACAAATGACACCACAGTATAGCTATATGGTGGAATTAACACCAACATTATAGCTATATGGTGGAATTAACACCAACAGTATATATATATGGTTAATTAACACCAACATTATAGCTATATGGTGTAATGAACACCAGCAGTATAGCTATATCGTAGAATTAACACCAACAAACCACACCCACAGTATAGCTGTATGGTGGAATTAACACCAACACATGACACCCACAGTATAGCTATATGGTGGAATTAACACCAACATTATAGCTATATGGTGGAATTAACACCAACAGTATATATATATGGTTAATTAACACCAACAGTATAGCTATATGGTGTAATGAACACCAACAGTATAGCTATATGGTGGAATGAACACCAGCAGTATAGCTATATCGTAGAATTAACACCAACAAACCACACCCACAGTATAGCTGTATGGTGGAATTAACACCAACACATGACACCCACAGTATAGCTATACGGTGGAATTAACACCAACAGTATAGCTATATGGTGGAATTAACACCAACAGTATAGCTATATGGTGTAATTAACACCAACAGTATAGCTATATGGTGGAATTAACACCAACACATGACACCCACAGTATAGCTATACGGTGTAATTAAACAACAAATAAATACAACAAGTTTGTAGTGTTCCGAATTCGTTATCTAGGTTTTAAGCAGGAGAGATGGTCCCATGTTACCTGCCTAAAACCTATATAACCAATAAGGATACTGTTGGAGGGTGGTATAGCGAATAGTAAGTAACTGATGGCATTGTATGAAATATACGATATAACAAGTACTTTTTGTTGGAGGTGTAGGCATCTGTAACATCTGCAGGTCTGTCAAGTTTTATGACTAAAATATTACGTAAGCGAACAGGCTCAATGTGTGGATTCAATCCTAAACGATAATGATGCGTCGGTTATAATGTTAAGATGTTATAATGACAGACAAATCGATATTAATATGCGGATCACATGTGGTGAATAAGTAGTTATATGATATACCGATATATAGGTAGTACTCGATGCTGCCAACGTGGAACAGGTTGGTTTACCTAGAAATAATTTATCGCATATACAGATATTCCTTATTTATTACAATGCCACAGATTACACTGGCCGGATATACTTACTCAAACGAAACATAGAATAAACTGAGTTGGTCCAGAGTAAAAAGCAACCGTATCAATTTTTCCGATTTTTAACCTTTATTTAGAGGACTTTAACATGGCAAACTAAAATATAAAGTAGATAATCAGAGGAGCGGCAGATAAAATAGATGAAAACTACACATACACAGTGGTAAGAGTCACGTGAGCTTTGAACATACTAATATACAGGAATTATATTATAGTGATAACAGTTATGTAAATGACCAAGAAATTATGATTCCATTGGTTTCTCTCTGTCGAAAAAATCTGGGATTATAAATCCTCATAGACTATTGGTTACTGTTCTAGATGTTAAATGAGCTGGTAATTGTCACGCAAATTCTAATTATTCTTTTGAGATTGTTTATGCAAACATTAAAACGCGACCACTGTACATATTTTCCTTTCACGAGCTTCATTGTTCATATTTATCCATATATGCTTATGTACATATTTCCCTTTGAAGTTTTATTTGTACTTCATAAAATTTGAAAATTATAAACTACACATATTTCAAAGTAGAGTTGTTTTGTGTGAGCAAGTCTCCACTTTCGTACTGAAAAGTATAAGCGACCTTGCCAATGAGATAGATCGCTCCGACATATTTCACAATCAATTGTAACACATGGACCTTGTCAACAGATCCAGCACTCCTGTGGTCAAACAACTACTACGTAGAGATAAGATGCTAGTTGTATAAAAGCCTCGGTTTTTTTTTTATTTATGGGAATTCATCAGAAATCAGGGGCACAGGTACAACTACATATGTATTAATTCTGACCAAGACTACCTTGTAAGTATTAATTTTCTAATGATATAATTTATTGAACCAAAGAGTAAAATTGCACTATGCATCTTTTACTATATATTTTTCCATTGAAGACGTCCGGGTAAACATGCTTAAAGGGTCTGTCTTCAGGACACATGTTGTAAGTATTGTTCTGTAATAGCATTAATCAACTACTCCCTAACAACTTATTCAGAGAATCAGAAATCAGTTTTGCTGTAAAGATGAATTTGCTTAAAGTTTTAAGCCAAAATCACACAATTAGGAGACGATCGTCCCATACATAGTTAAGATATATCTGATAAAGGCGATCCTTCTTAACTGTAGAGATATATAGTGTATTGCACAACCCTCGGTCATATATATGTTACAGTCACGTACTTTTATCTTTTAGATATTTTATAAATAATTTAAATTAGTTTTCGTCGAGGAATATAAAAATGCTGTCATATTCCATTAAACCATGCTTAACATTTATATATGGGTCAAATGTTTTACAAAATGTAAATCTTAAGTGAAGGGAGATAACTCTTTTATACAATGTTCGGTACATTGAATGTAACAAGAGATGCTCTTGGAACTCAGTTGTTGTCATTTTCCCAGGTGCGGAAATCTTCAGCTTCACATGGGATAGTTAAGTTTTAAATATCTACCAGCTGTCAATAAGGTGCCTTTATTTCAACATTAAAACCAGATCGTTTATAATAAATACAAAACATATTTCCTATTTATCCACAACATATCTCTTTGCCTATTTACCAACAACATATCTCCTACCCTTTTCATCCATAACATATCTCATAGCCTATTGATCCACAACATATCTCATAGCCTATTTATTCACAACATATATCCAAGCCTACTTATCCACAACATATCCCCAAGCATATTTATCCACAACATATCCCCAAGCATATTTATCCACAACATATCTAATAGCCTATTTATCCACAACATATCTCCTAGCCTATTTATCCACAACATATCTAATAGCCTATTTATCCACAACATATCTCATAGTCTATTTATCCACAACAAACTCCTAGACTATTTATCCACAACATATCTCAAAGTCTATTTATCCACAACATATCTCCTAGCCTATTTATCCACAATATATCTCCCAGCCTATTTATCTACACCATATCCCCTAGAGCCTATTTATTTATCCACAAAATAACTCCCAGTCTTTCTATCCACAACATATCTCATAGTCTATTTATCCGCAACATATTTCCTTGCAAATTTATCCACAACATTTCTCCTAGCCTATTGATCAACAGCATATATCCTAGCCTTTCTATCCACAACATATCTCCTTGTCAATTTGTCAACAACATATCTCACTTCGACCAAACAGATGCCGTATTTAAAAAAATCCACTCGACAGGCAAGTCTCTATCAACACATTCATTTTTCTGACGAAATGAAACAAAATTAAAGTCATTAAACGAGTTTAGCTATTCTTATTTAATTTAACATTACCTTTTTTCAGATAAATCGATGTGTCTGCAGATATGGAATCCCTAATATCTCCGCACGTCAACAGGAACACTTCAACTTGCAAAGACGGCAAAACGGCAGTTTCACAAATAGTGGATTTCTCCGTTTTTCACGACTTATTTACGGACCCAAAGCTCGAGGATATAAACTATACGGTCATTTATTCATTTATAGTTATAATTAGTATATATCTCATACATCGTCTGAAACTCAAATACTTTCAGGGAAAACAACATACCCTGATCCACGAAAACAAAGACAAGAAGGACCCGTGTGCTGCAGCAGGATCTCGTCTGAATGAGGATGGTGTCTCTCTGTTCTCACTGGTTACGTTTAGTTGGGTACGGCCACTACTGGATAAAGGACGGAACAGGTCCACGCTGTCCTCCAAAGACATGTTCGCAATGCCAAATAGTCTAAACGGGAGAAAAGTGCATGACCGATTCGTGGAGATTTTGCAGGGCAATACTAAATGTCCAAATGGACGGAAGAACACATTACAGAAGGCACTACACCAAGCCTATGGTATGGATTTCTACCTGCGATGTGGTATACTGGAATTCGTGCACAAGCTCATTCTTTTCGCCTGTCCAATCTCACTAGGAATGTTGATATCATTTTTTGAAAATGATGACGAACCGGCATACTATGGTTATCGCTGTGTGTTTGCCTTTTGTATGTCCCTTTTAGGAAAGGCGTTATTCGATAGCATTTTTGAATGTATAAATATGCATGTCTATTGCAAAGTTAGGATTTCAATAATGACAACTATATACCAGAAGGTTTTAAGGATGAATACTGTCTCTCTGTCTAAATTCAGCACTGGCGAAATGGTTAATTTTCTTGGAACGGATACTGACAGAGTAGTAGACTTTTTAGAATATTTTCATCGGATATGGATAATTCCTGTTGAAATCATTATATGTATATATATACTGTACCACCTGGTTGGAATTGCGTTCATTGGAGGACCGATTGTCGCTTTGCTAATTATTCCTCTAAGCAAGATAACAACAACAAAGCAGTTGGCGCTCAGCAATACACTTATGGAACAAAAGGATCGGAGAATGAAGGTAATTATGTTTGACGACGTGACCTATAAGTATACTGCGTTCAGGTGGGGGGGGGGGGGGGGGGGGGCGTTGGCAAATCTTACATCGTTGTATTCTGGTGTTCACATCTTTCACCCGTCATCTTCGGTGTCAGTTTTATAAAAGTTGGACTTTTAAATATATATGTATTCAGTAGAAACATGTAGCGTACCAGCAATAAATTGAAAGGCTACAGGGTATCTTTTCGAAAAGTATTAGTATATTTGGTAAAAACGTCTGATAAAATACTAAAACAATTGAAGAAAATGAATGGTTGAGAGGGTTTTTAACCGAAATTTGTTCTTGATATGGTATTTCTTTAGATTCTTTCTTCATGTATGTATGTAGATTAGGAATATTCCACCTTTGGGGTCACAAAATGTGGTTAAATCTTGGACGTTTGTAATGTTTGATTTGGTTTCTTTGCTCTCTTTGAAATAAACAAAACTATCATACTTGAATGCAGAAAGTTGATATGATACTTAGCGTTTTACACGATCCATGTAGTTCGTCTTCTGGCCGATTATGATACCATTGTTTTTATCATGTCTTTAAATCACCTTTATCAATAAATTTCTTTGTTGTAAAATAGATGATGAATGAAGTGTTTTGTGGAATAAAGATTATCAAGTTCTACACTTGGGAGCATCACTTTCGATCGGTGATTGATAAACTGCGTGAGGAGGAGCTACAAACCATTAAGTGGAAAAGACTTCTTAGTGCCATCATAGAATACCTGTGGATATCGGCCCCTATCCTAATGACCTTGTTGACCTTCAGCGTCTATTCTATACTAGGACATACATTAACGGCCTCTAAGGTTTGGATAATTAAAAGACAGTCACAAACATTATATTATTATTTTACTTTGTGGTTTCTAAAGAATGAGAAAGAATTCGTTGTATTATATATGTGGATATATTCTGACATCAGTTGATATATCTATTTTTGTTGTAGATGTTTACTTGTGCGTCCGTATTTATGAAAATTAGTGCATCAGCGCGTCGACTTCCCATGGCGTTCAATCGTATTATAGAAGCAGTTACCTCCCTTGAAAGGATAGAGAAATTTGTAGCGTTACAGGATATTGATCTCGATATCTACTACCAACGAATACAGGGTAAAGTAAAGAAACCAAAATCAAGTATAGATAAATTAAAAAAAAAAAAAAACAATCTAAATTTTATTTTTGAATAATGAATTATTATCTTTTCATTTGTATCTATCTGTAATCAAAATTATCTACATTATTTGGTTTTAGAATCTAACAATTCTAAAAAGGTGATATCAGTGAATTGCGGGAAATTTACATGGGACGAGGAGATAAACTCTGTACCAATCGAAAGTCGGATCGAAACCGCAAAATCAAAGGAGGAAATCATCCCGTCAAGAACGTTAACTCTGGAAAATATTACTATCGATATCAGAAAAGTGAGTATAAAACTTGTACAACATTAACGTTGAATGTATTTCTGATAAACAGTATAGATATTTATCTATTATTTTGTTAAATTATTTTAAACTTTAAAACGATGCATTTGCAGGGCCAGTTCATAGGGGTGATCGGTAAAGTAGGTGCGGGTAAAAGTTCATTCCTGCACGCTGTGATGGCCGAGATGGTTAGGGAGGACGGACGTATTTCTGTATCCAACCTCGATCAAGGATTTGCCCTGGCGAGTCAGGAACCATGGATACAGCAGGCAACTATACGAGACAACGTCCTGTTTGGCAGTCAATTCGACTCCAAGAAATATGCTGAGATTCTTGATGCAGTATCATTACAGAAAGACATACAGGTACCTTTACATTTGTTGGCATTGTTGTGGAAGTGACACACGACATTGCCTGTTCTAATTAATACAGGGAACATGCTTCCTATAGTTAAATATAATCACTAAGTATATTCATGTTATAGACCAATGGGTGTATCTATTACCTGTTTTAGATTTTACCTGCTGGAGACAAGACGGAAGTTGGTGAAAATGGTGTTACTTTAAGTGGAGGTCAAAAATCTAGGCTAGCACTCGCGAGAGCAATTTATCAGGTAGGGTATTAATGAACTTGTTACCGTAATATGATCCCCCCCCCCCCCCCCCCCCCCCAAACAAAAAAAACAACAACAAAAAAACAAAAACAAAACAAAAACAAAACAAACAAACACACACAAACAACAAAAAACAACAACAAAAATAACCATATTTCGATCCTTCACCAGTAGTATAAAGTCACGTGCAGGTAATATAAAGTCGCGTGCAATGAATACTTCTACAGGGGTGACAAAATCTGTCCGATTCTGCTAAACAGCACACATTTCTAAAAAAAGAATATATGGAATAAAAAGATTATTGGGTACTTGATTTTCACTAGACACTAGCTTTCAGTTAAAATAGGTTTAGCAGTATGCCAAATTCGTTATTTAGGTTTTAAGCAGGAAATATGGTCTGATATTACCTGCCTTAAACTTTTACAACTAATAAGGATAATGTTGGATATACTTGTATTTCACGAGTTTATTTCCTTTCCAGGATAAAGATGTTTACCTTCTTGACGATCCCCTAGCAGCAGTGGACAGTCATGTGGCACAGCATATATATGACAAGTGCATTATGGGATTGCTACAAAAAAAGACAAGAATTCTCTGTACACATCATGTGAAATTTCTTGGAAAAGCAGATCTAATCATTGTAATGGATGATGGAGGCATTTCCAAAATAGGTAAGTTCAATAACCATCATTCAAAAGTGATATGTCCAAGCAGGGTGACTCTGAGAAGGGACTACCTCTATTTACATTATATCTTGTTTAATCAGGTGCTCCATCGGAAGTTCTTGACGATATAACATTTGCTGAACATAACCCATTATCAAACAAAACTGAATTTGAATGCGATGACATCGACAACGACTATGACGGAAGTCTTGGAGAGGAAATGAGAGCTACCGAAGAAATCAAGCCACGTGTGTTCAAGGCTTTCTTGTCAGCGCTGGGTAAATGGATGCCGATAGCCCTGCTCCTCTCTGCTGTCTTCATGGAAGGTAAAACAAAGCTTTTTAATATCCAGTAACAACACTTAAACGTGAATATGGATATAACATTAAGCATTTGATTATTTACTTAAGTTACATTGAATACTATTAATGTACATATACCTATTGCAGCTTTGGATAAGATAAACGGATGGTGGCTAACTCATTGGGTATCTGGATCGACGTTGACTATCACTAATACTTCCGCTTCCGGATATAGCTGTTTCCATGACAACATGACTTCGCCAAACAGGTGGGATGCTAAACACATAAAACGAGTTTCCCATCGAGTCCACGCTTAAATTTGCTTTTATATCCGTGAATGTTATATAATTTAATACATACACAAAGTTAAATATGTTATTTTCTGCTTTTTTCAGCTTTCATCAAATAGTATGATTTATACGACGCCGATGAGAGCGTGACAGCCAGGCAATCCAGTGTCTTCTACTACCTGACAGTGTATGGGTGCATCGCCGCTCTTTATGGCCTCATGTTGTTTGTGAGAGAAGCGCTGTTAGTATACGGGGGATCAAATATGGCTAGGACCATGCATAACCAGTTACTGAATACTGTATTCAAGGTAGGCTGAAGTTTTTAGTATTGAAGTATCTTTATCGTAATGCAATGTAATACTCGTTTTTAAGGAGATACGAAATGGTCTGGAAATAATGAACTGATTATCATAAAAATGACACGAGTAACACGCTGTCATTTGCGTTTTTTTCGGAAGATAGCGTTTTATAAGTGATTTAAATCCCGTTAAGTATGAATTTGTTTAATGTTTATTACCAGGCACCAATGTCGTTCTTTGATGTCACTCCCATTGGCAGAATTCTCAATAGCTTTTCGTCTGACATGGGAATCATTGACGATTCCATTAATGACACGATTGATGCTGTAATATACCAGATGTTTGGAGTCGTTGGAACTATATCTATCGTGATTTACGGCATGCCTTGGTTCGTCATTCTTTTGATCCCTGTGACAGCGGTTTACTACAAAATACAGGTATTCAACTATTTTATTTTTCTATATCGGACAAGGTTGGGTCAATGAGAGTGGCTGACAAGAGATCAGGTTATTTGGTGAGAGTGGCTGACAAGAGTTCAGGTTATCTGGTGAGAGTGGCTGACAAGAGTTCAGGTTATCTGGTGAGAGTGGCTGACAAGAGTTCAGGTTATCTGGTGAGAGTGGCTGACAAGAGTTCAGGTTATCTGGTGAGAGTGGCCGACAAGAGTTCAGGTTATCTGGTGAGAGTGGCTGACAAGAGATAAGGTTATTTGGTGAGAGTGGCTGACAAGAGTTCAGGTTATCTGCGAGAGTGGCTGACAAGAGTTCAGGTTATCTGGTGAGAGTGGCTGACAAGAGTTCAGGTTATCTGGTGAGAGTGGCCGCCAAGAGATCAGGTTATCTGGTGAGAGTGGCTGACAAGAGTTCAGGTTATTTGGTGAGAGTGGCTGACAAGAGATCAGGTTATCTGGTGAGAGTAGCTGACAAGAGTTCAGGTTATTTGGTGAGAGTGGCTGACAAGAGTCAGGTTATCTGGTGAGAGTAGCTGACAAGAGTTCAGGTTATTTGGTGAGAGTGGCTGACAAGAGTTCAGGTTATTTGGTGAGAGTGGCTGACAAGAGATCAGGTTATCTGGTGAGAGTGGCTGACAAGAGTTCAGGTTATCTGGTGAGAGTGGCTGACAAGAGTTCAGGTTATCTGGTGAGAGTGGCTGACAAGAGTTCAGGTTATTTGGTGAGATTGGCTGACAAGAGATCAGGTTATTTGGTGAGAGTGGCTGACAAGAGTTCAGGTTATTTGGTGAGAGTGGCTGACAAGAGTTCAGGTTATCTGGTGAGAGTGGCTGACAAGAGTTCAGGTTATTTGGTGAGAGTGGCCGACAAGAGATCAGGTTATCTGGTGAGAGTGGCTGACAAGAGTTCAGGTTATCTGGTGGGAGTGGCTGACAAGAGTTCAGGTTATTTGGTGGGAGTGGCTGACAAGAGTTCAGACAAGAGTTCAGGTTATCTGGTGAGAATGGCTGATAAGAGTTCAGGTTATTTGATGAGAGTGGCCGCCAAGAGATCAGGTTATCTGGTGAGAATGGCTGATAAGAGTTCAGGTTATTTGATGAGAGTGGCCGCCAAGAGATCAGGTTATCTGGTGAGAGTGGCTGATAAGAGTTCAGGTTATTTGATGAGAGTGGCTGACAAGAGATAAGGTTTTCCGGTGAGAGTGGCTGACAAGAGTACAGGTTATCTGGCGTACAGGAAAAACGATTTTTTGCCGCATATGTGTAACCGACAAACGTTTTCCTTCCGTTGATTCGCATTTTGTTTGTTGACAGGATATATACCGTCATACGTCTCGAGAGGTCAGACGAATTTCAAGTCATAGTCGCTCCCCGATCTTCTCACAATTCTCGGAAACTGTTTCAGGAGTAGTAACCATTAGAGCATTCCGTGACACTGAACGGTAAGCTGTTCTGTATTAGGCCGGTGTTTAATCTCGTTTTTGTGACGTCGCTACACCGGCGATTAGAAGTCAGTTTTTGAACGAAAAAAATTAATAAAAGTTTTCGATTAAAACTACGAGTGTGTATTTTAAGCTAAAAGTTATATTGTGATTCTCAAACGTGTATAACCATTACATTTCAATGAGTGATTACTGTCCATTACCAAGACTGCCTAGTTATGTTTTCATGATGTACGTACTGAGTAAAATAATGTTCCTTCAACTAACTAAATTGTGAACTGAACCTTTACTACAAATTTACGGAAAATGAATATTGGAAGCACTAGTAACCACGACATTCCCCTAACATACCGAGCATAACATCTGCTAAGATACTATCTGGGGTCATGATATGCATTATGTTTACCAAAACAAGTTAATTGTTTTAGTAAATAGTTAAGGTTTCTTCACCCTTTTCCAAATATTTACTGTAAGTGACTGGGATGATCCACGAATACCTGTTTTAATGAACTCCATAATTGAATAGATAGACATTTAGATATGATCTACTCTATTATAGATTCAAAGACCAACACATTGAATGCGTGGACAAATGGTTGGAGACCCATTATACGGCCCTTAATATCGGGAATTGGTTGTGGGTACAGACACAGATGGTAGTAAATGTCCTTGTTACAGGGATAGCAATTCTAGCAGTATTGGAACACAGTATCCATGGTATCGACCCAGGTACGTATAAAAAACCCCAAGAAAAACCGACATAATACCGAAACCATAATTGTATAAGTCAAAAATAATAAAACGAGGACAAAAATGGAGCAACAATATAGATTTGCATGGATACCCTTAAAAGAGAATGAAACCAGGTGTTTCGACACTCGCCATACAAATCTAGTTCACGACGACACCCGCCATACAAATCTAGCTTAAATCCGAGTTATCACACTATCAAAATGTAAAAACTAGGGTGGTGACAACGGAACAGCTAGCATATCAACAAACATCGAGACTTATTTCATATTCATATCATTCATAGAATTTTCCTGAACGAAATCCTGATGTCGACCATAAAACTTCCATATGTTCTTCATCAATCTCCACCTCTCGGATCTATGTTCTGATCACTCTTCCGTTAATGGTCGACATCTGTCACGGAAATCATGATAATGGAAAGAAGGTCTTGAATATCGAGTCACATGTGACATGTAAGCACCATACATGTAGGTAGAAAAGCTGACATGTTACTATCTAGAAATGGGAAATTAGCAGTTGGGAAATTGAAATCGCTACACTAATCATACAGCTTATTTTGTAAGCTTCCTCTACTGGTTGCGTTGTATGTAAAGCTCAAGGTAAGAGGCTGATGTTGAAGAGTCAGTAGTGTCTTTGATTTCAAGTTACTCGGGTTATGCCCGATCGACATAGTAATACGATTTTTTGTTTTTTTTGTTTTGTTTTTGTTTTTTGTGTTTTTGTTTTTCTTTTTGTTATATAAAGATAACACATGAAAATAGATGGACTTTACACAGAGCTTTTTATATGTTCCCATCAGCCCTTCAAAACGATAATCCTCGTTTCAAGAAAACAAAAACAACTGAGTCGGCAAACGGAGGGGCACAGTTTGTTGACATGAGAATGCCAATAGTCTGTTTGAAGATCTGGTCACCAACATCAACAAAGATGATGTCGATCAGAAATTAAATCATTTTCACGATCTTATATTCGTATGATTAACGAAATACGCCCCCATGAAGTTCACAGCATCCTTCTTATAATAATGTTCGCTTTTATTGGAAAATATCATCATTAACAACAAAGGCGTTCCTTAAGTTTGGAATGGGGAATAGTCGTGTATAAAGAATTTATAGAAATCAAACATAATGGTTTGTTAGAAAAACGTGTTTTAGGATCGCATATTCAAGATGAAAATCCGCATACCATTCATTCCACTCTTGGGGTTAACTAAGACCCAATAAGACAGAATAAACAGTATCCCAATAAGACTGCCGCCCTGAGAAAGTAAACAGTATCTCAATAAGACTGCAGCCCTGTCAGAGTTACCAGTATCCCAATAAGACTGCAGCCCTGAGAAAGTAAACAGTATCCCAATAAGACTGCAGCCCTGTCAGAGTAAACAGTATCTCAATAAGACTGCAGCCCTGACAGAGAAAAGAGTATCTCAATAAGACTGCCGCCCTGTCAGAGTAAACAGTATCCCAATTAGACTGCAGCCCCTACAGAGTAAACAGTATCCCAATAGGACTACAGCCCTGACAGATAAACAGTATCCCAATAGGACTGCAGCCCCGACAGAGTAAACAGTATCCCAATAAGACTGCAGCCCTGTCAGAGTAAACAGTATCTCAATAAGACTGCAGCCCTGACAGAGAAAAGAGTATCTCAATAAGACTGCCGCCCTGTCAGAGTAAACAGTATCCCAATTAGACTGCAGCCCCTACAGAGTAAACAGTATCCCAATAGGACTACAGCCCTGACAGATAAACAGTATCCCAATAGGACTGCAGCCCCGACAGAGTAAACAGTATCCCAATAAGACTGCAGCCCTGTCAGAGTAAACAGTATCCCAATAAGACTACAGCCCTGACAGATAAACAGTATCCCAATAAGACTGCAGCCCTGTCAGATAAACAGTATCTCAATAAGACTGCCGCCCTGACAGAGTAAACAGTATCTCAATAAGACTGCAGCCCTGACAGAGTAAACAGTATCCCAATAAGACTGCAGCCCTGAGCAAGTAAACAGTATCCCAATAAGACTGCCGCCCTGTCAGAGAAAAGAGTATCTCAATAAGACTGCAGCCCTGACAGAGTAAACAGTATCCCAATAGGACTGCAGCCCTGACAGAGTAAACAGTATCCCAATAAGACTACAGCCCTGACAGAGAAAAGAGTATCTCAATAAGACTGCAGCCCTGACAAAGTAAACAGTATCCCAATAAGACTGCAGCCCTGACAGAGAAAATAGTATCTCAATAAGACTGCAGCTCTGACAGAGAAAAGAGTATCCCAATAAGACTGCAGCCCTGTCAGAGAAAAGAGTATCTCAATAAGACTGCAGCCCTGTCAGAGAAAAGAGTATCTCAATAAGACTGCAGCCCTGTCAGAGTAAACAGTATCCCAATAAGACTGCAGCCCTGTCAGAGAAAAGAGTATCTCAATAAGACTGCAGCCCTGTCAGAGAAAAGAGTATCTCAATAAGACTGCAGCCCTGACAGAGAAAAGAGTATCTCAATAAGACTGCAGCCCTGACAGAGTAAACAGTATCCCAATAAGACTGCCGCCCTGTCAGAGTAAACAGTATCCCAATAAGACTGCAGCCCTGTCAGAGTGAACAGTATCCCAATAGGACTGCAGCCCTGACAGATAAACAGTATCCCAATAAGACTGCAGCCCTGACAGAGAAAAGAGTATCTCAATAAGACTGCAGCCCTGACATAGTAAACAGTATCTCAATAAGACTGCAGCCCTGACAGAGAAAAGAGTATCCCAATAAGACTGCAGCCCTGACATAGTAAACAGTATCTCAATAAGACTGCAGCCCTGACATAGTAAACAGTATCTCAATAAGACTGCAGCCCTGACAGAGTAAACAGTATTCCAATAGGACTACAGCCCTGACAGAGTAAACAGTATCTCAATAAGACTACAGCCCTGACAGAGTAAACAGTATCCCAATAAGACTGCAGCCCTGACAGAGTAAACAGTATCCCAATAAGACTGCAGCCCTGTCAGAGTAAACAGTATCCCAATAAGACTGCAGCCCTGACAGAGTAAACAGTATCCCAATAAGACTGCAGCCCTGACAGAGTAAACAGTATCCCGATAAGACTGCAGCCCTGTCAGAGTAAACAGTATCTCAATAAGACTGCAGCCCTGACAGAGAAAACAGTATCTCAATAAGACTGCAGTCCTGACAGAGAAAAGAGTATCACAATAAGACTGCAGCCCTGACAGAGAAAACAGTATCCCAATAAGACTGCAGCCCTGACAGAGAAAACAGTATCCCAATAAGACTGCAGCCCTGTCAGAGTAAACAGTATCCCAATAAGACTGCAGCCCTGTCAGATAAACAGTATCCCAATAAGACTGCAGCCCTGACAGAGTAAACAGTATCCCAATAAGACTGCCGCCCTGACAGAGAAAAGAGTATCTCAATAAGAATGCAGCCCTGACAGAGTAAAGAGTATCTCAATAAGACTGCAGCCCTGACAGAGAAAAGAGTATCCCAATAAGACTGCAGCCCTGTCAGAGTAAACAGTATCTCAATAAGACTGCAGCCCTGACAGAGTAAAGAGTATCTCAATAAGACTGCAGCCCTGACAGAGAAAAGAGTATCTCAATAAGACTGCAGCCCTGACAGAGTAAACAGTATCCCAATGAGACTGCAGCCCTGTCAGAGTAAACAGTATCCCGATAAGACTGCAGCCCTGTCAGAGTAAACAGTATCTCAATAAGACTGCAGCCCTGTCAGAGTAAACAGTATCTCAATAAGACTGCAGCCCTGTCAGAGTAAACAGTATCTCAATAAGACTGCAGCCCTGTCAGAGTAAACAGTATCCCAATAAGACTGCAGCCCTGTCAGAGTAAACAGTATCTCAATAAGACTGCAGCCCTGACAGAGAAAAGAGTATCTCAATAAGACTGCAGCCCTGACAGAGAAAAGAGTAGCTCAATAAGACTGCCGCCCTGACAGAGTAAACAGTATCCCGATAAGACTGCAGCCCTGACAGAGTAAATAGTATCCTGACAGAGTAAACAGTATCACAATAAGACTGCAGCCCTGACAGAGAAAAGAGTATCCCAATAAGACTGCAGTCCTGACAGAGTAAATAGTATCCTGACAGAGTAAACAGTATCACAATAAGACTGCAGCCCTGACAGAGAAAAGAGTATCTCAATAAGACTGCAGCCCTGTCAGAGAAAAGAGTATCTCAATAAGACTGCAGCCCTGTCAGAGTAAACAGTATCCCAATAAGACTGCAGCCCTGTCAGAGAAAAGAGTATCTCAATAAGACTGCAGCCCTGTCAGAGAAAAGAGTATCTCAATAAGACTGCAGCCCTGACAGAGAAAAGAGTATCTCAATAAGACTGCAGCCCTGACAGAGTAAACAGTATCCCAATAAGACTGCCGCCCTGTCAGAGTAAACAGTATCCCAATAAGACTGCAGCCCTGTCAGAGTAAACAGTATCCCAATAGGACTGCAGCCCTGACAGATAAACAGTATCCCAATAAGACTGCAGCCCTGTCAAAGTAAACAGTATCCCGATAAGACTGCAGCCCTGACAGAGAAAAGAGTATCTCAATAAGACTGCAGCCCTGACATAGTAAACAGTATCTCAATAAGACTGCAGCCCTGACAGAGAAAAGAGTATCCCAATAAGACTGCAGCCCTGACATAGTAAACAGTATCTCAATAAGACTGCAGCCCTGACATAGTAAACAGTATCTCAATAAGACTGCAGCCCTGACAGAGTAAACAGTATTCCAATAGGACTACAGCCCTGACAGAGTAAACAGTATCTCAATAAGACTGCAGCCCTGACAGAGTAAACAGTATCCAAATAAGACTGCAGCCCTGTCAAAGTAAACAGTATCCCAATAAGACTGCAGCCCTGACAGAGTAAACAGTATCCCAATAAGACTGCAGCCCTAACAGAGTAAACAGTATCCCAATAAGACTGCAGCCCTGTCAGAGTAAACAGTATCCCAATAAGACTGCAGCCCTGACAGAGTAAACAGTATCCCAATAAGACTGCAGCCCTGACAGAGTAAACAGTATCCCGATAAGACTGCAGCCCTGTCAGAGTAAACAGTATCTCAATAAGACTGCAGCCCTGACAGAGAAAACAGTATCTCAATAAGACTGCAGTCCTGACAGAGAAAAGAGTATCACAATAAGACTGCAGCCCTGACAGAGAAAACAGTATCCCAATAAGACTGCAGCCCTGTCAGAGTAAACAGTATCCCAATAAGACTGCAGCCCTGTCAGATAAACAGTATCCCAATAAGACTGCAGCCCTGACAGAGTAAACAGTATCCCAATAAGACTGCCGCCCTGACAGAGAAAAGAGTATCTCAATAAGACTGCAGCCCTGACAGAGTAAAGAGTATCTCAATAAGACTGCAGCCCTGACAGAGAAAAGAGTATCCCAATAAGACTGCAGCCCTGTCAGAGTAAACAGTATCTCAATAAGACTGCAGCCCTGACAGAGAAAAGAGTATCTCAATAAGACTGCAGCCCTGACAGAGAAAAGAGTATCTCAATAAGACTGCAGCCCTGACAGAGTAAACAGTATCCCAATGAGACTGCAGCCCTGTCAGAGTAAACAGTATCCCGATAAGACTGCAGCCCTGTCAGAGTAAACAGTATCTCAATAAGACTGCAGCCCTGTCAGAGTAAACAGTATCTCAATAAGACTGCAGCCCTGTCAGAGTAAACAGTATCTCAATAAGACTGCAGCCCTGTCAGAGTAAACAGTATCCCAATAAGACTGCAGCCCTGTCAGAGTAAACAGTATCTCAATAAGACTGCAGCCCTGACAGAGAAAAGAGTATCTCAATAAGACTGCAGCCCTGACAGAGAAAAGAGTAGCTCAATAAGACTGCCGCCCTGACAGAGTAAACAGTATCCCGATAAGACTGCAGCCCTGACAGAGTAAATAGTATCCTGACAGAGTAAACAGTATCACAATAAGACTGCAGCCCTGACAGAGAAAAGAGTATCCCAATAAGACTGCAGTCCTGACAGAGTAAATAGTATCCTGACAGAGTAAACAGTATCACAATAAGACTGCAGCCCTGACAGAGTAAACAGTATCCCGATAAGACTGCAGTCCTGACAGAGTAAATAGTATCCTGACAGAGTAAACAGTATCACAATAAGACTGCAGCCCTGACAGAGAAAAGAGTATCCCAATAAGACTGCAGTCCTGACAGAGTAAACAGTATCACAATAAGACTGCAGCCCTGACAGAGTAAACAGTATCTCAATAAGACTGCCGCCCTGACAGAGTAAACAGTATCTCAATAAGACTGCAGCCCTGTCAGAGTAAACAGTATCCCAATAAGACTGCAGCCCTGTCAGAGTAAACAGTATCCCGATAAGACTGCAGCCCTGTCAGAGTAAACAGTATCTCAATAAGACTGCCGCCCTGACAGAGTAAACAGTATCTCAATAAGACTGAAGTCCTGACAGAGTAAACAGTATCCCAATAAGACTGTAGCCCTGACAAAGTAAATAGTATCCCAATAAGACTGCAGCCCTGACAAAGTAAACAGTATCTCAATAAGACTGCAGCCCTGACAGAGTAAACAGTATCTCAATAAGACTGCAGCCCTGTCAGAGTAAACAGTATCCCGATAAGACTGCAGCCCTGACAGAGTAAACAGTATCTCAATAGGACTGCCGCCCTGACAGAGTAAACAGTATCCCAATAAGACTGCCGCCCTGACAGAGTAAACAGTATCCCAATAAGACTGCAGCCCTGACAGAGTAAACAGTATCCCAATAAGACTGCAGCCCTGACAAAGTAAACAGTATCCCGATAAGACTGCAGCCCTGACAGAGAAAAGAGTATCTCAATAAGACTGCAGCCCTGACTTAAAAATGCTAAGAATGGTACCGGCGGTAGTAGGAAGTTTGCATAAAAGCTTTAATGAACAACTGCTCGAACCATCAATAAACTTTGCTTATTTAGGAATCCATTCTAAAAGAGCTAAATCCGCTTCTCACTATTAGCTACTTTGAAAGATCGAACTCTCAAATGCTTGAAGAACTCATTGCCAATGACTGCATGGGTGTCGTATGGCAAGCTCTGTATTTTTTGTTAGAATTGAAAAGATGTCAGCCGTAGGACGAGCTTTATCCAGTATATGTTGTCAAAACTTTGCAAGTGCCGCACTCTAAACGTGGTTATTTTCGCGAGGGGTTAATTTCGCGATTTCGATATGTAAACTATACGCGGAGGGGTAATTTTCGCGATCGATCCACCTTCGTTTGTAGTTCGAGATTACACAATTTGATATCAAAAGATAACGCATGGGGAAATTTTCGCGATCAAAAGGACTAAGCGTAGTTAGCGTAAATTTCCCCTCGCGTAAATTTCCACGTTTACAGTATTCTATATGCTCTTAATGTTAGCTTTTTGTAGGTGTCGTAAGACTAGCTATCTTCTAAATTCTATCGTTGTCTGATCCTTACAGGTGCCGTGGGCCTAGCTATTTCCTGTATCTTGAACTTGTCTGATATTTTGGAAGGAATGGTTTGGTGTGTCACGGAGACAGAGAAAGAGATATTGAGTGTTGAGAGAATACAGCAGTATGTAGAGGACACTCCAAGCGAGAGATGGAGAGGCGCAATGGTAAGTAACACAGTAACACAATTCCGTGTCATCAACATACAGGTAAGTAGCATAGTTACACAATTACGTGTCATCAACATACAGGTAAGTAACACAGTAACACAATTCCGTGTCATCAACATACAGGTAAGTAGCATAGTTACACAATTACGTGTCATCAACATACAGGTAAGTAACACAGGTACACAATTACGTGTCATCAACATACAGGTAAGTAACACAGGTACACAATTACGTGTCATCAACACACAGGTAAGTAACACAGGTACACAATTACGTGTCATCAACACACAGGTAAGTAACACAGGTACACAATTACGTGTCAACAGCACACAGGTGCGTGTTCTTATCATCATTTGAACCTCACTAAATAAAACAGCAAAGTACTTACCTGAGAAATAGATATAGTGAAAGGAAACCTGAAATTTGACGTGGGTACAGAAACAGCCAATGTGAAATGTAGGCGATACCTTGTTAATTAAAATCAGTTAGTTATTGATCTGAAACATACCAGCACTCTATTTATCACATAGCTTTTTACATTGTACTTAGATTAGTTGTTTAATTATGTAACATACAAAATTGTATTGATTAATTGGACATGAACAATATTATACAATATATTACCATCTTTCAGTACAAATTGAAAAAGAAGATACATTAAAGCCAAAAATGTATTGAACTGCATCATATTTCAAAAGAAACCAATTAAGATCATATGTACGAATGAATCAATTTCTGGATGTGTACTACAGTTGCCTTGTTCATGGCCTACTGCTGGTGTAGTAAGCTACCGTGACGTCTACATGAAGTACCGTGATGGTCTACCAAACGTGCCTGAAAGGTGTTACATTTTGCACACGACACGCAGAGAAGCTGGGAATTGTGGGGCGGACTGGTTCCGGGAAGTCTAGTATCTTCCAGACACTGTTCCGTACTGTAGAGATAAGCTCTGGGGACATTACCATTGACGGGGTGAACACACAACAACTGGATCTCAAAGACGTCAGGTTAGGAACAAAGTGGATAATTTAGTTCTAGTCAATAAAACGATGATTGTATTAAATATTGTCACACTGAGTAAAGTTATTCCTTAAATAATAATTAAGTACCTGAGAATTACACACGAATTTTGTAGATAAAGATATTTTGATATGCAGTATATATATATATATGTGTGTGTATCTACAACAATACGCTGCATTATTCAACTCTTGGTCCATTGTGTAACCGTGCAGACATTTGATTGAATATATCGATATACAACTTTATCTAGTTGTCCATAATTGAATCTGGCAATGATAAGTCTATTATACAGCAGTGGCGTTCGACTTCACGTGGTCGTCTTTGAATACCTTTTTTCTATTAAGAGCACACAAAAACAATGGTCGGCCTATTAATATTTCATTTCGTAAATTCAATAATTTACAAATATATTCCATTAGATATTAGTCGCCCATCTAAAACCATTTGAAAACATTTGAAAAATTAACGAACTCGAGGTAGATAAACGTATGATAAACAACCGTCATATGTTGGGGAATATCTATATACTGATATGGTAACTTTACACAGCAGAAACAAGCTAAGGCTGCTGACAAGGAATTCCTTTGTTCTCCTGCTTACCAACAGACAATATAGTTAACTGTAACATACGTCAAAGTTTGCTTAATCAGAACAATAATTCCAGTCAAACTGCGCTATCTCGAGCTCTGAAAACTGGACGACTCTGCTTAAGTCGAAATGATAAAGTTCCGACAGAAAAATATTATATATAATAAATTTCTGTCATAACCTTTGACATAACCAGGTTCGATTGAATATTATATTGTCATGACAGTTAAACATCGAATTAAAGTTATGATAAATTGTAATTACGACGCCATGAAAATCATGTGAGCAGCGATATTGACAGATGTTGGCGATGTAAATATAGATATTTAATACAAAATTAAATGTTTATCTAAAAGATAAAAGTATTGTTGATAATAAAGACGTTGACTCTCTTCAATTTCTCTATATTTTTTATTTGTTCTTTACCACTATATTTCTTAACATAGCTACATCTATTAAAACAAAATGATCGGTTAGTTTTTGACCTTACAAAGAAGTTCAACGCACATGAAACTCCAACCTTGAGAAAAAAAGAGGCAAACATTTATGCATGGGTTCATGCAATAACACCAGTACACGTTCATATTATAGCTACTATGTTAAACACTGGTCTCAACAGTCGAACCTCATTATCTCGAAGTCGATTAATTGTTTTCGAGATATCCGAAAGTATTCGAGGTAGCCGAGGCTATTTAGTATAAAAATTACTGTCGGAACTGAATATTTACTTTAAGTAATAGTGGGTTCGAGAGAATGAATTTTACCTGTATTAGTAAGCATTTTTTTCTTCAGACGCCACCTCGCTGTGATTCCTCAGGACCCATTCCTCTTCAGTGGTACTGTAAGGGAGAATCTAGACCCCACCTCTTCTTACAGTGACGTGGAAATTTTGGGAGTCATAGAAAAATGTCACCTCCGCCAGCCAGTCAATAGACTCGGAGGACTCGAGGGACAAGTGTCCGAAAAAGGGAGGCATTTTTCTGTGGGACAAAGACAACTCATGTGTCTGGCTAGGGCACTTCTCACCAAAGCCAAGGTAAGACATATCTCTACAAAGACAACTCATGTGTCTGGCTAGGGCACTCCTCACCAAAGCCAAGGTAAGACCCATTTCGTTATGGGACACCGACAACTCTTTTCAAGCTTCATGTTGACGATCTAAACTCTTACACTCGGGTTGACATATCCCTGTCCACAGTACAAACCCATGTCAGGTTCTATAACTCCGTATGAATAGGATGGTTAGGTTGTATAGTATTTACTAACAGCTATAGATAAACTATTTTTTATGCTATAAACAATTTTTTATGCAATGACTTATGTTTAAAAATAAGTATTTCCACCGGAATCACAAAAACCGTTAACCGTTGTGTTACTCTGAAAGTAGACGTTTCATCGACATAAACATGTATAGCTGTTCAATGTATAAAATATACATACAAGTAAGTTTACAGATGTATGGCCAGGGGCTAACAGGCGTGCTTGGCGTATGATATTTGACATCCATTACAGGTATTGTGTATTGATGAAGCAACAGCCAGTGTAGACTTGGAGACAGACATGCTGATACAGGCGACAATCCGCCAGGAATTTGAGGACAGTACAGTGCTAACCATTGCCCATCGTATCAACACCATAATGGACAGCGACCGAGTGTTGGTGATGGACCAGGGTCGGGTGGTCGAATTGGACTCCCCAGAAAATCTTTTGAAAAACTCCCAGTCAGCTTTTTTCAGACTTGTACATGGAGAAACATACCGGGGACATAAAATAAACAATATTTGAATGCTTGCCAACGCTATTTTAAAATAAATGACGTATTACATTAAATAAAAACTCTAGCTATATCTGAAGAAGTTTTTGTTTCAGTTTGAATTGTCTTATGATAATAAACCAATGTTTCCTATTGGCATTAACATTTTACAATTTATAACATTCTGCCGTCCCACTCTTTTCCTAATGTCTCTCTTGACATTGTTTAGTTTTCAAGCAATTCCATAACATTAGTGAAACAAAAAAGTTAATATTGGAACTTACTGTTATTTGCTTGTTATTTCAGCTGTACTTGTCATGTAATACCAAGCGATGTCATTGATATTGGAAAATGAAGGCGATAAGTTCCAACAAATCTATGCAAGTGAGGTGTTCAATAAATGAATGATGCCCATAACGACGAGAAACTTTAAATGGATACATCCAGTGTACCAAATATCAACTATGATGAAGGGTTCAATGGTTTTTGGCTTAAATCCACGTTGATTTCCATCCATTTTCATGCATACATCGGTGACCAGACCCTTCTAGAAATGCCTTTATGAAATACTGGTATTGGTCACCACTCACCAGAAATTTTCAAAAGAGCTTTTGCTTTTGAAGATTGTGTTTGATTTTTTTTCTCTCTTTTTTTTCTCTCCTATCAGTGTAATCCACTTTTACCTCTACTTTATCTGCCATACCCAATAATATATATATGAACGAACCAATTTCCAGAATAATTATATGAAGACTATGGGAAAAACGTTATGGTCGATATCATAATTTCAATTGGAACACGTGTTCGGTGTCTGTTGAAATATCTAGTGGTCCATTTGTTACTACTCAAGTTCTCATTTTAAGAACGTGACTAAACCCGAATTTGACCTTAGATAATATAACAGGTCTCCGCGATGAAGCATAAGACTCTTACCCTTCCGGAACACCTGGCGTTATTATAGTTTTGCTCAAGTTTTTCCTTCGTTCTATCGACTTTTATTTAGAATTACGGTTTCGTTGTTCTGTCTGTATTTTAGGTTGTTTCTGTTACTTAGTATGCCTAGACGAACAAACAATACACAAGATACAAAACAATACACAAGATACACAAACAATACACAAACAATAAACAAGATACACAAACAATACACAAGATACACAAACAATAAACAAACAATACACAAACAATACACAAGATACACAAACAATACACAAACAATACACAAACAATACACAAGATACACAAACAATAAACAAACAATACACAAACAATACACAAGATACACAAACAATAAACAATCAATACACAAGATACAAAAACAATACACAAACAATACACAAACAATACACAAGATACACAAACAATACACAAACAATAAACAAATACACAAACAATACACAAACAATACACAAACAATAAAAAAAACAATACACAAGATACACAAACAATAAACAAACAATACACAAGATACACAAACAATACACAAACAATAAACAAGATACACAAACAATACACAAACAATAAACAAGATACACAAACAATACACAAGATACACAAACAATACACAAGATACACAAACAATAAACAAACAATAAACAAACAATCCACAATATACAAAAACAATACACAAGATACACAAACAAAACACAAACAATAAACAAACAATACACAAGATACAAAAACAATACATAAGATACACAAACAATACACAAACAATACACAAGATACACAAACAATACACAAACAATATACAAGATACACAAACATACACAAATACAAACAATACACAAACAATACACAAGATACACATACAATACTCAAGAAACACAAACAAAACATCGAATATAAATCGACGAACGAAATTGGCCGTTTTAAAGAATCGGTTGACTTTGAAAACACAATAAAATACTGATAAGTTGTTTCATTATTGGACATGAATGGACCACGGAAACAACATCAATACGCCAGCAACATGACAGATCCATTTATACATATCCTGATGACCGTGCCAGCTGTGATAAGCAGGATGTCATTATCGATTCACATAGACGTTCGAGTGTTTATAACATCCCTCTTCTTAATGAATATACACACACGAAACTAAAGTTAGTAAAAAGAGTATCTTTTGTGGGCGCAATTCTATCGGAAGGGAGCTGGTTGACTGAAACACAGTATATTAGGAGATGGGTAAGTCGATTCCCGATAATATCTCTAGTTATCCTTCCAAATAATGAAACACATAGACGTTATCAATGGGAGTTATTGATAGGGTACATGTCAACTGACGCACCAAACGGTATCCTACAGCTGTGTTGATCTTCTGGTGTGAAAATCTAGGAACTTAAGAAAATCTAAGGCGAAGTACAGACATTTATTTGTTAAACTGTGTTTTCATGTGTATAATGATACGATAAATCCGAGTTACCTACGTCTGAATAAATCATGTTTGACATTATCCTGATTACCTACCTGTGCCAACATGCATAGAACATGCTTTAGGGTTAGTAATAGTTTTCTATCACGATCTGTAATATCAGTCATACTGTACTTCTATAACCAACAAATCTCATCCAAGAGTGATCATTGGCTCTAAGGGCATTCTACGGATGAACAATCGCCTAAAAGTACATTTGTATCTATTTGTGATTATTTCATGAATATCAAACTTAAGCCATTTCACCATTTGACTGTTGTCGTCAGTGTTTAGCTGACCTGGTCCAAATAACCGCTGAGGTTATGCCATGGCGCGGCGTTTATCGTCCGTCAGACTCTCCTTTAATCAATTAGACCAAATGGTCTCGGGCATTATTGCCCTTCGAAGATCCAATGTTGTATAAATTGGGGATGTACCTCCCCAGGAGTCGGAAGGCATAAGGTAGGGGTAAATATTTTAATCGTCACTAATCCTGAACGACTAAATGGATTTTAACCATATTCGGAGTATTACTGAATGGAGGAGATCCAATGCTCTATAAACGGATGGCGTGGTTCACTTCGTGCTGGAGAGGCTGGGCCAAATAGGGGAAATAGAGGTGATCCAAACCTTAATGTTGTATGTTATCTATCTATCTATGTGGCGTTTTAGAGGTCTTATAGAGGAAGTCATAATTGGTTCATTTGTAAGTAAGGTTGGGAGATTTCAGTTGAATGTTTACATCTTCTTTAGAACCAGAAAGCTAAATGTTATTTAAAAATAAGGCATGAACTTACTTTTTTTTATTCTCAGCGGTCCTCCACAAATTTTAATTATAGTGCTGAGATCGATGCAGGTCTTTTGGCCTCTTGTCATCAACATCAGCCAGGCGGTAGTGAAAGCCATGCCTATCGGACTTACTCAATTAACTGAAGCCGTTAACAAGAGGGCAAATCATTAACAAGCATTGATTGAACTTGCCAAAGTGTTACGGTAGCATTATTCCTACACCAGTAAAGTGTCTAGTTCTGTGATTTATGACACTCGCAGCTGTTATGACAAAGCAAAATTATCATACTATACCAGGTCACCAAAACGACCACATGCTCCGACGGGGATGCAACATTCGTGTTTGCTGAAATGGAAACACCTTCAGAGTGGATTAGTGACATAAGATTAATGGTCATGTGCAATATTTTAGCAAAAAATTAATATACAGTGTATTTTCATGCCCAACCCAAAAGGTCGAAGTATTTCTTTTTATCAAATACATGTATGTTAGTTTCGGTAATGTTTTCTAGTTTGTAATAACAATGAAATTGCTTCCTTATCACAATATTGACATCCTTGATGTAATGCTTTCACAGTAGAATAATTATACATGGTAAGTACAGTCAAACTTCGATGTTTCGAAGTTGAAGAGACTAACAGAAAAACTTCGAAACAGCGGGACTTCGAATTATTCATGGTTGACAATAGATCGATGTTTTCTTGATAATGACCATATCTGTTAACGTTACATGTCCTCGGTGTCTTTGTGTTGGTCGTCGCCTCACAGGCTCACATCGAAATGTTTAAGTTAATTTACCCCAAACCCCACAAAATAAAAATACTTTTCATCAGTTTTACCTTGTATATGTTACAAAGCACTTATATTCCGGCGTATAGATAAAACAAAAGTACAATGACACTTACGTTAACGTTTTCTGCTAAAGGCAAATGTGTTTACGTTATGTGCATATAAAATACGGAATGCCGATCAGTTGGAGAATGCATGCTTGAATGACAAATAACCGATTAACATGGATATTTATGTATAAGTTTGAAACGTGACATTTTGAATAAGAGTGAAAACATCGCTAATTGTTTGTGTTTAAAATTGATCCGCTGTTGTTGTACTGTTCCGTAAAATTTACTCACCAACCGCTGATTTCAATGGCGGCGGAGATCATCAAAGACGACTACCGGTACGGTTTACCGGAGTGATTAAATGCCATGGCTTCTAAATATATCATTTATCTATCAATTTAGTCTGATTATTAATTAACCCCATGATCGGGAGTGACAACGCACGCTATCGTTATCCCTATTGTCAGTCAGGGCATTTTTGGGAGGGGTAAGTGAACTCTTGCCGCGGGGGTCACGACAAACACCTGTCCAGTGGTCAGTAAAGGTAACCTTTTTGTTCGAATCATGAGATGTCAATTACCTATAATATCATAGCTAACGGGCCACGAAAAAAGTTCGATACATCGAAAACTTCGATTTATAAAAATTCGAATCATACACATGCATAGGTTCGTTAGTAGCATTATATAGTGAGGAAATTCGGGACCAAGCAAAAAGTTCGATACAGCGAGAAATTCGAATCAACGAAGTTCGAATCATCGAGGTTTGACTGTATAAGGATTAAAGTTTAATCGCCGAGGTCACAGGTACATCTATACGAATCTCTAAAAATAGGCCAGTATTTATATTTATATATATATATATATTTATAAACAGGTATTTGTTATTTCACATGCAATATGATGTATGGCATCATATATGCATAAATGATTTCGTATGAAACCAGAATTATCTCATGTCACAGGAACATAAATGTTTATAAACCTGTTTCCAACATTTTGTTAGTGACAATGTGATGATTCCCAGGTGTAGGATTTAAGACCCTATATATTTGATTTCCAGGCTGTGTGTCTAAATTCCACGTGGAAATTTAACTCTGACATACGATACCCACGACAGTTATATTTCTATGTCATATCGACCAGTGTACAATAAGCATTTGCTAATTCCGTAAGTTATGGATGAGTCGCCATCGGCTGTTAAATAAGAAGTAAGTAAGCACTAACCGGTAAGTTATGGATGGGTTAATCAGATTGTATAGACATTACGGCGAACGCGATGACTTCAGGGGCATGAAACCATCCATGACGAACAGCCATACTGCGACACCATTAGTAAGTTTCATGTGAAGTCAACATGACATTTTGTGGAAATGGGTATAGGCGTTAAGAAATTACCACGAAGTGTGTAACAGACACGACACCTGTTTTAGTGGAATTAGGTCAATTCCATTACTACAGTTCAAATAAATGGATACTATAAGTGGACCCATGCACTAACGCTGTGCACAGTCGCTCACGATCATCACTGACGATTCATCCCGCTGATTGGAACAAGGTATATATGCATATATAACATATACAAAATATTTAAAAGACCATTGGCATCTACGTTTCAAATCATATACGTACATATATTATATTACAGGAAACAATAACAATAAGCATTACTCAGGTAAATTAATAGTACAAATACAGCTCACATCACAGATTGATGTAGGCTAATGTAACCCTGGTAAATACTAGCCGCAATGTACCGCTCGGCTGGGTAGATTTTCTCCTTAGCTCGATCGGTTGAGCATAAGTCTAGCATGACAGAGGTCCCGGGTCCTGTAGTATGGTATTTTGACCCCCATGGTAAATTGACCCCGGGGTCAAAATACCATTATGGTAAAATGACACCCCGCCCCCATGGTAAAGTGACCCCCCATACAAGAGTCACTATATTATGATTTCCATATATTATTTGACATATTTCGATTAAAACAATTGTACTGTAATATGTTCAGTAGAAGTTTATATAATTATACTTAGAACTGGTAAATAATCATATCTTCATGTACACATGTTAGCTAATTTGCCAATAATTAGATGGACCTCGGTTCTCTAAACAACTTGGATGTTATCTATACCATGTTCATGTAATACTGGTTGTATCCAATTATCTTTGTGCAGTTATAATTAATGTGGTGTTTACATGTAGACTTCAGGTCACGAACCCCATAACCATATTAAGTTAGGGGAAATATATCTGTCCGGCCGATGCACATCATGATCATTATAAAAGAGTAGCCTTCCATTGAAACTATAGTCATTCCTACCCGTCTGCACGGACACGTCGGTCCTTCGGCCGTGCTTTGCACGGACAAGGTCGCTCTTAGCCGTCTGCGTACGGACACATCATATACCCACCTGCACCAATAAACAGAGGAACCTCAACTCTACGACTTCATCTTTATTCAACTCTACATTGTATCATTATAAACAGTACAAATTTCGATGGGTAACCTGACTATAGAGTGAAATATAGGTGAATAGTTGATGGAGAACATCAATGGAGAAATAAAGCTTTTTTATCATAAATTTTGGTAATGGTAAGTGACTTATTTTCACAAAACCTTTATCAGTATAAATCAATTCTATAAATTTCAACAACAACAAAATTGGTCTGGGATAACTGATTTTAATATGAGTCATTTATACAGGAGGGTCACTTTACCATGGCCATGGTAAAGTGACCCCCCCCCCCCCCCTCCACTTTACCATGATCATAGTGAAAGTATTTTACTAATTTTTTGTGGATTTAATTTTTTTTCACTAAATATTTTTCTATAAACCTCAATTCATTAATCTATACATTTAAAAAAAATTGAATTGAATCGTGATCAGTGAATTTAATGTGAGTCATGAAATGAGGGGGAAGAGGGGGGGGGGGGTCACTTTACCATGGCCATGGTAAATTGACCCCCCCCCCCCCCCTCCTCCCCATCAAGAAACTAAGCATTAATTTTTTTTACCAAACCTTTTATTAGTTTACTTCAATTATTCTATTACTCTATACATCAAAACTTGAAAAAAATAAGTTGGGATAGGCAGGTGATAAAAACGTAGAAAGTGACGATGATGGGCCTTCCACTACCTTTACAATACTTTGATATCTTTTTCACCTTACTTTTATAAGTTTACTTCAAAAATATAAAGTATTTATAATATTAGTTTGAGGTAGATCATTGCAAGCTTGAGCAGGTGGGGGTCACTTTACCATGACCACATTAATCAATCACTGGAAGTAAACTTATGAAAGATTTCGTAAAAAAACTATTTCTTGATGGAGGGGGAGGGTCACATGACTCACATCAATATCACTTATCTTAGACCAATTTAGATTTGTTATAATGTATAGATAAAGGAATTTATGTAAAATTGATTAATATATATTGATCAATTCTACTTATTACACTACTATATCACACTTGCATGATCACATCAAAAACCTATCTTACCAATTTAGTTTTGCTATAATGTACTATAGTTTAAGGAATTGAGGTTCATTAAAAAAGTATTTTGTGAAAAAAAAAATCAAGAACCCCCCCCCCCCCCCCCCCCCCCCCCCCCTTCCTCCTTACATGTACATGATCACATCAATAACTTATCTTAGATCAATTTTGTTTTGTTTTGTTATAATGTATAGGTTAAAGAATTGAGGTTTATCAAAAAAATATTTTGTGGAAAAAGGTCAAAATATTTTATTTCAGTATGGTCATATGGTAAATTTAACTGACCTCCAACTTCCCCAGCTTGCAATGATTTACCAAAAACTAATATTTTAAATACTTACGTAATTTTTTGTGAAGTAAACTTGTTACAAAAGTTTGGTGAAAAAGATATATCAAAGTATTGTAAAAGTAGTGGAAGGGAATGGGGGAGGGGTGTGTGTGTGTGTGTGTGTGTGTGTGTGTGTGTGTGTGTGACCCCCCCCCCCCCCCCCCCCCCCCTTCCTCCTTACATGTACATGATCACATCAAAAACTTATCTTAGATCAATATGGTTCTGTTATACTTAATGCATCGATTAAGGAATTGATGTTTACTGAATAGATATTTTCTGGAAAAAAAGTCAATCACAACAAAATTATTTTTTTTATTTCATTATGGTCATAGTTAAGTGACCCCCACATGCCAAAGCTTGAAATGATCTACCCTAAACTAATATTGTAATATTGTACTTTATTATCAAAGTTACCTTATAAAAGTTTGGTGAAAAAAATCAAAGTATTGTAAAGGTATTGGAAGGAAAGGGGGGGGGGGATCACTTTACCATAGTCATGGTAAAGTGACCCCCCCCCCCCCCCCTCCCACCTTCCTCCCCCTTACATGATCACATCAAAAACGTATCTTAGACTTAGCTCTGCCACACTTATATGGATTATAACAATATGTTATCACAAAAAAATGATAGGCAACGTCATAAATAGGTTATACTTACGATACCCATGAAGGTTGGAGTACAGCTGATTTCAATTTGAATCCTTAAAATTTCAATTTAGATAACTTTGGACTACGATCAGTTGATTTTACGACTTAAATGTATACATAATATGCAGTAGTACAGAGGGGTGATTTTAACTTAGAACATGATGTATATATACTTATCTATAATGAGCTATAATGCTACTATGAGGTGGAGTAAGATATAACAGATATACAGTGCCCTCCAAAAGTCCTGTTACAATTATTACGTAAAATACAGCGAAGTTAATCTCGAAGTCTTTATTACGATTTGTTAGAATCTTAACTTCTTAGGATGTATTTGTTCATGAATTCAAATGTTAAAACAATGGAAATCCTCAAAATGCAACATTCTGGAAATTTCCCTCTTTGTTTAATATAAATTTCAAAAAATCTATTTCTTACATTTTTTTTACTGTTAATTAGTTAAACAATTACTTTTATTTGTGTCCGTAAAAACCCCCCAATATTTTTATTCATTTTTGAACATTATGGAAAATAGGACCCTCCATTCCCTCTCCCTGCAACTTCAAAGAAGTTTAAACGTTCCAAGTGTAACAGAACTTTTGGAGGGCAGTGTATATATCAAGATAATCTATAAATAAACACTACTCGTAAATAGAAACGATGACACTGTTGTCGTAATCCTGGGTCTCCAAGTAATTGCGAGTCCTCTACCTGCACATCAGTCTTCTGTGTATTATATTTATTTTACACTCATAGACAGATGTATTTCTAGTTCTGCATCTTATAGAACAAATGCAGTATAGTCATGCTTGATAGTTTTGAATAATTATATATGGACTGATTAAATGACTAAATATCATATTAAAACAAAAGTATATTTTCAAAGTCGTTCAATTGATACATTATACCATTGGTAATCTTTGGTATCCAGGTAAGAACTTGTCCATATTATTTTTACACACTCGTGTTCCTTGACCAACTTTTCCTTCCTGTTATATTCCTTCTTGATTGTAAGCTTGTCGTTTTCATCCCATCCCTTGAGTGGCATCAGATTCTTTCTTATTGTCTTCATTCTCATGCTCACTTTCACTCTCTTCAGCGTTTTCACATCCTCAATATTCCAGGGTTTACACGTTCACTTTCACTTTCTTCACCCCTTGAAGATAGGAAAACCGAAGGCTCAATTCCCTCGGCCTTCTGGTTGAAACAAAAGGATTAGTCTGACATTGTGATGTACATCGTCATAGCTTTTTATTGATGACTTTGAACTTGGTCGTCGCTCCTCTGTGATATTTTTTTTTAAATGTGTCAGTTTAGGGATTGGTCGTGTTTGTTCCCTGGCACCAATAGCGATTTTGACATTTTTTGTGGATTTAATTTTTTTTCGCTAAATATTTTTCTATAAACCTCAATTCATTAATCTATACATTTAAAAAAAATTGAATTGAATCGTGATCAGTGAATTTAATGTGAGTCATGAAATGAGGGGGAGGAGGGGGGGGGGTGTCACTTTACCATAGCCATGGTAAATTGACCCCCCCCCCCCCCCCTCCTCCCCATCAAGAAACTAAGCATTAATTTTTTTTACCAAACCTTTTATTAGTTTACTTCAATTATTCTATTACTCTATACATCAAAACTTGAAAAAAATAAGTTGGGATAGGCAGGTGATAGAAACGTAGAAAGTGATGATGATGGGCCTTCCACTACCTTTACAATACTTTGATATCTTTTTCACCTTACTTTTATAAGTTTACTTCAAAAATATAAAGTATTTATAATATTAGTTTGAGGTAGATCATTGCAAGCTTGAGCAGGTCGGGGTCACTTTACCATGACCACATTAATCAATCAATTGAAGTAAACTTATGAAAGATTTCGTAAAAAAACTATTTCTTGATGGAGGGGGAGGGTCACATGACTCACATCAATATCACTTATCTTAGACCAATTTAGATTTGTTATAATGTATAGATAAAGGGATTTATGTAAAATTGATTAATATATATTGATCAATTCTACTTATTACACTACTATATCACACTTGCATGATCACATCAAAAACCTATCTTACCAATTTAGTTTTGCTATAATGTACTATAGTTTAAGGAATTGAGGAAGTATTTTGTGGAAAAAAAAATCAAGAATCCCCCCCCCCCCCCCCCCCCCCCCCCCCTTCCTCCTTACATGTACATGATCACATCAATAACTTATCTTAGATCAATTTTGTTTTGTTTTGTTATAATGTATAGGTTAAAGAATTGAGGTTTATCAAAAAAATATTTTGTGGAAAAAGGTCAAAATATTTGATTTCAGTATGGTCATATGGTAAATTTAACTGACCTCCAACTTCCCCAGCTTGCAATGATTTACCAAAAACTAATATTTTAAATACTTACGTAATTTGACATATTCCAGGGATGCAAAGAACGAAAGTGAACGTAATACTTGAAGTTTCGAGGATAGCGTTATCGCTTACCATTTCCTTTGTGCTGTCCGCCTGCTTGTGAATTTAGTGCATCCATTGTATAGCCAGTCATTAAAATACTTTGCATGAGCGACGTATGACCAATTTGTACAAATTTTGTATTTCCTGATATTATCTAACGTCAGGTTCAGAGTGAGCACTATGTAGTTGTCCGTCGCAGTTCGTTAGCTTATTTTTCATTCTGTCCTTCTCTCTGTCATTTCGATTCCAACCTCATTTCTAATTGGTCATCGTCAGAAGTTAGCGGCACTTTCAAGTTTTGCCTATTGTGTGGATTTCAGGGTCATGCTCGTTTTCCCCTAAGATTGACCCAACGCGAAAGCAAAGTTACGCTTTCATGCACATTCTCTACATATACGCACCAAACATTGCCCATTCTCTGGATTCTTCTAAGGTGACCAGGGGAGATAACTTGACATATATTTAGTATATTTCTACAGCTGTGTTGTTGTTGCCTGCCGTGCCTTACCTATCAGAATTTTATACAGTATAAATACTCTTATTAGCGACAGATATACAATACACATTGTCCCCTCTTGATGTACATACAATGTCCACTATTGATGTACATCAAGTCGTATTAGTGACAGATATACAGTACACTATGTCCACTATTAATGTACATCAAGTCGTATTAGTGACAGATATACAGTACACTATGTCCACTATTAATGTACATCAAGTCGTATTAGTGACAGATATACAGTACACTATGTCCACTATTAATGTACATCAAGTCGTATTAGTGACAGATATACAGTACACTATGTCCACTATTAATGTACATCAAGTCGTATTAGGGACAGATATACAGTACACAATGTCCACTCTTGATGCACGTCACGTTTAAAATCAATACATACGTGTATCCCTTTAAAAGCGAAGTTCTTTGCAGAGTCTATTCTCATATATTGAGATACATTGTATTTTGTCTTTTTCAGTTAAAAAGCTAATCTACAGAAATAGGATCCCTAGATTCCAGGGCTCAGTACGTCGACTGAAACAAAAATATTACACATATCAATGAGGCTGATGACACAATCTTAGTGAGTATGGATATCTCCATTCTCCTTGACATGATTGAAGAACAAATATTCGGGTTTACTAACTCTACATTTGCTTATATATTCATAATCATCATTAGTCTACAATTTGTATATTGGCTGACGTGCAAATACTCTCGGGGAAAACAACCGACCTCGTCCCAAAAACAGAAATCTCATAAAGACCCGAATCCTCCTGTTATCAATGAGGATGACGTTTCTCTGTTCTCCTTGTTAACGTGTAACTGGGTACGTCCTCTGCTGGAAAAGGGACGCCACAGTGAAAGTCTGTCCTCAAAGGACATGTTCCCATTGCCAAACAGCCTAAAAGTGAAAGCAGTTCACAAACGCTTCCTCAAAATACTGCATGGCATTACTACACAACCACATCATGATCGGAAGAATAAAAAGACCACATTGATGAGGTCACTTAATAAGGCATATGGCAAGGATTTCTATCTACGATGTGGTTTATTGGACTTGCTGGACAAGCTTATAGGCTTTACGTATACTGTATCAATGTGGAAGTTGATATCGTTTCTTGAAAATAGCGAAGAACCGTCCCACTTTGGCTATCGCTATGTTTTAACATTGTTTTTGTCGGGTGTTTCTATTGTGCTTGTTGACACTATTTATGAATATATGACAATGCATATTTATTTCAAAGTTAGGATCTCGATAATGACAATAATATACCAGAAAGTTTTAACATTAAATTCCGTTTCCCTATCACGGTTCACTACTGGTGAACTTGTCAATTTTCTCGGCGCCGACACAGACAGAATGGTATTCTTTTATGTCTATTTCCATAAGCTATGGATTATTCCTACTCAAATCATTATATGTATGTGTGTCCTTTATCACCTTGTGGGAGTGGCATTCCTTGGAGGATTGGTAGTCACTTTTGTACTTGTCGTCATAATCAGGAAAATATCAGCAAAGCAGATAACGCTCTGCAAGACACTTATGGAACAAAAGGATAGGAGACTGAGGGTAAGTAGGGACATGCTTGTGGTAGATTTTTATTGTATGGTAGAATATATTAAGAATGACTCCCAACAAGGTTAAATCCAACCTCAATTCCAAAAGTTTTAAATTCTAACAAAAATTTACATAAAAAATTAATCTGGTTATTTCATCAATGATTTGATTTGACCTCATGGAGTGACCCTATATGTCTTAGTACCAGCATGCATCGTTTACGAATGTTTTTGTTTGTGTATTTCCTTTATTTCATAACCTTTTCTATGTCGTATGATGGCATTAGAAGATGGACAGACCTCCTGCTGTGGTCGATATTTTCATGAAAAAAATTTGAACCTTGACAAACAAATACATTGCTTTAAAGTGGAATATTATTTGCCAGCATTGTTGTCATTAATTTCTGTTTAAAAATATGAACTGATTGATTGATTGACTGATTGATAGGGCTTAACGTCTTTGTTCCGGTTATAATCGATCCTAGGACTCAAATATGAACACGAATATGAACTGAAAACATACCCATCTAATGAACATAAAGTTATTGAACCTAGTTCCCCTAGTTTACCATGATGTTGGTATGATATACGTTACACGTGTCTTTTAAAAAATCCGTCGATATTGCCTAGTGGTAAATTATGCTTATGTACTAAGTCTCTGTTTTGCCGTCACCCTTTTTTGTTAAAATTTCTACAAATATTGACACTGGCTACGTATTTCGTATTTTTTATGTTTTCATTTGTTCAATACTACTATTATTAAGCCTTACGCAACTCCCTTTTTATATCAAAAGATATTGCTTTAGGACCACTTCGATTTACTTGGCCTCCATCCACTATTCGTTAATAAGTATTTGAAAAAAATAGCTATTGTCTTCTGTACAGCCATTTTATGCACTGCCTTCCTTGTGTCATTTAGTTGATGAATGATTCTTTTGTACAGTCATTTGATGCACTGCCTTTCTGATGTTATTTAGTTGATGAATGAAGTGTTGGGAGGAATAAAAAACATCAAGTTCTACACTTGGGAAGAACACTTTCGGGAGGCGATCGACAAATTGCGTAAAGCGGAACTACAAACCATGAGACAGAAAAAGATTCTTGACGCCATTGTAGGATATCTGACGACTTTGACCCCAACATTAATGACCCTTTTGACCTTCAGCGCCTACTCCATACTGGGAAACACGCTTACGGCATCAAAGGTTATTAAGTTAATACATATGTATCACTATAGACCGAAAATTCTAATATTTCATTGGCAAGATTCGAGGCACGACAGGATTTCGGAAAAGGCAAAATCAGTTAGAGCCTTCTCCATACAATAATAAACAATGAATTACGAAATCTACAGCATGCAGCATTCATTAAGGGTGCAATATAGGGTTAATGTAGTTTTTTTGGGATTTTTTTAAGACTCATAAATCGTTAAGTTTTTTAAATGTGTTTGTTAAGGAATATGTTTTCTGGATGTGTACTTTATTTAGATTTTTTTTTCTTTTCATTTCTCTTTTTTTTCGCTTTCTTCATAACGATTTTAATTTGACACGGGATGTCAGCATGCCAAAATATTTCTACATTACTCGTTTTCTATTGTTATATATATTTATTTTAGATGTTTACCAGTCTTGCTGTGTTTCTGAAACTCATTGAATCACTGGATAAACTCACAAGGGTGATTAATGGAATTATAGAGGCAACTATCTCCCTTGAAAGGCTTGAGAAATTTGTAGCGATGGAGGATATTGATCCCAACAACTACTACAAAGCAATGAAAGGTAAACTAAATGTCCTTCCTCAAATTAAAAATGACATTTGACCTGTCTAATCGTAGTGACAAATTATATAGGAAAGCAACCGTTATTATATCTGTATTAAGGAAATTTTCATTAAGTATTTTATATATTTTTATTTTTATTTGAAAGGTTCGACAAAGATTGTTCATGATCGATGTAAACCAATAATAAAATGTCGTATATTTCCATACAATGATGATTTTTAAAAATAACCAATTGCATCCCGATAAAAATATATCGGCCTCTTTGTTTGGTATGCAGCATTCGGTCAAATAGGTGATATTTCTTGAGATGATGTGGTAAGCTTTATTTGTTTGTGAAATACATAATATCTTATCTAGATATAATTATATACCATGGGATCCAATGTATGTATTGGTGTGACATTGCATGGTTTTGTTTCAGATTCCAGCGTCAGCAATATAATATCGGTGAAAGGTGGAGAATTCAGCTGGGGTAGGGAAAATCAGAACATAAATGAGTCCTTAAAATGTGATAATAACAATCTGGAACCAGAGAAGAAAGCTATTGAATCAGGAACCCTAAGTCTACAAAATATAACAATAAATATCAAAAAAGTAAGTTAACATGTATGAGCATTATAAAAAACAACAACAACAACAACAACAACATTGATTATATAAAAAAGGGCTTATTTAAAGTTTAATTCGTTTTTAAATCGCCATTTCGCGGAAAGCAAAACCGTCTTTTTCCTGACCGCCGACTAATCTTTTGTCACACTTTCATTTCGGCCTGATAACTCTTTGAATATAACGCAATTTATATTATTGGTCGGTATCTTTATCTTATGCAGAACAAGGTTTCAATTGACACCTGTCGTTATCTATACACGCTCAATGCTAACTCATGAGGTATATGTATGGTCTATATATTTATCATTTAACTGTATAACTGTAGATTGTCCCGACTGAATAAGGTATATCCAATCTTATTACAAAGGATAACTATCCTCACCTAAAAATCAAGATATATCAACTCGTTGGATGTGATCTACTTATTAAACTCATTTTTTTCTTTTGTTGGATTATTATCCCATCAAAGGCAACGTAACAAACAACGGCCTTTTCGATGATTTGAAAGTGTGAAAAATAAGCCAATAAGAATTCTTGTTTCTAACAATTTAATTATATACATATAAGGAAAATATTCTTACCAATAAAAAGTACATGTAATGCAACCTACGGAGTACAACACACAAGTAATTGTTATTAAACATAAACGTTCTGCTATCGATAAACTTTAATGAGTAGTGAGGCTAAACAACATTTGGAAAGTGAAAAATGATAATTCCTGGTCGTTCATTTCGTTTACTGTGCAGGGCCAGTTCATAGGAGTGATCGGTAAAGTAGGTGCAGGTAAAAGTTCCTTCCTACACGCTGTGATGGCCGAGATGGTTAGAGAGGACGGACGTATTTCTGTATCCAACCTCGATCAAGGATTTGCCCTGGCGAGTCAGGAACCATGGATACAGCAGGCAACTATACGAGAAAACGTCCTGTTTGGCAGTCCATTTAACTATAAGAAATATACTGAGATTTTAGATGCGGTATCATTATACAAAGATATACAGGTATGTAGAGTGTGTTTCTTGTTGTACCAGGTAATAATTTACAACTTTGTCAAATTCTATTTAATTGAAAGGATTTCGCAAAAGTGAAGAGAACTTTTAAACAAACTGAAAAGTGAAAGATTTGTACCATACAGCTGCTTTGCATTGGTGCTAGAGACTGAAATTGTGTTATTCAAGAAAAAAAAAGCCAGGAAAATTAAAAGATTTACAATATGCAAAAATATAAAAGGGGAGGTAACTAACACAAAAATGATTTAATTAGGGGATAGTATGTTGTTTTGAGTGGCTATACTGGCGATTAGAACATGACATTTGGTTTGAACTCGAGACCGATAGGTCGAGAGTTTAAACCAAATTTTATGTTCTAATCGCCAGTATAGCCACGAAAAACAACGTACTATCCCCATTCTAACACGTTTACTATCGCATATATTTAGATACAGTGTTTTACATCGCTACAAGTACGCTGTTAAGTACTCTGTGACCTCCGTTACTGACGTGTCATACTGTGGCGGATTGACCAATCAGAGAGAAGCTTTCAAAGTCGGTCAATTGGCCACGCCCATACTGGCGACAGTTCGATCTGTATGTTGACGAAGCGGTGTATTTGGATTGTTGTGAAAGTCCTGTTACAGAAGATTTAAAGACATATTTGGATTTATGCAGTATGCAAAACGACATGGGCGTTTTGACAAAGTCAGAGTTGATGTGTTTCTATAGGCTCAATCGTTATATGAAAGTTATGTGCACTTGTTCCATTTCATTTCGGATTTTACTTGACCTTAGATGCTTACACACGGACGAAATGAACGTTTCAATCAATAAATGACGGTAAGAATGAAGTTAACGATTTTTGTTAAATTTATTAAGTTAATTCATTCTATTCGATTTCTTCACTTTCGATTCCAATTTCACGGGTCATCATGATCAATCATAAATGGTGCAGAGTGTTGAATTTCGCTACGAGTCGAACTTGACGCCATATTGTTTTGATTAGAAACGGGGCGTGACTTAACATGATATGTCATGGTTCTATCGCAGATTAGAAGTCGGTCCGCAACCAATCAAAACACGCGTTGCAAACGAATCGTGTTAGAATTTGTATTTTTTGATATCTTCTCATTTAAGATTATAACGAAGCATGCTATTTTTTTTATCACATTTTATTATAAAATCATGGTTATACCATGTTTTAGATGTTACCAGCAGGGGACAGGACGGAAGTTGGTGAAAATGGTGTTACTTTGAGTGGAGGTCAAAAATCTAGGCTAGCCCTCGCTAGAGCAATATATCAGGTAAGACAGCAATGGCCGAAACACAGACTTTATTGAGATACTAGTGTTATTTCTATATTCCGTGCTATGTTATTGTGTCGTCTCCAGGATAAGGATGTGTATCTCCTCGATGATCCTCTAGCTGCAGTGGATGGTCACGTCGCACACTGTATATATAAAAAGTGCATCATGGGATTACTCCAGAATAAGACCAGAATCCTTTGCACACATCACACCAAATTCCTGAGAAAATCAGATATGGTCGTTGTTCTGGACGATGGAGGTATTTCTAAAGTTGGTAAGTCACTCTTTTCCTTGATATCGATTAGAGTCAGTTTTTGCTATTTTTTATCCATTGATATCAGTTGTCTTTGATATAGTATCATATTTAAACGTAGTTCCTAATTCACACAAGTAATAAAGTTAAGGTGTTGAAATCGTTTTATCAACTTTGGGTTCCGATTTATTCGTCAAATGCTGACGCTTGCGTATAATTGTGTGTGTTTTTTGTTTTGTTTTTTCTTAAACAGGTCTTTCATCAGAAATTCTTAATGACACAATACTTGAACATCAACCATCCTCACACAAAACTGAATCTGAACACCATTGCATTGACGACAACGACTATGACGGAAGCCTGGGAGAGGAAGTGAGAGCTACTGGAGAAATAAAGACACGCGTGTACAAGGCCTTCTTTGCAGCGCTGGGTAAATGGCTACCTATAGCCATGGTCCTGTCTGTTGTCTTTAAGGAAGGTATATCAAAGTTATATAATAGCTCGTGTAAGTCTTTTCATTTTCACTTAATTCTACTACAAATAAGATTCAAACGAACATATATGTGTATTCAGATAAGCTAACATACATTATGTTACACGTCTTTAAGCTTTGGAGAAGATTAACGACTGGTTCTTAACTCATTGGGTAACCGGATTGACCATGACCGACAACAGCACCTCCGTTTCCGGGCATCTCTGTTTCCATGACAACACGTCTTCACCGACTAGGTAAGAGGATATATAAAACATTTATCCACACAGCTGTAGTTTTGAATTGAGATCTGTGACTAGAATTTGTATTTACCAATCCAATGGAATGGTTTTTTTTTTATAAACTTATACATGTATTAAAACCAATACATGCAATGGTTGTATAAAAGAGCACATCGGGTTCACCAAGATATGTGACAAATCTGGACCTAGTTTCATCACATCTCCTTACCTAAAGACGTTCCGTAGCTTATAATTGCCCGCAGTAAAGCATTTTTGAATTTAAGGACAAATTCATGGTTATGGAATTTTCGCTTCACTCTGTTAAACCTTCCTATGGAAAATTATAATTACCAGTGAAGGAATTTTCGAATACTGATGAAAGTGGGCCAGATAGTTGTTGATACCAACAATATATATTTAACAGGTGTGCTATTTTACAAGTATAATATCAATAAATCAGGACTTTCGTGCGAATCAGGATCTAAATTCAATGTTATTATAAATAAGTACATAGGAATGTAAATTAGCGTGTTATGTGTATCTACTTCCTACTGCAGATTAGATCCAGTATTTGGTTTGAATTACGACGGTGGCAGTTTGGTGGTCAATCATAGCAGTGTTATCTACTACATAACGATATACGGGATCTTAGGATCACTTTACTCTCTCTTCTCCTTAGCAAAAGAAATCCTTGTCGCATACGGAGGTATACGTATGGCTAAGACTATGCATAGCCAACTACTTACTTCTATACTTAAGGTAGGTACACTTACGTAGATAAAATGTTTTTGACTTCATTGGCTATGTCACACAATACAATCAGACAATCATATTTGTTCAGGTGTAACTCTGTTTATTGCTTATTTGTAGGCGCCAATGTCATTCTTCGATGTGACTCCAATAGGCCGGATTCTCAATAGATTTTCTTCAGACATTGGAACCATCGACGACAATCTTGGATATTTGATAAATATGGTTTTATGCAAGCTGTTTGGAATAATTGGAATTGTAATCATCGCGAGTTATAGTATGCCTTGGTTTATCCTAGTTTTGATCCCTGTTGCAGCGGTATATTACCACGTGCAGGTATTTATTTCGCATAAATATTACATTACTGAGGTGCCTATTTAAAAAGAAAATAGCCTTCATTTTTATTTGTTGATTTCTTAAAGCTTTTAAACAAGAAGATAATATTTTGTGCATTTTGCCTAGTTAGGTCTCGTATGAAGGTCAATAGAATGAAAAGTTATGTCTAAGGTTTATAATATTCATAGATGCTCCATTTAAATTATTAGTCTCTTTCATCTAATTTCTTATCAGCCATTGTATGTTACAAAGTAATCGTATTTGTTTCCAAGATTTAATTGCCATTTTATTATGTGTTAAATTTTCATTCCAAATTTGTCTGAAATAATTTCTCATATGATAGGTGTCTGTTATTCAAATCCCAAGGCATGGAATAATCATTACAACTCTTGAATAACAAATAAGTTACAGCACATGTGGAATAAAACTTCAATAGTATGTTTCGAAAAAGAACTAACGAGAGTGAAAGAAATACCATATTCATCAAGCATTCGTGTAACCTCTCAATATCGTATTGCTAATCTACTTCAGAATTGGCGGGGATACTGTATGTGAAGGCTATGACTGTTATTTTATCCATTTAACTATGCTATCTTGTTTCACTATAGAATGTGTTTGGTGTAATGTCGTAAATTTATTCGTGTTTGTTTCACATTTAAAGGAGCAAATACATGTAACTCGGCTAAGACATCAAGTTTGTCAAAAGAAGAATGGATGAATCGACATTTCGGACAATCAATAATCAGAATTCCAGAATAGTGCTGACAGAATTATCTAGTACAAAATTTTCTTAACCTTGTCCCAGTGGTTGTTGAACATGTTCACTTTGCATGAGTGGATGAGAAGAGTTGATAATTGAATGTTTTAAACGTTTTGCTTGCCTTGTTTCAGTTGATTAAACTTGATTTATTTGAATAGCGTTTTTGTTGACAGGATATATACCGTCATACGTCCCGCGAGGTCAGACGAATTTCAAGCCTTAAACGTTCTCCGATCTTTTCACAATTCTCGGAGACTTTATCAGGAGTGGTTACGATACGAGCCTTCCGTGACACTAAAAGGTCGGTATAACAAAACTTTCAGAAGTTTGTGGTGAATTATTTGGTCCCTTTTCAAAGGCCGGAAGGGTGGAGAAAAGTCAAAATAAAATAAACTGTTCTGTCAAACCGGATAAAACCAAACGTGGGCAAAACAAATATGCTTCATATTGTACATTGTATTCTTTGCTAAAAAGGAGTCCATGCTATACAATTTCAAACAAAGTTTGCAAAGATTCAAATTAGATTAGGTAATAATGCTCAGATTTTTTAAAATAACTCTTTCGTATCATGCCGATTTAGTTTTTTCCTGAATTACTGGTTTGTATAATGTAAATGTTTCGTCCCTCTTGGGCTCATTATTAATGCGTAACCACAAAATCTGGACAACCGAAAGCGGAATTAGAAAATCATAATAGTCCTGAACAATTGTTAAAACGCAGAAAGACAGAAGGTGTAATAGGCAATACTGCATTCGAAATTTTATGGTCAACATAATTATCTCATTTTGAAATATTTTATTTATTATGCGATATGACGTCAGGCGTATAAGACGAGGGTTGATATGTCTAGTTGTTCGTTGTCACCATCCTAACTCTAATTTGAGTTTTGTGACGTTGTTCGGACGCTTACTTTTACGGAACACATGGTCTTAATCTCTTTGGACTTTATCGGGGGTCCTCATAGAAATCTTTACATTTGTATATTTTTGTTCATATGTAGCCCGCCTTTCATCGATTTTGAGCTGGTTTGTTGCACTGTCGATAATCTTTATTGTTCTTTACGCAATATCAAATACGTGTGTGTTTTCTGAATGTGTAACAGTATTCATGAATTCTTCAGATTTAAGGTATGAAATAAAAAGTGACGCCAAACCTCTGCCACTAAATAATCTTGACCATCCGTTCCTGAATAATTCCCTTATGCTGTAACAACTGGCTAATATTAGTACCAAACTATCGTATTTTTCCACTTTTCGTCACAATAAGACAGAATGGAATCAATGTGGTAATAATGTATCAAAACTATTTGTGAAATAGTATCATTAACAAAATTGTTTGCTGAGAAAGCTTATCAGATAAATGTTTACTTGGGGGGAAGAGTTACAACTAACAATATTAAAGCAACTGGAATAAATATTCATATTGTTTTAGATTTAAAGACCAGCACTTTCAGTGTATGGAAAAATGGTTGGAGGCTCGTTATACAGGCCATAATATCGGTAATTGGTTATGGATACAGTCACAGACTATTGTTAACGTCATGGTTACGGGGATAGCCTTTCTAGCAGTACTGGAACACAGTATCCATGGTATCGACCCAAGTAAGTACATGTATGGAAACACGAGCTTTTCACAAATGTAAGATTGCAATTAATTGACCACTTGCTCTAAATATTCCGATTTGGTAATGCTATTAATGATTTCCACGATTTATTGATATCCTTAGGTATTGTTGGACTAGCCATTTCATACATTCTCTCACTGACTAACCTTTTGGACGATCTCGCCTGCCGTTTGGCAGAGACCCAGAAAGATATAGTGAGCGTAGAAAGAATACAGCAATATGTAGAGGACATCCCAAGTGAAAAGTGGGAAGGTACACAGGTAAGTAACATTATAGGTACAAATATACGAAATACAGGACTTAACAAAAGTGTACAGAAATACGTAACCTAAGTACACAGGTAAGTTACACAGTACATACACAGCCAAACGAATGTATATTTTATAAGTACACCAGTACGGACAAATAAACAGTTTTTGTCATTCTATTATTTTGTAAATAAGCAAATGTGATTAAGTGATAATATTTGAACTGTTCATTATAAGTTCTCGATCGGAATAGATATGTTTGATATAGATGTATATCTGTGGTTAATAATAAAAGTGAAAAAAAAACTATGCATATCATTTCAGCAGGCTCTTAGCTGAAATTCTAAGCTGAGCACAAGTGAGCAACCTAACATTAAATTGTTGATAGCTTCCAAATTATTATGAATAATAACGAATGAATAATAGATAAACGTAAATGTTTCGGATTGTATTCTACAGTCGCCTCCTTCATGGCCTACTGCTGGTGTGGTCAGCTACCGTGACGTCTACATGAAGTATCGGGATGGTCTGCCAAACGCCCTGAAGGGTCTTTCGTTCTGCACACGACACGCAGAAAAGCTGGGAATTGTGGGGCGGACTGGTTCTGGGAAGTCTAGTCTCTTCCAGACACTGTTCCGTACTGTAGAGATAAGATCTGGGGACATCACCATTGATGGGTTGAACACAAAACAACTGGATCTCAAAGACGTCAGGTTAGGAACAAGCTTTAGATGTTAATGTTTTAGTCTAAATTCGGGGGCTGTATATAAATATTCACGTTTAAAAAGTTTCGTGTGGAAAAGGGGTCTCCTTTAGAATTAATTAAATATGATTACATAACATAAGTATTGTTTTTCAGACGCCACCTCGCTGTTATTCCTCAGGACCCATTCCTCTTCAGTGGTACAGTGAGGGAGAACCTTGACCCAACCTCGTGTTACAGTGATGAGGAACTTTGGGGAGTCCTATATAAATGTCACCTCCGTCAGCCAGTCAATAGACTCGGGGGACTCGAGGGACAAGTGTCCGAAAAAGGGAGACATTTCTCTGTGGGACAAAGACAACTCATGTGTCTGGCTAGGGCACTCCTCACCAAAGCCAAGGTAAGACATATCTCTGTGGGACAAAGACAACTCATGTGTCTGGCTAGGGCACTTCTCACTAATACCAAAGTTAGACACATTTCGCTTTGAAAATTCTACATCATTTTTCACCAAAGGAAAGGTAAGAAACCTATAGTAAATACATTGTATAAGTTTTCAAACTATTTACTGGTTACTTAATCAAAGTTACTAATAAAAACGTGACGTAGGTCCGCCAGTAGTGTCTACCACCTTCAATCCAAAAGATTGTACACAAGTTATTATTAGCACCTTTCAATCTATATTGAGGGGTACATACAGTAAAGCAAAACTGAATAAATTCAATCATACTGCTGTTTCTTCCTCTCAGTACTCGTTAGTGATACTAAGGGCATATTTAATTGATATTTAATTTAAATGAAGGGGGAAACCGAAGAAAGTTCGAAATAAATGTTAAAACTGAATTGGGGAAACAATAGTTTATTGTTGAGGAGACGCAAATAAGAAACAAGAGTATCGAATTTAATTAATAGTTGTTAGATACATATTTTGTTGTATTTGATATAGATTGATTCATTTTCAGTTCTTGTGTATTGATTAAGAAACAGGCAGAACTCGCTGGTGCCATACTTGGGAACATGAATGATATGAATGGGAGAAATTTACAACCCCTACAGTGTACATAGAGGCGTATCAACGAAATCTCAAACTTCGCGATTAGAATAGTTTATGTCCAATCCTTTATGTCCAATCCTTTATGTCCAACCATGTATGTCCAATCCTTTATGTCCAACCATGTATGTCCAATCCTTTATGTCCATCCATTTAAGTCCAATCCGTTGGATCCTTTGTGTCCAATCCTTGAAGGAGATGCAGGTCAGCCGATCAAGAATTTCACTCTTAGGATGAGCATGCTTTGCCTGGCCCTCAACGTTGGGAAAGCTATTCTTTTCCTACACTTCACAGGTTCATTAAATTTTGGCAGGTTCAGTATATAAGATGCATCTGTCTATAATCTCTACCTAGATTTTCTGAAACGTCATCTCTAACAATAGGATCACGTTCTTTTCGTCATTCATGCTTTCACTATCCTAGGATATGTCAGATAGCACCGTCTGACAACAATGCCGTGACGTCTTGCCGCCAATTCAATCACGTCACACCAACACTTTGATGCATTGAATTGAAAATATATTTGAACTAGACCCTGCGTAAATAAAAAGTATGATAAGAGAAAAATAACCATGCGTGTACTTGAGGACGCGGATGAGAAATCTATCCGAGTGGGGATATTTTATTGTTTAGCCCTCGGCAACTCTTTCCGTAAGATAAGCCAGGATCAACACTCCTCGGGTTGAAGATTTCTCTATCACACCCGCAACGTAGGGGACGATTCCCTTCATCACTTCATCGTAACCATACCCCCACTGTATAACGGCATCACTCTTGACATCGCTGTTGTTGCGAACACTCGTATGCCATTTAATCTAATATTCCATTACAGGTGTTGTGTATTGATGAGGCCACAGCCAGTGTAGACTTGGAGACAGACATGTTGATACAGGTGACAATCCGCCAGGAGTTTGAGGACAGTACAGTGCTAACCATTGCCCATCGTATCAACACCATAATGGACAGCGACCGAGTGTTAGTGATGGACCAGGGTCGGGTGGTCGAATTGGATTCCCCAGAAAATCTTCTTAAGAACTCCCAGTCGGCTTTCTACAAGCTTGTACATGGAGAATCATACAGACATCCGTGATCACGAAACTATCCACACTAATATTGTTATGTTTGATATATGTTATTTTTTACATATATATGTACGTTCTAAATAAAGTATTTCGTCTGATTTTGATTGATATAAACTTTATTTCATTCATATAAACATATACATGAACGTAACACATTACATCATTTTTCTGCATATGAATCGGATTCAGAATTTATTTTTAGAAGTTACATAAATTCGTGTTCGTTTCTAAAACGTATACCTGTTCAGATACAGCGTGGAGCAGGAAAGAAATTAATAGACGTATAAATGTGTGTACATAGATCTAAGAAGATACGTAAAATTATAGAGTGAGTATAGAGGAAGTGAAAAGGTGAGATTATAGAAAACGAGTAAGTTACCTTTGCCAATGTGCAAAGTCTAAATGTGATAAGCACCACGCTTTTTATAGCTACGTATTGGGCAAATGAACAATCATTCGAATCTCTTCGATCTGATAATAAAGTCCTGGACATACGAAAAAAAAATAAAGAAATATCCTCATTTGTTAGTTCAATGGCATTGCCACCAAACAAAATTATTTCGGTGGAGATAGAATAGTTAATTATAAACCATCGAATGCGAAGTTCAGAGAAAACTCGACAACGTGATAAAAGTATTCGTTGGTCTTAAATTCTGATTAATTTCTTAGTGTCATTCTATCATCGTGTAATTATAATAAAATCAACAGTACACCTCTGAGAGTGCATAGGACGCTGAAACATGCTAAATCGTTAATAGTATTTGTCTTTTATACAGTCCACGTGTCTTTTATACAGTCCACGTGTGTCTTTTTATACAGTCCACGTGTCTTTTATACAGTCTACGTGTGTCTTTTATACAGTCCACGTGTCTTTTATACAGTCCACGTGTGTCTTTTTATACAGTCCACGTGTCTTTTATACAGTCCACGTGTGTCTTTTATACAGTCCACGTGTCTTTTATACAGTCTACGTGTGTCTTTTATACAGTCTACGTGTGTCTTTTATACAGTCCACGTGTGTCTTTTATACAGTCCACGTGTGTCTTTTATACAGTCCACGTGTGTCTTTTATACAGTCCACGTGTGTCTTTTATACAGTCCACGTGTCTTTTATACAGTCCACGTGTGTCTTTTATACAGTCCACGTGTGTCTTTTATACAGTCTACGTGTGTCTTTTATACAGTCCACGTGTCTTTTATACAGTCTACGTGTGTCTTTTATACAGTCTACGTGTGTCTTTTATACAGTCCACGTGTGTCTTTTATACAGTCCACGTGTCTTTTATACAGTCCACGTGTGTCTTTTTATACAGTCCACGTGTCTTTTATACAGTCCACGTGTGTCTTTTATACAGTCCACGTGTCTTTTATACAGTCTACGTGTGTCTTTTATACAGTCCACGTGTGTCTTTTATACAGTCCACGTGTCTTTTATACAGTCCACGTGTGTCTTTTATACAGTCCACGTGTGTCTTTTATACAGTCCACGTGTGTCTATTATACAGTCCACGTGACTATTAAAGTTTCTGCCTGATGTATATGTGTTGTTTTTTTTTTGTTTTGTTTTTTATATATCTATTCTGTGTTTGATTGTTTGTTTGCTTTTGTTTTGTTTCTGGTGGGTTTTTTTCTTCTTCTTTTCCTCGGGGGTTATGAAGTTGTGCTGGGACTTGTCAGGGGAAGAATATCTTGAATTTGACGAGAGGAAAACAAAAACGCGTCAATGAACAAACCCGACGGAAGTCCGTGTAGTGAAACCCAAAAATGTGGAGTATGTACTTATAGAGATTTGTGCTATGCATGTTGGCCAATCTATTTTGATATTATTGAAATAAAATAACTCCCCCGATTATCACTACAATATGTTGAAATTGAAATGTCTGTGAAGTATATTTCCTGTCATATCACTTCCTTGGCACAACGCCATCCATTCCAGGTCGTGTTTCCCACCTACATCATTTATGATCTACTTGATATCCATACGTTAAATATAGAATCGTGTTTGACTGAAATCAAATTGACATCGATACTGGTTTCATGATGTGTCTCTGCTATTTCCTGTACGTCACTTCCTGATCAAGCTTCCCATCATTAATACACGTGTATGTCGATGATTGTCTTTGAACAAGCTATGGTAGGTCTCAGTAGGGACATTTTTCAACCAGTTGATGATTGTGGAACTGAAAAATGCCTTCGACTTTGTCGATAAGCTCAACCACAGCGATGACAGCTTAAAACGAGTGTATCTTGCATTAAAATACTCTGGAAAACTTCGTGATTAATTTCATCCAAACGAAAAACATGGTAGTTTCTACTCTTATGAATAAACAGTACATAAAACCTGAACAACTCTTCTCATTCAAACAACGACTATAAATCGGTTTGTTACGCAACATCTTTGTTAATATCAGAAATCGATTAAAATAATTCCTCTAAACTCATAAACGAGAAAAAACATTTTGTATTGGTTGTAGTACGCTGCCCTGCTTTATTGTTGGATGCTGTTTCCTTGGTACATATATACACCATAATAAGGTTATTATAACCAATCGTTTACAGTCAGATTATTGCTGTAGTGGTCATAATGCGCTGTCGTACTTTCTGTATACCCTATAATCTCGACAATATGTATGAAAAGAAAATAGGCCAGCTTTGAAACATGCCGTACTTTAAAGTAAGCATTGGATTCATTGTAGTGAAATATATCTCGAAAATAAACTTTGTGTCGTGTTGACATTTGTAATTAACCCTCCGCTGATTTTTTTTTGTATAAACGAAACCCCATTAGCAAACATATATATTACCAAATACATCCATGCATGTACTTATAACTGATTTAAACCGAATAAAATATATATCAACTAATAACACTTAATCAAGTTAAGCATGCTTTTTTTCGAATGTTTTATAATGATGAGTATGTAGACTTATCAATATCAACAGTTGGTGATTATAAAATATAGGTTAGTTAGTATGTTATAAAACATAAATAGACATAGTTACGGTTAAGTGTTTAGGTATAGTAACTGTTTTTCCAATCAGAAGTTGTTGTGGTTCGATGTTTTCTGATAAAATGAGAGTATAATTGGATACAGTATATGCAAACAGACTGATTTTCTGAAGTAAATTGTACGGAGAATTAAAATATGGCAGTGCAATTGTAATATATAATACATATGATGTTGGTTTACCCAGTTGAATACGACAGGGTCTGTTGTCTTTGAAATAGACCACAATATCGTTTCATGTGTATATTGAACAGTGTTTCTATTTAAGTAGTTAATCACAACTAATCAAAACAAATAACAAAAAACAAAACAAAAAATACAATAAATTATAAAGGTTTCTTTTCTTCTTGTTTTTGGTGGGTTTTTTTCATTAAAAATATATTGATTTGTATGCAACAAGGTTACAACCCAATGTGTTATCAGCAATGCAAGGGAGGTAACTTTTGTTAACATTGGAAAAAATATTACTGAAAGGAAACAGAAACAAGATCAGAAATTGCCCGGTATACTACGGGAAAATGAAATCATGTGTTACAAAACGTAATTATGGTGTAATTTAAAGATAGGGTACCACTTTGATGTCTCTTAAAATTTCATCCGTGTACGTTAAGTACCCTCGTATGTAATTTCGGGAGGCATCCTTCTGATAGCACGTCATATTGGACATAACTAATTCATGGTAAAGAGGGTACAATCAGTAATTTGTTGTATATATTACAAACTACAGTGTATGGCAAACGAATGAAAATGGCGGTTCGTTTGCATAGACAAATTATATAAAGTAAGCATATCTCATAATTGTGGAAAATATATGGTTAAATTCAAATCCAATATTATCCGAAATATAAACTTACTATTAAAATACCATAATATTTCATTAATACGACACGTTTCACTTCAGTAATTCTGTATAGATTAATCGATACCGGGCAACTGACTTTTATAAATATGTGATGAATTTACTATTGAATCTGCATGTTTTACTTTCAATGGGGGTAGCTTTCATTTTACCACACCTTCCGCATTCGATCGAAGGTTTTACACGTAGTTGTAACACAATTAAATATCCGCGTTGGTTTTACAGGTAATGTGTTACCGATAAGGCATAGTCTTAGAATATCATTTTTAGTGAAATCCACTCGTTCTGCACCAGGAGATTACCAAACATCTGTATAACGGTTGATCGAGTAAGGCTGTAATGAGAAACGGGAATTTCAAGTGACTGTAAGATTAATCGCCTTCATTTAAACCTACTATACGATATCGTGTACACACGAGAGACAGTAGTGAACAATTACCGATTTAAATTCCGTCAGCACCATTGGTGTGTTATAACCGTTAAACCTAACCGATGCCCAGCCTTGACAACCGTCACATACCCAACAAACATTATACCATTGATTTGGACAGCGGTTGGCTACCATTTACTAAACGGACATACGCCGTTCAATAACCCGAAAGTACACTGGAAGAAGGCGGCGATTATGGGATTCTGGGATCAACTCAAGACTTCGCTTCGCTATTGGCATTTCAAATGGGAGTTATATAGCCAGTTATACGTCTTGGACAAGGAAGAAAAGCCATGGTTCTGTATCCTTTTGCTTTTTGGTCATAGTCAAAGTGCTACCCGTGTCACGTTCATTGGCTAATTAGAATATATTGAACCGTGTAGCCTGACTCACCTGTGGACACTATAACGTTGTATCTGTGTAACGCGGATAACTTAACTCTTATTATCTTATTGACCCCAAAAACGTGGGTAAGTTAACTATAAAGTGTTGTCCTTGTAACGTGGTTAAGTTGACTATAATGTGTTGTCAGTGTAACGTGGGTAAGTTAACTTTAAGGTGTTGTCCGTGTAACGTGGTTAAGTTAACTATAAGGTGTTGTCCGTGTAACGTGGGTAAGTTAACTTTAATGTGTTGTCTGTGTAGCGTGGGTAAGTTAACTATAAGGTGTTGTCCTTGTAACGTGGGTAAGTTAACTATAAGGTGTTGTCCTTGTAACGTGGGTAAGTTAACTATAAGGTGTTGTCCGTGTAGCGTGGGTAAGTTAACTATAAGGTGTTGTCCGTGTAACGTGGTTAAGTTAACTTTAATGTGTTGTCTGTGTAGCGTGGGTAAGTTAACTATAAGGTGTTGTCTGTGTAGCGTGGGTAAGTTAACTATAATGTGTTGTCCGTGTAACGTGGGTAAGTTAACTATAAGGTGTTGTCCGTGTAACGTGGGTAAGTTAACTATAAGGTGTTGTCCGTGTAACGTGGGTAAGTTAACTATAAGGTGTTGTCCGTGTAACGTGGGTAAGTTAACTATAATGTGTTGTCCGTGTAACGTGGGTAAGTTAACTATAATGTGTTGTCCGTGTAACGTGGGTAAGTTAACTATAAGATGTTGTCCGTGTAACGTGGGTAAGTTAACTATAATGTGTTGTCCGTGTAACGTGGGTAAGTTAACTATAATGTGTTGTCCGTGTAACGTGGGTAAGTTAACTATAAGGTGTTGTCCGTGTAACGTGGGTAAGTTAACTATAAGGTGTTGTCCGTGTAACGTGGTTAAGTTAACTATAAGATGTTGTCCGTGTAACGTGGGTAAGTTAATTATAAGGTGTTGTCCGTGTAACGTGGGTAAGTTAACTATAAGGTGTTGTCCGTGTAACGTGGGTAAGTTAACTTTAATGTGTTGTCTGTGTAGCGTGGGTAAGTTAACTATAAGGTGTTGTCCCGTGTAACGTGGGTAAGTTAACTAAGAAGTGTTTGTCCCGTGGTAACGTGGGTAAGTAACTATAAGGGCTGTCATGAACGTGGTTAAGTTAAGCTATACAGGTTTTGTCAGTGTAACCCGGGTTTGGGGTAAGTTAACCAAAGTGTTGTCTCGTGTAACGGGGTAAGTTAACTATAAGGTGTTTGTCCGTGTCGTGGTTAGTTAACTATAAGGTGTTGTCCGGTAACGTGGGTAAATTTAACTTTAATGTGTTTGTCTGTTTAGCGTGGGTAAGTTAACTAAATGTTGTCCGTGAAACGTTGAGGTAAGTTAACTATAAGTGTGTTGTCCGTGTAACGTGGTAAGTTACCTTTAATGTGTTGTCTGTGTAGCGTGGGTTAAGTTACTATAAAGTGTTGCCGTGAACGGGTAAATTTTAATAAAGGGGTTGCGGGGAACGGGGTAGTTAAATTTAATGGTTGCTGTTACGTGGTAAATTAAATTTATGGTTGTCGTTAGGGGGGGTAAGTTAATATAATGTTGCCTTTTAACTGGGGAATTAAACTTTAGTGTTGTCCTTGGGGAGGTGGGTAAGTTAACTTAATGTTTTGCTGTGGGGTGGTAAATTAACTTTAAAAAGGGGTCCGGTAAGTGGGGGAAATTAACTTTAAAATGTTGTCGTTAGGGGGTAAGTAACATAAGGGTTTTTGTCCGTGTAAGGGGTAAGTTTAAATATAATTTGTCGTGTACGTGGGTTTTGTTAACTATAAATTTTTGCCCCCGTAAAATGGGAAATTAACTTAATTTTTTGTCTGTAAAAGTTTGGTAATTTAAATTAAATGTTGTCCTTGTAAAGGGGTAAGTTAACATAAGTGTTCCTGTTACGTGGGTAAGTAACTATAAGGGTTGTCCGTGTAACGTGGGTAAGTTAACTATAAGATGTTGTCTGTGTAACGTGGGTAAGTTAACTATAAGGTGTTGTCCGTGTAACGTGGGTAAGTTAACTATAAGGTGTTGTCTGTGTAGCGTGGGTAAGTTAACTATAAGGTGTTGTCCGTGTAACGTGGGTAAGTTAACTATAAGATGTTGTCCGTGTAACGTGGGTAAGTTAACTATAAGGTGTTGTCCGTGTAACGTGGTAAGTTAACTATAAGGTGTTGTCCGTGTAACGTGGGTAAGTTAACTATAAGGTGTTGTCCGTGTAGCGTGGGTAAGTTAACTATAAGGTGTTGTCTGTGTAGCGTGGGTAAGTTAACTATAAGGTGTTGTCCGTGTAACGTGGGTAAGTTAACTTTAATGTGTTGTCCGTGTAGCGTGGGTAAGTTAACTATAAGGTGTTGTCCGTGTAACGTGGGTAAGTTAACTATAAGGTGTTGTCCGTGTAACGTGGGTAAGTTAACTATAAGGTGTTGTCCGTGTAACGTGGGTAAGTTAACTATAAGGTGTTGTCCGTGTAACGTGGGTAAGTTAACTATAATGTGTTGTCTGTGTAGCGTGGGTAAGTTAACTATAATGTGTTGTCCTTGTTACGTGGGGTAAGTTAACTATAAGGTGTTGTCCGTGTAACGAGGGTAAGTTAACTATAATGTGTTGTCTGTGTAGCGTGGGTAAGTTAACTATAAGGTGTTGTCCGTGTAACGTGGTTAAGTTAACTATAATGTGTTGTCCGTGTAACGTGGGTAAGTTAACTATAAGGTGTTGTCCGTGTAACGTGGGTAAGTTAACTATAATGTGTTGTCCGTGTAACGTGGGTAAGTTAAACTATAAGGTGTTGTCCGTGTAACGTGGGTAAGTTAACTATAATGTGTTGTCCGTGTAACGTGGGTAAGTTAACTATAAGGTATTGTCCGTGTAACGTGGGTAAGTTAACTATAAGGTGTTGTCCGTGTAACGTGGGTAAGTTAACTATAAGGTGTTGTCCGTGTAACGTGGGTAAGTTAACTATAAGGTGTTGTCCGTGTAACGTGGGTAAGTTAACTATAAGGTGTTGTCCGTGTAACGTGGGTAAGTTAACTATAATGTGTTGTCTGTGTAACGTGGGTAAGTTAACTATAAGGTGTTGTCCGTGTAACGTGGGTAAGTTAACTATAAGGTGTTGTCTGTGTAATGTGGGTAAGTTAACTATAAGGTGTTGTCCGTGTAACGTGGGTAAGTTAACTATAAGGTGTTGTCTGTGTAACGTGGGTAAGTTAACTATAAGGTGTTGTCCGTGTAACGTGGGTAAGTTAACTATAAGGTGTTGTCCGTGTAACGTGGGTAAGTTAACTATAAGGTGTTGTCCGTGTAACGTGGGTAAGTTAACTATAAGGTGTTGTCCGTGTACAACGAGGGTAAGTTAACTATAATGGTGTTGTCTGTGTAGCGTGGGTAAGTTAACTATAAGGTGTTGTCCGTGTAACGTGGGTAAGTTAACTATAAGGTGTTGTCCGTGTAACGTGGGTAAGTTAACTATAATGTGTTGTCCGTGTAACGTGGGTAAGTTAACTATAATGTGTTGTCTGTGTAACGTGGGTAAGTTAACTATAAGGTGTTGTCCGTGTAACGAGGGTAAGTTAACTATAAGGTGTTGTCCGTGTAACGAGGGTAAGTTAACTATAAGGTGTTGTCCGTGTAACGAGGGTAAGTTAACTATAAGGTGTTGTCCGTGTAACGAGGGTAAGTTAACTATAAGGTGTTGTCCGTGTAACGAGGGTAAGTTAACTATAAGGTGTTGTCCGTGTAACGTGGGTAAGTTAACTTTAATGTGTTGTCCGTGTAACGTGCGTATGTTAACTATAAGGTGTTGTCCGTGTAACGTGGGTAAGTTAACTATAATGTGTTGTCCGTGTAACGTGGGGTAAGTTAACTATAAGGTGTTGTCCGTGTAACGTGGGTAAGTTAACTATAAGGTGTTGTCCGTGTAACGTGGGTAAGTTAACTATAAGGTGTTGTCCGTGTAACGTGGGTAAGTTAACTATAAGGTGTTGTCCGTGTAACGTGGGTAAGTTAACTATAAGGTGTTGTCCGTGTAACGTGGGTAAGTTAACTATAAGGTGTTGTCCGTGTAACGTGGGTAAGTTAACTATAATGGTGTCCGTGTAACGTGGGTAAGTTAACTATAAGGTGTTGTCCGTGTAACGTGGGTAAGTTAACTATAATGTGTTGTCTGTGTAACGTGGGTAAGTTAACTATAATGTTGTCCGTGTAACGTGGGTAAGTTAACTATAAGGTGTTGTCCGTGTAACGTGGGTAAGTTAACTTTAATGTGTTGTCTGTATAACGTTGGTAAGTTAACTATAAGGTGTTGTCCGTGTAACGTGGGTAAGTTAACTATAATGTGTTGTCCGTGTAACGTGGTTAAGTTAACTATAATGTTGTCCGTGTAACGTGGGTAAGTTAACTTTAAAGTGTTGTCCGTGTAACGTGGGTAAGTTAACTATAAGGTGTTGTCCGTGTAACATTGGTAAGTTAACTATAAGATGTTGTTAGTATAACGTGGGTAAGTTAACTACAAGGTGTTGTCTGTATTACGAGGGCAAGTTAACTATAATGTGTTGTCTGTGTAGCGTGGGTAAGTTAACTATCAGGTGTTGTCCGTGTAACGTGGGTAAGTTAACTTTAATGTGTTGTCTGTGTAGCGTGGGTAAGTTAACTATAAGGTGTTGTCCGTGTAGCGTAGGTAAGTTAACTATAAGGTGTTTGTCCGTGTAACGTGGGTAAGTTAACTTTAATGTGTTGTCTGTATAGCGTGGGTAAGTTAACTATAAGGTGTTGTCCGTGTAACGTGGTTAAGTTAACTATAAGGTGTTGTCCGTGTAACGTGGTTAAGTTAACTATACGATGTTGTCCGTGTAACGTGGGTAAGTTAACTATAATGTGTTGTCCGTGTAACGTGGGTAAGTTAACTATAAGGTGTTGTCTGTGTAGCGTGGGTAAGTTAACTATAAAGTTTTGTCCGTGTAGCGTGGGTAAGTTAACTATAAGGTGTTGTCCGTGTAACGTGGGTAAGTTAACTTTAATGTGTTGTCTGTGTAGCGTGGGTAAGTTAACTATAATGTGTTGTCCGTGTAACGAGGGTAAGTTAACTATAATGTGTTGTCCGTGTAGCGTGGTTAAGTTAACTTTAATGTGTTGTCTGTGTAGCGTGGGTAAGTTAACTATAAGGTGTTGTCCGTGTAACGAGGGTAAGTTAACTATAATGTGTTGTCCGTGTAACGTGGGTAAGTTAACTATAAAGTGTTGTCCGTGAAACGTGGGTAAGTTAACTATAAGGTGTTGTCCGTGTAACGTGGGTAAGTTAACTATAAAGTGTTGTCCGTGTAACGAGGGTAAGTTAACTATAATGTGTTGTCCGTGTAACGTGGGTAAGTTAGCTATAAGGTGTTGTCTGTGTAACGTGGTTAAGTTAACTTTAATGTGTTGTCTGTGTAGCGTGGTTAAGTTAACTATAATGTGTTGTCCGTGTAACGAGGGTAAGTTAACTATAATGTGTTTTCTGTGTAGCGTGGGTAAGTTAACTATAAGGTGTTGTCCGTGTAACGTGGGGTAAGTTAACTTAGTTACTTAGTGAATTTAAGTGTCAGTATTCAGAACCGACATGTGCATGTATTTAACAGATAACTCTAATTCAAAAACCAATTACAAAGACAACATCTAATCAGATATTGTATATAGCTAAAAGTAAATACATGAGTGAATAAGTTAGCATCCCCTAGTTGCCAATTAATTAGGATAATGCATAATTAGATATAATTTGGAACAGGATTTCAATCAAAACAAACAAACATTATGTTAATATTATCTTTACAGCATACTATCCAGCAGGCTGTATATTTTAAAGAAGGTGTTGGTAAAGAAAAAGAATTGTAATTCCTAGAAATAAATCTTAATTTGGTAAGGACATAGTGCTGTCTAAATGTTTATGATTACAAGTAGCCTATCCTTCCGAAACACGTGGTCTGTCTCCTCTTGTCCTTTTTCGAGAGTTTCTCTTTGAATATGCAAATTGTTAATATTTTGCCCATATTTGGTAAATGATATTATACGGTCTCTCTTACAGATAGGTATTATGTGTCGTTGTATAAATCTTTGATTGCGGAAAACCTTGTCGTCATTGTTCAGGTCGAAGTCTTGAGTGAAGTGACGTATCCTATGTACAACTATTATTCCTTAACGAGTGTGCCAGATCTTATTTTATTTGCCATACTGGCCCTATTCCTGTACGGTTCAATCAACTATCTTCCTCCATACATCACAGCGATAGGGAACGCGCAGTATGTATTCCGGACAGACGCAGAAGCTACGCACAACGAAATGTGAAGACATTGAACGTATATAGTGCATACTAATGCTGTAATGTATGGAAGACTAATGTACCTCTCCGAAATGCCTGTCGAAGAATGAGCTGTATATTCTACAAAGGGCGGAAGGTTCAGAACTATAAATCTGTCGAATGAAGAAATACTTACTCTACAAAGGGCGGATGGTCTTAAGCTATACGTCTGTCGAAGGAAGAACTACATATTCTATAAATGGCGGATGGTCACAAGCTATACATCTGTCGAAGAAAGAACTAAATATTCTATAAATGGCGGATGGTCACAAGCTATACATCCGTCGAAGAAAGAACTACATATTCTATAAATGGCGGATCGGTAGAACTTTAAGAATTAAGTATGCTACAAAGGACAGAGGATTTCGAACTACATCACGGTCTGGAAAAAGATCGAAGGAGAACTACGTACTTCTACAAAGGGCATATGATCTAGAACTAAAATACTGTCGACGAAGGACTACGTATTCTATAAAAGGATCTTTAACTAAATAACATGTGTTCTAGAACTATGAGCATGTTGAAGGATTACAGTTCGAAAAAAACGACATATTCTGCAAAGGAAGAACAGTTTTGAAGTGGATTACCATTGTTGTATTCTTGTGCTAAGAATGAGAATTTTTTTTGGCTTGGCGATATTGAAAACAGAACATATATTAACATATCTTGTAAATAGTTCAAACATTATATTTATTACAAATATCCTAGTAATTTATTATTACATACAGGGTAACAATGTTAAAAGCTATATCAGTTTCAGACAAGCAGATTCAGCATAATAAAACAGTTGTATGTGTGCGTTAATCAAAGTGATGTATGTGCATGTGTGTAGAAGGAAGTTTATACTTAAAGTTTATTTATATTTGTGAGCGAGTTGATTTGTGTATACGGGTAGTTTTGTATGTACAAGTTAATTTGTATATACGGGTAGAGATTTGTATGTACAAGTTAATTTGTGTATACTGGTAGTTTTGTATGTAAGTTAATTTGTATATTCGGGTAGAGATTTGTATGTACAAGTTAATTTGTGTATACGGGTAGAGATTTGTATGTACAAGTTAATTTGTATATACGGGTAGAGATTTGTATGTACAAGTTAATCTGTGTATTCGGGTAGAGATTTGTATGTACAAGTTAATTTGTGTATACGGGTAGAGATTTGTATGTACAAGTTAATTTGTATATTCGGGTAGAGATTTGTATGTACAAGTTAATTTGTGTATACGGGTAGAGATTTGTATGTACAAGTTAATTTGTATATACGGGTAGAGATTTGTATGTATAAGTTAATTTGTGTATACGGGTAGAGATTTGTATGTACAAGTTAATTTGTATATACGGGTAGAGATTTGTATGTACAAGTTCGTTTTTATCTGAAGTTGCCGAGTGCTGGCACCTTTTAAATATGTATGTCGATATGTTAAGAAATCAAATCTATATACACGCAATGATTTTCTTTAACGTTAAATGTAAATATAAATAGCCTGTATTCAATGGGACATATCATGTGGCTCACTATATTTGTTTGTCTCTTGTTGACATACGTCCACTAACGTTTCTAGTAGAAACATGTGCCATCATACATCATACGAGGGTTGATTGATAAGTTGTGAGCCTCGTGTTGAAGGATTGAGGTCCTCAATGATGTTCTTTTTAAGTCCTATTATTCTCTGACTATATAGGGCCGTGTATTCTAGGACTGGTCTCATTTGGTTAGTTCATATTGACGAGGTAGCACTATAAAATAAACAAGACAAGCGGCTTTTGCAAAATGGACTACATCGGCTAGGGTAAGGGTGAAAGAGTCTGTCCATTCACGATTGTGGCTTGAAATTGATTGAGCATCCACATTATTCACCTGATCTCGCTCCATCAGACTTTCATCTATTTCTAAAACTGAAAATAGCTATTCCAGGCCCCCTAAGCCTAACGTGCAGTGAATGACCACTGAACAGGAAAGAAAATGAGTTCTATAAAAGTGGCATTGGGGCCCTTAAACACCGCTGGAAAAGTGTATAGATACTGAAGGGGATAATGTTGAAAAATAATACATTGTACAATATGCCCGGCAAAATTCAAATCCTTCAATATGAGGCTCACCGCATATCAATCAGCCCTCGTGCGTCCTGGTAGTATTCTTGTTTGTGTAAGAAACTAACTAATGTTTCTACGTGAGATACCGTCCATCCAGAGACATACAGTATATATATATATATGTCTCTGGTCCATCATAGTCATGTATTACGTTTGTAAATGTCACTTATATATCACATCTCTGGATTGATATACCTGTAAGGTCATAATATGATGTGTTCAAAATACCATACAAAAACGCTCATAACTTATTTATTTGTATTCTAAATACAGTAGTATATTATTGTTATTACATCTATTATGTACACAAGTATAGTTTTATTTAACTTCTTATTTTGTGCAATTTTCTGAATAAATTATATTTTATACGGAACAAAATAATGGATAGAGTCTGTTGTTAATGACTTTTTGTGGTAAAGGAAATCAAAAGTTATGCTACCCCATCTGACGCTGACATTGAAACCCCCTGTCGACTGTCAAGTGATTTGTACATATCGCCGACTAGCTATATATATAAAGGCATTTCCATGAATGGACTTGTAAACTACGGTGAGGGTAGATATAATATATTACAACTATAACAGAATATATCATGAGGGTAGATATAATATATTACAACTATAACAGAGTATATCATGAGGGTAGATATAATATATTACAACTATAACAGAGTATATCATGAGGGTAGATATAATATATTACTTTGTCTTTTATACAGTCTACGTGTGTATTTTATACAGTCCACGTGTCTTTTATACAGACTAAGTGTGTCTTTTATACAGTCTATAAACGAAACCCCATTAGCAAACATATATATTACCAAATACATCCATGCATGTACTTATAACTGATTTAAACCGAATAAAATATATATCAACTAATAACACTTAATCAAGTTAAGCATGCTTTTTTTTCGAATGTTTTATAATGATGAGTATGTAGACTTATCAATATCAACAGTTGATGATTATAAAATATAGGTTAGTTAGTATGTTATAAAACATAAATAGACATAGTTACGGTTAAGTGTTTAGGTATAGTAACTGTTTTTCCAATCAGAAGTTGTTGTGGTTCGATGTTTTCTGATAAAATGAGAGTATAATTGGATACAGTCACGGTTTATATGCAAACAGACTGATTTTCTGAAGTAAATTGTACGGAGAATTAAAATATGGCAGTGCAATTGTAATATATAATACATATGATGTTGGTTTACCCAGTTGAATAAGACAAAATCTGTTGTCTTTGAAATAGACCACAATATCGTTTCATGTGTATATTGAACAGTGTTTCTATTTAAGTAGTTAATCACAACTAATCAAAACAAATAACAAAAAACAAAACAAAAAATACAATAAATTATAAAGGTTTCTTTTCTTCTTGTTTTTTGGTGGGTTTTTTTCATTAAAAATATATTGATTTGTATGCAACAATGTTACAACCCAATGTGTTATCAGCAATGCAAGGGAGGTAACTTTTGTTAACATTGGAAAAAATATTACTGAAAGGAAACAGAAACACGATCAGAAATTGCCTGGTTGGCTACGGGAAAATGAAATCATGTGTTAAAAAATCTAAAGATGGAGTGTAATTTAAAGATTGGGTACCACTTTGTCTCTAAAAATTTCATCCATGTACATTAAGTACCCTCAGTTACTCAATTTCGGGAGGCATCCTTCTGATAGTACGTCATATTGGACATAACTAATTCATGGTAAAGAGGGTACAATCAGTAATTTGTTGTATATATTACAAACTACAGTGTATGGCAAACGAATGAAAATGGCGGTTCGTTTGTATAGACAAATTATATAAAGTAAGTATATCTCATAATTGTGGAAAATATATGGTTAAATTCAAATCCAATATTATCCGAAATATAAACTTACTATTAAAATACCATACTATTTCATTAATACGACACGTTTCACTTCAGTAATTCTGTATAGATTAATCGATACCGGGCAACTGACTTTTATAAATATGTGATGAATTTACTATTGAATCTGTATGTTTTACTTTCAATGGGGGTAGCTTTCATTTTACCGCACATTCCACATTCGATCGAAGGTTTTACACGTAGTTGTAACACAATTAAATATCCGCGTTGGTTTTACAGGTAATGTGTTACCGATAAGGCTTAGTCTTAGAATATCATTTTTAGTGAAATCCACTCGTTCTGCACCAGGAGATTACCAAACATCTGTATAACGGTTGATCGAGTAAGTCTGTAATGTGAAACGGGTATGGCAAGTGACTGTAAGGTTAATCGCCTTTATTTGTATTGTGTGTAGGTTGTCCATTTAAACCTACTATACGATATCGTGTACACACGAGAGACAGTAGTGAACAATTACCGATTTAAATTCCGTCAGCACCATTGGTGTGTTATAACCGTTAAACCTAACCAATGCCCAGCCTTGACAACCGTCACATACCCAACAAACATTAGACCATTGATTTGGACAGCGGTGGGCTACCATTTACTAAACGGACACACGCCGTTCAATAACCCGAAAGTACACTGGAAGAAGGCGGCGATTATGGGAACCTGGGATCAACTCAAGACTTCGCTTCGCTATTGGCATTTCAAATGGGAGTTATATAGCCAGTTATACATCTTGGACAAGGAAGAAAAGTCATGGTTCTGTATCCTTTTGGTTTTTGGTCATATTCGAAGTGCTACCCGTGTCACGTTCATTCGCTACTTAGAATATATTGAACCGTGTAGCCTGACTCACCTATGGACAGTATAACGTTGTATCTGTGTAACGCGGATAAGTTAACTCTTATTGACTCCAAAACGCGGGTAAGTTAACTATAAGGTGTTGTCCGTGTAACGTGGTTAAGTTAACTATAAGGTGTTGTCTGTGTAACGTGGTTAAGTTAACTATAATTTGTTGTCCGTGTAACGTGGGTAAGTTAACTATAAGGTGTTGTCCTTGTAACGTGGTTAAGTTAACTATAAGGTGTTGTCATTGTAACGTTGGCAAGTTAACTATAAGGTGTTGTCCGTGTAACGTTGGCAAGTTAACTATAAGGTATTGTCCGTGTAACGTTGGCAAGTTAACTATAAGGTGTTGTCCGTGTAACGTGGGTAAGTTAACTATAAGTTGTTGTCCGTGTAACGTGGGTAAGTTAACTATAAGGTGTTGTCCGTGTAACGTGGTTAAGTTAACTATAAGGTAGTGTCCGTGTAATGTGGGTAAGTTAACTTAGTGGCTTAGTGAATTTAAGTGTCAGTATTCAGAACCGATATGTGCATGAATTTAACGGATAACTCTAATTCAAAAACCAATTTCAAAGACAACATCTAATCAGATATTGTATATAGCTAAAAATAAATACATGGGTGAATAAATTAGCATCCCTTAGTTGCCAATTAATTAGGATAATGCATAATTAGATATAATTTGGAACAGGATTTCAATAAAAAAAACACAAAGATTATGTTAATATTATTTTTACAGCATACTGCCCAGCAGGCTGTATGTTTTAAAGAAGGTGCTGGATTAAAGAAGAATAATTGTAATTCCTAGAAATAAATCTTAATTTGGTAAGGACATAGTGTTGTCTAAATGTTTATAATTACAAGGTGCGTATCCTTCCGAAACACCTGGTCTTTCTCATATTGTACTTTTTCGAGAGTTTCTCTTTGAATATGCAAATTGTTAAAATTTTGCCCATATTTGGTAAATTTTGAGATGATATTACGGTCTCTCTTACAGATAGGTATTATATGTTGTTGTATATATCTTTGTTGTCGGAAAACCTTGCAATGTTCAGTACGAAGTCTTGAGTGAAGTGACGTGTGCTGTGTACAACTGTTATCCTTAACGAGTGTGCCAGATCTAATTTTATTTGCCATAGTGGCCCTATTCCTGTGGGGTTCAATCAACTACCTTCCTCCATACATCACAGCGATAGGGAACGCGCAGTATGTATTCCGGACAGACGCAGAAGTTACGCACAACGAAATGTGAAGACATTGAATGGGTAGTGCATACTGATGCTGTATACGTAATGGATGGGAGGCTAAGGGAACTCTCCGAAAAACCTGTCGAAGAATGAGCTGTATATTCTACAAAGGGCGGATGGTTTAGAACTATAAATCTGTCGAATGAAGAAATACTTAAGTTTCTCTACAAAGGGCGGATGGTCTCGAACTGTTAATCTGTCGAATGAAGAAATACTTACTCTACAAAGGGCGGATGGTCTCGAACTGTAAATCTGTCGAATGAAGAAATACTTACTCTACAAAGGACAGATGGTCACAAACTATAAATCTGTTGAAGAAAGAACTACATATTCTATAAATGGCGGATTGGTAGGACTTTAAGAATTAAGTATGCTACAAAGGACAGAGTGTTTCAAACTACATCACAGTCTGGGAGAAGATCGAAGGAGAACTACGTACATAATCTACAAAGGGTATATGGTATAGAACTAAAATACTGTCGACGAAGAACTACTTATTCTATAAAAGGATCTTTAACTATAAATATGTCGAAGGAAAACTACGTATTCTACAGATAGCAGGTGTTCTAGAACTATGAACATGTTGAAGAATTACTGAAAACAGATCGCAGATAAACGACATGTTCTGCAAAGGAAGAACAGTTTTGAAGTGGATTGCCATTGTTGTATTCTTGTGCTAAGAATGTGAATATTTACTTTGGCTTGGCGATATTGAAAACATAACATATATTAACATATCATCTTGTAAATAGTTCAAACATTATATTTATTTAAAATATCCTAGTAATTTAATATAACATACAGAGTAACAATGTTAAAAGCTATATCAGTATCAGGCAAGCAGATTCAGCATAATAAAACAGTTGTATATGTGCGTTAATTAAGGTGATTTATGTGTATGTGTGTAGAAGGAAGTTTATACTTAAAAGTTTATTTATATTTGTGAGCGAGTTGATTTGTGTATACGGGTAGTTTTGTATGTATAAGTTAATTTGTATATACAGGTAGAGATTTGTATGTACAAGTGAATTTACAAGTTTGTTTTTATCTGAAATTGCCTAGTGCTGTCACCTTTTAAATATGCATGTCGATATGTTAAGGAATCCAATCTATATACACGCAATGATTTTCGTTAACGTTAAATGTAAATATCAATAGCCTGTATTCAACGGGGCATATCATGTGGCTCACTATATTTGTTCGTCTCTTGTTGACATACGTCTACTAACTAATATTTCTAGTATATACATGTGCCATCATCCATCATACGAGGGTTGATTGATAAGTTGTGAGCCTCGTATTGAAGGATCGAGGTCCTCAATGATGTTCTTTTTAAGCCCATATTAGTCTCTGACTATATAGGGCCGTGTATTCAAGGACTGGTCTCATTTTGGTTAGTTCATATTGACGAGGTAGCACTCTAAAGTAAACAAGACAAGCGGCTTTTGCAAAATGGACTAAATCGGTTAGGGTTAGGGTGGAAGATTCTGTCCATTCACGATTGTGGCTTGAAATTGATTGAGCATCCACCTTGTTCACCTGATCTCGCTCCATCAGACTTTCATCTATTTCCAAAACTGAAAATAGCTATTTCAGGCCCCCTAAGCCTAACATGCAGTGAATGACCACTGAACAGCCAAGAAAAAAAGCTCTATAAAAGTGGCATTGGGGCCCTTAAACACCGCTGGAAAAGTGTATAGATACTGAAGGGGATAATGTTGAAAAATAATACATTGTACAATATGCCCGGCAAAATTCAAATCCTTCAATATGAGGCTCACAGCATATCAATCAGCCCTCGTGCGTCCTGGTAGTATTCTTGTTTGTGTAAGAAACTAACTAATGTTTCTACGTGAGATACCGTCCATCATAGTCATGTATTACGTTTGTGAATGTCACTAATATATCACATCTCTGGATTGATATACCCATAAGGTCATAATATGATGTGTTCATAATACCATACAAAAACGCTCATAACTTATTTATTTGTATTCTAAATACAGTAGTATATTATTATTATTACCTCTATTATGTACACAAGTATAGTTTTATTTAACTTCTTATTTTGTGCAATTTTCTGAATAAATTATATTTTATACGAAACAAAATAATGGATAGAGTCTGTTGTTAATGACTTTTTGTGGTAAAGGAAATCAAAAGTTATGCTACCCCATCTGACGCTGACATAGGAACCCCCTGTCGACTGTCAAGTGATTTTGTACATATTGCCGACTATCTATATAAAGGCATTACCATGAATGGACATGTAAACTAGTTACCTATTACTGTCTTAGCGGGGATGGCCCACCGTTCAAGTCTAGTCTTATAAAGGTATTTCGGGATAATTTTGATAAAATAAGACTCGACATGTCCCTGTGGATGGACATAGCTAGAAGATAACTCTCTCTTCCTGACTTAAGCCTATTCATTATCGTTTAATCTCCATTGTAATCTCTAAGCTGACAGTCATATTTCAACCATTCCGAAGTCCTTCGTTGTCCTTTGTTAATACTGGTACGTGTGTACATGTATATGCATATCAAAAGACAATTATCGACATGCAGAGAAATCAATATAGGTCGGCTATTATTGATATTATTGTTATTGGCGCTAGGTAACAAGAGTTGTTTATATTGGTCTTTCGCGCTCATACACCGAAACGACTTCTAAGTTCATAAACACACTAATACATCAAAAACAACGACAGACAAAGGCGAAGACATACAGACCAAACAATAGTTCTGTAAGGAACTGGTAACAATATCCGTCTAGTTCTGTCAAAATAAAAACAATACAAGTAATGTGACAAAAAAATAGGACATAAGCTAATTATACAGTATTAAAGTTGTAGGTTATATCTACCTTCATTATACAGAGTGTATACTGTTATAGTTGTAATAGGTTATATCTACCCTCATGATAAACTGTTATAGTTGTAATAGGTTATATCTACCTCACAATATACTCTATCATTAGGTTAGATATAATATATTACAACTATAACAGAGTATATCATGAGGGTAGATATAATATATTACAACTATAACAGAGTATATCATGAGGGTAGATATAATATATTACAACTATAACAGAGTATCATGAGGGTAGATATAATATATTACAACTATAACAGAGTATATCATGAGGGTAGATATAATATATTACAACTATAACAGAGTATATCATGAGGGTAGATATAATATATTACAACTATAACAGAGTATATCATGAGGGTAGATATAATATATTACAACTATAACAGAGTATATCATGAGGGTAGATATAATATATTACAACTATAACAGAGTATATCATGAGGGTAGATATAATATATTACAACTATAACAGAGTATATCATGAGGGTAGATATAATATATTACAACTATAACAGTTTATCATGAGGGTAGATATAATATATTACAACTATAACAGTTTATCATGAGGGTAGATATAATATATTACAACTATAACAGAGTATATCATGAGGGTAGATATAATATATTACAACTATAACAGAGTATATCATGAGGGTAGATATAATATATTACAACTATAACAGTTTATCATGAGGGTAGATATAATATATCACAACTATAACAGAGTATATCATGAGGGCAGATATAATATATTACAACTATAACAGTTTATCATGAGGGTAGATATAATATATTACAACTATAACAGAGTTTATCATGAGGGCAGATATAATATATTACAACTATAACAGAGTATATCATGGTTAAAGACCTTAAATTAATATCTTTGCCAAATAGAGGTTGGAAAACGAAAGGGTAAACAATGATATGTATATATATATACATAAAAACGAAAACAAATACTACGTATTTGTTCATTGTGTTGTGTACCGTCGCGAGTCGGCGCCCTCCACATAACCTTATACAATCACATCTAAATAAAATGTCATAAGAACCCGTTGAAACGTAAGATCTAGATTTAGTAATCATATTACTACTGCTGTACATAATGAATAACGGGTACTCGTGGATCAACGGAGGTAGTGTTTAAATATAGTACTGAACCACGCTGTCTAAATACAAATAGTGTGTCCGTGTCAAACATTTCTCACGCCAGGATTTGGTTATTTGGCATATCGGTCATGTGCCGTTGCCATGGGAGATTAAGTTGAATGTTTACCTCCACTTTAGATAATTCGTTCGTGACAATTTCCGGGGACACATACATGCTACACGCGCATACTACACACACATACACACGTGCTACACACACATGCTACACGTTTTGTTTGCCCTTGTTTTGTGCATTTCCACAATACTAATTTGTATTTATTACGTAATCTTTTGTGATGCACCAATAACTGTGAAGACTTTGAAGTGTTCAATTACTGTATTTAGTTTACAGTTTCTTTACTGTTCGAGTTTATGCGTTAGCTTTAGATTAGTTTCCATATATTTTTTTCTAAAAATTGTATAGACACGCGACAAGGACGGTTAAACCTTATAAACCCAATGTTATGTTAGCCTGAATTACACACGTACATACGAAGTACCGGTATATAATTTCCTTATGAATGACAATGCATTGGACAGTCTGTATACATTTAAAGAAGCTAATTATTGTGAGGTAAGGTGGTCTGTTTCATTTTAGCGAGATTTGCCTCATTCTACAAAATAACATGACTAGATAATTACGGAATTGATAGTCCCGTTTACGTCTATAAGATTGCATACCTTGTAATACATATGTCTCTCCTGGGAGGATCTTCACTCGAAGTTGAAGTATTTGACAAACACAAGGCTTTCCCCATTACAACACTTAGATCCTTTATTTGTCTTCTTCTACGTCAATGTCCATACCATACACCGGAAATTGGTACTACAGACGTGGAAAAGGAACGACACACAAGTAGGTTTTACAAAGACTTGCAGTATCATATGCATTTACATGTATCGTATGTAGCTGTTGTCCCTACCATGCAGTGATTCTTAGATCCTCTGTATTAAGACATTTTCTTGATAAACTTGTTTCATTAATCAAAAAGTGCTGCTAAGTACCAAAGTCATAGCCATATTTGAGGAAAAATCATAATAAGGGATACTTAGACCTTCCCTGGTGTTATATTTTTTATGTTCTACTATTGACTGGTGGCATACATACATGTACATACATGTCGTGCAATTATATCCAATCGTGATACCATGAAGTTTTAAAAAAGATCGATATTATTTTGTATTGTGTGCGGCTTGGTTATTTTTTTCATAATGGTAAATTATTCATAATTACAACAAAGCCATCGGGCATGCATACACATTGATATACTATAATATATTCCATATGTTGATCATTCATCGTAAACTGACGCTGTTATTGGGGCACCGGGCAGGATGTTTTCGGTACTTATCGCATATCTTTTGAGAACATGTCCTTGATATGGTGTCTAAGGATCACATAAATAATAGGTTTGAGAATGACAATAGTTATTGTACATACGGTGTAACTGTATAAAACAACACAAACCTCCTTAGTACCGATTTCCCGAGTACGTCTTTTAGATATTTACACCCGTCCTCATAAGACCCTGATCTGAGGAACCTGATCACCGTCACACCACACTGTGTTCAAGATTCAATTTATTTCATTTCCTTCCCTTCTCGTTCTTACGAAAATTCCAAGATTAATAGACTGAAACTACTTCTATGGATGTTTGGACACTACGTTAAGATTTCCCTGAGTTACATATGTTTGCCTGAATTGGTAATGGCAATAATGCTATGAAAAGTGAGATGGTGCCAGGAAAGTGTCCTATATATACAATGTACCTAAAAGTCATATCGTATATGTACGCCGTTCTTCTCAATCATTTCCTAACCTTATCACACAGGTAAGCAAAGCACACAGCAGTTGAATTCCGATTTTCTCAGAACTCATCTTTTTCCTATAGCATGGTCTTATTTCACATCTCTTCTCTGGTTTCCATGTTAACCTGTATAAGTAACAAACAATGGATTTCACCTACTATTTTCTCACAAATTTAAATACATGTATGTTTATTATACGTTTCTTTTTCATAAAACGCTCTTTCTACTGGGATTCGATCCCGCATTATCTTGACCGCTATCGGTCATAGGCCTAATGATTTTCTGAAACTTTATTTGGAATATTTTCAAAGTGGTTTTACTTCATTTGTATATATAGCCAAAAAAAAAATCGAAATGAGCTGATTATATGCCGAAGCCATGATGAAAGCAACGTGAGCGGAGCTTACATAAAATTAAATCTGTCTTTGCGACTTTTGGCCTTTAACCTTAACCGATGACAAGAAAATCTACTCATGTGTAGAGTTTGATTGCGTGATGTTGTGATGTGAATACATTCAAGATTCAAGATTTTCATTACTGTCTGACACACTTGAGAGTGTGTAACACGAGGTCAAACAAGTGTACAGCAATGTTACAGTTATAACATGACAATGCGAGCAGATCATATGATTTGAACTAATTCTGACCCGGGGTTTATGAAACATCCTATACACAAGGTTATCACAGACGAAATGCACTCGGACGGACAGTCCGACGGACGGACACACACACAAAGTGATTAAGTACAATGTATGTACACCCGCTTACAAAAGCGTGATTAATATAAGTTGATAGAACTTGTTTCGCGATTGCTGTAAAATAAATAATTTTACATTTACAACTTACTAAAGTGGGGATATAAAAAATGATAATCAATCCTGAAACTGAAATTGTAACCCATTCGCTGTGGTCCTACCCGAAGAAATATATAGGAAGAGGATTTCCTTTCAGCGATTTATCATTACGTATTTGCATACGTTTCTAATTACATCAAGTAGCGTGATATATCAGTATTTTAAATGTGTGTATCAATTATAATGATCTTCAAGGCTGGACACGCATCGTGGTAAGTTAATTTGCATTCCTTCCTTCCAACACCTACAATGTATTAGTACCAGTAAAATATATCATTTATCGTATTTATATATATATATATATATCTGTAAATTTTATGTATGGAGTGTGTACCTGGTTTCACTGGCCTTGTCGGCGAAGGTAGCCACGGATATGTATTCAAAGAAGGATGACGAGTTACCATGGATAACGATACTGGGCACAGAATGTGACGAACATTAGAAAGCAGGATGATTTGTGTGTTAGAAAAGCAATGTACGTACGTCAACAAGACCAGATAGGCCACATACATGTTCTTCATCTTACAAAACTCCACATTCTGTTTTGGTTGGTGTTCCTTATCTATTCTTCTCCTTTCTATCTTAGTTAAAATACAATATTAGTTTAAATAATATGTTGCGTGAACATTTTTGTATAAGTAAGTTTTATAACTTTTGTCCAACCATTTGCTTTTATCTGCAATAAAATCGATTTAAACTAAAACTAGTTTGCATTTATATAATTAATCTAGTCCACGAGGACTCGGCACGAATTATCCACCCACGTTCAGTATATCAAGGGTAGTAACTCCCCGAAAGAGAAACTGGAAGAGGACTTTTAAAAAAAGAATGTCCCTTCTTTTATAATATGGGTCGCGAGTTCCACTTTTTTTTATCAACGTAAAGAGAAATGTTTAATCTTTCCAGCGAGTGTTCACACGAAGAAATTAGCCAAGTAATGAACATATTATGACATATCGAATTCGAAAAAGTAGGTTAGTTAATTAAGACATTTTCCTGTCCGGTGAAATGTGAACCCGGTTGCTTATGGGTTACTAATTATCAATGGCAAATATACAAAACAGAGTCCGCCTACTTAACTGATATATTGCTATGACCCGCCACGTATTGTTTTACTTACACTGCAATGTTCACTTTCTCCTCAAATTGTGCGTTGATACCGGTTCAATGATACATATAATTGTATCCTTTACAAAATATGAAATGATTGTGTGGTAGAGCTTTACAATATGATTCTTATACTTATCCAATTGTTTAATTTCATTAGCCGATATTCTACATTTTATTTTCAAAAAATCATTTTGTAATAAATGAAATGATTTGATCACATCATTGTCTTCTTCTTCTTCTTCTTCTTCTTCTTCTTCTTCTTCTTCTTCTTCTTCTTCTTCTTCTTCTTCTTCTTCTTCTATTCTAACGCAAAAACGCAGTTTCCTGCACATCAATTTTCAGAGAAATTAATCAGAAATAATCATTATGATAGGAATGATATAAAAATTCAAATGGTAACTAAATAATATAACTGGTGTTGAACCAGCTAAGTCTATACATGCATGAGCAGGACAAGGGTCGTTTTCGTTTTTTGCGGTCCAAACGGTTAGACCACATGGACCGGTGTTGTTCCTTTATGACGAGCATTGACAGACTTCCACGGCCTGTATTAATATTTGCAGGTCCGTCAAGATATATGTTTGAAATATTACATTTAAAAACTGACGAACCGGTTTGTCCACATAAACGAACAGGCCCAAGAATTAAACGTAATGATATAGTACGAGGGATGATTGCTATGTTGTGAGTCTCGTATTGAAGGAGGTACTCAAGGATGTTCTTTTTAAGTTCTACTATTCTCTGACTATATAGGGCCGTGTACCCATGGACTGGTCTCATTTGGTTAGCTAAACAAGACAAGCGGCTTTTGCAAAATGGACAAAATCGGGGAAAGAGCAGTGATATGATAGTTGCATAAAACAAGGTTTAATACCTTAGGATATCCATAATGATACGGTAGCAACACAAGGGAAAGATGCCCCTTCATATGTTACAGTGAAAAGGTGGGTGACGGAATTTAAGTGCGGCCGTCAGAGCCTTGAGGATGACCCCCGTCCTGGAAGACCTGTCAATGTTGCAACCCTAGAAATGGTCAATAAAGTTCACTATATTGTTATGAGTCAGACGAGTCACAGAAAGATATATAGCCAGTAGAGTTAGCATTTCACAGGAAAGAGTGCATTCCATTCTGACCGAAGATCTTGCAATGGGAAAGCTTTTAGCCCGATGGGTACCAAGACAGTTGATCAGAAGCACACCAGGCGCACATTATGACGTGCTAATCTTAACATTTTTGAGGAAGGTCCTGCCAACTTTCTTCAGAGATTTGTCACTATGGATGAAAGATGGGTCCATCATTTTACCCCAGAGGCCAAACACAAACGAAACAATGAAAGCACCCTGGCTTCCCCCCGTCAAAGAAGACAAAGACTGTTCCATCAGCTGGGACGGTTATTGTCCTCGGTTTTCTGGGATGCAAATGGTATTCTGCTGATAGATTATCTCCAAAAGGGACATACTATCAATGACACATACTATGCTTCTGAGGCAGTTACGGGAAAATATTAAACTTGAGCGTCGCGGAAAGCTCACTTGAGGTGTGTTATTCCATCAGGACAATGCTCCTGTTCACAAGTCTGACATTGCCATGGCTGCCATTCACGATTGTGGCCTTAAATTGATTGAGCATCCACTTTATTCACCTGATCTCGCTCCATCAGACTTTCATCTATTTCCAAAACTGAAAGCAGCTATTTCAGGCACCCTCTTTCAGCCCGTTGATGACGTCATACATGCAGTGGCTGACTCTCTGAACAGCCAAGAAAAGAAGTTCTATAAAAGTGCCACTGAGGCCCTTAAACGCCGCTGGCAAACGTATATATATGTATATATAGAGATACTGAAAGGGATACTGTTGAAAAATAATACAATATGTCCTGAAAAAAATTCAAATCCTTCAATATGAGGCTCACAACATATCAATCAGCCCTCGTAGGTTTCAAGCAAACTCCAAAATTCAACGATATTTCGTTATTTTCTTTAAAAATTTTTTTTACAAAGATTGATAGTATTGAAACACGCTTTATACATTATAGATTTGTTTATATATTGATTCGTTGCAAAAAAAAAAAAAAAATAAAAGAAATATAGTCTAACATATTTACAAAAAAAATTCACTCTTTCTGGGAAATTTGACAAAAATACGTATGATGTATTAAAGGAAAAAATGTTTGTATTCTAATTTGACTGTAAGTTATCTGTATGTCAGTTGGAGAAAGATACACAATTTATATCAATTTCTCGGTATTTTTAATCCATTTTTTTGTCTTGATTTCAGTTTAAGATAAGCTTATTTTGAAAAGTTTTTCCTTCTGTAAAATAAACTTTGATAATGAACAAAAATAGCAAAAAGGTGGCCAGATTTTGTTCGAATACCAAAAACTTCGATGTTTTGGCGAAAAATATCTTTTGAAATCAGTAAATATACTCGCGTAATACCAGAAACATATATATACCTACATGTAATACATGTTTCTGGTTAGTAAAACGTTACTCATCAACCAGCGGCTGATTCTCAATTAGAATAGCCTTTCTAACTTGGTCAGTTATATGCTTGACATTTAATCCTACTCACTACAAACATTTATCAGAGCTAGAGGACGAAAAGGAGTACTTGATTTGCAAATGCCGTTAGTCGTTCTGGATGAGATGATAACACTTTCAACAATATTTTTAATGTTTTGGTACATATCATCAGAATAGTTAAATAAATTAGCATCACTACTAAATGAAGAAATATACTGAACATATAAAGATATGTCCATATATCCCATGAGCAACATATATGACGCATAATATTTCATTGATTATAAAGTTATCAATATTGACCAATCGAGTATCCCCAGTGATACACGGGCCGATACATTTTCAAGTAAATCCTGATGGAATTGTACGTTTAAATAAGTCGGTCACGGGGTTTAAAGGACACACGAGAAAAGTATAAGTTTAAGTCTAATCCAAGGACTGCGCAGCGCGACAGTTCTTATCATCAGAAGATGAGTGCTAGTTCGGGCAATGTTGCCGGAAGCCAGGTAGGAACACTTGCATCACAGGGGCATGTCTAGTTTTATATTACAAAAAATAGTCAGAAATACATATATATATATATAGGTATTTCTGACTATTTTTTGTAATATAAAACTAGACATGCCCCTGTGCTTGCATTGATACTTTTTCGCCAGTACGTGTCTGTCAAACCAGACACGGGTCTAGATCTACACCTGGTCAAGCTTGTATACGGACGTATTATATACGTATCGGTACTTGTGTGGTCGTAGACTACACTTGCCATACTCATACACCTTGTTGTATATAGGCTATATCATATTCGGTCATCCTTCACAACATGGTGTTACTCCAATTATTAGAGGTTAACACGACAGGAAACTTTGTCAGGCTGTCATGTTACCTCAAATATTACCTGTATATTCGTGTATGACAGTCCGAGTTTTTCATTCTTCATTAAAATGTCATCGATGAAGGCAATGCAAGGTAAAAATGTCTAAAGATCTAGCATATCACATCAAGAAGAGAGCAATGAATAAGATGTACATGTAGTTATGACCATTTAAATGTATAACATGAGTATTTCTATATTTTTAGTTTCTTTCATTTTACATTTCAGAGAATATCTGCTGAGAACACCTTCAAAGAATTCATATCTTATACCAGTAAATCTACACTGAAAAGTGTGGCATATGCCTCTTTTCCTGGAGCAATCTGCTACATCTTAACAAGTAATTTGCTTTATTCCTCGAGATCGGTCAAAGTTAAGAGGATGTAGGGATATAAAAGTGTATATCATTTATATATATTAGCATTAATTTCCTCTGGCCCCGATGTCGACACCAGACATTTTGACAGAAAGATGTCTGGTGTAGGATATCGATAATGTCCAAATCCGGTGTCAGGGCCAGAGAAAACTCGGGCTAGGGATATGCCATGAACAATTAAACATTCTTACATATTTATAATATAAGTTCTAACACAAGTTTGTTTTACTCCTTTTCAATCTTGAGAGGCTGATCTCTGAATGTTTATTATGTAGAGTGTACTTTAATTGTGACACTGAAGTGAACTAGCTAATTTCTATATATTTAATACTGGAAAAACTTGTGAGAATGAAGGAAACATTATATGTGTATAATTACTTGGGCATTTGTATTTTTCAGGTAATCAAAATTTATCAAAAAGAATATTCTATGGATTGACCAGCGTTGCTTTTCTGAGATACTTGTAAGTTTGCATCTCATTCCTCTTGTGTAAATAGGGAGTAATGATATATGTACATGACCAATACTGATAATGTCTAACAAGGCCTATTCAATACCTATGCTCACCTGACCTCATGTTGAAATAATGTACATATCCCCATCAATCTAATTAAAATCATATGTTCATTATCCACTCCATAAACTTCGTGTTCAACTTCATACAGATGTAGCGGGACTGGACTGGGTCGATCATTGATGATCAGGTAGCTCAATATTGGTAGAGCATCCGGCTAGTGTTCGGAGGTCCCGGGTTCGAATCCCGGTCTGGCCGCTACATTTTCTCCTCTCCTGTTACGAAATTGGTGTCCAACTAAAATACCCATGGTGGTGGTGTAAGGGTCTCGTGTGTCTTCGAGGGCGAAGACTTGGAAAAGGAGGGAGGTGTGTAGCGGGACTGGACTGGGTCGATCATCGGTGATCAGGTAGCTCAATATTGGTAGAGCATCCAGCTAGTGTTCGGAGGTCCCGGGTTCGAATCACGGTCTGGCCGCTACATTTTCTCCTCTCCTGTTACACAGTTTACGGAGTGGATAACGAAAATCTGATTTTAATTAGATTGATATCACCATCTCTTTGGTTATGGTGCTATAGAATCCAAAAAAATTGGTTCGAATTCAAACACTTCATTGATATCTGTTGGAATAAGGTCTGCCAATATCTTCTTTTACAAGTTTTACATCATGTTAAATTATTTGTCAATAGCTTTGAAGTTCTTGGACTAAAATTCTCGAACAAATTCTAGCCCTTGGCTTAAGATATCTATACACTACCCCTGTCAATGAAATATTACAATCATAAATTTATGAGATTGAACTGTGTTTTTTTCCTCTAGGATATGCATAGCTTTCCAATTCTAGAGCCAGGGAGTTTCAAACTAGGGGAGATAATCTAGTATTAGTATTCCACTAAGAAATTCTTTACAAAAACTTAACAGATTTTTTTTTACATTTCAGATGTTTATATGCTAACAAAGAAATGAGCAAATCAGGAGTTTCTATGAAAGATCTAATTACCATGGACGATGATTGATTTATAATGACCCATTACATCATGTATATTATGAATATTGTGTATGGATGCTGTGTAAGTTTGGTGGAGAGTTTTGTGAAAGGATCAGATGGCAGGTATGAAGTGTATCAGTGAGATGTAGGTATAATGATGATAATTATATGTTTTGGTGACCTTTACATGTGTGTGCATGTGTATGGATAGTTTTTGAGGATTGTTTTTTGTGTGTATACATTAGTTTGTTATAGGTGTGAATGATAAATGTGTATTGAATGTTATGTGTGGATTTTTTTATGCAGGGATGATTTTTCCCCTTTGCCTGAAGAATCAGGCTGTTATGTAATAAATTTCATTTTGAAAAAAACTTCTTTAAAATTTCCCTATACATTATAATGATCCTGATTTTTTTTCCATAGATATTTAATTTCTTCCCTGTTATTCTTAAGACAATGTCCCCCAATTTTATTCCATATCTGCAGTTTTTTCTGTAATGATGATTATTTCTTATTGTGTGTAGTTGACAATTCTGCAAGTGTCTGCTTATCTGAAAAATATTGCATTACCGGCATTCATTTTTAGGAACATTTACAAATTCATCATTTGAATGTGGTTCTTATATGTTTTACACTTAGATATATTTGATTTATATTTATAACAAATGTAAATAAAGACATAATACATCAAATCATTATCAGTTTAGTTTTATATTTCAGTTGCTTAATGGTAAAACAAGTATTGTCTTATTTAGTGGAACTGAATTAGGCCAAGTGCTGGTGGCCAGGTAATTCAAATGGTTGGAGCATCCGCTAGAGTTTGGAGATCCCCGTGTCGAGTCCCAGTAGTCATTGCACTTTTCCTCTCTCGTTACATTTGACGCCTAACTAAAACTAATTTGATGCCTACCCACAGAGGTAGTATGTAGGGTCTTATGTTTGCGCCTTTGGGATTTAAGTTTTTGTTGTAGGAGGGAGGAATGTAGCTAGTAGTGTAACTGTAAATGGGACTTTGGTGAATGCCAGCAGCCAGGTAGCTCAAATGGCGAAACCATCCGTAGTGACTAGTAGTGTAGGAAATAGAGCATGAAAAATCTTTTTCTTTGATGTAGGTCAAAAGTCAAAATGTAGAGCAGAATGACCTACTTTTGTTACTTGACACACTTCTCTCCAAGGTGAACCCATAGCAAAAGTATGTTTCAGTGACGTAGTGTAGGAGACGGAGCTCGGACAAGATAGCGAAGGGTAGACCAATGGACCCAATGCAAACTTAAGGTATCCTAGTTCCTGATGAGGGACTAGTTAGGGAGAAAAAGTGCCTATAACCCTTACATAAATAAGAGGTCTCTTGCAGATACTGTGTCAAGTGTTGCAGCTACTGATTGCTACTTATACAACATTGCTGCATGCAACACAACAAAATGTTTACAGGTAGCTGCAACACCCTGTGAACTTATAGCAACAAGTTCTTGCAAACAAAAGAGTTTTCATCAAGTTTATTACAACTTTGCTATGCAATCGATGCAAATTTTGCTTCTGAAAGGGTAAAGTATCTAAATAAGATTTACATATCAAATGTTTTGAATGTATGTATCTGAATTCTCGTATATAATAATAAGTAATTGTGGTGCAAATCCTGACCATAAACAAATTGGTGAAAAATCAAAGATACATACAACAGAAGGTTTGTTTATCACATTTTTAATATTCATTATTTTATCACATATAAAAATGTCATATTTCTTAGTTGCCAGTGTACACCTTACAGTCTTATAAAAGTACAGTACACAGTCAACATCTCAGTTTATGTAGTCATCAATCCCAGGTTCAATAGTAATTACTGGTATGATATTTATTTCTCACATTCTGTATCTGAACATACTGAACTCTCCTTCACTGTCAATAGCAGAGTCTTATGTGTGTCTGTAGACCTACACAATATTTTGTTTCAAATATTCAAGGTACACTCGGATACAGGTATATACCAAACAATCAGAGGAAGAAGCTACATGAAGGAGGTTCCTTACCCTCGGGTACCACCAAAATATGTGTGCTGGATAACCTTGAACATAGCACAGAGGTCACTAAATAAGACTTTATATCCACCAACAATGAATGAAAATCACCACAGGATTATCATGTGTCACTGTTAGATGGAAAGCCCTTTAGGTTTGTGATTTTTTTTACTGAAAGTCGGCTTAAGTCGCCAGATGATCACATACTTGAAGATATCAAAGACATGACCTTCAAGGTTAGGTGTGGAAGTAACCAGATGACCACATGTATGATTTTGAGTAGAGGTCATTCTCGGATATCAAGGGTGTGACCGTCGGAGTTGGATGAAAATCCTACATGATCAGCATGTGTGATGTTCAATTCGGAGTTGAATTCTCACGAGGAAATTCCTTTTACTAAATACATGTACATGTATCTGGAACAAGTTTTGAACATTTCCTTCACTGACTATCCTCTTAATGATCATTCATCATGAGCTTCTGCTGTATCCCCTGGACATGATGATTCTAAGTCCTCTGCATCTGAATAAGAAGAAAGGTTTTTGGTAATGGTATTCATCACAATCAAAACACATTAATATACACAACAACTATTATTAACCAATGAAACAAGGATATCCTTTACTTTTATCAAATTTTAGTCCAATACTCTAATCACAAACTCATATATGGTACAAAGTCCTGTGTTTTAATACAGTTATCAATAACACAATGAAAATGAAACAAAAGGAAAACAAAATCAATAAAGTGGAGAAAATGATTTTCCATTTATAGTAATGAATTTTTTTTCAAAGTACTGATGTAATGAATACTTGTAAAATGTTTTTCCAACCCAAAAAGCCAAAGCCAGCCAAGTAGACTGAATCCACCATTTTATTCTTATTTCTTGTACATGTACCTTAATTTTGGATCCACCAATTTGAGCTCATTCAAAGTAATCTTGAATTCTCAAAGTTTCATATTATATAGAATAGAATAAAAAGGTGAAGATCATAGAACCATTCCCAAACCAGGCATAAAAATGATTGAAGTTACACAGAATATGAATATTGTACAGGCATTTGTTTTTTGTTTATCAGTCTCATTATTTTCCACTTACCATTATATCTAGTGCCACACCATACACAGTAGACATGCTTGGTCCGCAGGTACTTTGTTAAAATCTGAAGCTTCTCGATTGTCTGAAAAATGCATCAAACTTGAGATGAGTCTGGCTCATTTTGGGTTCAAGTTCTAAATTACTGGTATTTTATGTTTTACTTACTATGATGTCCTCATCTATTAATACCAACAGAAGGATTGATGAACATTTGTTCTAGCCGATCTATACCCAATTTTGAATGTCTCATGATATCATCAGTCTAAAGTAGTCAATAATCATTATCAATCTAGAAAGTTAGCTGCCAAAATATTTTTGATGTAATCTAGAAACAGAGTTCTTACTGGTACTGTGTCTATAATTTCTTCTTCTTCCTCCTCCTCCTCCTCCTCCTCCTCTTCCTCTTCTTCAAAATCATGTATTGATCTTAATGGCTTTTTAGGTATGTTATCATCTCTATCGTCATTGAAATCATCGTCATAATCACTTTCATCTTTAACATGCTGTTGAGCCTTCTTTTTTAACCTTTTTAGGTGAGCAGCAGGCCAATAGTAATGGAGTTCTGGCTCTTTGATATCCTGAAAATAAAAGTAAAACAGCAGATACAATAGTGGCTCTTTGATATCCTGGAAATAAAAGAAAACAGCAGATACAAAATATTTCGGTCAGTTTTTGTTTTTGACAGATTCTACATGCCTACAAAAGCAAGAAGACTAGACTAATATATAGCAGATATTGAATGGTTTCCCTTTAATATATCATATATTTCACGAGTATGAAAGAATATTGATATTTCCACGATTGTGAAGCATGAGTGAAAAATGTCAAAATATTCTGATATAAAAGTGAAATATATGTTATATTAACAGGAAACCAAAACAAAATTAAAAACAAAGACAAATTAAAAGTGTCAAAAAGTGCAGGAATCGGTAACATAATTCATGACATCATCTGTTTGTGATGTTACGCTACTTCAACGTGAAATCGCCATTTTGAAAGGACTGATCAACATAATTTAAGCATTTTCTGTTGTTATTGGAGAATCTGTGCATGAACAGCTAACGTCAAGCGAGTATTTAATTTTGTCAGAAACTAAATATTTCCGAAATACAGCAAAATAACCAATTTATCCATCTTCGTTTTGATTGGAAAAATCGGCAAGTTTCAATGAGGTAAATACAAAGGTTCGTTCTGATTGGTCAAAATATTTTTTAAAATATTTTCATTGCCAAACTTATATTTTCACTGAATAATCTTATATTTTCACTGCTCCTTGCTGTAGTGGAAATATAAGTTGTATTAGTTTAATAAATTTCTATATTTCACAGGCAAAAATTCACTAAATGTACTTATAAAATTCATATACAATCACAGTTGGTGATATTGGTAGTCCTTTACATGGCTTCAGTAGTCATTTCATTATTTTTTCACTGACCAAGAGCTCAGGCTTGTTTGAGTGGACAAACTGGTCTGTTTTTAAAAGTAACTTTTCAGTCATATATATATATATTGACAACAATGTAGGTACTTTAAAATTCAGGCCTTGAAAGTCGGACCATGTAACAAAAAAGAAAACCTCTAGGTCCATGCATCCTTATTTCATAAATAAACAACTCTGATCCAAAGAGATGAAGTGAAGAAATCATTCCCGTCAAACAATCAAACTTAACAGATAATTGCATATGAACATATTATAAAATACATTCTTCAGGTTGATAAGTATGATTGGGAATAAACTTTTTCATATTGCAACCAGAATAGGATTTAAGAGTGTTGTTTTATTGATTATACTCTGTCAACTTTGTCAGACAAATGACCAGATAGATACCAAGTTTTGTTATCCTAATTATTACAAAATCATACCAGTTGAGAATCCAGTTGTTCACAAACTTTCTGACTCTTATATAAATCTCGCTCAGCCTGCTGCTCTGAGAATCTGTTACTCATATGTGACATGAAATGTTGTTTCTGTTGAAGCTCCATTTTCTGTCGTTTGTGGCTGATCATTGCACGAAAGGCCACTGCCTGAGCCTGTTTCCTCTTGGTCTCTGTGTCTCGGCCCAAACCCCCTCGGCCATCTTTCAGTTCTATTGGCACTGGCTCTGAACGGCCCTCTCCTGCAAAAGGTTGTAACACAAATGGGCAATAATATTTGCAAAACAATCGTATACAACAATAATAAGCCAATATATATTCCTGGTATGAAAAACTAGTTAAATGAAAAAGTCTTTATTCCGAATATCATGGAGAGAAATGCTATTTTTCTACTAAATGCTATCTGCAATGTCACGTCATTGCTATATATCTGTAGAGGAACTGGACTTGGCTGAATGCCAGTGGCCAGGTAGCTCAAATGGTTAGAGTCTCGATCCATCTAGAGTTCAGGTCTCAGGTTCGAGTCCCGTCTGGTCTTTGCATTTTCCTCTCCTGTTTTATATCTGTACAGTTTTGAAACTTACTATATACATGTGTTAAAGGAAGGTTGGGTAATCTCCCTACGTATAATTATTCTAATTGAGGACGAGTGTCATTTAATGAAATCCGCACACAGAGTTACTGCCCTTTGTCCATGTGTGAAATGTTTTTTTTCGCAACATACAGTAATGCAGCTGGCTGGCCATAATGTAGAATGTAGATTCATACCAAGTGTGAAACATTTACTGATATGCATTAACTCGTGGACTTAGACATTAATTGATTGAAACAAGGGTAATGAATTTGAAAAAAAAAGTTAACTATAGAATTGATATTGTACATTATGAGGTAAAGTATAAGGAGGCACATACTAAATCCTTGCCTTTGCCACTATAATAGTAATTATGACTTTTTTTTTTCTGTAGATTCAATTTTAACATAATACCCCGTTTGCCAAGAGCCGTTCCTGGTTTGTATCCCATTTTGGAAAGAAGAGCGAAGCCTTTGTTTTCACTGCCAATTGCTGACTTCAATCCTTCCTCTCTCTTCTCATTTTCTAAAACTTTTTTCGGCTTTACTGTATTATTGAGTTTAGCTTGCTTTTGTTTCTCTTCTCTCTGGTAGTTCTTGGCCTGTCTGGATGACACCAGGCCTGGGCGTGTGTCCTTGCTGTCAATGAAAAACCAAAAAGTAAATAAAATCACCAAAAAACTTATATTATCGCTAACTGAAATATTATTATTATTATTTCACTTTCATGGTGAATCGTCAATTTTTCGATGTCATCGATGTAAATAATTTCATCACAGTATGCATCCGAAGCAAACCATTGTCGGCACAGCATTTTTATCCATGTAGCTATATGCTTTCTGGGACAAAATTACTTGAATCAAATATTGACAGATTATTCAAGCTATGCACTCTAGTCATGCTAATTCGGACAAATAAAATTCACTTCCAAGATTCTGGAAGAGTCATTTGATTGGTTAATCCAAAAGATGACCCTGACGTGACCCCATTTGGGATTTTGTTAGATGTTCATGTAACGTAGTGAAAATGACCATCTAGAATTTAATTAGATTGCCTAATCCAGTTCCTGATCTACACAATTAATACATGCACTAAACCAAATTATTAGCATTGTCCATTAATTATCACATTGTATATTGGACCTATCTGGTCAAATTAGTGATTGCTAACAAAAATAATGGGAAACAATGGTAAGTTATAATCGATATGGATCTGCTGTTTTTTTTTTAAAGATGCTTACTGTGCTATAGATGTCTACTAATCTGACCCCTGCGTATCAATATTAAACAAGTATCCCGATATACAGATACCAGGCCAGATTTATCAAAGTTGAAACTGACTGATCAAATTTTATAGAAATCTACAAGGAAGCCATAGAAAGGCATTACAACCACAGGTGCCCGACTCGTTTTATAAAATGATAATGTGATGGTTCATGGATATGGGCATTTCAGCTGCTTAGTCCAATAGCTAGCTTTTGTGGCTGTGCGGTTGAGTGTCATGTCTGTGTACCGAAGTTAAGCAACGTCGAGCGTGGTCAGCTCTTGGATGGGTGACTGCTCCGTTGTTCCCCCGGTGCACGTTACATTTGGTGGCAGCGAACGGGCCTGGTATCCTGTAGGGTGCCCTAGGACAGCATGGGAAGAACAATGTTCCTGGAGACTTTTTAGTGACCAGAGGTTCTGGTCATGAGGCGGCACCACTATAACAACAAGAGGGACAGTTGTGTTTGCTGAGGATACCAGGTTGAACCCATGGAAGCTTCGGGACGAAGCTTGTCCGCGAAGGGGGTAATGTGATGGTTCATGGATATGGGCATTTCAGCTGCTTAGTCCAATAGCTAGCTTTTGTGGCTGTGCGGTTGAGTGTCGTGTCTGTGTACCGAAGTTAAGCAACGTCGAGCGTGGTCAGCTCTTGGATTGGTCAGCTCTTGGATGGGAGACCGCTCCGTTGTTCCCCCGGTGCACGTTAACAATAACATATAAGAGTACATATAAAGATAGTCCTATACTCTTATATGTTATTAGTTTATAAAACGAGTCAGGCACCTGTGATACAACATGTCTCTCCAAAATAAGTTGATAAGCAATTAAATTAATCTTGTGCTGTGTTTCAGTAATCATTGGGGTTCGCTTTTTGTCACTTTTGAGTAATATGTGCGACACAATGAACTTAACATTATATTTCTTATTATGAAGAAAACTTGTTGAAAGTGTGTTATCTATATCGCTCGATATCTCCGATTTACAATGCTTTACAGCGACTGATAATGATATCCACATTGAAACCGAGCCCCTGTGCATCGCACCGCATTAATGCTCCGTTGTTTATTTTTCTTATTTTGTGTACTGAAGGCGTTGAAATACAAACCATTGTTGTAATATTGCATCAGACATGTAATCATCTTCTTCTGAATCGTTGGCCATGACAGACTAATCAGTACATCGCCTTTAATTTGGCGAGTTCAGCGTGTTGTCTGCATCTTTGGCTACTTGTCAAGGGCGATAATTCGAAAGTGTATACTAATATGAAGAACCGGAAAACGGGATGGCACCGTACGGACATGTTTGGTGTGAAAAGTACAAAATAAAGAAATTATAAATAAACATAAACCTTACTACATTAATAATATCTCAAGACAATTTATTGACAGATGAGAACCTAAAATTTCCCAAGAGTGTCCCTGATTTGGTTGTAATCACATTATTAGTTCTTGAGCAGTTCTAGCTGTCACTTCTTCAAGAGCTTATGATTATAAGGATCTGCTAGCAAGGACCCCTATGCCACATTTGATAAGCTCCTCTACTTGATTTTTCCTTAATGCTCTTTTGTTCATACCCTGCCTACTCTGCTCTACCATCTGTCGGGAATTGTCTGTCGGTCGTCCAGAGCTACATTATCGCAGCTATGTTCTCTGGCTGTGCTCCCAAAGATCCCAAGATATGTTTATACAAAAGTGTAATGTTATCAAGGCTGGTGAATTTTTAAGAGTCCTTCATTGATATTGAAGGCATGCATGCACATGGTTGATTAATATACATGTATAATATTATATTGAACCACACGATTTACATTACACAACAAGAGATCCCAGAGGGATCTTGGCGCCCACCATTGAATGATCTTTATAGGTTCCATGTCAGATTGATCTTTTCCCTACTTTTCCCTTCCTCTTAGTCTTACTTATCTGTGTAAATTCAGAAACAGCCCTCTAGTACTTTTCAAACAAGGGGAACCTATATATAGAATTTAAGATTTAGCTATAATGGCTGTCTGTCGGCCATGTTGTTTTCGTATTGGTCCCAATATGCAAAACTAGGCACTGAGGGGAACCTACATATGAAATTTGAAAAAGATCCCTTCAGTACTTTCACAGAAATAGCGATAACAAACTTCAATTGTCAAAATCCAAGATGGCTGCCTGTCAGCCATGTTGTTTTCTGATTGGTCTCAAAATGCAATATGCATAACTAGGCACTGAGGGGAACCTGCATATGAAATTTCAGAAAGATCCCTTCATTACTTTCTGAGAAATAGCGATAACAAATTTTAATTGTCAAAATCCAAGATGGCTGCCTGTCAGCAATATTGTTTTCCTATTGGTCTCAAAATGCAATATGCATAAGTAGGCACCAAGGGGAACCTACATATGAAATTTCAGAAAGATCCCTTCAGTTCTTTCACAGAAAAAGCGATAACAAATTTCAATTGTCAAAATCCAAGATGGCTGCCTGTCGGCCATGTTGTTTTCCGATTGGTCTCAAAATGCAATATGCATAACTAAGCACTGAGGGGAACATGCATATGAAATTTCAGAAAGATCCCTTCATTACTTTCACAGAAATAGCGATAACAAACTTTAATTGTCAGAATCCAAGATGGCTGCCTGTTGGCCATGTTATTTTCTGATTAGTCTCAAAATGCAATATGCATAACCAGGCACAAAGAGGAACCTGCATATGAAATTTGAGAAAGATCCCTTCTGTACTTTCACAGAAATAGCGATAACAAACTTCAATTGTCAAAATCCAAGATGGCTGCCTGTCGGCCATTTTGTTTTCCGATTGGTCCCAAAATGCAATATGCATAACAAGGCACCAAAGGGAACCTACATATGAAATTTGAGAAAGATCCCTTCAGTACTTCCTCAGAAATAGCGATAACAAACTCCAATTGTCAAAATCCCAGATGGCTGCCTGTCGGCCATGTTGTTTTCCGATTGGTCCCAAAATGCAATATGCATAACTAAGCACCAAAGGGAACCTACATATGAAATTTGAGAAAGATCCCTTCTGTACTTCCTCAAAAATAGCGATAACAAACTCCAATTGTCAAAATCCAAGATGGCTGCCTGTCGGCCATGTTGTTTTCTGATCGGTCCCAAAATGCAATATGCATAACTAGGCACCAAGGGGAACCTACATTTGAAATTTGAGAAAGATTCCTTCAATACTTTCTCAGAAATAGAGATAACAAACTTCAATTGTCAAAATCCAAGATGGCTGCCTGTCGGCCATGTTGTTTTCAGATCGGTCCCAAAATCCAGTATGCACAACTAGGCACCAAGGGGAACCTACGTATGAAATTTGAGAAAGATCCCATCAGTACTTTCTCAGAAATAGCGATAACAAGAATTGTTTACGGACGGAGGGACGGACGGACGGACGGACGGACGGAGGGACGACGGACCACGGACGCAGGGCGATTTGAATAGCCCACCATCTGATGATGGTGGGCTAAAAATGTATTTCACCAAGAAATACTACACCAAATTTTGTCAAAATCCACTTCATTCAAACGTATATATTATCATCATCAAGCTTGTGTGCTTGTCAAAATATTTTTTTTAAATGTGTTGTTTGTTGGAGTTGTGTGATATGTAGTCACAATCAGTGTTAATATGTGTACAAAGGCTGGGATTTTTTTTTTTTTTTTTTTAAACCACAGTAAAACAAAATGTCTCATTTACAATTTGAATGATTTATTGATCAATATTGTTATTTTACAAATTATATAATTTTCCTCATTTTAAATCTGGTATAAAAATTACCCATCCACTATTTTTTACAATGTAATAATCAATTACCGGTATACACACCCAGAGATGGTTACATGTTTACATACTTCTGAGTAATAATGAAAAACCTTGTTACAAGATTTCCAACAGTAGTCTTTTAAAATTTCCAACGTAACATATTTTGGCAAGATATTGAAATGCATATAATAGACTTACTATTTTATTGATGTTTTAAACAAAACAGGACCAACAATTCTATATTGCCAATATCAGTATATTTCTGTGTGGCTGAAACTCTGGTGGCCATCTCAGATTTTATACGCACTAAAAATAACATCTGGTAGAATAAAGTCCACAAGCTGGAAATGTAAATCAGACTGACGTAATGACAATCAAAATATAAAAGCATCCGAGATACCATATTTCCATAAAGTCTTGGTGATGTCCACCTGTTGGAGCAAGGAGAAGAAATTGAAAACATCTCTGCCTCCTGATTGACTCTTGGCCCCTGCTTCTAATCCACTCATTGGATCTACTTCTTTATTAATTCATGCATACAACATTGGATTCCTTGGAATTCCTGGGACCAAATTCAATTAAAATACCTTCATTCATCCCTGATTATTAGTCTCTTAATTTAATGAAAAGTTGGCAATAAGCAACAACCATATACAATGTATATATATATATCAATAGATTATATTTCTTCTTACATCTGTAGATTTTATTTTACAAACAAATATTTATATTAAATGACCTCAAATTATAAATCATACAGCAAGATGCTTCAAAAATAAAATGATTAGCTCTTCATGCATATAAAGGAGTAAATTTGATTAAAATGATTTTGAAGGATTGTACAAAAGATACAGTAGCCACAGCATCCTTCAAGGACTTGTCAGTGAGGCAACAGAGACACAATTTCATGTTCTTAAGATGCGAAGTTCAGAAAGTACTGGGTACATCCTATGTATATATCTTGCATATTTTTCTATACATATACATATCTTTTATAGTATACATTTTTTATACAAAATGTCTCCTTGAATAAAAAAAGTGCTGTGTTTTTGGGCTACAATTAATAGACATACTAATTAAATGAATCTGAATATAAGAATTTACTGTACTATCATATATCAATTTAAATGGAAGGCTTGAACCGCAAAACAGCTTAACCTCCATATGAAAGTACAAAGTGTATACATTTTAATGGAACCTCCATAAAAAGTTTCAACTTAATGTAACCTCCATACAAAAGTATACAACTTAATGCATAACCTCCATACAAAAGTATACAACTTAATTTAACCTCCATACAAAGTATACAACTTAATGTGACCTCCATACAAAAGTATACAACTTAATTTAACCTCCATACAAAGTATACAACTTAATGTAACCTTCATGTAATGAAAAAATAAAATTTTAAAATCACACATGGATCCAAACTGAATGTGAAATGCAAATGAATATTAAACAAATTCATTTTCAAATGCAATATTATGAAAACCAAAATGATTTTGAAATGCAACAGCTATAAAAAATATTTCAAACAGCATTACAAGTAATATCATTACAATTTATATACATATCACAATTAGCTTCTTTTATTTAAAAAATAAATGGTGTACAGATACGCTCGTCACACATCATCGTGTACAGTATCAAGATACAAATCACAAGTGTACAAATTGTTATCAGCAATTGCAGATGTTTTCACCTTAATATATAGCAATCATAATGAACAGTAATCTAAAATATAAAACAGTACTGATTGGGCAGAAAACACTGTATTGACAACCTTTTACAGAATAATTGACACCTCCCTCATCAATGTCAATTTGTATAAACTACCAAAAGGCCAGTATGAATTAATGCTGTATCTATAAAACAAGACATGATAATAAAACATTGCTAAATAAACAAACCACAAGGTCTCTGACACCTTTTAAACAAAACACTTTATCAACAGAAGTGAAAGATACAATGTAGCTTCATGCAGATTACCAATAGGGGAGCCAGTATGTACTGTATACAGTAAAAGTATAGCCAAAGTACTGGGGCTGATCACAAGAAGTACTGGGGCAATCTAAAATCCTCCATCTCTGATCATACAAAGTACTGGGGAGATCTAAAATCTCCCATCTCTGATCACACAAAGTACTGGGGATGATCACACAAAGTACTGGGGCTGATCACACAAAGTACTGGGGCTGATCACACAAAGTACTGGGGATGACCACACAAAGTACTGGGGATGACCACACAAAGTACTGGGATGACCACACAAAGTACTGGGGATGACCACACAAAGTACTGGGGCTGATCACACAAAGTACTGGGGATGACCACACAAAGTACTGGGACTGATCACACAAAGTACTGGGGCTGATCACACAAAGTACTGGGGCTGATCACACAAAGTACTGGGGATGATGACACAAAGTACTGGGGCTGATCACACAAAGTACTGGGGCTGATCACACAAAGTACTGGGACTGATCACTAGAAGTACTGGGGCTGATCACACAAAGTACTGGGGCTGATCACACAAAGTACTGGGGCTGATCACACAAAGTACTGGGGCTGATCACACAAAGTACTGGGACTGATCACTAGAAGTACTGGGGCTGATCACACAAAGTACTGGGGCTGATCACACAAAGTACTGGGGCTGATCACAAGTACTGGGGATGATCACAAGAAGTACTGGGGCTGATCACTAGAAGTACTAGGGAGATCTAAAATCCTCCATCTCTGATCACACAAAGTACTGGGGAGATCTAAAATACTTGATCATGAGCTAGAACTGAACAAAGGGCCCATAACTCTAAATGCAGAAGGTCAGGACACCCAATTTTAGTTTGGGAAACCAAGCCGCGAATGAGAGGTACTCATATTCAAAACTAAACAATTGTAGGTGAGAATAAGTTAGACATGCCTCTAGCAACAAAATGCTTTGATGAACTCAAAGTACTGGGGCTGATCACACATAGTACTGGGGCTGATCACACATAGTACTGGGGATGATGACACAAAGTACTGGGGCTGATCACACAAAGTACTGGGGCTGATCACACAAAGTACTGGGACTGATCACTAGAAGTACTGGGGCTGATCACACAAAGTACTGGGGCTGATCACACAAAGTACTGGGGCTGATCACACAAAGTACTGGGGCTGATCACACAAAGTACTGGGACTGATCACTAGAAGTACTGGGGCTGATCACACAAAGTACTGGGGCTGATCACACAAAGTACTGGGGCTGATCACAAGTACTGGGGATGATCACAAGAAGTACTGGGGCTGATCACTAGAAGTACTAGGGAGATCTAAAATCCTCCATCTCTGATCACACAAAGTACTGGGGAGATCTAAAATACTTGATCATGAGCTAGAACTGAACAAAGGGCCCATAACTCTAAATGCAGAAGGTCAGGACACCCAATTTTAGTTTGGGAAACCAAGCCGCGAATGAGAGGTACTCATATTCATAACTAAACAATTGTAGGTGAGAATAAGTTAGACATGCCTCTAGCAACAAGATGCTTTGATGAACTGAAGGATGGAGTGCATATCAAGAGTCCCCTGAGTCCCCAAGGTACCTGGGAATGGAAATGGATATCATGTTAATTAAATCAGTTAATAAGCCTAGTACAAGTACGTGGGAAGGAGAATGGATATCAAGTTAATAAAATCAATTAATAAAATACTGTAAACATTTCAACAGTGATCCTGTCAGAACTAAAAGAACCAAAGTTGTCACATTCAAAAGTGAACATTAAAGGTATACAAATTCTGGACACATCTCAATGGAAAAGAAGTATGAATTACAAGTCAAGAGAATGTCGGGCTGGACACATGCTGGACTGACCAAAGAGAAATTGAGCTTTAACCAAGTCTGGACACAGCCATGAAGCATCCCTGGGCAAAGATAAACGAAGATTCATTCTACACACAGTCAATGAGGATGTTAAAGAGGCATATATAGCGAGGATACATTTAAAAGGTCAGTTTGGAGTTTTGCTATATTTAAATTGTGTCAGTAGCATCAGGCATTATAAAACAATCCTATTGCATTAGTACATGTATCGATCATATTGCCTTAAGTTAACCAATATTATATACGTAATATCTATAAGGACTATCCTGTTGAACAAGGAACACCCCAATAAGATTATCACTTCAAATTACAAAATGGATGTAAGGACAAATTATATTTACCTGCCATCACAGAAAGTACAAGTGTATTGAGTGAATAATACATCCACGAGTACAATACCAGAATTGTCCTTTAGGTCTGACTGCATAATTGTTACCAGTGGAATCAATGTCAAATAAATTGCCGGGATATTGGATAAATTACCTGCAATTTTTTACATGCAAATTATAATTTCTTCAAAATATATTCATGATTATAATAATGCTGAATTCATGTTAGCAACCTGAACATGAATAAAACTGAATATGAACAATATACAAAAATGGCCCGTACAGGACAGAAAGATGAAATCACATCAAAAGTGTGGCAAAAAAATCTGAAGAGTTCTGACTAGCTATGCGTGATATAAATACATGTAGTATATTGTGTATATAAAGAAATCGCTGAATATGGCATCTATTAGTAATGTTAACTTGGTATGTTACAGCTCGCAGTACATCCATCTGGACAGGTGCAAACAGTCATGGCGTACTTGATATTAGTTAAGTGCTAATTAGGCTGAATATTAACTGAAAAATAAGTAAAAATAATATTAAATTGGACTATCATGACAACTACATATTTCTTCCACTACATGGAATGGTACATCAAAAATACATCGACAGAACTTGATTAAACTCAGACATCACAATTCGAATATGGAAAGATTTTGATGTTATCTCTTTCATTTGGGTACCAAAAAATATTTTTAAAGGGGCATTCCTTCGTTCGAATAAAGTTTAGGTTGTCAAATTTAAACTTACTGGAAAATATGTATTTTTTCCAGATAGTAAAATTTCTTATCTTTACATTAATAAGGCAGTTTTACTTACAAGATAAACCAAAGTTCTTCGAGTATTAAGTCCCGAAAGTTCTTAATTTGACCGGAAGTATCACTAAAGACTGCAAAGACATACAATATTTGTATACGATATGCCTTTTTCCTGTACATTTCAACGTTAATTTCATCACTTGCAGGCACAAGCACTCATAAAATCATTGTTCGGACATAGATTTCATCAATAGAAATTGTGCATGTCTGATGTCAAAACAATTGCAAAGGAATGCCACTTTAAATGCAAGCTATTATCTTTTCATGAAAATTTAATGTCAAAAAAGGCTTTTCAAGGAGTACTGTCCAATTCATGATTATTTTGTAAACTATGAACAGTTTACTAGATAATAAAATCCCATAGAATATTTAACTTTTTGGATCATGATCTTTATGTCTGTCTGTGGTAGTCTCCCCTTACACCACCTGTCTTCTGTTCCAGCCTGATGTCACTGATAACCATATCTTTAGACACGGCTTTACACATATCATATATCGTAATGGCTGCCACTGAAGCAGCCATGATGGCCTCCATTTCAATCCCAGTTTTCCCAGAAGTCTTTGCTGAAGAGGTGATATGGACGCAGTATTTTTCTTCATTTAATTCAAATGAGATATCAACTCCGGAAATGAAAATGTTGTGGCAAAGTGGAATGAGTTCTGAAGTGCGCTTTGCTGCCATTATACCAGCCAATTGTGATATTGACAGCACATCCCCTTTCTTCATTTTGTTTTCTTTGATTAAGGTAAACACCTTTTCCCCTACATAGATGGTTGCTGATGCGACAGCTGTTCTTACTGTATTTGGTTTATATCCGACATCAACCATTTTTGTCTTGCCTGCAGCATCAACATGCGTTAAGCTATCACAGTCTGCTTCATTTATATTTTTTAATAGATTTCCAGTTAACATATGATTATAAAAGCCATGCTGATGTTGTATATCATCAACATCCTGTTGCTGTTCTACAACATCATCGTCCTCACATTCCCCACGCTCCCCAGCCTCCGCTAACCTTGCACGGCGGTCAGTCTCCCAGTACTTCATGCTTTCCTCATCACCTGTCCAGCACTGTCTAAACTGACTATAACAAGGCTTTACTTTAGACAGGAGAGCAGTAGAAAAAGTACCAAGAGGCATCATATTTGAGAAGGAATATGTCCGTGACTTAGGCATGGTCAGCACAGCCAAACCATCACTTGGATATTTAAGGTCTCTGTTGTCCTTGAAAATTTCTGAAAAGACGAAAATGATTTGTTAAAGACATTGAAATTAATTACACAACAAACAAATTGAACATGAAAATATCATGAAGGAAATAATATTAAACACTATTGCCTTGCCTTCTGGTTTGATGTTGAAGCAGGTAGTCATGTTTTAGATATACACTACCACCTTGATGGTTTATCACCTTTTGTTTTCTCTTGTTTAGCAATACACAGCCAACTAACGTTAATATGAATCTCAACACAACTCTCAACAACAAATTTGGCAACAACCACAAATGCTCTGTAAATCAAAAGAGAATAGGTCTTTCAATTTTGAAAATTTGAAAAATAAGTCTAATTATATGATATAAGAGACACTATGAATATGATTATGGACTTTTTATCATTACGACACTGACACATATCTTTTAAGCAGCTGCAGGTATTTCTGGTTTGACTACTTATTGCTGTAAATCAGAGTTCAAGGCCTGGTTAGGGCACACACACTTGTGTTTTGATGTAATGATAAAACAGAAAAGCAATGTATTATAAACATTATGTGTTGTAGCTGCTATTGCATAGCTCTTGATGACGGATGGACGATTTCTGACAGATGGTCGTTGGAGAGTAGTGTAGGCAGGTTATGTATGATTATTTGTTCTATAAGTGTTGTTGATCCAAAGGTTAAAGATGTAAATAATATATTTGATCTATATATGTTTTAGTTACTTACTGAGCAATCACCCACCAATCAATATCATAGGTCTGTTCTTCATCTTTGACAAATTAAGCATCCCTGAAAGACAAAGATGTCTGTGCACTACATGGCTACCTGTCCATATCAAACCTTGTGGCAGGTAAGAACAGTCCTAACAGTAAGTTAAACACTCAAATATAATCAAAGCTTTCACAATAAATTCTGCAAAAGAATGCAACACTGATGCAGCTCATAATGAATAAATTTTCAACATTTTCTGAAAACTTCACAAAACAAAATGAGATTATTTTTGTTCAAACAGACGATCTACAACTGGTTCATCAATTTTTTAAATACAACATTCTAGGCATAAATCTTAACAGACCTGCAATTATTAGTACAGGCCTTACCATTGTCAAATCTCATCTGAAAGCAATGCAAGACTGCTAGGTCTGTCCTGACTTCATAAATGAACCAATCTGGTCAAATCAAACAAACCATTTTGACAAAAGTACAAAATGCATGCTAGGATGAATGTGGTATATTTGAAATGTAACACATATACATTAGTTTTGCACTTTGGAATTAAATATTGTTTTTATTAAATTGTATAATAACAGCACATAAAGACCCACCAGCATGTTGTTTCTTCTTCCTCTTCACAGCTGCACTTATTACCTCCCTCAGCTCTGTGTCATCTGATGATGATCGCATCACGTCCCGTAGTGATACCTCGGTGTTCCCAAACAGACAAACCTGTCGGTACAGAAGGAAACACACTTGTAACAGATCTAATTTATAACATAACTATGACATCACGGTACTACTGAGACAGGTGTCACTACATGTAGGTGTCACTACATGGAAATGCTGAGACAGGTGTCACTACATGTAGGTGTCACTACATGGAAATGCTGAGACAGGTGTCACTACATGGTAATAAAGAGACAGGTGTCACTACATGGTACTACTGAGACATGTGTCACTACAGGGTACTACTGAGACAGGTGTCACTACATGGTACTACTGAGACAGGTGTCACTACATGGTACTACTGAGACAGGTGTCACTCCATGGTACTACTGAGACAGGTGTTACTACATGGTACTACTGAGACAGGTGTCACTACTTGGTACTACTGAGACAGGTGTTACTACATGCTACTATTGGTTTATAAGAACTGACCTTCAGGTTGCCATCAGCAGTAAGTCTTATTCGGTTACAGGTTCCACAGAAATGTTCACTCATAGATGTGATGAACCCCACCTGGCCCTTAAAGCCAGGCACATGATACGCCTGCAACATACAATTACGTTATAATTGAGATACGCCAGAAACAGTTACATGTATACCGCTGCATATAGGATATACAAAGAGGGTAATCATACAGCATTATGAAATTTGTGACAATATATTTATATTATGTACTTGTAAACAGTCACAAAATCAAGTTTAACTGGTGATGTCAAAGCTAATAACACAACCAAGAAATTTTAGGACATTTGTTATGGTTACTCAAAGTTGATACTGCTGGATATTATTTTTCGTTGACTGTTATAAAATGCTGTGTTACACCAACATACGATCTCATAAAGATATGTAACATGATAATTACCTTGGATGTGTCGTTGGGATGGTCCTTCATCCTGGCGAAGTCAGGCCACCTGGCCTTAATGGTGTCCACCATTTCTAGATAACTAACCATTTTCTTGGAGTTCCACTTATTTCCATCAAACGGCATGTACTCTATGAACCTAACGTCAACATTCTAAAAGAAAACAAAGACATGTACAGTCTGGTATTAGTATATAATAACTTAGTCTTTTAGCATGGAAGGCTAATCTCAATATTCACAACTCAGAGGGGAGGAACAACAATGACACATGCTGATAGACATCCAACAAGATAAGAGTATAAAACAAGAACTTTAACTAGAATTACAATTGTCAGCGATAGAAGAAGTCCCCCTGCCCCACAAAGTTGACCCACACATCGCACTGATTATAAATGCAAAGATTTGCGAGAATTGCATCAGTAGTAACTGAGATATGCTGTGGACAGAAATGTGGCAGAATAATAATAATAACTTAAGTAGAGGAAGAAGACTAGACCTAAATGCCCCCGCTGCCAATTTACAACCCGAAACAGAGTTTGGTGAGGATCGCATCAGCAGTTCCTTAGATTAGCTAGATACATTGTACCGGGATTGAACGGACACGTGTAAAACTATATGCCCCCTCCCCCCCCCCCCATTTCATGGCAGGGGCATAAAAAATAAGTAAGAAACAAAGGAATAAGTCACCCCGAATTGACATAATTAGGCTTGCAGATTTTACAACAAAGCTCATAAACATGTATTATGAAAACAATAGCATTAAAATTATATATATCTTTCAGTGAATGTTTCATTGATTTATATTGATTACCTTGTCTTTGGTAAAAGCAACAAAATCACAGATTTCTTCTTCATTCATTCCCCTCATCACAACACAGTTTACCTGTAAACATCAAATAACAATGTTCTGGTACTTCAGCAGCACAACATACATGATATCATACAGGTAGGACAGTACGCTATTGATTTTTTAAAGTACTTTCAAATTGATTTTTTTTTTAATTTGGCAATTCCCGAATTTTCTAAAAAGAGTTTTGATATTCTTTTATGTAGATCTGGGAATGGGTGTTAGCCAGGTAACTGGTAGACAGGTTGTTGTTTAGAATTATTCTTCCTGTAGTTACTAGTCTACATAACTTGTACCGTACTTTGGAATATTATTGTATTTATACAATCTAGTTATATTTTGGTTTATTTGGCGCCTGGGGTGAATGAGCCAAAATTAAACACAACAAAATTTCAAGAAAATAATCAAAAACACAAAAGCTATATCTTGGGTAGGTGATAAAATCCTGTCACTTAGCCACAGAGGTTTTACCAGGTAATCCCTCTGTTTGTGTCCACGCGACATGGCTTTTAAATCTATATTAACTTTTTTTTAAACCTAAATGACATTAGACTTGAAAATGTGGACACAAGAACGGCGAGTTTTTGTAATGATGAACTTTCTACAGTTTATAAATCCAAGGAAACAACTACACTAAGTACACTATATATTACAGCTGCATCAAAATTTATCAATATGCAGCCTATCGTAGCATAATAAACAAACACATCAATTACATAACTACAGTTAAGTGCCAAAATTTAACAAACATGGTGGCGGCTTTGGTTAACGCCAAAATTTGACCCACCAATATCTAACCATGCAATTTTGAGCAAAAAATGCCAAATTTTGGCAAGGCCAAAATATCCCAAAATATGGTAGTCATTAGCTATTTAGAATAACTCGGCCTGCAGTTACTAGTCTAGGTAACTGGTAGACATTTAACTATTTAGAATTACTCACCTTAACTGGGTCATAGCCTAGATCTAGAGCAGCATCTATTCCCTTCATGACATGATTCCAGCCCTTCCGACGTGATATAAACTCAAATTTTGCTGAAACTAATGTGTCTAAGCTGACATTGATAAGGTCAAGACCAGCCTCTTTTAATACTGGAGCCTTTCTGGCTAGAGTCACGCCATTCGTTGTCATAGCAATGGTCTGCAGACCAAGGTCTCGAAATTCATTCAAACCTCCTGAAAACAGAATAAAAGTAACTGTTATACATGGCTACGAGATAATTTTACGAAGTCATAAAATCTAGGCGCCAATTGGAAAAGTTAGTCGCCTGGCCTAGTTGTCATAAATTTGAAAAAAAAAATCTTTCAATTGATTAGATCAGTATAACATCTCTGTAACATTTTTGATTGTGAATATCATTTTAGCATTGATTGCAACTTTTGTAAGATTAATTACCTAATTGCAAATTTACACAATTTTTGTAGTGTCCATTCAGATGCCTTACAGGTCAATAACTGGTCGCCAATGGTGAATGTAAGGTGCCATGGCAACTAAAATAGGTGCCACTTTGAGCCCTGTTATATATATTTCAGGTAGCCTTGACCTAAAACCCAACTGCAAAATGTTGCATCAGCAAACTGCTTAAGTGTTAAGACATATACCAGCATAATGATAAAGCTTCGTTTTTACAGAGCAACTGTACAACAAAAATGTTTATATTAATACACTTGAATGAATTTACCAAATACCAGGTAAGTTACAAAATGAGAAAACAATTCATTGAAAAAAAATAGAGGAAATTGAATAAGGAAAAGTCTTATTTCCTACTCAAGGTTAGAAAAGTTGATGGCGCATTTTGTGATAGTCCTACAGAGCTTACTTATTATTTCCACCACGTCCTTCCTGACCAATGGTTCACCGCCAGTAAGCCGTATTTTCTGGACACCCTCCTTCACAAACAGTTCTGATAGTCTGAGTATCTCTTCTGAAGACAGGAGTTTCTGAGATGGCGTCAGTTCTACACCATTCTCTGGCATGCAATACTGACCTGCAGTCGTAAAATATTGTCAAGTGCAAAAGAAATGTTACAGAAAGCAGTGTATACAGTGTAATAATTACAATGTGCAGAGCAGCAGCAGCATCATCATAAAAAATTTAAATCAGGGGAAGAAATAAAATTCCAGTATCACTAGTCTTTAGGAAAAGCTCATGTTTAAAAGCACCGGACTAACACATCTACAGTAGTCTGATGATTAAACTTAGCTACCTGAATTAGTAGCATATCTGAAATTACAGGGGGGAAAGGCGAAAGAAAACAAGAAAAATTGGACTTACCTACATGTACATTGAGAAAGCACCAGTATATACGCAGAGTCACCAATATTTACTCGGCCACATAACAAATCTACCTGACATCGGCTATCAGACCTGGAACTTTTTCTCATTATAAAATAAATGTATGACTATGATTACTTACATCGTAAATTACATCGTTCACTCAATGATATCCTCAGGTAGTTGTGGTGCCGACCAAATGTATCAGTCAGAGTGTCCACAGCTTGATCAGTCTGGCTTGGTGGAGACTGAACCAACTCTTCGTGAACGTTCACCTTTAGGTCACAATAAATCATGTCAGTCTAAAGATCTTCCTTGAAGTCAATATAAATTTAAGTGATAACAAAATGTCAACCTCTCAATGATTTTGTGAAATGTAATTGTAGTTACAAAATTAAATTGACTGCCAGATGAATGATGTAAATATGTATGACAAGACTTACAAAATTCTAGAAACCCTAGAGGTATATGAATTAAAGCCATGGTCTATCTATTTAACATTTACACTAAATGTAACATGAGAGGGAAAATGCAACAATAAGACTGGGACTCAAACCCAGGACCTCCGAACTCTAGACAGACGCTCTAACCATTTGGGCTACAAATGTCTACTGGCATTCAACCCAGTCAAGTTAAGCTACATGTACGTATATATTAAAGTGTACCCTGAACGAAAAACGATAATCAAATATGTTATTCTTTGTAACCACCAAAGAAGAATGTCGCAAACCGCATCAAAATCGGTTGGCCGAGTGCCGAGATATCGCACATCGAAATACGCGATTTACACCTGTCGGTCGACTGCTAATCAGCGTATCGGTCAGTCACGCTGATTTGGAACTCTTCAGTCTATGACATCACAGGTTGAACGGAGTGACTGTTATGGTGGCCAGTAGCATAGAGGACAGTGTGAACAGTAGCAGCACAAACATGTCTGAATACGATCTGGACATGAGATTTGAGGTTGTTGAATTTGGCGAATATTGCCGACAAGAAGTCGGAATCCAACAATATAAGTTTGAGTTTAAACAAGAGATCCCAGAGGGATCTTGGCGCCCACCATTGAATGATCTTCATAGGTTCCATGTCAGATTGATCTTTTCTCTACTTTTCCCTTCATTTTACTAATCTGTGCAAATTGAGACATCCCTCCAGTACTTTTCAAACAAGGGAATCCTAGCTATATAAGAAATTTGAGATTTAACGATAATGGCTGTTTGTTTGCCAGGTTGTTTTCAGGACAGACTGGTCAAAAAATGCAATACAAGGGACCAAGGGGAACCTACTTATGAAATTTGAGAAAGATCCATTCAGTACTTTGAGAAATAGAGATAACAAACTTCAATTGTCAAAATCCAAGATGGCGGTCTGTCGGCCATATTGTTTTCCAATCGATCTCAAAATGCAATAAGCATAACGAGGCACCAAGGGGAACCTCCATATGAAATTTGAGAAAGATCCCTTCAGTACTTTCTCAGAAATAGCGATAACAAACTTCAATTGTCAAAATCCAAGATGGCTGCCTGTCAGCCATGTTATTTTCAGATTGGTCTCAAAATGCAATATGCATAACTAGGCACCAAGGGAAACTTACATATGAAATTTGAGAAAGATCCCTTTAATACTTTCTCAGAAATAGTGATAACAAACTTCAATTGTCAAAATCCAAGATGGCTGCCTTTCGGCCATGTTGTTTTCAGATTGGTCTCAAAACGCAATATGCATAACTAGGCACCAAGGGAAACTTACATATGAAATTTGAGAAAGATCCCTTAAAAACTTTCTCAGAAATAGCGATAACAAACTTCAATTGTCAAAATCCAAGATGGCTGCCTGTCGGCCATGTTGTTTTCAGATTGGTCTCAAAACGCAATATGCATAACTAGGCACCAAGGGAAACCTACATCTGCAATTTCAGAAAGATCCATCCAGTACAATCTCAGAAATAGCGATAACAAACTTCAATTGTCAAAATCCAAGATGGCTGCCTGTCGGCCATGTTGTTTTCGGATTGGTCTCAAAACGCAATATGCATAACTAGGCACCAAGGAAAACCTACATCTGCAATTTCAGAAAGATCCATTCAGTACTTTCTCAGAAATAGTGATAACAAACTTTAATTGTCAAAATCCAAGATGGCTGCCTGTCGGCCATGTTGTTTTCAGATTGGTCTCAAATCGCAATATGCATAACTAGGCACCAAGGGGAACCTACATGTGAAATTTGAGAAAGATCCCTTCAGTACTTTCTCAGAAATAGCGATAACAAACTTCAATTGTCAAAATCCAAGATGGCTGCCTATCGGCCATGTTGTTTTCGGATTAGTCTCAAAACGCAATATGCATAACTAGGCACCAAGGGGAACCTTCATATGAAATTTGAGAAAGATCCCTTCAGTACTTTCTCAGAAATAGCGATAACAAACTTCAATTGTCAAAATCCAAGATGGCTGCCTGTCGGCCATGTTGTTTACCGATTGGTCTCAAAACGCAATATGCATAACTAGGCACCAAGGGGAACCTTCATATGAAATTTGAGAAAGATCCCTTCAGTACTTACTCAGAAATAGCGATAACAAACTTCAATTGTCAAAATCCAAGATGGCTGCCTGTCGGCCATGTTGTTTTCCGATTGGTCTCAAAATGCAATATGCATAACTAGGCACCAAGGGGAACCTACATCTGCAATTTCAGAAAGATCCATTCAGTACTTTCTGAGAAATAGCGATAACAAGAATTGTTTACGGACGGAGGGACGGACGGAGGGACGGACGGACGGACGGACGGACGGACGACGGACCACGGACGCAGGGTGATTTGAATAGCCCACCATCTGATGATGGTGGGCTAAAAAAAAAAAAAAAAAGTGAAATTGACTCTTAAAATGACCGCTTGGTTAACACAGGCTGGTGTACTAATTGGTCAATCACCAATAAATGTATATTAGTTATGTGTTTTCCATTTCTTAATCATTACCAAAGAAAGGAACACAGCATCAACATTTTTAAATAAAACAAGGATGGATAGTATTGCAACAGCAATACAAAGTCCCCTGCCTGAACCAGGAGTGCAACTATTTATTTCCCATTTTTTAAACTACGTGTTATACTGATCACGTATACCAAGTTTCGTTAAAATCGGAGTAGTACTTTAGGAGGAGTTGTCCGGACAAGCCTCAACCAATGAGAAGCCAGCAGCCATTTTGAAAAATGAATTTCTGAAAAATAACAAGAGATCCCAGAGGGATCTTGGTGCCCACCATTGAATGATCTTCATAGGTTCCATGTCAGATTGATCTTTTCTCTACTTTTCCCTTCCTCTAAGTCTTACTAATCCGTGTAAATTCAGAAACAGCCCTCTATAGCTAGTACTTTTCAAACAAGGGGAACCTATATATAAAATTTAAGATTTAGCGATAATGGCTGTCTGTCGACCATGTTGTTTTTGGATTGGTCCCAATATGCAAAACTAGGCACTGAGGGGAACCTACATATGAAATTTGAGAAAGATCTCTTCAGTACTTTCTGAGAAATAGCTATAACAAACTTCAATTGTCAAAATCCAAGATGGCTGCCTGTCAGCCATGTTGTTTTCCGATTGGTCTCAAAATGCAATATGCATAACTAGGCACCGAGGGGAACCTGTGTATGAAATTTGAGAAAGATCCCTTCATTTCTTTCTGAGAAATAGCGATAACAAACTTCAATTGTCAAAATCCAAGATGGCTGCCTGTCGGCCATGTTGTTTTCCGATTGGTCTCAAAATGCAATATGCATAAATAGGCACCAAGAGGAACCCTACTTATGAAATTTGAGAAAGATCCCTTCAGTGCTTTCTGAGAAATAGCGATAACAAACTTCAATTGTCGAAATCCAAGATGGCTGCCTGTCGGCCATGTTGTTTTCCGATTAGTCTCAAAATGCAATATGCATAACTAAGCATCAAGGGGAACCTAAATATGAAATTTGAGAAAGATCCCTTCAGTACTTTCTGAGGAATAGCGATAACAAACTTCAATTGTCAAAATCCAAGATGGCTGCCTGTCGGCCATGTTGTTTTCCGATTGGTCTCAAAATGCAATATGCATAACTAGGCACCAGGGGGAACCTACATATGAAATTTCAGGAATATCCCTTCATTAGTTTCTTAGAAATAGCGAAAACAAATTTCAATTGTCGAAATCCAAGATGGCTGCCTGTCAGCCATGTTGTTTTCCGATCAGTCTCAAAATGCAATATGCATAACTAAGCACTGAGGGGAACCTACATATGAAATTTGGGAAAGATCCCTTCGGTACTTTCTCAGAAATAGCGATAACAAACTTCAATTGTCAAAATCTAAGATGGCTGCCTGTCGGCCATGTTGTTTTCCGATTGGTCTCAAAATGCAATATGCATAACTAATCACCACGGGAAACCTACATATGAAATTTCAGTAAGATCCCTTCATTAGTTTCTTAGAAATAGCAATAACAAATTTCAATTGTCGAAATCCAAGATGGCTGCCTGTCGGCCATGTTGTTTTCCGATTAGTCTCAAAATGCAATATGCATAACTAAGCATCAAGGGGAACCTAAATATGAAATTTGAGAAAGATCCCTTCAGTACTTTCTGAGGAATAGCGATAACAAACTTCAATTGTCAAAATCCAAGATGGCTGCCTGTCAGCCATGTTGTTTTCCGATTGGTCTCAAAATGCAATATGCATAACTAGGCACCAAGAGGAACCTACATATGAAATTTGGGAAAGATCCCTTCAGTTATTTCTGAGAATTAGCGATAACAAACTTCAATTATCAAAATCCAAGATGGCTGCCTGTCGGCCATGTTGTTTTCCGATTGGTCTCAAAATGCAATATGCATAACTAGGTACCAAGGGGAACCTACATATGAAATTTGAGAAAGATCCCTTCAGTACTTTCCGAGAAATAGCGAGAACAAGAATTGTTTACGGACGGAGGGACGGAGGGACGGGGGGACGGAGGGACGGACGGACGGACAGACGGACGGACGACGGACCACGGACGCAGGGCGATTTGAATAGCCCACCATCTGATGATGGTGGGCTAAAAATGTGGGATGCACAACTACATGTTATAATGATCATGTATACCAAGTTTCGTTAAAATCGGAGTAGTACTTTAGGAGGAGTTGTCCGGACAAGTCTCAACCAATGAGAAGTCGGCGGCCATTTTGAAAATTGGTTTTTCAAAGAAAAAAAATGTGGGATGCACAACTACATGTTATACTGATCATGTATACCAAGTTTCATTAAAATCGGACTAGTACTTTAGGAGGAGTTGTCCGGACAAGCCTCAACCAATGAGAAGCCGGCAGCCATTTTGAAAAATGAATTTTTCGAAAAAAAAAAGTGGGATGCACAACTGCATGTTATACTGATCATGTATACCAAGTTTCATTAAAATCGGAGTAGTACTTGAGAAGGAGTTGTCCGGACAAGTCTCAACCAATGAGAAGTCGGCGGCCATTTTGAAAATTGGTTTTTTCGGAAAAACAAATGTGGGATGCTCAACTACATGTCATACTGATCATGTATACCAAGTTTCATTAAAATCGGAGTAGTACTTTAGGAGGAGTTGTCCGGACAAGCCTCAACCAATGAGAAGCCAGCAGCCATTTTGAAAAATGAATTTCTGAAAAAAAATGTGGGATGCACAACTACATGTTATACTGATCATGTATACCAAGTTTCATTAAAATCGGAGTAGTACTTTAGGAGGAGTTGTCCGGACAAGTCTCAACCAATGAGAAGTTGGCGGCCATTTTGAAAATTGGTTTTTCAAAAAAAAAAAAAATATGGGATGCACAACTACATGTTATACTGATCATGTATACCAAGTTTCATTAACATCGGAGTAGTACTTTAGAAGGAGTTGTCCGGACAACTATTGCGTGACAGACAGACAGACGGAGGTACAGACAGACAGACAGACAGACAGACAGACAGACAGACAGACAGACGGACGGACGGAGGGTAAACCTATAGTCCCCCCGTTTTTCAAACGGCAGGGGACTAATAATGTGCCATTTCATTGCAATTTAATATTCAAATAAACATACCAACAATACAACAGTTCTGGATACTCTGGTTTGTGAGAAAAGACGAACACACGTACAGTAAATTCATGCGTTATATTCTATACAAAAACCCGCTTCTAGTCATGAAGGACACTTAATTTAGAAAGTAAAATATTATAATCATCATGATCTACAATAGACTAAATATCTCTCCCGTATGAATACCAGTGTTGAAGTCTAAAACAAACTTCTACATATACAGATTTTATCCCTTATTTTACATGCCATGGTCTCAGGGATTAAGGACGATTAAATACTTGAGAAAGATATAATTTATATACGATCGTTGTCAGTGAAATTATATAAAAGTGATTCGCAACAATTATAAAATAATTGATACTTTCTGTACAGGTATAAAGCATAGGTACTTATTGAAACCATCATTTTAGCTCCGTTTTTTATGATAAAACACATATAATTTATTAATTTCATCGTGACTAATCATAATTAATACTAAAACTTATAAACTCGCAATGATTTTCGTGTATGATTTTTTTTCAAATTTTATGCTATTGTTTTTTTAATTGTGTCATTATTATGAAGTGATCGAGATCCTTGTGGTTTTGCTTTCCATTCGTGTCGCAAGTTATAACTTCACTTAAAAAGATGTATAAACATGTTCAGAGAATTACGAATTCTCAACTTTGAGTGGGTTAGTATACCGCTAAACAATTACCAGGTGTGAAATTACAATCCACAAGCTCGTCACACCTGTCACTGCACCACAGGTGTCTGTGATTTCTGGTGTTCTAATCGGCACACGCCGATAATTGCTTGTGAGTTCACGCGTTTGGTTTCTGTGCACTTCAAAAAAAGTTCCGAAGACATGCTTTTACAGGTTGTACATAAATTGAGCTTGAATTTTATGAAGAATTGCGTTTATACTATAGGGAATACATTTTCAAGTTGTTGAAATCAAACACATTATTTTTGGAATTCAGTGAGTTTCGTTTTCCTTACAAACGAAAAAATTTGTATCTCAAAGGTTTGTCTATAGAATAATTAACCTAAGATACCTCATTCATATATATACCCATGATGTTGAAAATTTACTCTATGAATCTTTTCTGGGAGTTACTGATCTTTCATGGACACGTTTTATCAATTGCGGACAATTACCCAAAAAATCACAAATAACGGTATCATTGCTGTTTTGGCTAATAAAAAATTCAAAATTATTAGCATTTATTTCACATCTTGTATGAATTACATTTTAAACTTGTATTACTAGAAGTATTATAACCAAAATCAATACTGGTACATTTGTATGTAACAAACCGGTCATGCCCTCATAATAAAGGCTATATGATGTAAGTCGTTATAAACGGCCCGTTATTCAAATGTCATACATATTATAACGACCTGTTAAAATTTAAAAAAAATTTAAATATACATGTTATATACGACCTGTTATAATAGAACATAAATAAGATGATACACGTTGTATTTGGCCCGTTATAATAGAAAATTAGTAAGATGTTACATGTTGTATATGGCTCGTTATGAGAGAAAATTAGCGAGATGCTACATGTTATATATGGCCCGTTTAAAAGAAAATTATATGTCCCTAGTTTCGGTAGCACTTGTTATTAACTAATTCACAAATATAACTCAGAGAATTTATTCAGCACTTTCATTTTTGTTGTCTTATTCGCATTAATTACAGGCACGTGTTCACGTTTGTTTCTATATATTTCCTATATGGCGGCTCCGATCGTGTTCAACCTGTGACGTCACAGGTCAGAGGTCACCAAAACGAGGTATTCGGCATTGGGCTTCAGGTGTATTTTCGAGAAAAATCGCAATTACTCGGAAATGGGTCGGCCGATTTTGATGCGGTTTTCTGCATTCTTGTTTATTAATCAATACCAATAACATATTTAAATATAATTTTTCGTTCAGGGTACACTTTAAATGGAATGCTTAGAGTGAGAAAATTTGGAATTTAGCCTTAAGGACAGTGTATATAACATAACTTACTTTTCACACAAGAGTTCCATCAATTTGGAATTTAGCCTTAAGGACAGTGCATATAACATAACTTACTTTTCACACAAGAGTTCCATCAATTTATCCTGCAATAATGGCAATGGGTCGAAACATTTGTAAAATGAGCAGGTCAGGCTAGCTAGGGTGGCTTGTACATTGTGCTACCCTTAGACACTTGGATTAATGTTACAACAGAGACCCAGGTTCGATTTCTGTTGGGGCACTAGCTAGCATTTCAACATTTTTACTATTCCCGAACATTTGAGCTTATGGCAATTAATACGAGGAAATAGCATCTTAACAGAATTACAATAGATAGTGGTGGGCTTATTACCAAAAACAAATACAGTACAGGCTCACATATACATCATGTAGACAGACATCTTTTTGGATTAAACCAAGTTTAGTGTTTTCCTAACTATTGCTTGAAGTTAAAAATTGAAACTTATCAGTTACACAATTGTTTCCAATTGTTAATTGTATATATTATAGCTGGGGCTCAGATATTATTTTCATGCATTTTTCGTACAGGAAGCATTGCACTAAAAAAGATAATTATAACTACATGTCCGCTAATTAGTTTCTGATCATTTTTCTATACCAAGTCATTCTGGTGCAAACATTTAATTTGTCACTGACTCGATCATTACACTAATACATAACAATTTCTGCAATTACAGTGTACATGCACTCCAAAATAAATAAATGTATATATATAGGACCTATATACACTTTAATTTTACAATGTCAGATTGGGAAAATGTTGATACAAAGCTATTTTATATACATGAAGCTATTTAGAGAGAGAATACATTGGTCAGTGTCTTGAAATATAAGCTGTGTTTTGGCAAGGGTAAAGATAGACATAAGTTAGAGAGGGTAAAGAAAGACTTTTTTGTCTTGATGTCTCGAGCCAAAAATACAGCTTATATTTTAAGACACGTACTGACCGTGTATTCTATTTATGATACAACAGCCATAAAAAATAAGCATTTTTAAGTGAAACACTATCAACAATGTCCCAAATATGTTCGCCTTTTAAATGTTGTTTCACTTGCAGTAGGTCAGTCGCATTGACATGTGTTAAGATTCTAAAATACAGCTGTTTTCCGTAACAGTGTCGTATACAGCAAAAATATATATGGTGGGTGTATTCCAACAATGCAGTGCCATGCAGTTGCTGGATGAATCACTATAATTGCGATTGAGATTTTTTAAAATGCATGCGCTCAAATGCGATATCTGAAACTTATATAATTATTGGGGATGTTTACTCTAAAAACAAGATTTATATGTACATGTACTGCAAATAATTTTGATTAAAAAAATAAAGCATTTTATCATTCACTTAATTAAATCCGATCAAAACTGCTTGTAATATGTTTTAATGTTGTTTATAACAGAGACCTGTCTCTGTTTATAATAGCTATGATAGGGATAAATCATATTTTCAATTATGAATCTTTCTGACTGAATCTATTATTTGGATGAAAATGACAAACCAATTTATCTCAATCGTGGCTTATTGATCATGTACACACTGTATCCATCTAGTGTATAATACATTTATAGATAGTGTATAAGTGTCAGCTTTACTAGGCTAGGCCTACTGTGTCAATGCATGTGTCCTACTTATGCAACAAACGGTTGACAATTGTACCAGGCACAGCCACAGCCTACAGGTAATTTGGAGTGGCCCAATTAACCTATGACAATTTTCGGTGGACTATGCCGATCACTTACGCTAATACAATCAGTGACATAGTTTATGTCCCTGATACAATGTCTAGAAGCAACTATACATTTAATACAGTCATTGACAGTCGGACTGCAGACCCGTCGGAGTGCAACTGATAATTAGATTGGTGTAGACTAGAATCTAGATTCAGTCGATTTTTTTTTCTTAATTTCGGAATGATACATACATTTTCAAAGTCCTCTTGATAACCATCATCTAAAAGCTTAGGTTTTGTGCCTGCACAGTAGGTAGCTTTCTGAAATCTTGAATGAATCGACTTTTTTCTAGATATCTCTCTCGAAAGAGAAAACAACCTTCTACAGCCCTCCATCTTTGAACGAGAGAGTTATGTCCCTTCCACCCCGATATTTCCGGCAGCCCAAAATGGATTTGGATTCGAGTCCACTTGAATATTTTTTTTTTAATTTATTATTATTTTGTCATTTTTTACTATTTTTTATATTCTGTAATATTCGTTGTATTAATTCACATGTTTATGTAGAGTACACTATTTCATTCTATAGTCTGTCTGTAAGATACCAGTAATACTACAAATTAATGATATATAGATCTAAATAAATATTTAATGATATAAAAAAAAAATCATGATATCAATAATTCAATTTTTTGATATCATTAATTAATTCGTTTAATGATGTTAATAATTCGAATTATAGATATCATTGAAAATAATATCTATAATTTGAATTATTGATATCAACATTAAAACTCTTCTTTATTGATATCATTATTTCATTTATTGATATTAATAATTCAAATTAATGATATTAATTATTTCTTCATATTAATGATATCAATAAATTAGAGTATTTATCTGATTTATTTAATAATTCGAATTAATGATATCAATAATTCCCCAAATTCTCCCTCAAAGAATGTCCAAAATTGTAGATTTTGTGGAGTGTGGCAATTAAAAAAAAAATTGTATTATTTTTAGGTGAAAATCTTAATATAATTGTATTTTTATCAAACAGTAATATGGATCAATTAATATGCACCACATTCGAAACGATATCAAGCAGCAATTACTGTCTATTGTCCATATTGGTTTTAAGTGTAATCCCACACAAAATGGGGAGGAATAATTATTTACTGTGGCTCAACACACAAATTCTTATAATAAATTCCATAAAATTAATGTTATCATTAATTTGATTTAATGATATCGATCACTAATTCAATTTATTGGTCAACGTCATTAGTTCCAGGAATAATATATTCATTTGATTCAGTAATATCATTATTTCATTAATTGATATCATTATACTGAATAAGAGATATCACAGTTTGCTGATGAATATTAAAACAGCATTCTATATGTTTCCTATACAGTGTTAAGTTCCAAGTTCACAGAAGGTGTCATTTAACATTACTTTTAAATTCCTGAGTACTTCTACCCTCACTAAATTGATTTCAAGGAATTTTTATTAACTATAGTGTATCTGAAATAGTCAATGTAGTATATGCTTGACAGTGATTATCACAGATTTTGTCACCTGATAAGATTTATGAACTTTAACCTCAAATGCAGGTTTAATTACATTTGTGTATCAGTGTCTCTATAATATTCCTTCTGTCGTAATGTCACACAGGTGTCTGTGGAATTAATTCTTCTAATTGATTTGAACGATTTCTTCTAAAACCATGCAAGATTGCATGGACATAAAATGACATAATGTTGGGTTCAAGTACATGTCGAATGCTTCTAATTATAGCCTAATATATCATCATTACTCAAATAAATGTAACCTACATTTGGCCAATTGTAGAGTTTAAACAAAAATTTTTTATTATCTAATTCTTTTAGTGACTTTTGAATAAGAGACACATATGGCAAGCCGTTTGGGTTTTTACCTATTAAATACAGATATCTGTATTCAAAATAAAGATATCATTATTAATATAAAAATTAAAGATATCTTTAATTCAAATAGAGATATCTTTAATTTAAATAGAGATATCTTTAATTGAATTAGAGATATCTGCATTTGAATTAGAGATATCTCTATTTAAAATACAGATATCTCTAATTAAACACAAAATAGAGATATCTCTAATTCAAATACAGAAAGACTGTACAGATATCTCTAATTCAATTAAAGATATCTTTATTTCAATTAGAGATATCTGCATTTCATTGTAAATAAAGATATCTTTAATTCAAATACAGATATCTCTAATTCAAATACAGATATCTCTAATTCAATTAAAGATATCTCTATTTCAAATACAGATATCTCTAATTGTTGTAGAAATACAGATATCTTTATTTTAAATACAGATATCTCTATTTGAATTGAAGATATCTTTATTTGACATGAAATAGAGATATCTGTATTTAACCATCAAATAGGAAAAACGACTGCTCCCTTGATTCTCCCTTTTGCGCATGACGGAAGTAAAGCAGTATAGTGACGCAAAATGGTGGGAAATGCAGACCATGTGCTGCTTTCAATGGTACTGCGTATAGCCGCAACAGTTCACTCTATTTCCCGTAGAACAATTGCCATGTTCTGTTCTTTAGAAATCCCCTCCAAGTAGCAAGTTTATCGGTTTAGACCTACATCTCTTATGCATGCATATGGGATCCGGATAGTCCAATTTAATTACAAGCGTTTCGTTAACACTGATCAGGATTAGGGAGTAATAATTATTTTCTTTGTGTTTCAATATTAATCTTCGCACTGAGCAAACACGTGTAAATACAGATATCTTTAATTCCAATAGAGATATCTGTATTTGAATTAGAGATATCTGTATTTAAAATGAAGACATCTCTATTTAAACAAAATTAAAGAAATCACTATTTAAAATAGGGATATCTTTAATTCAAATAGAGATATCTCTATTTTAAATAAAGATATCTTTAATTCGACAAGAATTAAAGATATCTCTATTTAAAATAAAGATATCTCAATTACAATTAAAGATATCTGTAATTCAAACAGAGATATCTGAATTTGAAATGGAGATATCTGTAATTTAAAAGGAGATATCTCTATTTTCAGTAGAAATAGAGATATCTGTATTTAAATTAGACATATCTTTATTCAAATAGAGATATCTTTATTTAAATTACAGATATCTCTAATTAAATAGAGATATCTTCATTTTAAATAGACATATCTTTAATTAAATAGCGATATCTTCATTTCAATAGGTAAAAACCCAAACGGCTTGCCATAGACACATGTATCTAAATTACGACAAGCTATTGTCAAATGAATGACCTTGGCTTACTTTAAATTCATGGAATCAAAGTTGAAGGTGCCATTTTGGTCATGTAGTATCATGCAGGGATGAGAGCAACTATCTTTACTATTCAGGATATATATTTTTTTAAATGTTTGAATACATTTGACAGAGCCTTGAACAAATTCAATGTCATGTACATATGTGTATTTGAATTAATTTCATAACCCTTCCTCATTCAGCAAGCACATCCTGAGTATCAAATTAAACTGCCTTCTGCAGGCACATAAATTGTTAATTGTGATTCTGATGTAAGTCATGTATTTGGGATTTAAAATCTTTTGATCCATGCAGTGAGATGAAGCTTCTACGGGGCAAGGCAAAAGCAATTTGTGATAAATGTCACTTTTTAGTATAGAGAGAAATCACAGGAGCCATAAATGTTACTGAATGTTTATTTCTACAGAACTTTTTAAAGTTCATTGGAAAATAAACCTTTAATACAGATAAAATACAAGAATGCATTAAATGAATGATATTGCTATATGGTATCCCACAACAAACTGTGATTGTTTTGGATTTGTACAGTCAGATTTATAGCTAGAGATTTAGTGAGGTTTTTGTTTAATATTTAAATATATAGCCTCAATATCAATATATATATAACATGAAAAATCATTATATATGATACTGTACTAACTCCTCTTTATCAACAAATTAATTCTCTTACAATACAGATACTCACACATACTTCCAATCCATTTGCCGTGTCAAATTCTATATAATATAACCCGATTCAATTAAATTAATGTACATACAGATATTGCACTGAAGGTCAGTTCTACAGAAAGTTACACACAATACTACAGAATCTACAGTTTCAATCCTGACAATCATAATGTTACTTTTGTGATGATGCTATAATTCCTTTTTTTTCTTAATTTGCTTAAAGCTAAAAATTCCACATCTTATTTGAGCCATTCAGCGGTAATTGTAAGAAATTAAACATTATTTTACAGTCTTCATATTGAAGTTAATACTGATGATGTCCAACAATCATAATGGGCAAAATCAACATGTGAATAAAAATTGTTCCAAAGTATCTATGGCTATTTCACTCATTGAAGGCACAAAATGGTGATTTTCTCTCCACTAGGGTAAACATACATGGATTATACCATAATGGAATGTTTTTAAACTGTTTTTCTTTTACTCTAATGAAGATTCCAATGTAAACTATCTTGCTTGCACTCAGAATACTTTGGCATACTATTACCATTGTATCTTGTTAGACTAGCATACAGTTAGAACACATTGACAGTCAATACTGTGTTTCCCTTGTATCTGGGTGGACTAACACACAGTCAGAACACCTTGACAGTCAATACTGTGTTAATCTTGTATCTGGGTAGACTAACACACAGTCAGAACACCTTGACAGTCAATACCGTGTTAACTTTGTATCTGGGTAGACTAACACACAGTCAGAACACCTTGACAGTCAATACTGTGTTAATCTTGTATCTGGGTAGACTAACACACAGTCAGAACACCTTGACAGTCAATACTGTGTTAACCTTGTATCTGGGTAGACTTACACACAGTCAGAACACCTTGACAGTCAATACTGTGTTAATCTTGTATCTGGGTAGACTAACACACAGTCAGAGCACCTTGACAGTCAATGCTGTGTTAATCTTGTATCTTGGTAGACTAACACACAGTCAGAACACATTGACAGTCAATACTATGTTAACCTTGTATCTGGGTAGACTAACACACAGTCAGAACACCTTGACAGTCAATGCTGTGTTAACCTTGTATCTGGGTAGACTAATACACAGTCAGAACACCTTGACAGTCAATAGTGTGTTAACCTTGTATCTGGGTAGACTAACACACAGTCAGAACACCTTGACAGTCAATACTGTGTTAACCTTGTATCTGGTTAGACTTACACACAGTAAGAACACCTTGACAGTCAATACTGTGTTAATCTTGTATCTGGGTAGACTTACACACAGTCAGAACACCTTGACAGTCAATACTGTGTTAATCTTGTATCTGGGTAGACTAACACACAGTCAGAACACCTTGACAGTCAATACTGTGTTAATCTTGTATCTGGGTAGACTAACACACAGTCAGAACACCTTGACAGTCAATACTGTGTTAATCTTGTATCTGGGTAGACTAACACACAGTCAGAACACCTTGACAGTCAATACTGTGTTAACCTTGTATCTTGGTAGACTAACACACAGTCAGAACACCTTGACAGTCAATGTTGTGTTAACCTTGTATCTGGGTAGACTAACACACAGTCAGAACACCTTGACAGTCAATACTGTGTTAACCTTGTATCTTGGTAGACTAACACACAGTCAGAACACCATGACAGTCAATGTTGTGTTTCCCTTGTATCTGGGTAGACTAACACACAGTCAGAACACCTTGACAGTCAATGTTGTATTAACCTTTTATCTGGGTAGACTAACACACAGTCAGAACACCTTGACAGTCAATACTGTGTTAACCTTGTATCTGGGTAGACTAACACACAGTCAGAACACCATGACAGTCAATGTTGTGTTAACCTTTTATCTGGGTAGACTAACACACAGTCAGAACACCTTGACAGTCAATACTGTGTTAATCTTGTATCTGGGTAGACTAACACACAGTCAGAACACCTTGACAGTCAATACCGTGTTAGCTTTGTATCTTGGTAGACTAACACACAGTCAGAACACATTGACAGTCAATACTGTGTTAACCTTGTATCTGTGTAGACTAACACACAGTCAGAACACCTTGACAGTCAATACTGTGTTAATCTTGTATCTGGGTAGACTAACACACAGTCAGAACACATTGACAGTCAATACTGTGTTAACCTTGTATCTTGGTAGACTAACACACAGTCAGAACACCTTGACAGTCAATACTGTGTTAACCTTGTATCTGGGTAGACTAACACACAGTCAGAACACCTTGACAGTCAATACTGTGTTAATTTGTATCTCGGTAGACTAAAACACAGTCAGAACACATTGACAGTCAATGTTGTGTTAACCTTGTATCTTGGTAGACTAACACACAGTCAGAACACCTTGACAGTCAATGCTGTGTTAACCTTGTATCTGGGTAGACTAACACACAGTCAGAACACCTTGACAGTCAATGTTGTGTTTCCCTTGTATCTGGGTAGACTAACACACAGTCAGAACACCTTGACAGTCAATGTTGTGTTAATCTTGTATCTGGGTAGACTAACACACAGTCAGAACACCTTGACAGTCAATGTTGTGTTAACCTTGTATCTTGGTAGACTAACACACAGTCAGAACACCTTGACAGTCAATGCTGTGTTAACCTTGTATCTGGGTAGACTAACACACAGTCAGAACACCTTGACAGTCAATGTTGTGTTTCCCTTGTATCTGGGTAGACTAACACACAGTCAGAACACCTTGACAGTCAATACTGTGTTAATCTTGTATCTGGGTAGACTAACACACAGTCAGAACACCTTGACAGTCAATACTGTGTTTTCCTTGTATCTGGGTAGACTAACACACAGTCAGAACAGCTTGACAGTCAATACTGTGTTAACCTTGTATCTGGGTAGACTAACACACAGTCAGAACACATTGACAGTCAATACTGTGTTAACCTTGTATCTGGGTAGACTAACACACAGTCAGAACACCTTGACAGTCAATACTGTGTTTCCCTTGTATCTGGGTAGACTAACACACAGTCAGAACACCTTGACAGTCAATGTTGTGTTAATCTTGTATCTGGGTAGACTAACACACAGTCAGAACACCTTGACAGTCAATGTTGTGTTAACCTTGTATCTTGGTAGACTAACACACAGTCAGAACACCTTGACAGTCAATGCTGTGTTAACCTTGTATCTGGGTAGACTAACACACAGTCAGAACACCTTGACAGTCAATGTTGTGTTTCCCTTGTATCTGGGTAGACTAACACACAGTCAGAACACCTTGACAGTCAATACTGTGTTAATCTTGTATCTGGGTAGACTAACACACAGTCAGAACACCTTGACAGTCAATACTGTGTTTTCCTTGTATCTGGGTAGACTAACACACAGTCAGAACAGCTTGACAGTCAATACTGTGTTAACCTTGTATCTGGGTAGACTAACACACAGTCAGAACACATTGACAGTCAATACTGTGTTAACCTTGTATCTGGGTAGACTAACACACAGTCAGAACACCTTGACAGTCAATACTGTGTTAACCTTTTATCTGGGTAGACTAACACACAGTCAGAACACCTTGACAGTCAATACTGTGTTAACCTTGTATCTGGGTAGACTTACACACAGTCAGAACACCTTGACAGTCAATACTTGGTTAATCTTGTATCTTGGTAGACTAACACAGTCAGAACACCTTGACAGTCAATACTGTGTTAACCTTGTATCTGGGTAGACTTACACACAGTCAGAACACATTGACAGTCAATACTGTGTTAACTTTGTATCTGGGTAGACTAACACACAGTCAGAACACCTTGACAGTCAATACTGTGTTAACCTTGTATCTGGGTAGACTAACACACAGTCAGAACACCATGACAGTCAATGTTGTGTTAACCTTTTATCTGGGTAGACTAACACACAGTCAGAACACATTGACAGTCAATGTTGTGTTAACCTTGTATCTTGGTAGACTAACACACAGTCAGAACACCTTGACAGTCAATACTGTGTTAACCTTGTATCTGGGTAGGTTACACACAGTCAGAACACCTTGACAGTCAATACTGTGTTAAACTTGTATCTGGGTAGACTAACACACAGTCAGAACACCTTGACAGTCAATGTTGTGTTAACCTTGTATCTGTGTAGACTAATACACAGTCAGAACACACTGACAGTCAATACTGTGTTAATCTTGTATCTGGGTAGACTAACACACAGTCAGAACACCTTGACAGTCAATACTGTGTTAATCTTTTATCTGTTTAGACTAACACACAGTCAGAACACCTTGACAGTCAATGTTGTGTTTCCCTTGTATCTGTGTAGACTAATACACAGTCAGAACACATTGACAGTCAATACTGTGTTAATCTTGTATCTGGGTAGACTAACACACAGTCAGAACACCTTGACAGTCAATACTGTGTTAACCTTGTATCTGGGTAGACTAACACACAGTCAGAACACCTTGACAGTCAATACTGTGTTAACCTTGTATCTAGGTAGACTAACACACAGTCAGAACACATTAACAGTCAATACTGTGTTAATCTTGAATCTGGGTTGACTAACACACAGTCAGAACACATTGACAGTCAATACTGTGTTAATCTTGTATCTGGGTAGACTAAGACACAGTCAGAACACCTTGACAGTCAATACTGTGTTAATCTTGTATCTAGGTAGACTAACACACAGTTAGAACACCTTGACAGTCAATACTGTGTTAACCTTGTATCTAGGTAGACTAACACACAGTCAGAACACCTTGACAGTCAATACTGTGTTAACCTTGTATCTTGGTAGACTAACACACAGTCAGAACACCTTAACAGTCAATACTGTGTTAATCTTGTATCTGGGTAGACTAAGACACAGTCAGAACACCTTGACAGTCAATACTGTGTTAATCTTGTATCTAGGTAGACTAACACACAGTCAGAACACCTTGACAGTCAATACTGTGTTAACCTTGTATCTGGGTAGACTAACACAGTCAGAACACATTGACAGTCAATACTGTGTTAACCTTGTATCTGAGTAGACTAACACACAGTCAGAACACCATGACAGTCAATGTTGTGTTAACCTTGTATCTTGGTAGACTAACACACAGTCAGAACACCTTGACAGTCAATACTGTGTTAACCTTGTATCTGGGTAGACTAACACACAGTCATAACACCTTGACAGTCAATGTTGTGTTAACCTTGTATCTTGGTAGACTAACACACAGTCAGAACACCTTGACAGTCAATGCTGTGTTAACCTTGTATCTGGGTAGACTAACACACAGTCAGAACACCTTGACAGTCAATGTTGTGTTTCCCTTGTATCTTGGTAGACTAACACACAGTCAGAACACCTTGACAGTCATTGTTGTGTTAATTTGTATCTGGGTAGACTAACACACAGTCAGAACACCTTGACAGTCAATGCTGTGTTAACCTTGTATCTTGGTAGACTAACACACAGTCAGAACACCTTGACAGTCAATACTGTGTTAATCTTGTATCTTGGTAGACTAACACACAGTCAGAACACCTTGACAGTCAATACTGTGTTAATCTTGTATCTGGGTAGACTAACACACAGTCAGAACACATTGACAGTCAATACTGTGTTAATCTTGTATCTGGGTAGACTAACACACAGTCAGAACACCTTGACAGTCAATGCTGTGTTAACCTTGTATCTGGGTAGACTAACACACAGTCAGAACACCTTGACAGTCAATACTGTGTTAATCTTGTATCTTGGTAGACTAACACAGTCAGAACACCTTGACAGTCAATGTTGTGTTAACCTTGTATCTAGGTAGACTAACACACAGTCAGAACACCTTGACAGTCAATACTGTGTTAACCTTGTATCTAGGTAGACTAACACACAGTCAGAACACCTTGACAGTCAATACTGTGTTAACCTTGTATCTGGGTAGACTAATACACAGTCAGAACACCTTGACAGTCAATACTGTGTTAATCTTGTATCTGGGTAGACTAACACACAGTCAGAACACCTTGACAGTCAATACTGTGTTAATCTTGTATCTGGGTAGACTAACACACAGTCAGAACACCTTGACAGTCAATACTGTGTTAACCTTGTATCTGGGTAGACTAACACACAGTCAGAACACCTTGACAGTCAATACTGTGTTAATCTTGTATCTGGGTAGACTAACACACAGTCAGAACACCATGACAGTCAATACTGTGTTAACCTTGTATCTTGGTAGACTAACACACAGTCAGAACACATTGACAGTCAATACTGTGTTAATCTTGTATCTGGGTAGACTAACACACAGTCAGAACACCATGACAGTCAATGTTGTGTTAACCTTGTATCTTGGTAGACTAACACACAGTCAGAACATCTTGACAGTCAATACCGTGTTAGCTTTGTATCTGGGTAGACTAACACACAGTCAGAACACCTTGACAGTCAATACTGTGTTAACCTTGTATCTAGGTAGACTAACACACAGTCAGAACACCATGACAGTCAATACTGTGTTAATCTTGTATCTTGGTAGACTAACACACAGTCAGAACATCTTGACAGTCAATACTGTGTTAACCTTGTATCTGGGTAGACTAACACACAGTCATAACACCTTGACAGTCAATACTGTGTTAACCTTGTATCTGGGTAGACTAACACATGCAGTCTGCTGCAGTGTTGTGACTGGGTACAAAGAGAAGACAGTGGTGCAATCCTATTTGAGTGGAACAGCTTGCTGCCGATGTTTGTAAAGAATACATCTTGTCATGTTCTAGTTCATATGGCAGGTAAAATTGACTTCAATGCCGCAAATGTTCTGCTTAACTTCAAAACTGTATCACTAACACTTCACGATGTCAGCTGGATATTTTGTCAGCATAAAGCACCAGCTTCCCAGCCAAAGAACATGAAAGAAGCTAAAAGAAACAAAAATACATATGCAAATGTAAAGCGATTTCATACATGTGTAAATCAATGAATATCTATGTATAACTTGTAAAACATTTTTTCAACAAATTGTAATTTCATTTGACCAAATTTGATAGCCACTCAACAAACTAAAGGACTGTATACTGGTAAGCTTCCTAAAATTCATGTTATTAAAAAGAAGATACTATATGCATGTGTACTATATCTCTAATGTGCTGCACTGGAGTTATACAAATCTGATCATATGTGATGACAGGACTGGTTTGGGAAAGGGCCTTTTTGTCTCATATTTGGAAGAAAATTGGTGAATTGGGAAAGATTTTTTCAGGAGTAAACTGCAAATTTAGGGAATTTGGCTTTAATATGAAATAAATTCAATTGGGAATGGGGCTCATTTAACAGCCCCAAAAAGCCCCCAGAAAAAGCCCTGCATGGATGAGGAACTTAGACTACGGCATCTGTTCTATTGGGACACTCACATGAAATAAACAAAATTTCGAAATACAATGTCATGTACTTTTACCTGTAGATATCTGGATGTTCTTACCCTACCTGTGGATTACTACATTTACTTACATAAATTATATGGATATCTATGTTCATATATCAGAACTTATACCAGTGGGATGTGTATGTTTCTTACTGGGTGTTGTTACCGTAGAATAGTAGGTCAAATTTAAGGTACAATACCTTAATTAACTCACCTGTGGATATTTAGGGTGGAAAGCAACATCAGACACGACATCTGTATGGTCAGTCAACTTGTGGCAGTATGTCCCAGTTCTTATGTCATAGATGTATGTCTACAAAACAAAACACTAATATAGAAAGAAGGTGATGTTTGTTGAGTCATACATTAGCAACTGAAAGACAAGGATATTAAAGGTCAAAAGACAAGGATTTTCAAGGTCGAAAGACAAGGATATTCAAGGTCTAAAGACAAGGACATTCAAGGTAAAAAACTAATATTGCATATAAAACAAGGTGATGTTTGTTGAGCTTTATATCAACAGCCAAAAAACAAAAGGTCATACAAATTAAGTCATACAAGGGCACCTAAAAGGTCCAATACTAATATATATAAATGAAGCATTGCCTGACTGTTGACCCCATCCACACAATGTCATGTAATTAGGTCACACAATACAAGACCGAACAATTGAAAAACTTACATAGATGTGCCAATTAAGACAGCAAAATTATTGTGTTTAAATGGATATGTAGATGAATTAATTTTACAATTGATGCCACATGGTGCCACAGATATGTTTTTTTTTCAATATTTTGTCAACAGGGATAAAGAACAATTCTATTTTCCAAACCTCTGCAGCATTATCACATCAGTCACCCCATACAACAATGTAGTGGTTAATTTACAGCAGGTAAGATTCCGATTCAGTCACATCAACAATAATATATGGTTTATACAATTGTATTAAGTTTTATAAATAATCAGAATATTATTAATATAATATCTAACAGTGCCCTAACATAGTATATATATGTACATTTTTATATGCACATTAATGTTAGATCCAGTCCTGTGATCGGCTGACTTACTGATCTGTCTTCAGATCCTGTTGCTAGGTAACGACCACACGGACTGAGATCCACACCACAAGGGTAAACTCTATTGAGGTGACCTTCATATCTCCTCACACACCTACAGCAAATTATGATAAAAAGATATTAAGGTACCAGGTCAGCATCATAACAATGCAATGGTGATTTCCTAAACAACAAATGACCATGATACTGAAACACAAGGCACATTATTTTAATGTGATTCTCCTACCGATTAAATGATTTAGAAAATCAAACAATATCAAGGAGACAAATTAACATAGTATCCATACACTTTTTTTTCTTAATCCTGTTAATATTCCTGTATATAATGTATGAAATGTAACAAAATGTAATAAAATAAGGTTTAATTAAACTAAATTAATATCATATGTATATATATATCTATATGTATATATATCATTCAAAAACTCTAAATGTCACTTAATGCAAAATACAAAAAAAAAAAACTCTACCTAATAGTATGGAAAGTTACACTTTAGAATTTGAAAATTTATACTGCATCCATGTTGTAGGTATGTATGGCTGATTAGACAACAGCCAGGGTATAGGTATATATGACAACCCAAACCAGCATCAGTAGATAAGTACCAAGGGATGTGTACTTACCTGTTGGTTCGGATGTCCCACAGTTTGATACAATCTCCAGCAGCGGCTGTCACAAAGAGATCATAGGCGTCTGGAGGATGGGAGGTAAATGTGGAACCCTGGTTATATTGGTGAGAGAGAAAAAAAAAAGAGTTTATTTTTAAAATTCATGTTGACAATCACATTTCCAACTTTGTTGATAACAATAGTAGCGAACAGTAAATTTGTACCATGTTGCCTTGAAAAAACATCCAAGAAAAATAAACAATAAGATAGGTATGAGTTTTTCTTAGAAAATTCACTTAATATATAGCTGGTAATAAATTGTGTAAAAGGCCTCACCTCATTCTGACAGATAACATGAGCTGGTTTTGTGTGGACGTCAGTCATGGTTCGGACAGTTTTATCAACATTCATATCCCGTACCTCCAAACTCTTGTTAGTCCCTGCACATAGCACTAGGTCTAACCATTTGATAAGGAATATACTTGAGCTTAAGGTAACCAGTGAAACTAAACTTTGGTGTATTGTATCAGTGATTTCTATGTTAATAAAGACTTTGGTGTATTGTACCAGTGATTTCTATATTAATACAGACTTTGATGTACATATTGTATCAGTGATTTCTATGTTAATACAGATTTTGGTGTATTGTACCAGTGATTTCTATGTTAATACAGACTTTGGTGTATTGTACCAGTGATTTCTATGTTGATACAGACTTTGGTGTATTGTACCAGTGATTTCTATGTTAATACAGTGATTTCTATATTAATACAGACTTTGGTGTATTGTACCAGTGATTTCTATGTTAATACAGACTTTGGTGTATTGTAGCAGTGATTTCTATGTTAATACAGACTTTGGTGTATTGTAGCAGTGATTTCTATGTTAATACAGACTTTGGTGTATTGTAGCAGTGATTTCTATGTTAATACAGACTTTGGTGTATTGTACCAGTGATTTCTATGTTAATACAGACTTTGGTGTATTGTATCAGTGATTTCTATGTTAATACAGACTTTGGTGTATTGTACCAGTGATTTCTATGTTAATACAGTTATTTCTATGTTAATACAGTGATTTCTATGTTGATACAGACTTTGGTGTATTGTACCAGTGATTTCTATGTTAATACAGACTTTGGTGTATTGTACCAGTGATTTCTATGTTGATACAGACTTTGATGTATTGTACAAGTGATTTCTATGTTGATACAGACTTTGGTGTATTGTAGCAGTGATTTATGTAAATACAGACTTTGGTGTATTGTACAAGTGATTTCTATGTTAATACACACTTTGGTGTATTGTAGCAGTTATTTATGTAAATACAGACTTTGGTGTATTGCACCAGTAATTTCCTATGTTAATACAGTGATTTCTATGTTGATACAGACTTTGGTGTATTGGGTACCAGTGATTTTCTAGTTAATACAGTGATTTTATATTAATACAGACTTTGGTGTATTGTACCAGTGATTCCTATGTAAATACAGACTTTGAGGTATTGACCAGTGATTTCTAGGTAATACAGACTTTGGTGGTATTGTACCAGTGATTTCTATGTTAGATACAGACTTTGGTGTATTGTACCAGTGATTTCTATGTTAATACCGACTTTGTTGTATTGTACCAGGATTTCTATGTTAATACAGACTTTGGTGTATTGTCCATTGATCTATAATAACTAGTGTATTGTACCAGTGATTTCTATGTTAATACAGACTTTAGTGTATTGTACCAGTGATTTCTATGTTAATACAGATTTTGGTGTATTGTATCAGTGATTTCTATGTTAATACAGACTTTGGTGTATTGTACCAGTGATTTCTATGTTAATACAGTGATTTCTATGTTAATACAGTGATTTCTATGTTAATACAGTGATTTCTATGTTGATACAGACTTTGATGTATTGTACAAGTGATTTCTATGTTGATACAGACTTTGGTGTATTGTAGCAGTGATTTATGTAAATACAGACTTTGGTGTATTGTACAAGTGATTTCTATGTTAATACAGACTTTGGTGTATTGTAGCAGTGATTTATGTAAATACAGACTTTGGTGTATTGCACCAGTGATTTCTATGTTAATACAGTGATTTCTATGTTGATACAGACTTTGGTGTATTGTACCAGTGATTTCTATGTTAATACAGTGATTTCTATATTAATACAGACTTTGGTGTATTGTACCAGTGATTTCTATGTTAATACAGACTTTGGTGTATTGTACCAGTGATTTCTATGTTAATACAGACTTTGTTGTATTGTACCAGTGATTTCTATGTTAATTCAGACTTTGGTGTATTGTACCAGTGATTTCTATGTTAATACAGACTTTGGTGTATTGTACCAGTGATTTCTATGTTAATACAGACTTTGGTGTATTGTACCAGTGATTTCTATGTTAATACAGACTTTAGTGTATTGTACCAGTGATTTCTATGTTAATACAGATTTTGGTGTATTGTATCAGTGATTTCTATGTTAATACAGACTTTGGTGTATTGTACCAGTGATTTCTATGTTAATACAGTGATTTCTATGTTAATACAGTGATTTCTATGTTAATACAGTGATTTCTAATACAGTGATTTCTATGTTAATACAGTGATTTCTATGTTAATACAGTGATTTCTATGTTGATACAGACTTTGATGTATTGTACAAGTGATTTCTATGTTAATACAGACTTTGGTGTATTGTACCAGTGATTTCTATGTTGATACAGACTTTGGTGTATTGTAGCAGTGATTTATGTAAATACAGACTTTGGTGTATTGTACAAGTGATTTCTATGTTAATACAGACTTTGGTGTATTGTAACAGTGATTTCTATGTTAATACAGTGATTTCTATGTTGATACAGACTTTGATGTATAGTACCAGTGATTTCTATGTTGATACAGACTTTGGTGTATTGTAGCAGTGATTTATGTAAATACAGACTTTGGTGTATTGTACCAGTGATTTCTATGTTGATACAGACTTTAGTGTATTGTAGCAGTGATTTCTATGTTAATACAAACATACATTGATTACATTTGGGCTAAGGGGCTATAACAGCTGTGTTGTTTGTATTGCCTTAGGTTGACTTGGCCATTAACGAATTGAGCAAATTAGTATTGTAGCTGACGGAGCCGAATAAGGAAGCAATATTGTGAATAGTAAGTAAACTTTATAATTCTTGGGGGACTTACAAATTACATAATGATGTAAAAAGCCCTCGAATAAATTTGCTGCAGAGTGGGGTGCCCCAACCCTTATTCTGGGGAGGTACGATTTATCCATGCTCGAAAACAGCTGGCAAGTGTTTACTCACTTAAACTGCCTTAATGAATTTTAACAGCTGCTATAACCCCAGGCATCATCTGAAATGGTCGTGTGGTGGGGAGGTGTGCTATAACCCCAGGCATCATCTGAAATGGTCGTGTGGTGGGGAGGTGTGCTATAACCCCAGGCATCATCTGAAATGGTCGTGTGGTGGGGAGGTGTGCTATAACCCCAGGCATAATCTGAAATGGTTGTGTGGTGGGGTTAGTGGTGGAAAACAGAAAAACTTAAGGCGCACAGAAAAAACTTATGATGCTTGAAAACTGCAGCAACTGACCAATCACGAAACTAAACTGACCAATCCCTGACATGAACACATCCTAAGAGAAATGACCAGTCATGTGACTGAAGGTGACCATACATATCAACTGTAACAATCACTGCAACGACCACATAGTATGCAGTAAGGTAGACTTGTCTTAGTTCATAAACAGCACTTATGTTGCACAGAAGTTTTAATTGTACCAGTGACTTCTATGTTAATTTAGACTCTATGTTAATTCAATTCTAATTAATACTGATTTTGGTGTATTATATCGGTGATTTCTCATCAATACAGACATTTGTGTACCAGTGATTTCTGCCTTATGAGATAAGGATACAGGAGTAGAAGCCATTGACCGCTGACAGGGCTGTGATTTGCTGTGCCTCCAAACTGAAACTTGTCACCAGTTTGTATCTACTCTTACTCAAGTATCTACAGCAACAAAATAAAAAAAATAACACAAATATACACAGATAAAGTTTACATATACTACATGACTAAGATAAAATTATACAATTGAATGTGCAGTACAACATGCTTAGCTTGTAACAAATCCATATGGACCCAGTTTATTGAAAACGGTTCACTAAGAGAATTATTCCCTTAACAAGACTTGTCATGGAGCCACAGCAAGGCTTTGAATATACAACAATCATTGTACGTGTGTTGTGTATCGACTGACCTTTTGATATCCTGTTTGGTGAGATCCAGGTGGTACTTGTACATGTACACTGTACTTCCTGAGGTGAGGAGGATAAATTTATCCATGTAGTAGAACCGGCCAAACTTCACCTCCCTGGGGAATGGAGGGTTGTCCTGGAAAATATTTGAGGAAACAAACATACACAATATGCTGTTACAGAAAGGACAGTGGAGATCTAGACATTATGATACACTTTTCATTTTAAACTGGGCATGTTAAAAAAGGTGAAACACCTTTAAATGACAGAAGTTTTTTTTTATTGAATATCTACATTGTACATGCAAGCAGTAAATAAATGTGACTTTCTTGTCTGATCCTGACCTTGGTAGGTTTCTGCGGCTGAGCACCCTCCTTGTCGACGGAGAAGTTATTTACTGTGGTGGTAAAGGTCAGTAGTGGTTCGGACCGTCCCTTCCCCCATACACATGCTGTCCTGTCGTCTGAGGAACTGATCAGCCAGTTACCGTCATGACTCCAATTCACACAGGATACAGTGTGGTCATGCCCTGCAGTTAAATTTCACATTCACCTTTAAAATCTTAAGTGGCCAATAAGGACACTGCCTTTAAAACCTAACACTGCCTGTTTGAGCCTTTAAAGAAAATTAAAATAATGTTGGTTCAAATATTGTTTCTCTCGACTTGTTTTATTGGTACTTACCAACAAAGCTGGATCCTTTACCAGTCAAAGGCATGGAAAACATCTGTGCTGACTTGTTGGCCAAACCGCAAGCTAAACACTGACCATCATCTACATCAAATATCAAATCAAGGATAAGTCAAAATATGGAGACATATTCCAGTGATCATTGAACAAAACATTACTCATATCTAGTGGTACAAATGATTTGTAATGTATAGTTAAATTTGTTAGATTCAGCTGTCCATCTTCATTTCAAAAACAGTAAATAAAATGTAACATGAGTATTAAACAGTACCAGAAAATCTGACAGAATGGATTGGTGTTGGGCGTTCAGCGACATTCAGCTTGGTCTGTAACACGGACGGTGCTGAACAGTCAGTAGGATACTGTTTCTGGTTCACCTTCCTGTGAAAATAAAAATATAAGGAATGTAAACACAGGAACATCTGTAGGCACAGAAACCTCTACAATCAGGAAACCTCTGGATTTAGGAACACTTTATAAAGACCAATAAGAAGAAACATGTATTTCATGTTTCTATGTTATATTTTTTAAATGATAAACTATGAAAGATGAACAAGAAACATCTCTATATAATGGATTCCTCTGTATATAGAATATAAGGTAGAAGTAATTATTTTCACAAATGAGACTATCAATATTAGACCACACAAGAACATTTATGACAAAAGTAAGTACAATAAAGCATTATCAGACTTAAGTAACTGATGAAACTTGCCTCAAAGGTTTAACCAACTATTAATTGGCAAACAGACTGACATCTGGACAGATTCAGAGACCATATACTATAATATGTCCATTGAATTTTAATACATTTTTTTTAGGTGTATAATAAAGGATACCTTGGTATAAAGGATAAAAAAAGAATCGTCTCTAAAGTATCATAAGTAAATGCTTACTTTTCATTAGAATGGTGAAATAATGATTATGGACTCACCCAACTACAGACCCAGACGAAGCTGATTTAGGAAGTCGTTTGGCCCCTGAAGCACTACTGGAGAAGTCTGTTCTTGGTTTAAACATGGTATTCCTACAACAGTGTCATAAGAAAATCTTTTTCTCATTTTGTTCACAAATCATCTCAGAATGCATCATTTCCAATGTCAGCCATCACATGACATAAATATACTTATTGTGTAACATTGATAATTATACTGCAGAAAATGTTGACATTTACCATATATAAAGTTACACAGGCAAGAGATAAACATAAAACTTCCCCTTGTAGAGATAGTGTAGAGACAATATACAGACAGGTATTATCTCCCCTTGTAGATAAAATGTATTGACAAGTTTCATGTCCCTTTAGTTTTTTTACATGTAGATGTTTTTTAGACTGAAACATTGCCTCCCCTTGTACAGATTGTTTATTCAGACAGAAATATTACCTCCCCTTGTACTAAAACCATTTTTCTGAATCACCTTGGAGAGGCAGTATATCCTGAGGACCTGACACTATTTTTGAATGTCAGTGGTTGATCTTCAATGCGTTGTCCAGGCTTCTTGTTTGGGGTAAGATAACCTATAAAACACAGCAGTAAAAAACAATTAGCTTGTATTACATGTATATGTTTTATGTGAAGTAACAGAATAATATCTATATTGTTTCATATCTGAGTCTTCAAATTAAAGGACAGTAAGTGAACATACAAACCTTTCTGTTTCTTTGTCCTTGTGTCCTCCTTCACTTTAAAGACAAGCTCAGACCTGAGTGGTGAATTATCAGCTAATGCCACACTGCAAAATGTGATATCAGTCTTTGTTATTTTGAAATCAAACATATTTTCAATATGCAGAGACCCATAACATAACTCAATGTACTGTCAACTTTATTGGTAAGTTTCTCTCTAATTTTTAGTATTGACCTTAAACTTTGACCGATGACCGTCAGAATAAGATCAGGTAGGTACAGCTGAACCAAATGTGATGAGTGGTTCTTCAAATATGCAACAGATTCAGTACAAGATGGAATGGGATGGAACACAATGGCGAGGCCATGGGACAGAGCAGATATGGGTAGCACTATATGGCCCTATAACATGGCATGAAAATACTTGTTTGACTTACTTAGAGAGAACAGTTAATTCATCTGCTTTCTGGGCCTGCGTAAGTAAGTCACTGTTGTCCACGCTGTTCATCGCCCATGAAGGTAAGTTAGAGCTCTGTTCACCGACCTCTATGTTGTTAAGGTCAGAGGTTATCTCATCCACAGCAGATCCATGGCACCACTCCAAAATATGGACAGTGTTTTGAAAATGGCCACAGACAATACACCATAGCTGTCAAAGGAAAATTACGTCAGGAAATCCTCATTATTGTTAAATAAAGTTTAAAATGTATTCAAAATTGCTACTATGTACCCAGCTGTTATCATTTTTTGGATAAAAAACATTAATAACAGCCACACGAATATAAATACCAGTCATTCATGAAGAAAATAGAAGACAAATGTCTTTATCAATTTATCTTTTTCTTTATGATTCTATACTATCTTCAAAAATAGCCAAAAATTATTTGACTAACCTTTTGTGCATTTGCACTCTGGGAAATGTAGACAGCCCCAGCAGCATTTATGGAGACTGTATCTGTGTCAAGGCCATTATCCACCTGTATTGGATCTGTGAATAAACAACAGCAAAATGAAGACAATCTGAAACTATCCGATCAGATAAGCTGTAGACTAGTAATTTGTTATATTTATTTATTGAACTTTACACAGAAGCTCAATCAAATATAGAGGAAATGAAACACAGTAAGTCTTCCAACAGTAAAAAGGCTTGTTACCTTGACAACTGTAATATTTGTACATGTTACCTTGACAACAGTAAGGCATGTGTTACCTTGACAACATTATGAACATATTACCTTGGCAACAGTAATGAGTGTGTCACCTTGGCAACATTAAGGCATGTGTTACCTTGACAACAGCAAGATGTGTTTCCTTGACAATAGTAAGGCATGTGTTTCCTTGACAACAGCTATGTATATGTTACTGTGACATCAGGCAAGGTATGTGTTAATTATCTTGACAACAGTAAGATGTGTTACCTAACAACAGATACATATATGTCACATTGACAACAAAAGGTATGCATGAGAAAGAGAAATGAATATTCTACCTTGGAGGTCCCAAAATTTACAGACATCCAGTGTCTTGGCATTGATCTGAACCAGGGCACCTGTTGTTCCAACCACCAACATAGGACTGGATCTCAAAAGGTCCCTGGAATAAATCATGATTCTTCATTGATAAATGTCCACATACATTTGGGTGACAAATGTAGTTTCATTATAGCACCATAACAAAGTATCTCCATAACCAATGTTTAATTGTACTATAGTTTTCTGAGATACTTCATGCAGTGTGTTTTTTATGAAGTAATATATACTGTATAAGGTAACTTTGTCCCTTAATATGTAATGTTTTTGGTCGTTTTGAAATATGCATAGGTTAGGTCTTTTACAGTAGGAAATTCATAACCGTATCTTTTGCCACAATGATATTAAAGCAAAGACAGTAAGTTTATAGCTGTTGTTAAATAGATACTGCACTGGTAATGCATTTTGACTAAAAGTTACTGTCTATTTACAGTGAAAAATGCACCACTAAAATCTCTCATATGTTGTTGGACATCAAGTTTCAAAAGAATTCAGTAATATGGTGGATGAATTGTAAATGGGTACATGCAATATGTATGTACATTGTACGTAGAATTTGTATCTCAAGCTTCCAGTAAAGTACCTACTTTACTACAGTGCTGTTGTGTTGTAAAAATGCAGGTTTTGATGAATGATCATTGACTTCAGCACCACCTTGAGGCAGAAAGGTGAAGTAAAGGCTCAGAACTGAGCAGCCTGCCTCAGCTTCGTCCTCCACATCCTGGTCACCAGTCGGCACAATCTCATTCTGGTCAACCCTCTTCCATGTGGGCTTACTACTGATGGTTACAGGGCCTGCATGTGTTCAAATTATCAAATTAAACAGCAACTATTTATAATTTATTACAAATATTATACAGAAGCATTTATATTTAGAATTTTTATAAGTGCACTAAGAAACAATATGTTCTTTTTAAGCAGTACACTATGCCTACCTCAATTTTAAAGAATAAAATGACTGCAGAAATGAGAAATCATGAACACAATATATAACAGGAGGTTCCTCAGATACTGCAACACCTTATTTTTACTAGATTAGTATGTTTTGTTGGATCTACCTGATGACGATGATGGTGAAGATGGAATCTGCTGGGAAGACTTTTGTTTCCTCATAAGTTTTGCCACATCAATTTGATGCAGCTGTCGAAACCCCTGTCCATCTGTCAAATCAAAAACTCGAACCTATGGGTAGGAAAAAAAAACATATCAATGTACCATTTAATTGTATATAAAATTAAACTGTCAGCTCCCCTTATTATTACAAATACACATTTGCTTTTATGATTAAGAATTTAAGAGTAAATACATTTTCTAATACAAAATAGCTTTGTTATCCAGCCCCCTTCCTTCCCAACTGGTATATTGTTGCTAGGCTATGTAATGAACTTTTTCCCCAGTTTGATATGTGAACTGCACGTGAGCACATGGTTTACATAAAGTAATGTGATGCATTGTATATTATACAGTCAAACCTGTCATATGTGACCTTCCAAGGGAGACAATAAAAAAAGGTCACATTTGACAGGTGGTCTCTTAATCCAGGTTCAGGTAACTAGTATGGCAAATAATAAAAAAATATTGGGAATGAATAATATGGTCACATATGAGAGGGGATTGCTTAATCCAGGTGGTCACTAAGGCAGGTTTATTTTAGTGATTGGATAAACTATCATGGATTATATGTTATCAATATCAAGTGCAGTGACAGCTGTTTTCAAAACACCATGTTAACATAAAATACATATTTATACAGTATTGTACATTCTGTCTGAATCACTACTGGAATATGTACCTGTCCATCAGCTGTTCCTATGGCAACCTGTGGCTGAGTGAGATTCATTGCCATACTGATGAATGGAGAAGCTGTGAGGATTGGTGATTGATATATCAGAGTAAAATCTTCTATATTCCACACCTTAACAAATATAGATTTATAGATATCACAAAGTGAATGAATTTGTCCCAGGCTGTAGTTAATCTATGTTTCTGTTGTTGGAAGTATCTACCAGTACCTGAAATATCTTTCTGATTATTATCTGACAGCTATATATTGAGCTTTAGTAGAGTCATAAAGATAATTCCATTTGTTTTTATATATTTAAACAAAATTGCCAATTTGAAATTAATATTAAATGCATATAATTATTGTCAAATATGACAGTTCCATTTTTCCCACAAGGAGAAATTTACCTTGAATGTCCTATCCTCTGATATGGTGACCAGTGTAGCTGAATAGTGTGGACAGAATTCAGCACTGGTCAGTTTACTTGTGTGACCCTCGACAGTAGCTACCTGTCGCTCTTTCTGTAAAATTTCAAACAAAGCATGTGTGTAGTCCGAAACTTTTCCATAATGCATTAGCTTCTTACTGGCTAAATTTCATTCTCTAAGATATATAACAGTGTGTACAAACACATTCAGCCAAATATAGCATGTTCTTGCCAACTTGTTGGAATTCCCATTGAAGAAGTTGCATATGTTCAAAATTTGAGACAATAATATCTTGAAATTACATAAAGGTATTTTGAACTTACATTTTTTGGGACTAGTTAAGATTTTTTAACTTATGAACAGTAAAGAAGTTTTACTGTCTTCATTTAGGATCCAAAATCAAGAATCTTCCACACAAATTGGGAGGGTTTGATGAACATTGAATCTTGAAGTAAGAAAAACTTAACCCTACAACATTGTATTTACTACTAGCCTGACTTAAAACCAAACACAATACAAAGCTGATACCATATGGTGCTTGTGTTCTACGGTGGTAAACTACACAGATCTGGACACATTTCCAACATATATTTCACCCACATTTAATAAGGTCACAATGTATAAAAACACAGTGAGTTTGATCAGAATATAATTTCTAAGTTTCTTATTTATTACCGGGGTTGGTGTTATGTCCTTTCAACGTGAACAAATCAAACTGCAAAAATATTGCAATGTATATATGAACATATGGCATTCTTGCTACTTTTGATACATAACTGATAGGTTACAAAGATATGTTATCATGCCAATCATAGGTTGAATAAGTGTATACATGTATGCTATTAATTTGGGGATGAACTAGACATTGAAAAAAATGGAATTTGTGATCATAGGCAAAAAAATGTAAAACATTTTTTTTTGCACACAAAATGAAACAAATGAATTGTTAAACCAAACTATAACCTTACAGTGGCATCCAAGATGAGGACATCAGCCCCACAACAAGCAGCCACAAGTGTATCATCAGGGCTGAAAGAGCAGTAGTGGATGTGGCCAAGAGTTGTACCAATGATTTGACCACGGATCTGAATCCCTGTAAGCAAACAGTAACAAAACAATAGCAGAATGTTATGTACTAGGCACATGGGTGATATACATTCTGTTAATTAAGAGGGAGATCTACAATAGTTAACACCATTACAACATGATTACCAGTGAATAATTTATCAGATTATGTACATGTATTTCACAATTTGACAAGGGTAGAACACTAAACAGATAAAACCTTGTATCAGTGGTTCATGGTTAACCAATTATGGCAGTGGCAGACCCTAGCTGATATATTACCAAGTAGATACACCACAACTTGCCTTTGTCCACCATTTGTCTTGCCTGTAACAGGTTCCATACTATCACATAGTCCTCTGCAGCTGAGCATAGTAATTTGGGGGAGCTCCTATTTCCTAGGGAGATACTTGTCAGTATTTTCCTGTGTCCCTCCAGTTCAAGAGGCTACAGTAGATTAAAGGTTTAAAAAAAAAAAAGGACAAACTGTAAAATTCACTCAAGTGAGGTACATGTGGGTTTTTTCTGAGGACCATTAATATTCTGTCCATACCTTGTTATACACTACTTGATTAAGGGTTACTGGCAGGACTTAAAGTTGATATTTTTACCATGTGGCCTATTTGGCTAGCAAGTCATAAAATCTAGGCACCAATGGAAATGCTAGTGGCCCGGCCAAGACAAGTTGTCATAAATAATTTTAAAAATCTTTTAATTCTTAAGTTCAGTATAACATCTCTCTGTAACTTTTTGATTGTGAACTTCATTTTAGCATTGACTGCAACCTTTGAAAAATGAATGAAATAACAAATTTACACAATTCTTGGTGGCCTGTACATGCAGGTGCCTTATAAGTTATATGTCAAAAACTGGTTGCCAATAGTTTGAATTTGAAGAGCCATGGCCACTAAAATAGGCGCCACTTTGAGCTGGTAATTAGGTATAAAAGTGGAATGAACAAAGGGCCATTACTCTGTATATATAGTGATCAAAGCACAAAACCAGACTTTGGTATGTGACTTTTTGCCTTGCCCTCTTGCTGTTTACCTTAACACACATACAGTATATACAACACATACAAAAAAAACCCTTCAACAATGCACATGTGTAGCAGAACTGGACTGGGTCGATCATTGGCGACCAGGTAGCTCAGTTAGGTAGTATTTGTAGAGTATCTGTCTAGAGTTCGGAGGGTCCTGCATGGCACCGGGTTCGAACCCCAGTCTGGCTGCCACATTTTCTCTTTCTCCTGTTACACATGTATACATTCTCAATTAGGCCTACATTATAAGTAGAAACTACATAAATCAAAACAGACAAACCTTAAATGCCAGGTGCTGCAGACTCCAGACGCCAACAGAACAGCGTGTATGGGGTAAGGCCAGGTATAACCCATCCGTCGCCAGCTGTGTGTATGCAGGGTTGAAGGCTGCCCTCACACTTTGTATATGACGGAGTTCCATGCTTTTAACTGGTGTCAAAGACTCTTGCTTGTCTAAGCACACGTATGTCGAATTCGTGTCAAGATTATGACTTGTTTGAAGCCATTCCTTTTCTTCATTCTTTTTACTTAATAATTTTGAGACATATAAGATAAGCCTACTAGCACAGAAATACTGCAATAAGCTTCGTACACTACTGTAGGCCTACCAGTTCTATAATTACAGACAGAAATTGAAGTACCCTAACGTTACTGTAGTCTTGACACAACACAAGCTATGCTATTGTTACGTTTTTGTTATGGCGTTATCCTGAATTGTTCCTACTATATGAAAGAGACAAAAAATGTTAAAACCTCTTTTCTAATTAATTTTACAAAATCAATTCCTCGTAAGCAAGCCATGCAGCCTAAACTTTATAACGAACGTGCGAAGCGTCGTAATCGTCATGACTGCATGATGCCGGTATTGAAGGGAAATCACTCTAAATATACATTTTCCGAGGCCTATTTTAAGGCACCTTGCACCATGAATATTCTAATATTTAGACTTAGGGCGAATTTGTTCTCCTAAAACCAGTTTTAGTTTCAAACCGGTTCTGTAAACTTTCCATTTGTTGAGTAAACCAGTTTCAAACCACATTTAAACTGAAACCGGTTCATTCATTTGTTTCTGATAAACCTAAACTAGTTTATCAAACCATTCAAACCACCACCGGTTGTGGTTTGGAAGGTTTCGTTTCTGAAAACAAGATGGCGAATGTTGTCAACACACATGCAGAATGTGCTCTTGAAGTGCGCTACGTGCTCCAAACTTGCCAACTATGGCTTGTAGTGTCATTTGACTGGACAAATAAAATATAAATTATAAATATTAAAAATTGTTTTCCCATTGGTATGACAGTTTTCCCTTGTGTTTGAAAAAAAGTCTGCTAGAACTGCATGCGTTTCCCTGTCATTGCATTGTGGAAGTATGTCTTCAACATAATTTGGGATTCGGGGGATTTTTGTGCGTTCAGGAGATATTAACGTTTCAAATACTGCTCTGAAGCTTTTTCTCCCAAAGACACCATATTGAAAACTAGAATTTCGCATTTGTTTCTCAAGAGCAAACCAGTTTTAGTTTACAAACCGTTTTGAAAACCAGGTTTAAACCATAAACCCAAACCTAAACCAGTTTATTTGCAACAAATTTGCCCTTAGCTTGGTGTAGATTCTATTTTTTTTTATCTTGTGCTCAATTTCATTTAGTCGCAATGAAAAAAGTTGTAATTGTTTAAGAAAATATAAACAAATAGAATATTACTTAACATACTAATAGACTAATAAGAGTTATTCCCCTTTGCAGCTTTAATTTCTATATAATTTTTGTAACCAAGAACTAAAATATCACGAAGAAAATGTAGCACAAGCGTTGTTCTAATTCTTTATTTGTTTAATGAGGATCACAAACAGCCCTAGGGCTACGAGATGCTCTCCTCAACACATAAAACAATACAGTATGTACAAGACGTAATCATAACACACGCTCTCTCACTCACACATACATTCCATAACATAAAGTAGATGAGGTGGAGAGGAAGGATGTGGATAGAGGGAAAGTGGTAAAGCAAAGAAAGTGAAGATGTGGGGGGGTGGGGGGGGGGGGGGGGGGGGGGGGGGCGAGGGGAAGGGGGGTGTCATAAGATGAAATTAGAACCTTAGGGGGGTGTCATAAGATGAAATTAGAACCTTTTTGAATCAACAATATACTCAAATACAAAGTCAAAAATATTTTTGTTTGAGGAATCGGTATTGTTGTCGGAGCCATGCAATATAATGTTTAAAAGGAGATCAGGCATAAGATTTACAATGAGATCTGGATTTACATTTGGAGCAAATTCGTTGCAATTTTTTCTTAACAATTTCATACGCAAGTTGTTATATTTCGGACAGGTCAAAAAGAAATGTTTTTCGTCTTCGGGGGAATCTGTACAGTCGTCACAATATGTATTGGGTGTTAATCGGTATAAGAATCTTTGTTTGTTCAGGGCGCTAAGACCCATTCTTAGCCTACAATGATTGATTTTTCCTTTCCCATGGCCATAAATATATAAATCATTTGAAACTGGAGTAGAGAGTTGTGATAGGGCTTGTGAAAAAGATTCAAGCTGAAAAATTGCTGAAAATGTGCAACTTCATGCAGCCGAGACACTGTGTCTGCCATGATATTGTTAACACCTTTAATGTGCCGAGCAACTATATGGAAGTTGAACAGAACAGACAATCAGTGTGCCGGAACGGCGTTCTGATTATTATATTGAATCTTATTACCAAGCTCTCGCCAAGTTCATGAGGTGTGTTTATAAAATTACATTGATTAACGTCAATCGTGTCATCAGAATACCATAAATATCATTTTACGTGCTAGTTAGTCATTTTTATTGTGAAATGTTGTTCATAAGTTTTTCGTGATTGAAATCATATTTACATCTGTGTCAGACACCAGGTACAATATATAGCAACAATGTGATTTGTATGGTATAAATCCAGTATTGTTATTTCGTGCAGAATATGGTTCCATCGTTCTGTATGGTACACATCTAGCACTGTCAGGTTATAGAGAATATGGTTTTATCGTTCTGTACGTAACTGATAGTAAGTTTTATACAGTGAATCTCGTTGAGAGTATAATATATCCAGTCTTATGTTACGTGTGTCGTGAGAGCATGAATGCCCAGCTGGGTGTCCCTACAGCGTAAGTTTATACAGTAAATTCTGTTTAAATGCATATGCTAATATGCTATTCATGAATTTCATTGAAGTATGTCTGTATAAATTAAGTAACTACAGTTTAGTGTTATTGTCAGGTTATTCGACAGTATTACATGTATTTAGGCAGTATTAACTGTATCGACCAATAATTCGGTTAAGGAAAGAGTGATGCCGTGACCTTTTACATTTTAAAATAATTATAATAATTGTATGTCGATATTTTCATGATGATCTTGATGTATGAACTTATATCGACAACAATAGTCCATGTTGATTGGTTACATATTACGCACTAGATTTTTTGTAAATTAGATACTAAATAACATAATGTATTACATTATATGTACATCATTATAAAGAGCAAGTTGAAATAAGATGATATGCTACAGAAATGATACTATTCAATGTATCTAATTGCAGGTTCATAGAACAGTTCTGTATGATATTAATGTACATGTAGGGTTATCACATTATTATGTACTATATTTGTAAGAACTGTTTTGCTTGTATCATTGCAGTTCTTACGGTGCTACGGTTGATGGTTAAAATAAACATTGATGGTACCCGTTTTCTGTCTGCCAGTCTTATTCGTAACGCACAAGAGATGAGGGGCAGAACAATCAGAACATCTGCCGTATGAGCCCGATGAGTATTGGGTTTTTGGAAGTCCCCTTGTTTAAACTGGCTACTGTAGTGGAGTTATCACTAAAAACATATACCTTCATGTTGGCCCAATAGGGGGCCCAACGATAAGCTGCCACAACTACTGAAAGTAGCTCTTTTTCATTAATATGCCAATGCATGGCTTGAGGAAAATCTTGAGGCCAGGCTGTGTAGAACCAGTCCTCCCCCCAGTGTCCCCCACCCCCAACAGAACATGCATCTGTATACAGGGCAGTGAAGGGGATGTTATTGAGTATCAATGACCTTCTCTTGAACAGTGATAGCCTGATTCCCACCCTTCAATATCTTGCAACATTGGGCCCAATAACTTGATTTTATGGCCCGGCTTTTTAAGGGCTGCCATAGAGTTAATCAAACGGCGGAGAAATACTCGCCCGCCTCGGATAACAGTGGCAATCACAAATATCGGATCTAAGAGCTTCCAGCTTTTCTAAAGGTAATTGTAACATCATGCTGACCGAGTCAATCTCTACACCCAGAAATGTCATAACCTGAGCTGGACCATGTACCTTAGACCAATCAATAAGAAATCCTAGCTTTCTCAACAGGCTTATAAGATATGCTAGCATAGTGGAGCATTCCTCCTGAGTATCTGCACAAATGAAGAAGTCATCTAAGTAAACCACCAGATTATGGTGTCCGGCACAAGACATAATCCTACGAATGGCTTGTGTAATTCTATGAAAAATACCTGGACTTGCCTTTGCACCAAAGGGTAGCTTGGAATCATAGAAATAATTAGGTTCCCCATTAAAAAACCATTGGAGCCCTGTTATCATTTGACTATGTTCACTTATAGCTACAGATCTATAGGCTGATTTAAGGTCAACCTTAGCCATAAAACAAGCTGGGGTGAGCAGTCCAACTGCATCATCTATAGACTGAAACTTTTGTTTGTCCAGCTGTGTACAATAGTCATTAACTGCCTGTCCTGTTGGCCGGCTACAGTCATGGATAAGCCTGACACCCCCAGATGTTTTAGGGATAACCCCTATAGGGCTAATGATTAGGGGTTTAGTGGAAGTAGGGATGTAATTACCATTATCTATCTCTGTCTGAACTTGTTTTTAGGCCAACTTGTAAAGGGGGCTGTGGATAGATGCAGAGGGATGATTGGGAGCTTCACAAGGAATGGGGGATGAGTTTGGATCAACAATATCAAAATCATTATTAATACCATTTAGAATAAAGGATCTATCGGAATCATTTGAGGGGAGAAGCTCATCCCAGGCCTCATAGGACAGACCATGGGTGGGGCAGTTTAATGGCTATTTATCAGATTGATGGGAATGGGCAGGATGATTTTGCTGACACCCAGTGACCAAACAAATGTGAGCATATCTACAATTTGTCCTGTCACACCTAGAAACAGTATTGTACTTCCTACAAGTTCCCTGTTTCTCAGGTTTTTGCCCCTTTTGCTTATTGATGTAAGTTGGGGGAATAGATCTAGGTTGTTTAGGCCTTAGATATACTGTTTGGAGATGAGGTACATCAGTACCCCATCGAAACTGGTCTTCAGCCTGCAGCCTTCGATATTCCCTATCGAAAAACCAGACTGATGACTGCTCATAGCAGATCAAGAGCTGATAAATACGAGTAGTGTAGGATAAGTAGTCAAACATCCTTTCCCTAGAAAGGGCTTGATTTAATTTTCACTAACTTGTATAAGATGGCCAAGTTTGCCACTGACCACTGTGGAACCGAGATGGATTCTAATTTGGGCTTCGATGGACCTGCTTTAAAAACTAACTGGCCCCCTTCCCTGCCCTTTGCTGACCCCAGAACCTCCTCCAATATTTGGGCACCCCTTACATTAACAAAGTCAACAAAGTCTAGATAGGCTGCACCCTTACCTGTGGTAGCTGCTGCACGAAGATATATTTGAGGGTCTCTCCACGATGCCGATTCCCGAGGACAATTGTTTCCAGTAACTCTATCTTGGTCCTGGCTCATCTGCCCCAGTAGATTAGACACACTGTCCAAATAGCTGTTCACTGGCCCATGCTCACTTGATGGTGTGCCTGTGAGTCCTCTATCTCCTGATGCTGGCTGGTTTGTTGTGGTCAGCTCAGCTGATGTCTCACCTGTCAACAGGTGACATGCGAATGGCCCAGTGGGTTCCCCCTCCACTGAAGAATAGTGATTATATCCCATATTGGGAGCTTCATTGGAAGCCTGGGCTTGGATTCCACCAGGTCTGGCAACTTGTGAGAATGGGAATGTCTTAGCCACAGCTTTAAGCAAAAGCTTCTGCTGGCCAATGGGAATATTGGAGTTTGACAGATCCTTGGCCTCCAATAGGGCTAAGGCCTCCATGCACTGGAACCCTAGATCCAGCAGTAGGTTCGCTGTTCTTCCGGACTGATGTTGGACTGCTGCCCATTTTTTTACTTTATCTGCCTCCAGCTCTTCTTTGCTGACGGCCTCATTAATACTGCAGTCCTCATTCGAGTGTGACATTGTGAGATGCAGGTTAGGAAGTGTTTTCTGCCGTTAGGACAGTCAATATCCGGTCAGAGCTGGCATCTGGACCTTACACTCACATAGTGTTTTTGAGACTGTAACTGGGCAGGTCAGAGCACATGTACTTCACCCCTCTGCTAGGCTGCTATTGGCTGAAAATGCTGAGCCTATGAGATGATTGGCTAACCAAACAAATCCTCTTCCTCCAGCAGAGGGGTCCCCAAGGTCCCATTGCCCCCATCTTGACATACCATGCTTGGCTGAGCAAAGCAGGAAGCTGGAGGAGGATGAAAGGTGACCCATGGATGACCTAACAGGTGCATGTACTTGCCAGCCTGACATGAAAAACATTAACCCCATCCTATCTTATCAATATTGTATTAATTACTTAATACCTACGTTTACTGCAGATAGAATGATAAAAGTTGTAAAACTACTTTCTGAATCCAATTGAATCTATATAAATATATAACTCATTTATCAAATTGTACATGTATATGTTTACATTCAATAGAGTGAAGTAAAGTTTGGAGTAGATAACTTAATGAAGTTAGCATTATAAACAAGGCATCACAAACGATACAAATCCCCTCGCGTGCTAACACATTAACTCTGACGCAAAAGGGGGGGTGGGGTTATTTCAGGACATTGAAATAACATCAGTTGTCATTTGCACTGAACTGCAATAGACATGGATGGGCTTATTATCAGGCATGGGCTCATTGCCAGATAAATATGTATATATTGTTATGCATTCAACAGTATCTGGTTACGCATCACACTAGCAACTTCATTTCCTGATGGTTATTATAATTATGTGTGTATCTAAATGCATATATAAGCATTTTCCTTTGTTCAGAAGGTTTAATTGGCATAGTACATGATTATTTTCTTGGATGGAGTCCCATTCAAGAAAAATGCAGAATGCTTGACCCATATATGAAGTTTGGTCAGGATGCGTTCAAAAATGAAGTCGCCTTACAGCACTGACAAAGATTTTCTATAAATAGTAACGGTGACATTGGCCTTGACCTTGGCGCCCTAAAATACGAACTGGTTCGAGGTATTCCCATGCTGGACCCATATATGAAGTTTGGTCAGGATCCGTTCAGAAATGAAGTTGCAAGAGTGCCGACAAAGATTTTTTATAAATAGTAATGGTGACCTTGACCTTGGCACCCTGAAACATGAACTCGTTCGAGGTATTCCCATGCTGGACCCATATATGAAGTTTGGTCAGAATCCATTAAAAAATGAAGTCGCAAGAGCGCTGACAAAAAGTGAACATATGTACGTACGAACGGAATGCTATATCCCCTCCCCGACTTTCGTCCCGAGGGGATAATGAAAGCATTCAGAAACTGAAGACCAAATCATACAGGACCCACAGATGTGAGGACTCTTTTGTTTTAGTGGTAGGGGACTTTAATATCTCTACTGTGCCACTGATGATGCTGTACTCATTTACATTCTTGATAAAGCACACTCTAGCTGACAGAAATAAAATTCCAACTGAACTTAGAAAAGTAATACTTTATTCGTAATCTTTAAAAGTAAATAACAGATAGAATTACAATTACCTCATCACAAGGGAACAATTAGAAAAAAATGTTACACATTTATAAACTTCACCAGCCAAATGCTTATTAACATTGTAACAAAAGGAACATATGCCTGCTTCAACAAAACGATATTTCGAAATTGGCAAAACTTAAAATATGAATACAAGGAATAGGTGTGTTTACTGCTTTGATTTTATAATTGAAATTGTATGAGTTTAAGCATTATTGATCTGGAAGCAATTATTATCTTTAATCTTTTAAATCATACTGCTGGACATTTTTCCAAGGATGAATGTACAGTCTACTGAGTACCATTGTACTGTGTACCATTGTACTGTGTACCATTGTACTGTGTACCATTGAGAGAGGATGAAGGAGAGAATATGTCATTCACATACACGTCTCTAATATTCTATGCAGCAGTAATCCTCTAAAGTCTTCAAGTTCATTTCAAACTACTTGTACATTTCCATATCTCCATCACACCACCTGGATATAATCCAAATCTGCAATCCTTTAACTAGGCTTATACATTGTAATCGTACTATTTTTCAATATATAACTGCATGTCCTAATAATAACAATATACCAATTTTTCACCACTTTAGTTCAAATTGCAAATACAAATCTTTCTCATGTGTACAAAATCTTTTCTGTACAAAACAGTTAATCATTCTAATTCAATATACACCAGTAAAGCAAATGTTCAAACATTAAGAAATTAATTAGAGTATATGTATATATATTATTAAATGAAAAATGATACAAATTACTGAGAAAGTAAAGTTGCTGTTAAACCTTGTATTAAAGCCATTCAACTGCTGACTAGATTACATGTACATACTTTTACAAGAATGCAATTAATTTGAATTAAAACCCCACAAAATTTACTTTATTCTTAGTTTATAGGTCATCTCCACAAGTTTAGGACATCTAGATAGAACAGGTTTTAATACATGGACATGTCAATTACAATCCGCTACACATAGCACAATGAGCCAAACATCACAAGTGGGCACCACACACAGACTACATATTCACGAACGTAAGTTGCTTCATTTTTAATGTTGACAGATTGTTGTTAATGTAATAAAGGAAAAAATATTGTAAGAAATAGTTCGCTTTATGTCCTCAAAATAAATTAAAGGAACATAATATTTTGAAAAGTTAATTATTTCCTTATTATCTAACCACAAATTATAACATTTCTACACACATGGCAGCTTAATTGTATGAAAATACAGTGTGTATACAATATTGAGTTTCATATCCTTTATAATTCAGTGTGTTTGACTTGACAACCAACAACAGTTTCTATCTATATTCTCAATTAATATACCACTTTAGAAGAGAGGAAAACTAATCCTGATGACAGTCTATAATTTTGTTTTCATATTAGGATCATTTGTACATTCCATTGGGGAAGGTTGGCTCTCTTTATTGTGAGAACAAGGGGAATCATTTTCAGCATTATCTTCTTCTATCTTTTTTGACTTCATATCTTTCAATACTTCCTCAGAGCTGAGAGGAGGCTTCCTCTTGGCTGCTGGCTCTACATCTGTCCCAGCTGTAGCTGAAGGAGTTTTGGGTTGAGCTCCTCCTGCATTTCCTTCTGAAACTTTCTCTTCAGTTTCTTTTCCATCTTGTGTAGAATTTCTTTCTGCATCTTTTAATACTTTTCTAGTCACATGACTAGGTATGGTAGCATTCTCTTTCTTTTCTGGTGATTTCTTTGAATGTTTTTCCTCTTGATCTGATACTGAACCTGTTTTAAAAAGAAAAGCATCCACATGAAAATATATATTATGACAATAATCATCTTCAAGTTTTTTTTTCACAAAAAAAGTAATCGATACATATTTTTAAAGCTATGTATTGCCTTACCATCACCATTTCCTTTCTTCTCTAAGCTTGAAGGAACTGGGAAATATAACTGCATAAGTTCCTCATAAAGAACGACATCTTGGGGCATAAACAAACAGAAGATGATCCTGTCCACCTGTAAAAGTTAAGGTGAAACTCATTTGTGTTGTGATCATGAAGACACTCAGGTAAACAGAAAGTACTATCTGTCTCGACCCTATATGTATAGTGTCCACCAGGGGAGATACTTACCTCATTATGGGGATAATATATTATACAATGTAGAATGAAATATTATCATTCATAATTCCTTGCCAAGGACAATCATGTTACATGTATTTCTTATCAACAAAAAAAAATTAATGTGATTTTTTTTCATTCAAAAGTAAAAAATATCAAATAATCATGTGACTTTTTCAAGCAAACATCCTGTTGATTGTGATTATAGGAATTAAACATCCTATTGATTGTGATTTGCAAGTAAACATTCTGTTGATCATGATTAGTCACTAGTATTTACCAGAGCTACAACTTACATATACTAAATATAGTTCAATTCCACAGTATATGTACTTTAACTCTTTATTTGTGATGAGTGCCAGAGTGGTCAACTGATACTTGGCCCCAGCAACTGACTCCAACCTAATTACATACTGGTAGAATATCACAGGGTTTATACAGAGGCAGCAGACACTAGACATCACTATAGTTAATGTACCTGGTGATAAGAGCCAAGTCATTCCAAATGTGATTAGGCTAATCACAGTTTAACAAGTTTTTAATTACCAATAAAAACCATTTCTGGTAAAACTAACTTTACAAGACTTATGGAACTGTAGTCAGTCTCGCACACACAGGTTTTAGAGTAAAGGAGTAATGAGATTTTCACTAAACAAGTGTCTAATAATCACCATTTAACAACTGGGTCCTGGTGGTTATTAACAGGAAAGATTGATAAGACTGACACATGTAAGACATGTAGAAATTGGTACAAATCTTCACTGACTTCAAAGTATTGTGTTTTAGATTGATTAATGAATGTTTCAAAGCAATGTAGATAAGTACTCAGACTGAAAATTCTTATGTTTGTCAAACACTTAATTATCACTGCTTTTCAGGCCACTAATATACCTTATCTCCATTGTCCGAGTCTTCCAACCACTCTCTCATGGTAGATAAAACAACATCAGCTGCTTTATTGGAGGGATACCCTGTTAAACAGACCATTGGTAGATATCATAATCTCTACTGGAGGGGTAACATAACACAATGGTAGATATCATAATCTCTACTGGAGGGGTAACATAACACAATGGTAGATATCATAATCTCTACTGGAGGGGTAACATATCACAATGGTAGACATCTTAATCTCTACTGAAGGGGTAACATATCACAATGGTAGATATCATAATCTCTACTGAAGGGGTAACATAACACAGTAGTAGATATCATAATCTCTACTGGAGGGGTAACATAACACAGTGGTAGATATCTTAATCTCTACTGAAGGGGTAACATAACACAGTAGTAGATATTATAACCTCTACTGGAGGGGTAACATATCACCATGATAGATATCATAATCTCTACTGGAGGGTAACATAACACAATGGTAGATATCATAATCTCTACTGGAGGGGTAACATATCACAATGGTAGATATCATAATCTCTACTGGAGGGGAAAAACATAACACAATGGTAGATATCATAATCTCTACTGGAGGGGTAACATAACAGTGGTAGATATCATAATCTCTACTGGAGGGGTAACATATCACAATGGTAGATATCATAATCTCTACTGGAGGGGAAAAACATAACACAATGGTAGATATCATAATCTCTACTGGAGGGGTAACATAACACAGTGGTAGATATTATAACCTCTACTGGAGGGGTAACATAACACAGTGGTAGATATCTTAATCTCTACTGAAGGGGTAACATAGCACAGTGGTAGATATCATAATCTCTACTGGAGGGGAAAAACATAACACAATGGTAGATATCATAATCTCTACTGGAGGGGTAACATAACAGTGGTAGATATCTTAATCTCTACTGAAGGGGTAACATAACACAGTTGTAGATACCTTAATCTCTACTGAAGGGGTAACATAACACAGTGGTAGATATTGTAATCTCTACTGGAGGGGTAACATAACACAATGGAAGATATCATAACCTCTACTGAAGGGGTAACATATCACAATGGTAGATATCATAATCTCTACTGAAGGGGTAACATATCACAATGGTAGATATCATAATCTCTACTGAAGGGGTAACATAGCACAGTGGTAGATAACTAGATATCATAATCTCTACTGGAGGGGTAACATATCACAATGGTAGATATCTTAATCTCTACTGAAGGGGTAACATAAAACAGTGGTAGATATCATAACCTCTACTTGAGGGGTAACATAACACAATGGTAGATATCATAATCTCTACTGAAGGGGTAACATATCACAATGGTAGATATCATAATCTCTACTGGAGGGGTAACATATCACAATGGTAGATATTATAACCTCTACTGGAGTGGTAACATATCACCATGGTAGATATCATAATCTCTACTGGAGGGTAACATAACACACTGGTAGATATCTCAATCTCTACTGAAGGGGTATATAACACAATGGTAGATATCATAATCTCTACTGGAGGGGTAACATATCACCATGGTAGATATCATAATCTCTACTGGAGGGTAACATAACACAGTGGTAGATATCATAATCTCTACTGGAGGGGTAACATAACACAATGGTAGATATTGTAATCTCTACTGAATGGGTAACAACACAATGGTAGATATCATAATCTCTACTGGAGGAGTAACATATCACAATGGTAGATATCATAATCTCTACTGAAGGGGTAACATATCACAATGGTAGATATCATAATCTTTACTGGAGGGGTAACATATCACAACGGTAGATATCATAATCTCTACTGAAGGGGTAGTAACACAGTGATAGATATCATAATCTCTACTGGAGGGGTAGAGATTATGATAACACAATGGTAGATATCATAATCTCTACTAAAGGGGTAACATAACACAGTGGTAGATATCATAATCTCTACTGAAGGGGTAACATAACACAATGGTAGATATCTCAATAATTACTGGAGGGGTAACATAACACAGTGGTAGATATTGTAATCTCTACTGGAGGGGTAACATAACACAATGGAAGATATCATAACCTCTACTGAAGGGGTAACACAACACAATGGTAGATATCATAATCTCTACTGGAGGGGTAACATATCACAGTGGTAGATATCATATCCTATTCTTATTTTCTCAATTCTATCCTAAATGTAACTCACCATAAATTCCAGTAGAAATACAAGGAAAGGCCTGAAATAAACAAAATCAGAAACAATTATATATTTCATTTTACATAGATATGAATTGCTCTTCATTATTTGCATATTACTGTTTTGGATTGTACAGTATCTGTCTTATCCAGATCTTGTCTACCAGTATAGCCTGTCTTATCCAGATAATGTCTAACAGTATAGCCTGTCTTATCCAGATAATGTCTAACAGTATAGCCTGTCTTATCCAGATAATGTCTAACAGTATAGCCTGTCTTATCCAGATACTGTCTAACAGTATAGCCTGTCTTATCCAGATAATGTCTAACAGTATAGCCTGTCTAATCCAGATCTTGTCTAACAGTGTAGCCTGTCCAATCCAGATAATGTCTAACAGTATAGCCTGTCTAATCCAGATCTTGTATAACAGTGTAGCTTGTCTAATCCAGATCTTGTCTAACAGTATAGCCTGTCTAATCCAGATCTTGTCTAACAGTGTAGCCTGTCTAATCCAGATCCTGTCTTACAGTATAGCCTGTCTAATCCAGATCTTGTCTAACAGTATAGCTTGTCTAATCCAGATCTTGTCTAACAGTGTAGCCTGTCTAATCCAGATCCTGTCTTACAGTATAGCTTGTCTAATCAAGATCTTGTCTAACAGGGTAGCCTGTCAAATCCAGATACTGTCTAACAGTGTAGCCTGTCTAATCAAGATCCTGTCTTACAGTATAGCTTGTCTAATCCAGATCTTGTCTAACAGGGTAGCCTGTCAAATCCAGATAATGTCTAACAGTATAGCCTGTCTAATCCAGATCTTGTCTAACAGTATAGCCTGTCAAATCCAGATACTGTCTAACAGTATAGCCTGTCTAATCCAGATCTTGTCTAACAGTATAGCCTGTCTAATCCAGATCTTGTCTAACAGTGTAGCCTGTCTAATCCAGATAATGTCTAACAGTATAGCCTGTCTAATCCAGATAATGTCTAACAGTATAGCATGTCTAATCCAGATACTGTCTAACAGTATAACCTGTCTAATCCAGATCTTGTCTAACAGTGTAGCCTGTCTAATCCAGATCTTGTCTAACAGTGTAGCCTGTCAAATCCAGATACTGTCTAACTGTATAGCCTGTCTAATCCAGATCTTGTCTAACAGTATAGCCTGTCTAATCCAGATACTGTCTAACAGTATAGCCTGTCTAATCCAGATAGTGTCTAACAGTATAGCTTGTCTAATCCAGATAATGTCTAACAGTATAGCCTGTCTTATCCAGATAATGTCTAACAGTATAGTCTGTCTAATCCAGATCTTGTCTAACGGTATAGCCTGTCTAATCCAGATAATGTCTAACAGTATAGCCTGTCTAATCCAGATCTTGTATAACAGTGTAGCTTGTCTAATCCAGATCTTGTCTAACAGTATAGCCTGTCTAATCCAGATACTGTCTAACAGTATAGCCTGTCTAATCCAGATCTTGTCTAACAGGGTAGCCTGTCAAATCCAGATAATGTCTAACAGTATAGCCTGTCTAATCCAGATCTTGTCTAACAGTATAGCCTGTCTAATCCAGATCTTGTCTAACAGTGTAGCTTGTCTAATCCAGATACTGTCTAACAGTATAGCTTGTCTAATCCAGATAATGTCTAACAGTGTAGCCTGTCTAATCCAGATCTTGTCTAACGGTATAGCCTGTCTAATCCAGATAATGTCTAACAGTATAGCCTGTCTAATCCAGATCTTGTATAACAGTGTAGCTTGTCTAATCCAGATCTTGTCTAACAGTATAGCCTGTCTAATCCAGATACTGTCTAACAGTATAGCCTGTCTAATCCAGATACTGTCTAACAGTGTAGCCTGTCTAAACCAGATAATGTCTAACAGTATTATTATAGCCTGTCTAATCCAGATAATGTCTAACAGTATAGCCTGTCTAATCCAGATACTGTCTAACAGTGTAGCCTGTCTAATCCAGATAATGTCTAACAGTATTATTATAGCCTGTCTAATCCAGATAATGTCTAACAGTATAGTCTGTCTAATCCAGATAATGTCTAACAGTATAGCTTGTCTAATCCAGATAATGTCTAACAGTATAGCCTGTCTAATCCAGATCTTGTCTAACGGTGTAGCCTGTCTAATCCAGATACTGTCTAACAGTATAGTCTGTCTAATCCAGATAATGTCTAACAGTATAGCCTGTCTAATCTAGATAATGTCTAACAGTATAGCCTGTCTAATCCAGATAATGTCTAACAGTATAGCCTGTCTAATCCAGATCTTGTCTAACAGTGTAGCCTGTCTTATCCAGATACTGTCTAACAGTAAAGCCTGTTTAATCCAGATAGTGTCTAACAGTATAGCTTGTCTAATCCAGATAATGTCTAACAGTATAGCCTGTCTAATCCAGATCTTGTCTAACAGTGTAGCCTGTCAAATCCAGATAATGTCTAACAGTATAGCCTGTCCAATCCAGATAATGTCTAACAGTGTAGCCTGTCCAATCCAGATAATGTCTAACAGTATAGCCTGTCTAATCCAGATACTGTCTAACAGTGTAGCCTGTCTAATCCAGATACTGTCTAACAGTATTGTCTGTCTAATCCAGATAATGTCTAACAGTATAGGCTGTCTAATCTAGATAATGTCTAACAGTATAGCCTGTCTAATCCAGATAATGTCTAACAGTATAGCCTGTCTAATCCAGATCTTGTCTAACAGTGTAGCCTGTCTTATCCAGATAATGTCTAACAGTGTAGCCTGTCTAATCCAGATCTTGTCTAACAGTGTAGCCTGTCAAATCCAGATAATGTCTAACAGTGTAGCCTGTCTAATCCAGATCTTGTCTAACAGTTTAGCCTGTCTAATCCAGATAATGTCTAACAGTATAGCCTGTCTAATCCAGATAATGTCTAACGTTATAGCCTGTCTAATCCAGATCTTGTCTAACAGTGTAGCCTGTCAAATCCAGATAATGTCTAACAGTATGGTCTGTCTAATCCAGATACTGCCTAGCATTATAGCCTGTCTAATCCAGATCTTGTCTAACAGTATAGCCTGTCTAATCCAGATAATGTCTAACAGTATAGCCTGTCTAATCCAGATTTTGTCTAACAGTATAGCCTGTCTAACCCAGATAATGTCTAACAGTATTATTATAGCCTGTCTAATCCAGATAATGTCTAACAGTATAGCCTGTCTAATCCAGATTTTGTCTAACAGTATAGCCTGTCTAACCCAGATAATGTCTAACAGTATTATTATAGCCTGTCTAATCCAGATAATGTCTAACAGTATAGCCTGTCTAATCCAGATAATGTCTAACAGTATAGCTTGTCTAATCCAGATAATGTCTAACAGTATAGCCTGTCTAATCCAGATCTTGTCTAACAGTGTAGCCTGTCAAATCCAGATACTGTCTAACAGTATTATTATAGCCTGTCTAATCCAGATAATGTCTAACAGTATAGCCTGTCTAATTCAGATAATGTCTAACAGTATAGCCTGTCTAATCCAGATAATGTCGAACAGTATAGCCTGTCAAATCCAGATCTTGTATAACAGTGTAGCCTATCTAATCCTGATCCTGTCTATACTGGCTACGTTATTTGGTCTGAGCATTTTCTGTCTATAATCATGTTATACAATACTCTAGCTATCTGTCTGATCTGAACCTGGCCTTTTTCTGAAATTTTTGGGTTTTTTTTTTCATTCCTTGTACATAGTTCTTCTAACAACAATTTTTTTTTATTTCTGTCCCAACCAATTATCTTGGCAGTTGACAATCTAAATGTCCTACACAATTGTGGTATTTTTTTTTTTTATTATATTTTTTTTTTTTTTTCAAAATCAAGATGAAGGTCATATTGCCTTTAATATTGAGGTTAATTTCAGTGTTCTATCTGTGAATATGATCTTCAGTTTGAGATGGTAGAGGACTATAAACTGAAAAGAATGTCTTATACATTATAATCATGACCTACTTTACATTATTGGGTAATATAAGTATATATGTATACAGAAAGATAAAGCACTGTATCTTAGCACCACTATGACCATGTTTATTTTCTCTGTTTCAAACGAACACTACAAAACGTGACTGTGTAATACAGAGATCTGCTGATGCCCTATGAATTAAACTCCTGTATAAACCAACATAACATTTCAGTCTCCATGACATCTGGTTAAGATAGGTTATTTAATATATAAAATGTGATATTTAGATATAAAGGCTTCTTAACATCCATGAATAGTTTTCTTCTTTATTGTGGTCTAGATGTCGTCAACATGTTTCACCCACTAGGCGGCCATCATCAGGACAACTTTTACAAATTTCATATGTAACAGAGCGCATGATTAATTAAATTTAAATCACTGCCTCCGCTAGGGATCGAACCTGGGACCTCTGGCTTACTAGTCTTACGCTCAACTGATCGAGCTAAAGAGAAGATCTCCCTAGCCGAGCGGTATATTGCGGCTAGTATTTACCAGGGTTACACATATACACTTTTGAAGTATAAGATGGTTGTTATGTAAACATTGTGATGTTATGGATACACAACATTGTGACATCATAATTACCCTACAATTACTGTGATAGACCATGTTATTCTATAATCAGTCACACTGTATTTTGTTGACTGATTATATTAGCTTATAATAGTTTCTAAAACATGAAATGTCAATTGAATTAAAGTGCACAATATATATCTCCCATCATTTAAATGACTCTATCATACCACTGCCATATCTGTTTACAAAATACAAAATCAACAATTTTAATGAACAACATTTTCAAGGCGTTTTTTTTCCAGTAAATTTTTAAAAACATTAACTTACAATTGATCTCAATTTGTTGTCCACCATAAGATCCAGACATGTAGTATAACAACTCCTAAGTGCCTCTGGGTTCTCTCCGATTGGGCCAACAGTGTGGATGACATCTGATAGGACATGAAACAACACAACACATATACAATGTATATATTAAGGTGTTATACAGCACTTCCAAACTTTGATCATATCATTTCTTCTGAAGAAATCATGTTGAGCCGATTTCTCTTTTTTGAATTACAGACAGATTGTACGTTTTTACCAGCATTAACAGTTGTACAAAGTATTTTTTCTGGTACAATGAATTCAGCATACACATAATCTTAAAATGATATGAAATATACTCACACTTTGATGGAAGTTTAAAACCTACAAATCAAGAAATGTTTGTTAAAATTAAGAAAGTTTATGAACAACATATACATGTTGTATTATGTAACTCATACCAATGGATTACATCATATATTGGTTGAGAGCAATTACAATAAATATGGTCCAGAGCTATGAACTTCATGTACATTATGTGTGGTCCAGAGCTATAAACTGCATCACAAAACCCAGAGCTATGAGCTAAATCATACATGTCCAGGGCTATGAACTGCATCACCTATGGTCCAGAGCTATGAAATAAATCACACATGGTTCAGAGAGCAATTATGATAATTATGATCCAGAACTATGAATGTCATGTACAATATGTGTGGTCAAGGGCTAAGAACTACATCACACATGTTGTCCAGGGCTATAGACTACACATGCAATCCATCATCCAGAGCTATAAATTACATCATTATGTTAAACAAGTAACAAGTTACAGCAAGATGCAGTTCTGGTGTTCTTAAATGACAAAATCTCGTCTCTTCTAATTTATTTCTCCTCTTTTCAAAATTACACTGTATAATTATAGTGTCAAGATGAATAAACTCAGAAACTTCCTCATCCATTTTCAAATTGCAAATAACTACCGCCTATATTGTATTATGTTGTGTAATGTGCACCTGTGCCTTAATTATATACAAAAATATGAAATGATATATAATGATGTTGATTTCACCTAGCAAAGTATGAAAGACACACTATATACATGGGATACCAGCATGTCCTATCGTACACTGATGATACCAACCTCCAGTGATTTTGGCATCTCCTGTGTCACAGCCTCCCAATGTTCTACATTCTGTTACCAAACAACTTCCTGCAGCACTGTGGATAGCCCCATCAACTGAATCAAATGTGAATAAAAACAACTGCATTCAAAATGCTTCAGTCATGAGTTTCAGATATATTGTCTAGATATAGTTTCATTCAATAAATTTTGTTAAGGTTTACATTTTGTAAATTCTACATTGGAATAAGTATACACTTTATCACAAAATGTCTGACAACTCTAAAGGAATGTATAGAGAATATCTAACAGTGTCTTCAGTAATACCAAATATATTTCACTAGTGGGGCTAATATTTTGATATTTTTCACGAGTGCGCAGCACGAGTGAAAAATATCAAAATATTAGCCACGAGAGTGAAATATATTTGGTATCACTGAAGACACTGTTAGATATTCTGTTTATTACATTTTTTATTAAACGAAAAACCTACCCTGTATGCTAACTAGGCCTACAGCATAATTTGTAAACAAAAACAGTAGTTCCCCCTGTCCAGGTGCTGACATATATGTCAGGTTTTCTGATTGGTCAATGATTTTGGTATTTTTTAATCATTAATTTGATTGGTCAAATCAGCAAAAGTGATATTTTTCACTAGTGAAAAATATCACTTTTATAGAATGAATAATTTTTGATATTTCACTGGTAAAAATGTAATAAATTATGTTCTCTGTCACTTTTACACCCAATCACAGTGTGGCATACGTATTAACTGTACAGAAAATATACTAACTACATTTATTGTGTAACACTGATAATGATAACTTCTCCAATGTTATGATTTCATTTTATGCCTCTATACAATGCACCATTAGACTGCTACAAGAAAAATTGCTTATTTGTTGAAGTTTCTATTTTTGGTACATATCACTGAGATGTAATATATGACACCATCACTTTGTTTCCAGAATTTTAGGAGAAAAGCAATGGGGTCAGTCAGAGATAGCAAAACATTCCTTCTTCAACAAATAAAATTAAATCTGACCATCTGGTCAAACAAAATATGTTTTTGCTTCAAATCCACTGTATGATTGGCAGTGGTGATCAGATGATATTAAAGATCTGCTTTAATGAGCTAAAAGACTTACCACCACCTCCACCTAACAGTGAGTTATTGGCAGCATTGGCGATGCTGTCAATCTCTAACGCAGTGATGTCTCCACGCCACAACGTTAGCTTCTTGTTGAAAGTTTCATTTACTTCAGCCTTCCTTGTCAGTTTCCTGCTCCTCACTGAGGCAAAAAGTTGAAATATTTGCATTAACTTCAGACTGTACTCCATAAGTATACACAAGATCTACATATTGATTATATGTTAGTTAACATCACACTTTATTTGTTTGTGTATGCTTTCTTAACTAACTCTGTTTCTGTGAATGAGAATACTATATAAAACATAATATTGTCAGGGTCTCTAATTAACTCTAATATTCTCCCAGGACTGGTTACTTACATTTCCTTCGTAGCCTTTCCTCATTTGCTAAGAAAAATTCTTCCCATGTAGGAATGTCCGACAGTTCAAAGAACTTCTTGCATTTGTATACTTTTCTTTTGTCTGCTATAGACATATTCAAATATTTCTCTGAAACCCAAAAAGAATGAAGTATAACAAAATATCACAAAATATCACTGCTGCACAAAACAGAAAGTGAATATATACAACATTGTATGTGGTTACCATCAATACTGTTACTTTAACTACAAATTACAATATGACAAATATTTAATGACAGATTAGTTCCAATATACCTATATTCTACCCATTTTAACAACACTGCATTATATTCCAAAAATAAACATCATGAAGATCTTTGAATTTATTTATGAAACATTTTGTGATTGTATTGCTCTTAGCTAAGTTTGTATTATCATTATATATTAATAAACATCACAATTTTCTGTTGGAGCCTTTTTATTCTGTTCCCATCAAGTTTAATGTCATATTTTATTTATAGATAAGCTTTCCTCATAAACTCTGTGCGCAAAATGTTTGACCAAATTAAGAAGATGTGGTTAGAGTTCTGATGCATCCTTTAATTTCAAGTCTCTATGCATGTTTTATCAATGTCAGCAGACTCAAACTGAAATATTCCAACTTTGACATACATTGAACCTGTAAAGCCTCCTGTTTTAGCCTGGAACCTCCAGTTTATTAAAGTTAATCTGGCAATCTCCCATGTAAATTTTGACCTCCAACCAGAGACTTTTGAAGAGAATACCTAATTGTATACACTAACATATATGTTATATCCAGTATCTTTTCCTCTAACACTAAGTGAGGTTGTTATAGGATATTTAGCAACAAAAATATAATTAAAACTGAAAATCTCCAGTTCTGATATTCTTTTTCAAAAAGAGATCTCTTCAAAGACTGCACTGTTTGAAAGTATGTTTGGTGGATGTGATCTATTAAATAGAACTTACCTAAGTATTATTTTTATTCTATTTATAGATTATATTGCTAGTTGAACTCTTATAAGGTAACTACTTAATCATTATACATGTGTGTATGTGGTAATGTTCACTCTAATCCAGGTCCATCATTGACTAATATGAACAACAGACATTTCTTTGGATGATTTATCCCTTATCAATATAATATGTTAGAACACTTAGGAACAACATTGATACTATCCATGTGTTCCTTTATCATTAAATCATTATCATTAAATCATTATCAGATTCATTAATATTAATTATAACCTAAAAATACTAAAATTAAATTTAATAAAATCACTAACAACACACATGTTCCCCACAAAACAGTAACAATTTTGTTATGTGAAAAGTAATGGCTCCATTTATATCAGTAGACAAGTCAGTGGTACCATATAATAAAAGGTGTATAAAATAATCCAAGTACCAATGGTAGTATGAGAGGGAGTGCATGGGCATGTGTTTTTCTTTTACTATAGTAAATTATTTGTTACTATTTTATCACTATGCAACATTTTTATATATCCATATATTCATAATACCAGAAATCTACTGTACAGGAAATGACCAATATAGGCCTAGCCTATTGTCGGTAAACACACACTACATTCCTGTACTTGTCTGGTGCTTGTAACTCTTCCTACATTCAATATATTACTGTAATATATTCTAGGGCTGTCACGGGCACAAATTTTTTGCACCAGGTACTCGGTCTTTACACCCCGACCAGCACCCCACCCCGTTACCCGTTGGCTTTAGACTTGTAAATTGTAGCCCTGTACGGACGTTCAGAATAGAAAAAGAGAAGCCTTTGATATTATGAACATTGATTTGATTGTGTTAAATGAATTCTTTGAATAGTGAACAACTATAGTAGTTAGTACTATGTTAGTACAAAGTTTCGGGGTTCGGGTACACAATTTCAAACGGTGTCACGTCGTTTCGGTAACAAGTCGTTTCGGTACTTTTTCGGAAGTCGTTTTGGTAGAAGTCCGGGTCGTTTCGGGAGACATGAACAAGTCGTTTCGGTACTTTCAGTCAACATTATAATAAACACCTTAATTTTTTAATGCATAATTAACATAAATTAATCTGTTTTTAAAATGATTCATACTTAATATACAGTCAGTATAAACACCTAGTACGCTTCAGATATTTTGATTATGACAACAAATATATCGATAATACAAACAGCATTTGATGGTTCTTTTCTTTATGATCGTACCTAAAAACGTTATTATTTGGTTCATAATTTCAAATTTCTATTACAGAAGCATTACAATCAAAATCAAAATTGGTATGTAACAACCCATGCCCGAGAAATAAAGGCTTTCAATCCTTTTTTTTTGATTTCGTATTAGGTTTATTAACTCATTACGTATTCAAAATTGAGACACACATATATACATGTATGTACATGTAGGTATAGAATTAAATACGTGAAGTTGGAGAAATATATACCCGGTATGTAAAGGTATAGAAATACGTTAAGTTAGAGAAATATATACATTGAATAGGAATACGTAAAGTTAGAGAAATATATACATTTATAGAAATACGTTAAGTTAGAGAAATATATAGATAAATGTACATATAGATATAGAAATACTTAAAGTTAGAGTAATGTATGTTAAGGTATAGAAATACGCAAAGATAGAGAAATATATACATGTATAGAAACACGTAAAGATACAGAAATATTAAGAAAAAATAAAAGGCATTTTCGAAAGGGTTACCACATATACATTCAGCATTTTCTATCAGGTTAATAGGAGAATTCAAATATTATTATAATTTAAATATAGACGAAGAGTTGAATGTAAAAAAGATTAACTTGTATTAGAAAGCCTATAGTTAGGAATATCTGAAAAATCTAGAGTTCGATTATTTTTCATCTTAAACAGTAATTGAAGTTTTAACTCTCCCCTTCTACTCATGCCATTTCCTATAATTACAAAAATAGCTTAATCCAAAATGCTCCATTTATCCATATAATATATGTATTTTTTTTCTAATTGATTAAGTATAATTGAAGTCATTCCAACCATGTATAGGTCGTGTTTCTTATCCTTCCCGGTCCGGTTACAGCACAAATATGATGGTTGTAAGACGTTGGCCCAATGGTAGTGTCCAACGGTCGCATCTCATATTTGTTGTTGATTTTTAATATCGAGTTATGGATGGTATATTATGATTGTTTGATATTAATAAAAGAAAACTTAGTAAGAATTTTGCTGTTTTTGTGTTGATCATTTAACGTTATCACGTGGTAGTCTACAGTAAACGTTGTAAGGGACATTAACCCGAGTCGTGGTTATTAAGCATGATAACATTATATACCAATAACAGATTGTTGATGCAATTATAGTCACTTAAAAATGCAATGAAAACACAAAAATGATAGAATCTGCATTGTTTCATTAAGTACCGAAGCGTCCTACCGAAGTCCTGAAAAAATCTTGCATATGTACCAAAACGACCCAGAGACTTTTCGGGACTCCCGAAATGACTTGTTGCCGAAACGACTTGTTACCGAAACGACTAGCATTCTTTCAAACACAGGTACTCGTCACAACCTAATATTTTCTATGTCAAATTTAATACTTGTTTTTTTTTTATATTTGTTGTGTTGACAATGAAATATTTTGAAATGAAATAAGACTACAAATGTTAAAAGCTTTGCCAGAAGTACCTATTTATAAATATAAAACTATATATAACGTTATATACAGTATATGTCCCTGTGGTTACACAAATACCTTTTTCGATTTGAAATTTGTTGTTCCATTTCGACTCGTGTGATGACAACCTTTTCTGTTGAGGCGAGGTTCTTTCTGGGCTGCAAGTGGCTTTCGCTGCCTCGTCGTTCTTTTTATCTTCTGCTAATACTTTCCTCGTTACGTACCTATCCATACTAGTGAACGAAACTTGCTGAAGAGATGAAGTGGGTATCAGGAAAATGTTGCTGGGATTTCGAGACAATGTGCACTTCCCGAAATGAAACAAGTTACATAAGGTTTTCGAACCAAGTTGCATTCTATCTTCACTTTTACTCGTTAAATGTTAGAGTGTTTACAAGGAAAGAAGCATCTTTATGTCTGCCTGCAGTCTGCAGCACCCTTTTCGTACTTGAAAACGAAAGTTGGAATGAACAATTCAACTTCCGGAATGTTTAGGTGCGTTCGTTTCCTATCCATCAAAGCAGTACGTGCATAGAAAAATATTGTTGTATCTTGACGGACCTATAAATGTTACTGCAGGCCTTGAAAGTCTTTGGAAATGCTTGTCTGAAAACAACAACAAAATCACCATGACCGTCCTTATTCCATGAATGAACAAATCAAAACGAAAACGGTCCTAGTTCCGTCCTGGGTATGCATTGACTTTTATATTAGGAAATACAACCGAGCGTCACTTGAGCGTTTGAAAGAAATACAATAGTATCATAAGCGTTTCAGTGGCCTTTCTTAACGGATCAAGAACGGTCAGCTGTTAAGTTGTGATAAATACAATCTTTTCGTAAGTATACAGATGCATACAGCTACAGAGTTCCTTTGATGATATACACATATTTACACATTTGGTTGATGTAGCAAATAAATGTATAGTTGGTGCTAGATATCTACTGTACGATACTAAACTGTTGGCCTAACACGGGTGCAATTTTGCCACAACATAGGCACAGGGACATGTAACAATGTTTTGAGGAGCTCGAGAGTCTAATTCACATGAGATCGGTTTCCTGATTTTGAGAAATGTTTATCGTCAGCGAATAACTGCAACACTTATAAACGTTATAACACTTGGTAAAATCGGGGATATCGAAGTTTGCACTTTAATTTACATCAATACCCAAGATTTGAGGGTTTTTAAAGGTTTTGGAGGATTATCAGAATTTTTCCGGAGATTTTGCGATTGGTTTTAGAATGTATGTAGGATTTTAAGTTTTATGGTTATTCCACTAGTAATGTTCATTGCTCAAAATTACAAAACCGAACACATATGGTCTAGTATATACTACAATTAAATTAGAAGCTATATAGAGTAACCCCGAGAGAATTCTCTCTAGTGCCATCAGTTGAGCATAAGACTAGTAATTAATTTATATCATTAGATCCCTGGTGAGGGAAGTGATTTAAAATAAAGTAATCATATGCTTTGTTACTTTGGTGCCCATGTATATAAAGGGAGGGACGGTGGAAAACCTCAACCTTGCTCCACAAGCATTGCTGTTATCCCTGGAAAACTTAAGGAAGTGTCCTTTCCTGGAGAGGGAGTATGTAATCCTAGTAAATACTGGCTGCAATGTACTGCTTGGCTAGAGAAAGCTCTCTTGCTTGAGAGTTTGGGGGGGGGGGGGGACACAATTATAGCTTTGTAAAGTAAATTATCGCGTAACTGACATGGCCTGTTATACCATGTCATAAATATTGTAAGACACATACACATGTAATAACATTATAGATGTCACACATACTATAGCTATACAACATCACAGTAAACCTGCTGGTACATGATTGTCTCTGCAGAAAAAAATGTACAGTTTGAGTTAAAAATTTCCCTGCATGTATATAGAAATAAATTTAAAAGTTTTTAACTTAATTTTCATTGGTAAAAATGTTAGTGCTAAACAGAATCTTACACTTGTGGCTATATGTAATATGAAGTTTATTAAACTCATTAAATAATTGTTCATTTCACTCAGCAAAACGCTTTTAGTACATATCAAATAATTCTCATATAAGGAGGTAGTGATATGCTGTATAAATGCAAAGTAAAATCTGTATATCAAAGCATATACCAGCAAATGATACAACCTTATTACTATTTAAAAAATAAAGGTTGTACCCAATATCTGAAAGGAAAGCATCTGCTATGTGAAGTAATACTTTTATTTCAGCTCTATTGTTGACTGAGTTGAGGACCGTGTGGAATGCCTCACTGGTGACATGGTGATGATGACACAAAGCAGACTGTTATGTCTGTACTCTGTCCTCATCTTTCTGGGGTTCACCTGGTTCATCTCCACCTTTGGTAAGTCCTATTATATAAAACATATCAACAGGAAACAGATCTTGCTATATTAACATAAAGACATTGTTCCTGGGGTAAATTAAATTTACTGGTGTACAAGACTAATATTATATATGCATACCTTTGGCATATGAAAAAGATAGATGTTTCAACTGTACAATACCCTGTTATCTATTATGTTTTCAAGCTCTAGAAAATAAAGTGGGTTTTTTCTGTCTGTGCATACTAGAGATTAAATGTATATAGTATCAGTAATTTTAGTAATTGGTCTTTAAATATCTCATTGATTACAGAGTATTTTTGTAACAATGATGAGTTACTGGAGGTTAGGGAGAGACAGATAGACACATATAAACAACAAGTGACAGATAAAAACAGGGAGATAGAAAACATCCAGACTAAGATGCAAGAGTATGAGGAGAAAATACAGAGATTGTCTCACCTCCTGCAAATAAAGACTTGTAAACCTGTGGCTGGGGACAATGACCCCACCCTACCGACACTGTACCTGATTACACCTACATACTCACGTCTGGAGCAGAAGGCAGATCTCACCCGACTATCACACACACTTCTACATGTCCGAAATCTTCATTGGATTGTTGTTGAAGATTCCGAAGTGAAAACAAGGCTCGTCACCAACTTCTTAGCAAACTGTGGAATTCATAACACCCATTTGAACACTTTGACTCCTAAACAAGTGAAGCTAAAGGCTGGTGACCCACAGTGGCTGAAACCAAGAGGAGTTTTACAGAGAAATGCTGGACTGACCTGGATCAGAACAGCCTTAAATCCATCTAAAAATAAAGGAGTGGTGTACTTCGCTGATGACGATAACACTTACAGTCTAGAGCTGTTTGAGGAGGTAAGATAACACGGATATTGATTGACAATGTATCTACAGTCAGAGTGTGGAAGTATACAAGGTCAGATACATCAATATCAAGGGCTTCAGATTTACATTATGTCCAGCAATATGTGATAATTGTACATGTGTCACTTATTTGTTCAATATCGTCTACTTTGTATGTTTTCCAGATTTTGTAAGTAAGATGCCCTACTATATGTAGAGTTATGTGTTTTGGTATCTTCTCATGAAGAAGATTGTCAAGAACATATCATCTTTGTACCTTCGCTTACCAAACTTGATTTACTAACGTATTTTGACAAGGTGAAGTACATTAGATAATGGGCCCCACTTCATATACAGTATAGAGTTATATGACTCTTTCCTCTTTTTAAAAACGAGTGAATTGTATGGATCATTGACTCTGGTTGTTTCACCTAAACTATCAACTTGTTTACTATATTTCATTGTTAAATATTGTACATTGTCAACTTTCAGGAAGGCTTTAAAAATTGATTACCAAAATTGATAAAGATGTCTTTTACAAAATGTTTTTACATGAAAAAACAAAAATATGTGTTATACGAACTTCGAAAAGTAAAACATTATAAAGTATATGAAATAAATATGTTTTTATTTGTGACAGATGCGCCAGACACAGAAGGTGTCAGTCTGGCCTGTAGGTATAGTGGGAGGCCTGAGGTTTGAGAGTCCTATGGTACAGAATGGAAGTGTAAGTATACCGTGATTATCTGTAGTAGTAAAGTTGGTGAATATGACCTTGGGTTTTATCAGAATGGTTAATTCATCATTCATCCTTCCCTAGTAAAGTCATTTCTTATTGGGTGTTGATTTAATATACTTGCTTGTCATCTGTCAGTTGTAGTATGTACTGCCTCAAATAATTTTGTACTTTGTTTGGTACATAAATGAGATACCCAGTTGGATTGAGGAAGATATCCAGTTTTATTGTTTTAAGATAAACTGTCAGAGATGAGATACCCCTTCCGATTGTTTTAACATCAACTTTCCATGGCATTCTGAGATGAGATAACATTAAGATTGTTTAACATGAATTGTCTGTAACATTCAGAGATGAGATATCCAGTTTTCTGTACTCATCATTACTAGAATAGCTATATTTAAAATGTTTTGCTTTCTTGTAACAGGTGATTGGCTGGCATACCTTCTGGAAGCCTGAGAGAACTTTTGCCCTTGATATGGCAGGTTTTGCAGTTAATTTAGCCATTATATTTAGTCATTCCAATGCAGTGTTTTCCAACAACGTTCCCAGAGGTTACTTGGAAAACTCATTATTGCTGCAGCTGGGTGTGAAACTCAAAGACTTGGAACCAAGAGCAGAGAATTGTAATAAGGTACTATTTCTTGATATTTAACCAAAAGCAATGGTTCAGATGGGTTTTTGCTCATTATGCTATATTTTTTTGTGGGAGAGGGGGGTGTTGTTCAGGCAGATTTTGAGCTTAAGCTGCAACTCATTCAATATTTTTTTTTTGTTAAATATAACAACTTTATGAACTCTGATCAGTGTTTAAGACAATAAAAAGGGAAAAAAAACAACCCTGAAAAACATGTTTTTATAATGAATCGTGAGTCAAAAAAGTGAAATGCAATTCAGAATCGAGAGCCAAAAAGGGGTTCATGACTCATTGAGACACGTGATTCAATGGAGTTTTTGTTTTTCAAATTGTGTATGAATGAGGTTATTGATGGCATCGTGAATTGTGAAATTTTCATGTGATTCTGTTCTCAGGTTCTTGTTTGGCATACACGGACAGAGAAGACAAAGACAAAAAACGAGAAAATAACACCTAGTGATATCAATATAGAGGTTTGATATCTGTGATAAGTGTGATGTTTTCAGTGATGCGTGACAACAGAAGATATTATCCCAGACAACTTTTGTTGTCACCTATTACATCTCGGGATGTTGTTTATGACAACAGTAATGAGGTCATCTAACAAATGATGATGTTCCTTTCGACAACTGGTGATGTTCGGCGTTACATAGGATAACTAGTGATATTATTCATGAAAACAGGTGTTGTTATTCGTGAGAACTGGTGATGATTTTAGAGACAACTTGCGATGTTTTGCAATGAAATATTACAATACATTCCAATCTAGGAAAGGCATCATTTTCTGTTGATGTTTTACATGATTGAAAACATACATGTGCATCAAGATTAGTTAGCCTGTCAACTAAGGTCAGTGTTAAAACACAGGTAACGTAGAAATCATTCTGTCTTGTTGAAGAAACAAGTTTGTTTTTTGTGGTTGTTACAAATTGTTGAATCAATTATGGAACATCCATTTTACCATTGTCAGATACCTAAGGTTGTTTGCACTATGCTACGCTACACTTATCAAGTGTGGATCAGCTCAGGCTACGCTACACTTATCAACTGTGGGTCAGCTCAGTTGAAAAGTCTTGTTTCGCTTGAGACAATCTGATTGGCCCTGTTACATTTTTCTATCATAACTTAAGCCAATGAGGCCGACTCACAGGTGATAAGTGTACTATAGCATAATGCAATCAGCAATGGGTATCATGCCGTTTACAAACATGATGTTTGGATATATTTGTTATATTTACCTTAAAAATAATTAAGCAGAAATAACATTTTTAATATTTCACCAATCATTGTGATAATTCTTCAGCTTTATATTACCGTATTTATCTGGCAATAAGCCCACCCATATTTGCTTTATTTACATAAAAATGCTAACAAATGCTAGATTATTGTCCTGAAATAAGAATCCCACTCAATTCACCTCCCCCCTCTCCCATCCCCCCACCCCACTCCCACCTACATTTAGTCAAAGTATATATGTTGCCCCCAATGGGCTTATTTCAAGATAAATACGGTACAACATTATTAAATGTGAAAAGGAGCCGGTTATAGATAGCTTTAATGCTTAATCATTTTGATCATGTGATAACTTGGTTATTCAGTAGTGGAGAAGGCATAATTAAACCCCGAAATGTTGAGAATTATTAGAAGGATTTGTGCAATGGCCTCAAGGTGCTGCTTCAAATACTGGTACATATGTATATTTAATCATTAATCAAAGTAGTTGAAGTCCTAGTCTAATTGGAATGGTTCTTTCTTTAGATGTTATTCCACTCATATTGAGCACATTTCCAGCATTATTTATGTGTTGTTGTGTGTTGACGATGATACATGGTCAAACACTATATACTGTTGCAATAATCAGTTAGATTACTTACAATTCTAGTGAAATGTTGTTTATATGAAAACAAAATATAATCAAATAACAAGGAAAGCTTATATATACTATATATACATGTATATAGGGGGTCCATTTACTTACAACATTCATAAGAACAGATATATGCAAAATTACTCATGATCTGGACCCCAATTGTTAAATGAATTTCAAATTTTACTTTCAGTTCTGTAGTTTATTTTATGCAGAGATTGTAACCAGGATTTCAATATCTATGTTATTCACATTAATATCCCAGTATGACCACAATACATTGGCTCTGAACCTATTGTTTAACCTCCATTATATAAGCTTTTCCTAATTCTAGTCATTGTACAAATGGGTTTGTTTTATGTTATATTGTGGATGTTTTTTATCCCTGGTTGCTTTCAGAATCTCAGTTTGCGTGAAGCTACAAAATATTTACACTTTTCAAGAATTATATGTATTTGAAACATTAGTGACCATATCATATTTCTCAATTTCTCATAAATCAATGTGCATGCATTATTATATAGTTCATGAATGAAAGAGATACCTTGAAGAATATTATAGCACAGGTATGAAAGACTAACCTTGTAAATGTACATGGAAATTAATTAATTTGAATTACCTCTGTGATTTCTCTATATTGCAGGGATTGAGATTATATCAAAAGAACATTTAGCTTCGACTGAAATATATATTTATATCAAATGTTCATTATAACCCTATCAGACAAGACTGTATAGTTTGTGTTCATTGATTATATGATTCTTCACGAAACTGATTCCCAGCCACAAACAAGTCAAATGTCCGTCCGCCATTGATGGGGATGCAATAAGCTATATCTATACATTATGTATAACAAAGATCCAATTCTTGATTAGCTACCTAAAACTTGCATGCATTTGTGGGCAGTGACAGATAGGAACATTTACCTGGATACATTATCACAATATATCTTAGCAAAAATTGAGTGTTTTTCTTTACTTACATTTCCACATATCCACTCAACATGAATGCAGCATCAGCATATTCGTGTACTTTTTTATGTGTAATGTATAGAGATTACATGATCATAGTATTTTCATTTTTACAATTTACACATTCACGTTTCAGTTTTTAGAGTAGTGCAAGCCATTCACATGTTTATTAACATGTCATCTAGTGTGAAAGGATCCTGGTACTATGATTATGATATACATGTATATTGTTCATTAGATATTTTTGTCCTTGCTTAATTTTACCTTTTTTGATAATTTCTGAAATGAAAATCACTCTCCTGTGAGTCTATGTTTAAACTATATGGGTCATTGAGGTCAGACAGGAACGCTGGGAACTCTCTACCTGATAATTAATGGAACAACTTAAGCTTGTCTTGGGTAGTTACCTTGCAAATTCAGAGATACTTTTATATCAAATGAAAACTCCATATTTCGTCTGCAGTTCATAAACAGGGATGCTTAAGACAAACTATTTGTTTTGAAAAGAAAATACCTCATTTGTAAAGTAAAACAAAATTATCTTAATGATTAAGCTTTAAAGATATGGTGGTGTTGTTGTTCATGTACATATAATGTAGTTTATTTATAATCAACACAGTACAACTATGACAGTGAATTCAAATTTTTAACCTTCAGACCAACAACACATAGTGCATATGATAGATTGTGTTAATAATTAGATATAACATAGTAACACAAATGACAAAGCAAGAAATACCAGCAGCTTATACCACTGCACCACATCCACATCTGAATGTAGTTCATTTACGTATATTGCATGGTGTTTTGTTCAGCATTTTCACATAAAAACAAACAAAAAATTATAAATCAAGGAAAAGATACATGTTTATAACCTAAATCAGGTAGGTAGAAATTGTGTAATTGCACTCAATTTATTCAAGTTTTTAATCGAAATAATTGAACAATGATCTTATACTGTATGTATATTTACATGTCGTCCGTGATCAAAGTTGGAATTCAGGTGAGAAAATAATGACAGCACAAATAAAGATTTTACTATTTACCCACTACCTCAGAAAATTTTCTTTCCTCCACATTGAGAATTTATAGAAACATCACATTGTAATCAAACACTACAACATGCCTGTCACTTTGTTGATTGGCAGTTAAATTACACAGCTGGGTGTAGGATTGTTCAGGTATATAAATGGATTATTTACAAACAGAAAATCCAAAAGAATAAACAAATATTGATATTAAGAAATCCATTATTAGCTCACCTGGTCCGAAGGACCAAGGTGAGCTTATGCCATACCGTAGCGTCCGTCGTCCGTCCGTCAACAATTGACTTCTTCTTCAAAACCACAGATCAGAATTTGACCAAATTTGGTCAGAAGCATCCCTATGGGGTGGGGACTCAAAATTGTACAAATGGTGGGGCTGACTCCCCAGGGGTCTGAGGGGCAGGGCCAAAAGGGGTCAATTTGGCTCTATTAATATAAATGACTTCTTCTTTGAAACCAAGCAAAGGATATTGCTCATATTTGCCTGGTAGCATCACTATGGGATGAGGATTCAAAATTGTACAAATTACAGGGCTGACCCCCCAGGGGCCTGAGGGGTGGGGCCAAATGTGGTCAATTGGGCTATATTGATATAAGCGACTTCTTCTTTGAAACCGGCAATGGATATTGCTCATATTTGCCTGGTTGCATCACTATGGGTACTCCTATAACATAAGAGGCCGCTGGTCGGCTCTTTTTCTATCGGATATTATTTTGCCGACTGCGACGGCGCCTGTCAAAAGTATCTCGCCGTGTAAAACCTCTAACATTGTTGGAGTACACTATGGGGTGCGGATTCAAAATTGTACAAATGGTGAGGCTGACCCTTCTGGGGCCTGAGGGGCGGGGCCAAGAGTCAATTTGGCTAAATTGGTATGAACAACTTCTCTGAAACCAAGCTCATATTTGCCTGGTAGCAATCCCCTGGGGTAGGGATTCAAAATTGTACAAATGACCCCCGGGGAGCTAAGAGGCGGGGCCAAAAGGGGTAATTTTGGCAGAATTTATATCAACAACTTTTTCTCTGAAAGTAAGCAATGGATATCTCTAATATTTGACTGGTAGCATTCCCTTGGGTTAAGTATTCAAAATTGTACAAATGACGGGGTTGACACAAGTCAATTTCATTTCATGGATTAATGCATTTTTTGGCATACCCAGGTTCACATATAAAATGCCTAAAATGATATATTGACATAGCAATACCAGTGACAAATATCATCATTCTTGTTTCATATCTCATGAAATCCAGGTGAGCAATACAGGCCCTCTGGGCCTCTTGTGTTTACTTTTATAGTTATTTTGTTTACATACAAATCTTTGTGTCTTTTCCATTAATTTTCACAACTATGCCACAAAATGCCAAAATAACCATTTTTCAGTTATCAAAAGAATAAATGTATACAAATTAGTGGGATAAAACTACGTGTGAGAGAAATTCAAGTCTGATGGTGCTGTTTTTAACTATATTAGGAACCAGATTTTCAAAATGTCCTTTTTTTTTTATAGATTTTATAGACATGGAATTGCCATAGTCAATATGCCTGTTATGGAGTGCTAAACTGTATTTTGATGAATTGTTGTTTCTATTGGGTAATATTACAAATATTGTAATTTATCCCTTGTTAAACTTACAGACTTGCTTACTTCATACACTTAATATTTTATTCTAGAAAACAGCATTGTTGTACAAACTGAACACTTCATACTAAATAAGGAAGACAAATATTGCTAAAAAATACCAATGTTTATATTTCATAAAACCAAAATAAAGATTAATTACTGGTACAGGAGACAATATAACTGGGGTACATGTTGGAGGGGATAGGGTCTCCATCATTTGAAATATACTATAATTTCCAGAATTCTTGAAATTTGATATGAAACAAGGTCATCTAAAGGAAATTGCAGTAAGTTTTTATCAAATAATTTTCCTTTTTATCGAATGTTTTTCCTGTATGGAATAGCAATACATTTTCAAGTTCAGCAAATTTACTCTTAAGAATCAGCTCTACAAATTAAATTATATGATATTATGACTTTTCTTTTTACAGAAAATCACATTTTGAAACAATTCCACTGTTAATTTATCTAGACTATTAATTAGGTATGATTTTTACGACAAGTGTCTGTGTTTTTAATTTGTGTATAACTGTTACGTTTTAATCTTTGTGACCTTGAGAGGCATATTTTGTAGTTTATATTCATGACACTCTTGAGCTTAGTACACATATTTATTGTATGCATCCATTTTATATGTAGATTTTAATTTTTATGAACTTGTTTAGTAAATTTGGATTGACATCAACTTTGTACAGTAGAACACTGTTTACCTTGCTCTGGGGTCATTGAAAATTCGGATTTGTGTCATTCGGATATGCAGCATTCTACTTACATTGTGTCTGTCAATCATATATTGATGTCATTTGATGTTTTGTCAATGTGTGTACTAAGGCCGTTTCCGTTTTTGCAGTCCAAATGGTTGAACCAGTTGGACCGGTGTTGTTCATTTATGAAATTAAGACAGACCTGGTGATTTTATATTAATCTTAGACGAGCTTTGACAAAGACTTCCAAAGCCTGTATTAACATTTGCAGGTCCGTCAAGATATATGTTTAAAATATTGCATTTAAGAACTGACAAACAGGTTTGTCCGTATAAACGACAACAGGTCCTAGGTAATACCTGTTGATTGTTAACAGTTTCCCTACTGTTTAAAGCTTTAATGTGGTTTAGATATAGTGGCTTCCATTGAATTAAAAGGGCTTTATGATAATATGTATAGAATGTATGTGATTTTGAAATGTATAGACATGGACTTGCATGTATATCTTAATCTGTGGTATATAGATAACATTGAGGGAGAGTCTGATAAGGAAGATTATACTATAATGTTATATACAGTTCTCTGTGCCATTCACAAATACATCGAAATGTGTCGAGGATATATATATATATGTTGGAGTGTGAGATAATGATGTTGATATAATGTTAAAGCTTGGAAGAATAAGAATACTAATGTTGTACACTTTCATTTATCCTGAGGAGGATTTACTGTTTAACTGGTTTTGATTTTCATACACGATCAAAATTTATAAGCAATCTATCATGCTAAGATTCGAGCAGTTACAAGTTTTTGTAAAAAAAAAAAAAAAAAAAATGAAATCAACATATTATCCAAATATGTATGATAATTGAAATTTGTTGATTTTTGAAATGACAGATGAAAATGTTAATTCTAAAAATGATTATTGCTATGCCAGGCACATGTGAACGCAAACACCAAGTGTTACTGCATGTCCTAGAAATTTTACCTCTCTTTATACTTTTTGGATGATACCTTAAGACCTGCTCCACCTATTTTCCCAATGATGACATCCTTGTTAATGATATTAACAGTCAACACACACACATTTTTTATGTTGACATTAACAGTCAACACACACACATTTTTTATGTTGACTGACTACGCACATAAGACATTGAAGTGATATACTATTATAAATACAGATCCTATGTTAGAGATTGTTTTGTGATTAGTTTTTTTTATATGACTTGGGAATCATGTACACTGTATATAGATATATATACACTGCCATCAATCAATGATTATGATATTGTGCATTCCCATTTTTGTCTGATAACTTCTTATCATAATGCTTTTATTGTCTATCAATAGACTATATTTACAAATGCTTAAATGCAACATTTCTAAAATATTACGTCTTTTCGGAAATTTTGTTAAATTGAGATCATTCTATGTGTGCAAAAATAACATGATTTTTGAAAGAATGAATCATAGAGTGTAATGTTATAGTACATTTTTAGAAATAAAATTGTTTTTACGCATTTTTGGAATATCTTGGAATATACCAATAGGTCCCTCCCTTGACCATCCCTGAAACATTAAGGAGATTGGTTATTTTCATAAAAAATGACCAATTAATAATCTTAAATAAAATGCAAAGTTAAAGTTCATATGCACTTATAATAATTCCACAACTCAAAAGATAGTGTAAAGTTTTTGATGGGTGGCAGTGTATACACTTATAATATTCTGTTTGTGTGATATTATTTGGATCTTGTACTCAGATGTTTAGGATATTTTATTTTTAATGATTTTTCATGTGGTGAATACATTGTATTTATGTGGGATGATATTTTTGCAATGGGAATACATACACATATATAAATATTGTTATTTCATACTGTTCTTGAATAGCTATGCAGCTAGAACAGTCAACATTTCAAGATATTTGATTTCAATAACATCAGACTTCAGCACTGTCTTCGTCTTGTGATTGTCATGTATCCATTCCAATCTTTAACACAGGCAGCTGGCTAGCTTCTGTTGTGGGAAGCCATTTATTCAGAAGTGTCCAAAATGGTAAATGCTTTTCTCCTCTGTTTCCTTAAATTGTTCCTTGACTGATGTCACTGATGTGGACTTTTTCCCCTAAGTGTTCCCCGACTGATGTCCTCTTGATGTTAAGTGTTTCCTCTAAGTGTCCCCTGTCTGATGTCCTCCTGATGTTGATTGTTTCCTTTAAGTGTTCCCTGTCTGATGTCCTCCTGCTGTTGATTGTTTCCTTTAAGTGTTCCCTGTCTGATGTCCTCCTGATGTTGATTGTTTCCTTTAAGTGTTCCCTGTCTGATGTCCTGATGTTGACTGTTTCCCCTTTGTGTCCCCCGACTGATATCCTCCTGATGTTGCCAGTTTCCTCTAAGTGTTCCCCAACTGATGTCAACTGTTTCCCCTTTGTGTTCCCCAACTGATGTCATCTTGATGTTGACTGTTTCTCCTTTTGTGTTCCCCGACTGATGTCCTCCTGATGTCGACTGTTTCTCCTTTTGTGTTCCCCGACTGATGTCACTAATGTTGACTGTTTCTCCTTTTGTATCCCCTGCCTGATGTCACTGATGTCGACTGTTTCCTCTAAGTGTTCCCCGACTGATGTCACTGATGTCGACTGTTTCCTCTAAGTGTTCCCCGGCTGATGTCACTGATGTTGACCGTTTCCTCTAAGTGTTCCTCGACTGATGTCACTAATGTTCACTGTTTCCTCTAAGTGTTCCCTGTCTGATGTCACTGATGTTGACTGTTTCCTCTAAGTGTTCCCTGTCTGATGTCACTGATGTTGACTCTTTTCCTTTAAGTGTTCCCTGTCTGATGTCACTGATGTTGACTGTTTCCTCTTAGTGTTCCCCGACTGATGTCACTGATGTTGACTCTTTTCCTTTAAGTGTTCCCTGTCTGATGTCACTGATGTCGACTGTTTCCTCTAAGTGTTCCCTGTCTGATGTCACTGATGTTGACTGTTTCCTCTTAGTGTTCCCTGTCTGATGTCACTGATGTCGACTGTTTCCTCTAAGTGTTCCTCGACTGATGTCACTGATGTTGACTGTTTCCTCTTAGTGTTCCCCGACTGATGTCACTGATGTTGACTCTTTTCCTTTAAGTGTTCCTTGACTGCTGCCATTGTTTCACTTCTAGCGATGTCTTGTTTCACTGATTATCGTGGTTTCCTTTTTACAATACCTGCTTAAGAATGCGTCTATAGCATTATGTATCCTGAAATCAACATGTCAATATATTATTCATGAAGTTGTAGATTCTTTCATAGATATAAAACACACGTTCCCTGGATACGACACAAGGTGACATCCCTGTAGATAAATTAATCATAGGGTAAATTGTTCCACAATGATACAAAATATAGGTCAGCATGAATCTGACAGTTATAACTTATACATCAGTTGATGAATGAGAATTATATTCCTAATCAACTAAATATTTTGCTCAGTTTTCTCTGATGAGAAATCATATTTTATATATCTTCATCGTAAGCTTGTTTTGGGGGTACCTGTGGTGTATAAGAAGCTAAGGAAAGTGTTTAGTGTTAACTTATCTGGAATATTTGTTACGTTTTAGCGTTGAATTTTATGTCTTTTATGATACTGCATTTTTATAGTCATGAAATATTGTCAATACTGGCATCTGGGTTGTTGTGTGTTGCCATATAGGCCATCGTCGATAGCCACGGTTGATTGCACTACGCTACCATATCAGTGTAGCGAGCGTAGGCGTAGTGCAATCGAAGTGTAGCGTAGTCCAATCAACCGTGGCTATCGAAGAAGCCCATAAGCATGTGATATGTTGTCAAAAAATAAATTTGAAGTTTGGCAAAAAATCGGCAATACATACATGTATATCATTGTTTTGTTATTTGGTTTTAAAAATTGAATTTGTCATAGATATGATTGATGTTGAAGAGAAATTACATCATTTCTGATTTTCGTCTTATGATTAGTGCATGCAATGACCCAGGCGCATGTGGTTTTAAATGGAGGAAAACAATAAATATATAAACATTTGATATTGAATTGTGTTTTTACTGGAAAAAGAAGATCATTGACCCCAAGGACAATATGTACGTCCCTGTTGACATTGAGCATTTAAATACCAATACGACTTTCCTAGCGATCTGTTGAATACGAGTCATGCAGGACACGGGGGGGCCTGCAGTACGAATATTCGGCCGGGTATAAATTGGTCCCCAAAATGCTCCCCGGCACTATCGATAAGCCTTTATTGCCCTAAAATGCATAAATATGTCATTACTGCACTTGAATACAAACGTTCATCAGTATGATACATGTTTGCCAGTACAGCATGTCCCAAACTACATCATATATCAATTTTAACGGTTTGTTTGTGAGACACTTGTCATGTCCTGAAACGTAAATGACGTCACGTGTAGTGTAGGACATTTCTCTATCTATTACATACAGGAATGTATTTGTAATAAATCGTAACCTGAAGTGGCCGAGGAACTATTTTTGCGAAATTATACTGAAATAACGATATTTTGACACTATTTCAACATGCAATGATTTACTACAATGGCGTGTATGGGACCCAATCGTAGCTCTGCTCTGATGTATAAAATTTGCATTTTATGTTTGAACTCATATAACACACGTGTGTGTCTGAGTGATCAATAAAAACCTGATTCTAAAATCTGACGACGCCGGTGATAAAAAAATCCGCCGGCTTGAGTAACGACATAGCTGCTATAGAACTCGATAATTTTGAGGCGTTTCATATATACCGCGAGTGTCTCATAAGTCAAATTGGCTGGATGTCAATATAATTTTAGTGCAACTTGTAAAGTTTTTATGACTTCTACTGTATTTTATATATCTGTAATATTGACATGTGACACGTTAATAAAATATTTTGTATTGTATTGTATTGTATTATTTGGAAGAGAGAAAAAAACGCTTCGGCCTCAGGTTTTGTCCAATAAGTTCGGTAATCTACAATGTAAGAAAACGTAATATAATCCTTTGAAAAGAACACATATAAACCGAAATTAATTTTAAAACGCAACACAAGCTATATTTTCCTGTAAGTGTGGTAGCACAACTTCCATATTTCCAGAAGAAACATTGATTTCCGTTTTTCGTACAGATCCCTATAATATCCCCTTTACCCACAGTTCACTGTCTTGGTTTTCACTAATAACCACATTTTCCATTGCCTGAGTGATTGGGATTGAGTGATGAAAATTACTCTATCACTGTCTGAAGATATTTTTTTGAAAATAAACCCACTGCATATAGTTTGACCTTCACCTCACCTGTCCAATAACTTCTCAATAGAGTGGACGTGCATGATTGCACCTATCTGCATGGCTACTATCACCTATCGCTATGTTTTAAGTTAGATATTAACCGAAAACTGTCCAAATAACATAAGTGTGAGAAAAAATCTCGGCCCTACATGCCTCGATTTGGCCTCACACTTATTGAACAGTTTTAGGTTAATGTCCGTAACAGAATAACAGAAAACCATCCCGGCACCACACATGGAGCAAGTCGACTGGTGTAATTAAGTCGGATACATTGATAAATATAGACACGAAACCACAAAGTCCTTGAAGTATTATGCTTTCATTGTTGACTCGAGAAAAAAGATTATAAATGAGTGTAACAATGAACCACGATCGACAAGGTAGCATACATGATTCCCCCAAATACGCCAATACCTATTGGAATCGTTTACGTGTACGTGCACTTGACGTCGCCAGGGAACAACACTAAATTAATTGCCATCATGCACATGGACTTGACACGAATTCCCAGCCCACGGTCCATATATATACATATGTTTAAAAACTATAATACATATGATATGGACCGTGGCACGTGCTGGGTTTGAACTTCGTGCCGATGGCCCTGTGCCTGCCGTGGACTTCAACATTAACCATAGGGAAGAAAAATGCTGGTGACATACATGTATATTTATATATAATGTAAACTTTCCTCACCAAAATACATAAAAATGTGGAAATGTGATAATTAAGAAAGGAGCTGTCAATTGAAATTAATTTACCGCTTAAAATGTACAACTCTGCAAACTGCGAACTGATGATAAAATCAAAGAAATAAAAGTTTGTATATATATTGTTGGTCAAAAACAGCGAGTAAATTCATGGACAAGATTAAAATTCTAAAAATGGGTGATGTTTAGTGAAGAAAATGAATGAAAAATACTGCTCAATAAATTGCAACCTTGGCTTTCAATGTATCTACGCTACATGAGTGGTGTTCATGTGCCTCATTTCCATATGATTTGATAGTAGGTCACCCAAATATGGGCATATTTTGAAGATTTTCTGTGGTAAATATTTTGTAAAAATGCTCATTGAGAGTATTTTTAATAAACATTTTTTATTATAACGACTCCATCGATGCATTATTGTATATCTAGAGTCTATGTACAACTTTAACGTCTGCACGTGTTTACCACGTGCGTGTACAGATCGACTTATTTCGTACCGGTGGTGCTAACTTTTGATGTTTACATGCTTTCAATATTTATTGTAGCTTGTTGTAGTATTATATGATGCCTAGTTCACAGATCAGCACAGGAATGTGGAAATTCTTTCCGTTCAACTAAGTCTACTGGTCAGTTGGTAATTTCGGAAACCCTGCATACTGGCATTTGATTGGTCACACCCCCAATTCCATTCGGTTCGCCCTTGACCTTGGACCTACCAGGTTTCCCAGCTGCGCCGGAGATTGTAGGCCTACAGTAGCTAAGTAGGGTAGCGGTCACACAGCAGTCATGTCAGCTTCTCTTCTCCGCAGCGTTGTTCGCCGAGAGGTAAAGAAAATATTAAGAACCTTACTTTGAATGTTATAAATGTCTAGCGTTCTTTTCTCATGCATGGAACGTTTCTGGTCTTATTACCGTCACGGTGACAGAAACGCGCGGTGCTCATGCAGTGGCTACTAATTAGTTAAGTAATGTTGTTGTTTTATGATTTGTTGTAAATGATAGGTTACCGAGATCTTTTCGAGAACACGTCTTAAACTACCTAACTTATGCCAACTCAGTTAAAATTGTAGACTTGTGGGGTCAACAAGTCTACAACATTTGCTGAGATGATTTTTCCAGGTTTATGTAAACCAAATTATATCCCACGTGATCCATGAGACTTATCGCACACAATATTAAAGCTTGGCTTATAATTAACACGTGGTGAAAGTTTCATTAAAGAAGTTCTGCATATTACATATAACATAAATAATCGATACAAAAGGGCGACAACTCTGTTGTTATTTGAGCACAGCTGGTATGGTAATCAGTGGATATCTTTATTTATATTACTTTATTACGAGCTGACAATCAAAGGATGTAAATCCTGTACATATTTTATGTATGCTATCAGAATAAATCTATGTATGTAAGTGTTACAGGAGTATTTGTATAGTGTGGGACGTGGGTTTAGTTTAAGGTTCATGCCCAGACTTCCAGTAAATATTTTTTGCTATTGAAATAGTTTGTACAAACACCAGGGTGTTTGCGAGATTAGCTATGGTATTACCTGTGTTTCTTTTGAAAATGGAACACTCTTGTATTAACAAAGGCCTACCAACTCTTCCTAATAAACCAAATTGTTGGTTCGTTTACAGCGAGAATAAATAGAAACTTTTAATAAATCTCTCTCAAAACGGGCAACAGGTAAGAAATTGTATTTTTCTATGAGTGACCATTAGCCCGATTTTCCCCTGGCCCTGACACCATGCCTGGTGTACGGCCAGAGCGCACTACTATATGAAAACGTGGCTTTATATGACACCGTTTGGTGTCGCTAAGATTTTGGTGCAAATACAATAAAATCGGGGGTGACATAACACCTACCTTACATATATGGATAAATGAGATATTTATTTACCCCAGATCACCCATTTAGTCCTATCTAGGTGTTTTATTCCGTCAGTATAGACCCTTGCTTTACCCTAGTCAAAATTTCATACTTGACTCAACACCATATTGCTAACTATATAGGTCGCGGACGGCCTAATTACCCTAATCAATGGCGATGAAGCGAAATGAAGAAAATAGAACATTTATTTCTACGTATTTTACGGCTCATATAATTTATAAATAATGATTTTTTGAATTAAATATAACATGCTTTGTGAAAAAATAAGCTTAGTTTCTTGATTTAAACTATGTAAGTAGAAAGTCTATACTCCAATTATATCACAAACAATGTTTCACACTAATACAAAGTTAATTGATACAATAAAACAAACAAACGGAGACAGCAACCTGAAATAAAAAGAACAATACCTGATATTATAAAATGATACAGATAATTGAATTATTTGATACCAAGAGCATTAAATGTTTAGGTATATTTTAGATACCAGTATTCATGTTAAATTCTATCTTATTCCATAGTTACATTTATAATAAAAAAAACATACTTTTACACTGACTTTGACCCTATGGAACCTGACCGTGTGCATGTCTAACATTGAAATATTTTAACGTTACAGGCCATATATTAAAAATGCAAATATATTTAATGTATTTTTTCTATTGCAAATAGTTTTGAATTAGTTATAAATACACTTACCTTTAGCACTGTGGCCGTAATAAAGCACAAAGGCTTCATTATACTGGACTTGATCTGTGCAGGGTCTAAGCTGTTGTGGGTCGCACTCACCTGGGCAGGGTCTAGGTAAAGTTTTCCTGGTGCACGGGTATAGGGTCATGCGGGGTCAAAGTAACACACTCCTCCAATCCCTGCGCTCACCTCTCATATGTCACAATAACAACTATATACACAGATACATAAGACATCATATGACACAGGGACTTGTAAAACATGACCTATGATACACAGAACAATTATCTATACACATTACATGTTGTTTGTCAAACTTTTAATAATAGTTTGACCACCGTGACATAAGCTTATAAGTACAGTACCTAGACGAAAAGTTAGACCTCTTTTCCATGAAGTAACATATCGATCACTAACTAATACAAAAAATTATGTTATATATGTCATCAAGTTGTATCATAGATTTAGGTGGGAGAGTCTAGTCTTAATCTGTGGGTTAGTAATGATTTGAGCTGTGTATCGCAAGGTGGGTAGTGATACGATTTATAGCGCGATACAGGGGTCACTACGATACATATCATTATATATGAGAAGCTGATGAACTATCAGATATCTGGTATTCCATCGTACAGTAGTCATATTTTGTTTGTGGTTTTCCGGAATATTAGAGTCTTTGTCTACATTTGTTGCAAAAAACATGTTTTGTCCATTTCCCACAAAGCGTTCATGAATTTAGATAATTTTGATTTGAAAGCTCCAAAAGGCGCTGAAATGGCCTTGTCAGCCATGTTGTTTACTACAAAACGTAAGTTAACGTTGGTCAAGGGAAATAACTACACATTTTCAAGTATCGAGATACAAATCAAGGATGGACCACGATGCATCATTGCACCACTCTGCGATCCAATACATTGATGCAATCGGATGAATCATTACACCACTAGTAATGATATAAATTGTGTTTCATTTCAAAGTTTTGTTTTATTTCAGGCTCTAGCAGCACGGGCAGTTTGGAAATGTTCCAGGGTGTATGCCAGCACAGTGGTAAGATATCTTTTAGTGAATATTAAATTCTAAACAGAGGGTACTTTCTACTCAATCATTTAATAGTGCTTATGATATTCATATGGAAAAGGTAAATTACACATTAACTGTTGTTTATTTGTATTTGAAGTATTTTTTCTAGTATTTCACTTTGTGCCCAATGGCCCTTGTTGCCAAAAATCTTGCCTTGTTGATAAAATTTTAAAATTTATGTTTTATGTCTCTGTACAACTAAGTTGCCGTCTGTCTGTCGATCTGCTGTCCCAATATAGGTTAAGTTCTTCAGCAAGTTTTTTAAGCTGTTTGTGGGGTTCAAAATAAAAATAAAGCAGGGCACAAGGTGTTACTGGCATTCATGTTGCACCAATGTATTTATGGTTTTTAGATAATTATTAATAATAATTGATAATTAATAATCAATCTTTAATTTCAACTTTCATACATACTTGCAGCCTACAACAAAAAATTTCATCAATGGAAAAATGGTGGAGTCCAAAACTGACAAGTGGATTGATGTGCATAACCCAGTAAGTCCTAGAGATACTTTTGCTGTCTGGGATAATGAATCCATATTTACTTCACCTGCAGACAAATTTCACAGCAAATAATTTGAAATAAATGAATACTGATTTGTACATTATAAAACCTTTCAAATGATAATTGGTTCCAGTATTGTACATTTGTATAAACCTAGCTAGACTTAACATGATCTATTTGGGAATGGCATCAACAAGTTGCTGTGTGAAGTACATATGTATTTATTTACATGGAATAGAAAAGCAACACTGATGTTCACAATAGATAAGTTCTGGATTAGACAGGTTTTAACTACTTCAGCTTGACAAAGAAAATGCCACTACAAAATTAAGCCAATACATGTGTAGACATGGGTCCTGATGTACTTAATTCGGACTTGATTACAACGTAATATAAAGAAATATATTTTGTATCTATAGGCTACTAATGAAGTCGTGACTAAGGTACCAGAATCCACCCAGGACGAGATGCAGGAGGCGGTGGATGTGGCAAAAGAAGCATTCAAGACCTGGCAGGACACAACCATCCTTACTCGACAGCAGTACATGTTTAAATTCCAAAGTATCATCAAGGATAACATAGTACGTAGGAGATTGCTTTATGTGTGTGGGATAACATAGTCCTATGAGATTCTAGGGAGTTTGAAATAATATATCGGGTATTATAAATGAAATTGTAGAAAGTGTGAGATAATATATTACAAATGAGATTGTAGGAAGTGTGAGATAATATACATATGAATTGTAACAAGTGTGATATTAATAGAATCTAATGTGAGTCTGTTATGTGGGCCCCATCTACAATGCTTCTTGAGATGTGCATCAAAATTGATGACTTTATCATTTACGACGTGGTTACTCAACGCAAAATGATGAAGTTACGTTATTGTGTGCAGCGTCATATAGGGCGAGTCAGCTGTCTTTACCCCCCTGCATGAGATTTATTTATCTTTTCCCTAGCAATGGCGGGATAACCCTGTAAGTATCTCAGAAAATGTAAGATATAAAATGGTAAATATCAGCCATGTTAATTGTTCAGTCTTACCTTAGATACCATAGGGAGCGTGAGATGAGATAATTTACATATATGAGTTTTAAGACGTGTTTGGTATAGATTGTCTGATGGAATAACTCCGGAGATTTTTATATTCTGTCTGAAACCATTTCAATATTGTATTTCAGTCATCACTGGCAAAGAACATCACTCTAGAACAGGGCAAAACTCTAATTGATGCTGAGGGGGATGTCATGCGTGGATTACGTAAGTTTTTCCCCTCGATGAAAAAAACATTCATTCGAATCTAGCTTGAGTTGACATTGGACGATACAAGCATAGTTGGTAGTTAACTTAGTTTTGTCCAAGTTGAATGGAACATGAACAAATTTTGAGATGGACAGAATATTCTATACATATTGTAAAGATCCAACTAAAACATATATTTAAGACTTGGAGATAAAGCCAGGTGATTTTGCAATAGTTTAACTTTTACACTATTTGAAAAAATTGTTGGCCAGTTTAACTTTCTAAAGGACAGATATTTGGTTACTAAATCTATTAACATTACTAAATCCTATTAACAGAGGTTGTAGAGCACTGCTGCAGTATTCCATCCCTCCAGCTGGGCGAGACCTTGTCTGGTATTGCTAAAGACATGGACACTATGACCTACAGGATGCCCATAGGAGTAGTAGCTGGTATTACACCATTTAACTTTCCAGCCATGATACCGCTATGGGTAGGTACTATATTTCAGATACGCTACGTCTGTAGTTCAATACTTCATTGATTAATCTTCAGAGTCTGTGATGCTTGTCCTGTAGTAATATGCCTATCCCTAGCTCAAGTGAAAGTTTGTGTTCTAAATCCCTGGGGAAAGACCAAACTAGGCGTTGTCGATATCCAAACTTTGATGAGTCATTTTATGTATGTAAAACATAAAGATAATTTCACATAATATGAATAGTTCCTCCAGTATGATCCCTGAAAATTAGACATTAAAGGAAATGTGTCTAGGTGTTTGGTATCTATACCCTACAGATGTTCCCCATGGCCCTTACTTGTGGTAACACAGTCGTCATGAAGCCATCAGAGCGTGACCCTGGGGCGTGTATGATGTTGGTGGAGATGGCTAAGGAGGCAGGTGTTCCTGATGGCGTCGTCAATGTCATCCATGGCAGACATGACTGTGAGTACAAATCAATCCATCATCGTAATCAAAGTTAGCTTTATATTCTTCTGTTCAATGAAAAGATGTACAAAAAATGTATTAAAACTTAAACTTCAAACTTCATGTTCACCAAATTTGAAATCAATTGCTTTCTTGGGTAAGGATAGTTTTATATAACAGCTATCTAAGAATACAATGTAAGAAGATCACATCAACATGGTATTATAAATATCTTGAATTATCAATGGCAAGCAATGTTCGCAAGTCTGAAAATCCTTCATGCGGATCGGAAGTTTACAATTAAAGTTCAATCAAATTTATCTATTTACAGCTGTGAATTTCATTTGTGACAATCCTGATATCAAGGCTATCTCATTCGTGGGCTCAGATCAAGCTGTGAGTATATACATGTTTACAATGTTAACAGCACAACTTTCTTTTTATTGTTGTACAGTTGTGATTGATGCAATCAAGACTGCTGTATTTGATCATGTGTGTATTTGAAAATGGATATTAAATATCCAAACAACATCCAAAGATACACTAGTTTTATGAACCATGAAGCATACATGACTAGACCTAATCATAGTTTCATTGATCTATGGCAGACTCTCCCAACATTTTATATTGCGTTGAATTTCATAAAAACATTTGATTTTGTGCTCTTACCAGGCTCTGAGTCTGAATAATAATAAGGAAGATTTGGCTATCTTTCACAAATCATCAAGTTTTTCTCGTCTCTCTGAATACCAAAAGATAATTTTGAAGTTCAACAACACCCAATACTGAAGTTTGCAAGCATGTCACCTATGATTCATGTCAATATTTTGGATATTCTGGCCACAAAGATCACATGTGTCCGAGTGAAGTGTTTATTCTTTATGGTTGCCATTTTAACTTTGTTACCATGTGATCATAACTCAAATCATGAAATCTTGTGTACAACCATGACTACTTTAATTTTGTAAACGGAACCAGTGATGAGTCAGGAATTGGATCAGAGTTGTCACTTGTGAATACTAGTAGTCTAGTAGAGAATGAGTCCCTTGCTGCAAGATGTAACTGTCATAACATGTACTGTATTTATCCTCATATAAGCCCCCTCCCCTAGAGTAAAAGTATAGTACAATATTTTATCCTCAAATATGCTCCCTCCCCTGGTGTAAAGTTTAGTATTTAAGTGGACATTGTGAAGGCTATTTGTGAACCGCTTTTATCTTGTTATCTTAAAAATGATGATTTTGCAAAAATAAGGAGGGGGCTTTTAATTTAATATGGTTTGATTTTTAAAAAGATGCACATTAGAATACATTTAACAGTGTTGATATTGCTATAAACACTATCAAGAATACATTTAACAGGGTTGATATTCCTATAAACCTTCATTGATAGTGTTTGTTGACTTGTTTTACAGGGTTCCTACATTTATGAGAGGGGATCCAAGAATGGTAAAAGAGTCCAGTCCAATATGGTATGTAAACTATGTTTGAAACTTGCATTATCATATAACTGGCCTGTCTTACAATGTCATAGGGCCATATCATAAATATTATAAGACACTTGTAATAATTCTGACATTTTTTGTGAATCTCCGACATCACACAATTGTCTCTGCAGAGAAAAACGTACCAGCAGAATTGAAATTCACCTGTCTTATATAGCAATAGATTTTAAAGTTTTTAATTACATTCTTATAAATACAAGTTATGTGATAGACAAAATTTTACATTCATGGCTAAGCCATATGGAATTTGTTGAACATGTTCAATAATTTGATATGGCATTTTAGTAGCATATCAAATTATTGAAATCATTTTGATAAATTCCATATAACATAGCCATGTGTGTAAGATCCTCTATATGGACATCATCAACATGTGTAAATCTAACAAACTGTATACTGCACCATTACTGTAATGTCCAGGAGTATGGTACAGAAGGTCTAACTATCATCACCCTTCAATTGTCATAACACTTAACAAATTCTTAAATTGAGGGAAATAACTAAGGACTTCGTTGTTAAAACTGTTACAGTAGTTTTAATATTAAACCCAATATAGGCACTTGTAATTTTTGAAATTGAAAAAAAAAAATTTAGAATTAGAAGTTAAAAAGTTTTAATATTAACCCCAATGTTGGTACTAGTAATTTTCTAACATAATGATGAGGTACACTTGAAATTATCCTAAGAGAATGATAGATACGACTGTAAAATTGCACCAAGTTTTGATAACAAAGCTGAAGTTTATTGAGAAACTGTTCATAACGAAGTTTAACAGATGTAATTTGTTTTTGTTGTTTTAGGGTGCTAAAAATCATGGCGTGATTCTGCCTGATGCCAACAAGGAGAACACCCTGAACCAGGTGAGTTTATAAGTATGCTCTCTAATTAACCTTATATAAACTACAACCAATGGGTATGAAGTGAAAACATTTAACAGAATATTATCCTGACTTATCTTTCCATTCAAAATTATTCTGTGGTTGACAGGGATAAACTTTGTAAGTTGGATGGTAACAACATCTTTCCTTCCTTGAAACATGTTATATCTGTACATATAGTTTAGTTTAACCAAAATGAGAAAAATATAAAGTATTATTGAACAGCACTGTAAGTTAACCAAGTTGAGAAAAATATGGTATTGTTTAAAAATTCAAATGAAGCAGAGATGTATGATTATTTTCTGAATCATCATCTGAAATGTGAAGTCTGCAACTTTAAATAAACTTTGACTTGCAGTTGGTAGGGGCTGCGTTCGGTGCCGCCGGACAAAGATGTATGGCTCTCTCAACTGCCATATTTGTTGGAGAGGCCAGGGAGTGGATTCCAGAATTCATAGAGAAAGCCAGGAAACTCCAAGTGAATGCAGGTAAATCACGTAAATCACTACACTTAACATTAGGAATCATTGATTGATCAACTCAAATGTGTTATAAATCATTTAAATTTCTAAAACAAAACAGTGGAATATATCCCTGGTATCATTTATTTGTTGGTCGTTATCAATAATTTTGAAATGAAATATTGACAGGTCATGAACCCAATGCTGACCTTGGACCATTGATTTCACCTGCCGCGAAGCAGCGTGTCCTTGACCTTGTGCAGTCTGGTGTGGATGAGGGTGCTGAAATCCTACTCGATGGAAGAGACTGTCAAGTGAAGGGATATGAGCAGGGAAACTTTGTTGGACCAACCATGATACACAAAGTCAAGGTATGAGTGAATTCATTCAATTCTAATGTAAATGGATGTGTTTGGATTCTCGATTTGTTTACTTTTTCATGTTTTACTCATCAAGCTGGCATAATTCTCGATCATGAATATTAAGGGGAAATTTCAGTGTTTGAAGAAAGTGGATGGAATTTTTTCTATTTATTTTCTCTGAATGAATTTTTCAGCAGAAATATGGTTAAAAGACTTAAAGTTCCCAAACGTTGCCTCAAAATTATCAAGAAATTGTTAGAATTATTAAATATCCATGTTACCTATATATTGTGCAGTTAAATTGGTTTAATTGACAGCCTGACATGACGTGTTACAAAGAAGAAATCTTTGGACCTGTGCTGGTCAGTATGGAGGTGGACACCTTAGATGATGCCATCAATTGCATAAACAATAATCCTTATGGCAACGGTACTGCCATCTTCACAACCAATGGTGCAGCAGCACGCAAGTTCACCATGGAAACAGATGTAGGCCAGGTAAGTACAACTGAACATGTCATGCGTAAATAGGTTTGGAGAAATGTTTGTGAAGTAACATGTAGTGTTGTCCCTGTATGGTCCAAAAGCTATCTACCTTGTGCTGGGTCCTGTTGTAGATGTTTCTTGGAAAAGTTAACCTGTTAACCATGCAACCTATTCTTAGCAATAAATATGGGGTGTTCTATTTTGACTTGTTTCACAAAAAAACCTGAATCGGATTTTTGATTTTTTACAAATCAATCTATAGCTTTTAAAATTACAGTTATTGAGATGTCATGTAAAGGAATTATGATGAACTATTTTGTGTTAGGAAAATTTTGATCTTCCTTTTTTTCTGTCATTGATCTCGGTGAAAAGTTCTAGATACAATATATCTTTAAAAGCATTTATGTTTGTATTGACAGATTGGTGTAAATGTACCAATCCCTGTACCTCTGCCCATGTTCTCCTTCACTGGATCCAGAGGATCATTCAAGGGAGATATGAACTTTTACGGAAAAGGGGTGAGTAAATCACATCATCTTAAATCCTATAGCAACGGTTAATGATGAAATTAAAGACATTGATAATACTGATAGGTTGAAACATTATGATTGTATTGTAGATATGTTATACCTCTTATATTACAATTATACATACCAGAAAGTTAGCATAAACAGAGACATATGTCTCTGATATAAAATCAGACATTGAGTTGGACAATAACATAGCAGCATATTATCAGATTTCATAGGCACTAATATTTAATACTTAAAATGATATAATCATTGATGACATGATAGAGATAATCATTGATGACATGATAGAGAATACCTGTGATAAAATGATATAATCATTAATGACATAATAGAGAATACCTGCATATCACACAGCTGTTGTTATGTAGGAGAGTTGAAGCACTACAGGTGTAAAAGAGTAGAAATTGACATAATATACACCAATATTGATTTGTTAATGTAAATTTAAAGAAAACGACAAGGTCTAGTATAAAGTAAAAAGATATTGTGCTATATGATGTTGCATCAAAAACTTTAAAAAAATTAAATTGTGTGGAATCTTTCATTTTTCTACTATGGAGATATACATGTATTACATAACTTCAGGGTGTAGATTGAAGATATTGAGGTACTGACTTGTGTTATTTATTATCTATTGTGTTTATTTTGCAGGGTATCCAGTTCTACACTCAGCTGAAGACCGTTACACAGATGTGGAGAGCTGACGATGCCTCCATTGGACAGAAGCAGACAGCAATGCCTGTCATGCGATAACGTTTTAATACAGAGTGGTTGTTGATAATGTTGAGCGTATCGTAAGGTTGGGAGGAAAGACTTGTCCACTTGTGATAAAAATGTGCCACATTTTACACCTTGTTATTGCTAGATATTTACATAGGTTTTAGAAATAATCAGATTATTGTTGAATGATTCCCCAATAGGGTAATCTGCATGGGGTAACTCGGCTTTTGCATTTCTTTTGATAAACTTTTACTCAAGTGTTTGTTTGAGAGCACTCAATACTGTGTCTGTTTCATGTACATAGCATAGACATTGAAATTTCGTCCTCATCCTTTTCGATATGATTTTTGGTTAATTATTCTATTTTCTATAAAGAATCATTGATTAACAAAAGTCAATCTTTTGTTGGCACAGATATATTAAACTGATGTATTTCATGTCTTATACAGATTTAAACGATAGAGTAATATTTGAATATTATTATTATAATGTTGATTATTCTTGAGATATCCCAGACTCATGCTTTGAATATCTCACCGAAATCAAATTAGTTAATATTTGATGTTTCATTTGTTTGTGCTTTAATCTTTTTTGATTTCATACCGGTAATAGAAATATCCCCAGAAAAGTGCTTTATCAGTTTCTTTTTTCTTTGGCACAGAATATGAACTATCTGACTTGATTTATATGTCATGGGAAAATATCTCTGATGATATTAAGAATGTGTGATGAATATCTGTGTGTGTTTGTTACTTCATCAGAGCTGAGTTCTTGTCTCATTGTTATGAAATGATTCCTTGTTGAACAATGTATGATTATCAACATATCTATTTTTAACCATAAAGTGCTTCATAACAAAGAAATTCATCAGTTAGATAATGAAGAATCTTATGGATCGTGTTTTATAGCTTGTGTGATTAGTGTAACCAAAATTATGCACAAAATATTAAAGTCTGTCAAAATAAACATTCAAATGCTAAAGCTTTGGTTTGTTTTTAGCTCATGTGGTTAAATATAAAAGTGATCTTATAGTATGGTGCAGGAACGGAGGTCTGTCCGTCTCTCCATCAAAATTTTAGCTTCTCCTAGAAAGCTCTAAGCACCTGGGTACTGATACATGTAGTTGATCAGTTGGTACCTGGTGTAGATTACACTGTGGATTATCTAGACCTATTTTCAAGGTCACATGGGTCAAACCTGTTAAAAACTTAAATAGCTTTCTCATCTAATTGACCTTGGCCAACTTCAAGATCACTGGACTCAAATAAGAAAAATTGCTTCGTGATTCTACTTCTCAAGATGAAAAAGACCAAGGGGCCTGCTGGTACCTAGGAAGGAGTTGAAAGTTTCTTCATAAAAAATTACCTTTACTTATTTTCAAGGTCACACAATAAAAAAATTCTTAATGATTTTCCTTTTGAGTTTTATAAAGCCCAGAGTACTTATGTATGGTTAGTAAAGTTGTAAGTACCTGTTATGGAGTCCTATAATGTGTCATCATTTACATGAGTTTAGTCTATTTTTTAGATCATGGGGGTCATATATGTTAAAAACTTTAAAAAAAAAAAAAACTTTAAAAAAACATGACTCTTATATTGCCAGACAATACCTACGTTTCTGCATACAAATGACCTTGACCTATTTTAAAGTTTACTAAGGTGAAAAATGTTAAGAATTGAAGAATTCTTAAGTTTCGGAGGACCCACAGAATTGATATTTGTCTAGCAGGAAATGACCGAATTGACCGTCAATGTAGATCTCCCGAAATGATTCCTCTAAAACTGACCGTCAGTATAGATATCCCGAAATGATTCCTCTAAAACTGAACGTCAATGTAGATCTCCCAAAGTAATTTCTCTAAAAACTAAAAGTCATTGTAGATCTCTCAAAGTTGTTTCTCTGAAATGTCTAAAACTGACCATTAATAAAAAATACCGACTTAATAAATGTCCGAAGCTCGCCGTCAAAGAATCGACAAAAGTGTCGGAATCTGGCCCCTGAAATATGTCTCTAGAAGTATCTCCAGTAACGTTTGACAGATTTCTGTCTCCTACATTCACGACGTCATTTACAAAATGCATAAATATCCCTATTACCAGCTTATGTCCCTTGTAAGCTGTTTTGAATCCACCATCTGTCGAAAACATTACGTAATTGTAGGTATTACCAACATACCTTTTGAGGACGTCATGCGTTTTTGCATATCTTTAAATCTATGACTTGCAGTCCGTTCCTTGATGTGGCCTGTGTGTACAGTGACGTCACTTGAATGTGCTTCAAAAGCCATTAATTGAGCATGCTTCCAAAAGTCCTTACTTTAATTAACTTCAACAGGCGTTCTTTACTTATATGAATACCAATGTGTCACTTGAATGTACGTACAAAAGTCATGTTACTTGAATGAATTTGAATAAACGCCCTTTAGTAATTGAAGGTGCATCAAAAGTCTTACTTTGTTGAATTCCAATAGGCGTATCTTTAACATACTTTCAAAAGTCACGACCTGAATTCATTCCAATAGGCTATCTTGAACATGCTTTAAAATGTCACAACTTAAATTCCTTCCAATAGGCGTATCTTGAACACGCTTTCAAATGTACGTCACCTCTTTACTTTTGAAAGCGTGTTCAAGATACGCCTATTGGAATGAATGAATTAATTCATTCCATATCCAATAAGCGTATCTTGAACACACTTTCAAAAGTCATATAACTTGAATTCCAATAGACGTATCCTGAGCATGCTTTCAAATGTCATTAATATAAAGTAGTTCAAAGGTCACTACTCGAGTGACTTCCTACAATCATCACCTGAAATAAATTACGACATTTCAATGGGTCCTTTGCATCGAATAAATTTCACATTAGACTCGCGTCAATTTAATTCGCTGATGGACACCCTTCGAATGAGTTCCCGCATACGTCTTTAGAACCACAGGTACCTGTGTTTAGAACGGGTTACTGCATGCATTGTCTTTCGAAAATGAATGTGTTCAAAATTAATGGTATTATTTTAATGTATTGAAAATTAAAATAAACATGTCGTACAAAAAAAGTATTGTCCATTTGAAATTGACCTTCAAATTGTTAGTCCCGTATAATATTTGCAGCAAAATTGTGTTGAATAGCCTAGTCCGTGCGACGTTTTGCGTTAACAGTTTGTGTGAAAAGAGAAAATGTCGATTTAGCTGTAGCTATGGTTTTTGTTATATGGGGGAAAAAATGTGTATTGTCTAGAACGTACTTGGTGATACAAAAAAAGATATATCTATATTATTACGCCTATATATTTTATCGAAACTAGTGCGCTCTTAAAAAAATAACTAATTATGAGACTAGCAATTTAAAAACTTTTAAAGTCAAATATTGCGGTCTGCCGGCCATCTTATTTATCCAACTAGTCTCAAAATTGAGCAAGTATGCTTAGAAGTGGAACATGAATATTGTTAATTTGTGAAAGGTCATGTACTGTATATCCAGTACTTTTTTTACAAAGTGTATAAAACAAATTATATCAAGAATTAAAAGTGACGGGCCACGGGCGAAAAGTACAAAATTACATAGAATCTTTATATGGAGATCAAGAACAGCTACTGCACATCCTGGTCATTTAATCATTTAACTTCTGAAATGTTGTAATTGTTATCAAAATTATTTTTGAAAATATATATAATATTATTATCACAACAAAGCGAATAAAATTAATGCAGCGGGTTACTTCGAATTCGCGCTCCGACCGTTTTCCGGTTCAAAATTTAGATTATATTCTGATTCAAGATGGCGGCGTCCGGTGCGGGTAAACAACATTTGAAACAAAATTTTGTTACCAAGTTTCTTGCTATCTGCTCCTTTTTTTTTTTTTATACATTACACATTTATGGCAAACCGTTATTTAAAAATTCGTGTAGATGTGCTAAAAATTACCCGGTAACCTGACATAATGAATGAAAGACTTACTTTTAAGTGTTTTCGCTGTGATAATTGTGACTTTGTTTGGTCACAGGCGTCTGCATTTGTTTGAAAAACTTAGCGCCTACTCCTACTATGAAATATCTATAACATAACAGAAGTAGGGGTTAATGATTTCCCATAAATAATAATCATATGCAGGCGTCTGTGGTTTTGGATATAGATGAAACACTCGGACTTGTATCTGGTAATAAACAACCTCAGTTAAAATATAGTAGGCCCATCCAAAGTTAGCATTTGAATATCGTGGATATTTGATGTTCATTCGAGTTGGTTCCTATATGCCTACTACCAGATGGAAGAGCATGTGGATATAGTCAAGCAGTAGTTTCCACCATTACGCACAGTAATCAAAGGGTTCTGCCTTCTGGGACCAGTTGTTTTCAAAATTCAGATACAATCATATCTGACTTAACAAAATTTTACAAAACTCTAGCACTCTTCATTTTCTTCCCATCTGCTGAGTTATAAAGTAAAGCAATCCTAATTATTTCTATTGCAGCCCAGGACGAATGTCTGATGAGCTATGAGAAACTAGACAGAGCATCTCCAGATTTATGGCCAGAACAGAGTGAGTAACCAGAGTTACATTAGTGTATTTGAATAGAATTTCCATCTTGTCATTGACAGATTGATGGGAAGATGAACATAGCGGGTTGTGACATTGTTCTTGTTTATTAGATAGACATCAAATATATGACATATACCGTTATATTTATGATACTATTTCTGAGAAAAATGTGGCATGTTTGTCGCTTAATAAAATTCAGAGAGCTTGAGTCATATGTAAAAAGGTAAGAAATTTACTAACATCTGGTGGAAATCCTTATCAGCTTTTTGAGAAAATATATTTAAAATTTATTTATACATAAATATTCACCAAGTGTTTAGCAGAAGATGTACACATTTGGCTGAACAGTTAAAAGTATTGCAACCAAAATTACATGGTAATATAAAAATTATCAGTTAAAATCAAGCTAATGATGTACTTTTATCTGATTCTTGTTTTTCAGTCCCCGGTGTTTCAGAGTTTGCTGCTAAAAGTGTAAGTTTTCAATTCACACATGACTGTGTTAGACACCAAATTGTGCCAGAACACACCAGTCATTTGTTTTGGACTGATATGAAAATGTTTTGTATTCACATTGAGGAAGTGAACATAGCATAATAAAAGCAAATGTTAGCTACCTGAACGTACAATGTACAATAAATTCCTACATCAGCTAGCTATACAATAAACTCCTGCATCAGCTAGCTAATTATTATTCGGCTAATTATTTGCTGTGATGACAACCATCTGTTATATCTCTTAGTCCAACAAAAACATTAAGTAAATAAATTCCCTAAAGTAGTTTCTTTTAACTTTTCACAGCCTTTGTCCAGTCCCCAGCCCACATGGATGTCCGAGTTACAATCAGAAGATATTGGACTTTTACAAGGTGATGCCTGCAGCATTAATTATTTCATATATTTTTAAAATATTTTTTTGATGATGAATTGTTAAAGTCAAAAGAATTATTTTAGAAAATTGCTTTCAGAATGATTAAAACTATGAACTTGATGTTGAATTTTGAACATAATGTACTCTTATCTATTATATAAGGATTTGTCTCAATGTAATAGATCTATAGAATTTATAAATGTTTTCTGGACATTTGAAAATTTCACTCTACAAGCTACATACACACTAGGTCCATGATGTGTATTGCAGTACCATATAAGGTCAACAATATCGACAATGCCTGTTTACATTGTCTTGTAGTATTTTAAATCTTTATTAATCCTCTGGCCTACCAATAAAGCCCAGATAGGCTGTAGGTTCCCACTGGTATTCTATCCCACACCAGGTGTTTACTGTGTGGTTTTTTTTTTGCCATTCTTTGGGATTCAGAGCTTAATTTGGTATGTAGTTGTAGCCTTGTATTGATGTGCTGCATATCAAGTGAATGTATAAATTACTTTGAACCTTTTGGTTTATGTTTCTGTCATGCCTATACTGCTTAGTTAGATTATGACTTAAAATTAGCATCTATATACACATGTACTGGTATATATTGGGACATGTGTTACAGACCAAGACAATACCTGTTTTTGACAGCCCATAAAATTTAAAGAAAAATGCATTTTCTTCGAAAGTTTACGAGATATTGTGCTGAAATATTTTGTTACATGGTATTTTGTACCAGAGTCACTGATACAGTTTTAAGTTTCAGCATGTTATCTCTTATATAAAAGTTATTTTATAGTTATGTCCTTATAAGTGATTAATTACATTGTAGTTAGGAAGAGACTTGGAGTGACTGTAGCCACTGGACAGTATGGGACAGTGTGCTGCTCAGTTGATACATCTGTATGCTGCTCAGTTGATTTCACATGCATGTTAAGATGTAAACATCTGTATGATTACTTGCAGAGTTTGGAAGTCTGACAACCTCACAGCTGATTGACAAGATCAGAGGCCTACAGAATTTGGCCTATCAATTGGGTCTAGACGAAGGTCAGTATGAAAATGGTTTTTAGGGCCCCTCGTCTCACGATAGTAACCTATAGTAATTAGGTTGTCTGCCAGTTTTTGGTTTCTACACAATATCTTCATTACATTTAAGTGGGTTACAATCAGACTTTACCCATTACTTCCTTCAGGAAAAAGCTTGTTTACATATATAGCTTTTCAGATCTTGGAGGTCAAAGGTCAAAGGTGAAGGTCAATGTAACTATAAATAATCAGTTATGCACAATATCTTGAGTTCTGTAGAGCAAATTACATTCAGATTTTATCCAGTGCTTACTTGAAGAAAGAACCTGCTTAGGATAACTTTTCAGGGCAAGAGGTTAAAGTGATATTTTGATTTCTAATAGGCTGATCGCTCAGACTGACTAGTGCTTCCTCAAAGAAAGTACTTGGGATAGCAACTCCATTCTTTAGACTTAAATGTCAAAGGTCACTGTTATTATAAATAGATAATAGCACAATATCTTGAGTTCTGTTGAGTTGGCTGCACTAGACTTTATCCAATGCCTTGAAGAAAATGCTTGCTTTTCACAGCTTTTCAGAATTGGATGTCAAAGGTCAAGGTCACTATAAATAGAAAATTAATTTTATGTACACTCTCTTGAGTTCTGTAGTGCCAATTTTTATTGGCATATATTTAACAGTTCGATAAAGGAATATAAATGTACATCACTTCAACATGTGACGGACATATAGTGTTCTGTCCTGTAGCATGCTTTTTTGGTTAACATAGCAATGTGAAATTATTCATTTAGACAAGAGTTCTAAAAATGCTGCTTTCTAATTTCAGCCAGGGAAATGACACGTGGAAAATTCCTCAACATCTTACAAAAGCAAAACAACAAGCACTGAGAGGAAGGAACTGTGAAAACTTGTGTTCAGCAACATATAACTTTTCATTTATTTGTTTTGTGTATTTCATCCTCATTATGTATGTACTTTGTGCTGTTTAATGACATCAGATAATGATCAGTTTAAGTGTATTTAGTATGATGTTGTTTGTATGGCAGTAAAAACAAAGTTGTAAATGAAGATTCAGTGAGATATAACATGTATGTCAGCGGTCTACCTAGATTGTTGGGAGTACCTACCAGTAAAATAAAGTAGGTTTAACTGAACAACAAATAAGTCAGCAGGTGGACCTCCTCCCAGATGTTGTTTGATCCTTCTTTGTGCAATCCACTTTGACATTTCATTTCAACCACCTCATCCATCTATATAATATGTAATCATTTTAAAATAGTAAGCAGTATTGCCTTACTTGTGTGTGTCGTTGTTTGGTGTCTTCTAAGTTAGATGAGGTTTGTCATAACTGTAAATCATATTTTTGACTATTTCTTGAATTATATACCTGAAGGCTTTTTTTGTGAATACATGTACTGGTATGCATTTGAAATGCTATTTGAAGAAACAAAACTTGTTTGGGGACTTCAAACTTAATTTACCCTGTTTCTATATTACAAGATGTTATTATTTCCTCTTCCTAGTGTGAAGTTGTCAGGACACTTTTCTCAAAAACTTAATTGCATACTTTATGGATCCTGCTCAGTGAAATACATATACATTATTTCTCTAGCTCCAGCAGATTGGATTTAATGGAATTTCATGTCGTGGTTTAAAACTACAATTTGACCTTTCCTGGCGTCTGTGGAAAGAATATTAACATCAAGTTGTCAGAAAAAATTATATCTTGTATACTAGCAAAATGGCTTGTCCGTGCAGTGGAATTCTAGGGTGTTTCTTCTCTCATTCTACCGATATATCTAATGAATATTTACTCCAATTAAAAATTGGCAATTAAAATTGAAGATTGTAAAATGAATTGTGTCACTGTTATTAATTTATACTAACATATATCAAATGAAAATCACTTCTGGTTCATGAAATCTTCAGAGGTTAGATTCTTTGTATTGTGATACTATACAATTCTATATGAACAACTGGGAAGTCGAGGGAAAAACAAGTTTTATAAGTATTAGCAGTCTACCCCTACCTAGGTGTAAAGAGATTTGTATTTTCTCTACCAAAACGAAGGATTCTCCTATGAAGTATGGGAGAAATGGTCCTCGTGCACACCTAGTACAGTAAGTGGAAGTTTAGATAAGGCGTGTACAATGAGGAAATTTCCACTAGTATTTGATGTAGCTACAGTGCAATGAAAACTCTAGACACGGAAACACAAGGAATATTTTATTTTGAAAAAGCTGCCTTAATCATATCACATTTTCTCATATGTCACACTGAGGTTTTATAATAAATTTAACAAATTGTAATAGTGGGACCTAATCAAATTTATCCTAAAGAAGTGTACTGCAAATTTTCAATCCTTCAGTGAAACACTTTCAATTATAATTTAAATATCAACTTAATTTAATACAAGAATAAATATCAAAACAAATATACAGTCACACCTGTCATAGCACATACCCTTATATGGCGAACACCAGGAATCACTGATATTCACCATAAAAATATGATGTATACAATGTAGATTGTTTATAAGTGAAATAACTCTTTGAACAAAGTGATCCTCATACACAAAGAACACCAGGTAAGTTTCCTTGTCAACATTTCTGCAACTGGCACAAGTTATTACATCTACCAATAAATATAGCCTATGTAGCTTTGTATCATAAAAAGGTTATCTAGCAAACTGGAAATTTCACGGAAATCAATTCATGCAGCTTGTATATTGGTTCTGAATGTTCTGGATAAAATAGAAGATGGACAACAGCATACCTCAAGGATTAAGACAAAATTAAAGAGTACTCAGTCTGACAACAAAATGTGTTGGTTTTAAAGGCCTGATTAACAGCCAGGGTCATTTTGAGGCAGCGTCTCCTTGTAGTAGCTGGTGGCTCCCTCACCCAGCAACATACAAGAGGACCATGGCGTGCCATTCAGAGCAATTGCGGAATTTGGGGTAAAGTGTGTTGCCCAAGGACACCACCACTGCAGCACAGACGAGTCTGTTTCTCAGCTTTCCTGAGGTTACATAGGCTGACACTCTAACTGAATGAGCTATCACAGCTCCAACAAAATATCGGGCAGTTTTTGTAATACCACAGAAGACATATTTTTCTATAAAACAGAATGGCTCCACATATATAATTATGAAAGTAGACTAGCAATAATATACTGATGAAATATTCATTACATGTACAGTAAATCACATAAAATGATAGTATGTGCCATGTATTTATTCAAACCGAGGACCTGTGTCAGTCACCAGGGCTGTTTTCGTTTATTGCAATCCAAATGGTTGGACCAGAGTTGTTCTTTTATAAAATGAGGATAGACCTGATGATTTTTTGTTGTTTTCAGACGAACCTTGACAATAATGATTTTCAAGGCCTGCAGTAACATCTGCAGGTCAGTGAAGATATATACCTGAAATATTACCTTTAAAAACAGACAAACCACTTTGTACGCATTAACTAACATGTCCCTGGTTATTTCAGCAATCATGAGAAACTTTCTCAAAGAAAAAAACAGTGCAAATACTTCCCCATTCACATTCTATATATCTAGCTGTATATAGCCTAAACCCAAGAAGGCGGCACTTCAAAATGACTCCTGAATTCAATGTAATATGCATGACTGGTATACATAATATATCAAAGTACTCTGGCACTACACCCAATGGTCTTTCAGATCATTTCGTTAGTTTATACTTGTATATTATATTTGAGTACCTTGGAAGTAGGTCAATGTCATTTTCGTAAAGAAAATTTATAGCATTTCAACACAGTACGTACCTATTGGTCAATTACACAGTACATGTTGGCCATACACAGACCAGATACCAGCTCCATCTGTCAATACATGTACACCCAATATACTGCATCATTTCTAATATTCGAAGAGGGGTGGGGGGCTTTAATATAGAATGAAAATACCAAAGGAATATTTATACATTGTAGATACATATACAATGTACAACAATTTACTGCAGAAGGTTTGCAAGGCATAATTGCACAAATAAAATACCCGCAAACTGGATCTGACTGGAACAATTAGTACTACAATATATTATCCTGTAAAATTTAACAGTTGTACAGTATACAATAGGTGTACATTTTGTATTTACAGATAAGTTTAGTACCTGTGCAAATAGATATTTACATGAGGACACTGGCTCTCCGTAACAAGTTCTTGACTTTCAGTTTTTAAAAAGAAACCATTACAATTTGACAGAAAAGGGCAATGAACCAAACTATTTGAGTTATTAATATAATGATATAGATACAGATTTCCATTACTGTAATACATTACACAAGCAATACCTCTTCTGAACCTGAGGAATACATTTCATCTTCACCAACACTTTCCTCTACTGAAGAATGAGTGTACATCTCATTTTGCATCTCTTCCCTCTGCATCACGGCATGTCTGTGGTCTCTGTATGGTCGTCCAAGATGGTGCTGTTGAATTTTATCTTCTGAAATGGCACTACTGAATCTGTTTTGTGAGTAACTTTTCCTATTTTCTATCTTATTCACTAATGTATTTCCATCAATATCGGTAATCCGTCTGGATTTTCCAATAGCAACCATATTACATCTTTTAGCTGCAGACTTTCCTTCTAATCCTACACTATCTTTGTGCTGATGTCCAGTAGAGTGTGATTTCTTTGGTGACATGTGGCGGTGATTTCTAGACTTGACCACATGCACAGTCTGTGCTGCTTGATAATCGTCCTCCGATACAGCATGTTCTGGAAGATTTGTTTTGTACTGTTGAACACTATACTGCCATTTATCTGTTTCATTACTTTCCTTAATCTTTTTATGGTGAACATTATATTCCTCTGCCGTTTTTTCCCCAGGTCTGCATTTTTTTGACTTCGTAACTTCTGTGTATAAACAATCCTCCTCCACAGCTCCAAAGTCTGACCTCACTTCACCTTCACTGTCCTCAACACATTCACCGTATTCCCTGTCCGATTTGTCCTTACTCCAATCACTAAATCTGTCTGAAGAGTGTTGAATTTCCATGCCATTTTTGTTGAGCTGCCCACTTAATTTTTCACAACTGATCTTACTACTACAGTCAGAATCCCAGTTATTGGACGATTTTTGCCTCTTCATACCTGTTCTAGGAAAACTAACAGCTTTTCGTTTATGTTTTTGTCCAATATTATTCTCTGTTTGGGCAGGTTGCTGTGTTTCTCCTGTCATCACACTCGTTCTTTTTGTAACCTGACAGTCTGTTCTGTAAAACTGAACATCATTTGAATTTCTACAAGACTGGAGTGATGATTTCTCCTCATTCATCATTATGCACTCATCCTGTATTTCCTTTGACCTGGTGATTTGTGTTTGTTCTTGCCTAGATTGGTTGAATTCCTCCTCAACAAAGTTATCTTTAAATTTCCTCCTTTGAAATTTCCTTGGTTGCTTACCCAAATCTTGGCTAGGGTTTCCTTCACTGCTCATTGGAGAACCTACCTTCCTTCTATGAAATTTTCTTTGTGGCTTAACCAAATCTTCGTTACGGCTTTCCTCAAAGTCTATTTGAGAGCAGTTCTTCCTTCTATATTTCCTTGGTTGCTTTTCCAAATCTTGGATGGGCTTTTCTCCAGGGTTCTTTTGAGAGCAATTTTTCCTTCCTTTCGTCCTTGTGTCTAAAATTGTATTTGAATGCATTTGTTTGGATTTCCTACATACAGAAGAATTTTCCATGGCATTTTCTTTTGAATGACAAGAGACATTTTTTTCTGGAGTGATTAAGAAAACATAAGGACCTTCCTCTTCCCTGTTGTTATCCTGATTTGAAACAGGAGTCACTCTTGGTTTAGAAAGTGTCTTGAACTTAGTTTTATTTGTTTTGAGAGGTTTCAATGCCTGTGTAAAATTCAGTCTTTTTTTAGCAACTTTTTTCACTTTTACTTTCGATTGCAAGACTTGCCTGCTCAAATCTGGTTTAAGCACTTCTGATTCTTGAGGTCTTGATAAGAGATGGGAGTCTGTTGGTAAGGCCCCTTCTCTATTGTTATCAGATCCCCTCTATACTGTTGTTAGATCGTCTAACTACAACAGACTCTGTAGATGCTGTTGAAGAATACCCATCTTCGGATTCCATAAAGGTATCTTTATCCGACATATCTTTTGTGATGAAGGAATTTTGCATTCCTTTCTCGTAATGTCGTGATCTGAAAGTTTATCAGTATTGTGATCATATATTTTAAGTGTCTTTCTGTTTTGTGTCTTGCTGCTTACTGTTTCCTCATCAACCCGGCTATGATTCCTGCATGTTATTTCAGATGTAACGACTTCTTTCCTGTCATTTTGGTCCAAGGTAACGAAGTTGTTGCCAGCATCATTACTTGCTCTGCCACACATATCAGCATTATATACTTGACTTTGTGCTCTGCTACCAGATTCACATTTAGCTTTGATTTTCAAGTGTTTGGGTTCCTCTGAAGACACATTAGGTGCCTCTGGTGAAAACTTGTGTGTATTTGCAGACTTCTGGTTGACAGGACACTGGGAGTCTTCAGTGTTGTCTCCATCACATACAAAGTTTTGTCTCGAGGTAGAAACTACATCAGGTGAAGACTGACGTAAATGTTTCTTTTTCCAATGTGCAACCCTGTTTGTTGAAGCCTCATCAGTTTTAAAATATTTTTCTTCTTTCACATTTTTATTAGATACATTTGATGTAAATGCTGGATTCCTTCTTTGTTCTTGGTAATCTTGTCTCTTTTCCAAGTTATTACAACTTGGAAACTGTGTCAAGGGCCTCACAATAGTTTCAAAAGTAGAATTATTATATCTTGATTTCCTGTTTATTTCATGTCCATTTCCATCAAGACTTTCTTCAAATGATTTGATCTCATCTTCAGAGACAGAGTCGTACATTTTGGATGTAGACATACATTTTTTAGGTAACCTTACATTTCTGCTGCCTTTGATTCTTTGATCTCTGGCTGTCCTACTTTCAACTTCAAACTGTTGATCTGATTCTTTTTCAGACATATCATATTCTGCCAAATCCTGCTGCTCCCTAATAGCTTTCATTAAAGAGGCAAGTTGTCTGCCATTCTTCGTTTGCTGCTTTGGACTTTCCTGGTGATATTGTTTATATGGACTTGGTCTTTCAGAGTCGGATTGAAAGTTGACAGATTCCTGAGATAATGACACAGGTGACGGAGGTATAAGCATTAATTTCTTTCTACCATACCCAGGAGACTGTGGGCAGAAATTAGTGGTATGTTTCATCTTTCCATTGGTATCCAGAGTTTGTGTTTGCTTAATGTGATTACACTGTTGATCCAGTGAGTGTGTATTTTTCCCTGGAAGACGATCTTCATATTCACTTCTCACTGAATCGGAGTTAGATTTCAATTCTCTGCTTATACTGACTTGTGATTCAGCAGTTGGATTCTGATGAATGCTGCGTCTCACAGTTAAGTGTTCTTCAGACATACTGTCATTATATTTGCAGCTACCGTCATTATCTTGTTTCCTTGAAAACCATCCAGGACAAGGTCTGATTATTTCATTTTTCTGATCATCAGGACTTTGCCTTTTGTTTTGACACTGTGATTTTCTGTGTGTAAAAGTTGTTGAGTAGTCAGAGTCAGAGTTTATTACAAATGTTTCATTCATATCTTTGAAGTCAGATTGAGACCTAGAAAGTTTTCTCTCCTCATGATTACTTTGAAGTTCCTGAGCTTGTGAATCATACCTGTAACACCTTCCGATGCTGCCAGCATTCCAGGAGATATTTTGATTAATGTGACCATTTGGAGTTACCTCCCTTCCTCTGTAATGTCTCCTCAAATGTGGCAATGCATCCTCCCTTGTTAATTTTTCATCCTCTGATGTTGATTGGAATTGATCATTCCCACTGTTCTGTGATCTTTCAACAGGTTCTTGTTGAGTTACATTTCTAACAACCCTATTCTTCCACATAGTGTTTCCTCCCATCAAAGACTGCTGTTCTTTTACAGGTGACATATCAAATCGTCTTCTCTCCTCTCGGTTCCTAGTTGAATGGCTGTTTACTCTATTACTGTTCATATTATTGCTTACTTCTGTTTTTCCAGTCTTGCGATCAGCAGGTGAACAAGGATTTATAGTTTCTGATCTCTCTGCAGGTGCACACCTGCCAGTGGATGGATGTTCTATCGATAGAGATGGGTTGATAGTTTCTGATCTCCCTGCAGGTCCACACCTGCCAGTGGATGGATGTTCTATCGATAGAGATGGGTTGTAGTACTGATCTTCCCTTGTCCTATGACCAACGAGTAATTCTTTTTCTATCTCCCTTCTTTTTTTGGCCAAAAATTGATTTTGACATGCTTCCCTCCGTCTTTGTATGTCTGTTGACCGATTGGTCTCCCATTGCTCTTTATGATCCTGTAGATCTCTTTGCTCTCTCCTTGTGTCCCTTAGTGTAGACTCTTGATTAATGAGGTTTGGCGAACAATTTTGCTCCGCTTTCCCTTTCCTAACTTTCTGAACATGTGACAACCCTTTCCTTGTAATTTCTGTTGTGACTTGATTCCTTCCACTGTTTTGCTGCCGAGTTACTTCCCCTGAACCTCTTTGATCCTTACCAAGTGATTGTTCCCTCTGCACTGGGACCACCTTAGCCACCTTGCCATATTTGTTGGGAGTATCACCACCCTCCAAGGGTGATTCCTCTTCCTCCTCCTCCTCCTTCAATGCAGTTCCAAGACTAAGTATGTCATAGGTACTTGGCTGACTCCTACGGATGTCTGCAGCTACTGTAGGGCGATGTTTGTACTTGGTACTGTTGAGGTGAACTGCCGAGTAGGAGACACTGCCATCTGTAGACAGAAAACAAGTTTTAACAGTTATCAAATATTTCAATTAGATAATATAACTTTTTTCATTGAACACAACAATACTATGCAGATGCTATATAGTCTTCAACAAAGTCAATTTGGATGAGTTACCAATTCCTCAAAACATCATGTTTATACTTTTGTTTTATACAATTTTTACCTGGGTGTCTTGAATATGACTCTGAACTCGCAACACAAAATTTTTGTTAATATTCTATAATTCAGAACTGATACACTTATAAACCTGGTATATTGTCTAAATCTGAATTTGATTATGTAAAATATTTATCTTTTGATTTTTTCATTGTTTACCTTTTGCACCACATAAAGGTAAACTGTCTTTTTGTATAAGAATGGATGTAACATTTCATTTTCAATATATACTCTTTCGATTATTGTCTTTAAATCAAACAATCTAATGATTTGTCATTTTAGTTGTCAGTAGATCAAAATGGTATGGACATCTATCATTAGCCAAATTACATAGTTCATACAGACTTTGAGTCATCCAATTCAAAGACTTTTCCAGGACTTTCTGACATTAATTTCAAGGATTTTTCCAAAACTTTTCATGGGCACTAATTAAAGTTTGGTGAAACTCTGACAGTTACGTAGTTTTTGACAATTACGTAGTTTTTGACAGTTACGTAGTTTTGGACAATTATATAGTTTTTGACAGTTACGTAGTTTTTGACAGTTACGTAGTTTTTGACAGTTACATAGTTTTTGACAGTTACATAGTTTTTGACAGTTACGTAGTTTTTGACAGTTACGTAGCACAATATAAATTCTTGGGTCCTGTCACATTAACAATGTTGTAATCATACAATTATAAATACATGAAATTGATTGTAGATTGCAATTCAAACAAAGACTGAAAATTTAAGAAAGATTATAATTGTTTATTTAAGTCTATTTCAACACCAAAGACATGAATTTAAGGGCTTTGCAAGGCCTTTATGCTAAATTCCAAAACTTTTAAGGTACGACACTGAAATCCAAGACATTTCCAGGCAAGTGCTGAAATTCAAGGACATATCTGTGGGAATCATGTAAAATACAGCCATTGTTTGTTTTTAAATCAAATGTACATGTAATATACAAAATATAAGTCCAGGATCTAAACAAATCCCGATATCTAAAGTCTCAAGTATCCAAACCATGCTTATGTCCTCGACATATCACTTCCTTCATTATTTACTACAGTTATTTGTTTGAATGCTAAAGTGTAAACAGATCTAATTCATGAACAAGGAAATAGTACAACAGAGAAAAATGCATACTGTCTGAAGATGGAGGTAAAAGATAGCCAAAGGGAAACTCGGGAGCCAAGAAGGAATGCTTTGCCGCTTCAAATGGAGTCATCCGTTCATCTGAAAATAAATAAGGTTAATTATTGAAATTCAAAACGCTCCTGTTTACAGAGGATTCATCATTTACTTTAAAGGTCTGAAAGTATTGATTTTGGTTCGATACCAATTTCAAAGGAAACTGTCAAGGACAATATGTTAAAGGGATATTCTGTATAAGTTTGAAAATGTTTTTTCTGTTCTGTACCTTTTAAGAACTCTTTCTAATGAATTCTAAAACTACTGTCAGCATAAAAATATCTTACTTGCAGCAAGTTCAGCTTAAGCAAAATTGGTGGGATTATCCCATAACTACATAAAATCAGACAACCAATAGATCGTGAATTGGGGAATACAGAACTGAAGGGTCACAGGATAATAGATTTTAGGCAAAGTATATGTTAAAAGCACAGGTGTGTATATATATATATATATATATATAACTTAGCAACACAAATGACTAAGGAAGACAACTTTTTGACTCGTGCCCTGACCGGGCCTCGAACTCATGATCTATGGCACCCAATCGCCTAGCCAGAAATACCCGCAGCTTATACCGCTGCGCCACATCGGCGTTCTTAAAAAGGAAAGTTTCAATGGCGCAGTGATGGTCGGCCCGATACCCTGACATGATCATTGTGGAAGTCGTCTGTAAGATGATATGAATACCTGGAACGCAATGTATTTACATACATGGATACAAATTGTACATATATTATATATATTTCTCTCGGTACAACTACGACAGAAAATTCAAATCTATATCTTCGGATCACCAACACATAGTGTATATGATACATTGTGCTAATAAATAGATATATAACTTAGCAACACAAATGACGAAGGAAGACAACTTTTTGACTCGTGCCCTGACCGGGCCTCGAACTCACGATCTACGGCACCCAATTGCCTAGCCAGAAATACCCGCAGCTTATATATATATATATATGCTGTTGACTTAATTTCTACTGGGATTTCAATTTCATTGCTTCATTAGACATTCTTCTTTTTGATTTTAAAATGTTCACAACTATTTCACACTTTTTGGCTATTAAAACAGAAACCTATTGTGACACAATCAGTACTACAAGAATGTTTGTAAATTGATCTAGGTAGAACTCTATAGAATTTCTACAAATTAGATATTGTATGGTTGTTTATATAGTAAACTGAGGTGTACAATTTTTGTAAGAATGTAAGTAGATGCTTTTATGTTATCTTTATAAAAAAAAACATCTGATGACAACCAATCCATGTAACAAAGTGAGGTAAGTCAGGAGGAAATGCAGAGAAAATATTTCCTTGTACATTAATCAGAATATCCTATAAAAGTTTCTATTAACCATGTAAATATTCAAAAGTAACACAAGTCATTGCAGTGATACATCACTGAGTTTTGTATATTTGTATTTTAGTAACAGGTACTATGTGTGAATGTTATCTTACCTGGGTTGTACCGGAGAAGTCCAGACAAAAAGTCTGCAAGCAAATAGTCCCTACAGCCGAGATGGTTTTGGAGGAGTTCTGTAGCTGTGTTAATAGAATATGTTATTCAGATTAGATCTACAAATTAATATCGAGTGCAATAGACTAATTCAAACATTACTCATGATATATAAATGATACATCATGTTTCAATAAATCTGCTTGGGATGAAACCTGGACCGCCTGGCATAATAGCCGGACCCTACCTAATGCAAATTCTCCCATAAAGTGTAGTAAGCTGACAGTAGTTTACCAGAATTACATTAAGAAGCTCATTTATTTGTGTTTAATAAACCACCATGTGATAAGCTAAATGGACAGAGCCAGTATTTAATTTTGACTCATCTCTGTTTATCAATGGAGTCATCGTTTTTTGTACCATGATTCTTGATATGTCTGTGCTGTTTGTATTTATAAGAATAGGACTTTGAGCAAGGGAAATTGTCCTGTTGAGAAGAACCAGAAAATGACTTATAATGAACCTTATTCTAACAGTACAAATTGAAAGGTTGTCAATCTTTAACATACCATCTGGTTGCTCCACCTTGTCGGTGAAGTGTTTGAAACTACTGTAGAATTTCCCCCTCTGGAATGTCCTTCCAGGGAACGGTCCTAGTAATGAAGTTATCTGAAATTCAATTAATTGGACATTGTTAGTGTTTGTATTGTGTGATTTTTACAAGGATGTTGATATGTACATAAGATATATAACAGTTATATGTAACAAAGTATTGCTTGTGTAATCAGGAAACTTATCAAAATCAGCTAGCATCTACCCAGATGGAAATACCATAATGAATGGACAGACAGCTGATATACTGTATCTCCTCAACTACTTGTGTATGAAACTCTACTCACTAATGAAGATATTTTCTTTACATCATCATCCATTCAGGAGAACTTGTTATAGTGATATGATTTCAAGATGGCTGCCATGGTGGCAATCTTGCATGTCACATGGGTCTGAATTACATGTGCCCAGTAGGACCTATTTTGGCCATGCCCCAATCAAAGGTGAACAATAAATCTCTATTATCATGCATCCATTCAAGAAAAGTAGAAATAACAAGATTTTCAAGATGACATTGGTCTGAATTTCGATTAAGTTTATTTGTGTGCCGGACAACTTATAAGTGAAATTGTGATAACAAGCCAAGGTGACTCCAACCCTTTTCATATCCAATCAGGGAATCAAAACCCGGCCGCCTAGGGTAAAGGCAAGTGTGTTACCACTGTGCCACCCGACTATCATTGGACTAAGCTTAATTTAATCTTCGCATTAACCCATCATCAGTATATTAAGTAACTAAGTGAAGAGCCATGCTATCATGTCCCTGGTATAACGTTTCAGTGAGATCCTACATGAAAATGGTTTTTCAGTGGCTCCATCAACCATACACCATTTTCATGTGGTGAGAACATAAATTCCAAGCAAATGTATACATACATTTTGATGATACTGTTATCATCCCTAACCTCCCTCAGCAATGAATAACATGATTTACTGGCTTTACATGACTGATTGATCTTATTGACAATAAATGCTTCAGTATTAGGTAAAAAAGATACTGACAACAATTGAATACTATTACCACTCACTGAGTAAGATTTAAATGAGAGCTGGTTAGAAATGTCAGGTTAACCTTATATTACCTGCTTCATGATGTCCATCTTGGAGTTGCCCATAAAGAGGGGTTTGGACAGGTAGAGCTCAGCCAGTATACATCCTAGTGACCACATGTCGATCTCCTTACCAAAGGGCATCCCAAACATCACCTGATGTACAAACAATGCATTATATATCATCACAATTAATGATACACATTACTAACAAAATATGTACCAATACCAATATTGCCTGTAATTATAACATATCAGCTATAAACATTTCAGAAATATAACCTAATGTGTAAATTATCAACCCATGGTTCAATGTAAGTTTGACATTTTCTGTATCATATTTTTTTCTCTCTCTTTTTTGTTTTGTTTTTTGTTTTGTTGTCTTTTCTCTTAATTGTCTGTGCAATAAACATGTTCTATTAAAAAGATGAATGTATGAATGTAGAGGGGGAGGGGGGGAGGGGGGTTGTCAGCTCCATCATATGTATAAATTCAATCCCAGCCACCTAGGGATGCTTCAAATTCTTACCAAGTTTGGTTAAATTCTGATCAGCGGTTAAGAAGAAGTAAATTATTGATGGACGAATGCTGGACCCCGAACCAGTATGGCATAAGCTCACTAGAGGGCTCCAGAACAATTTTCATTATATGTTTACAGAATTAACAGTACATCAAGATCAAACAATAAACAAAGTTTACATGGTCACAATCAAAACACTGCAGACATCTTTAAATACCCCAATTTTCCTAAATCCCTTTCTATTGATATTTTATCATTTTCATGACAATATCAACATGTGTGTAAATTGGTGGACAGTAACACAAGACTAATGGGCAGTTAGCACATCATGTGGTAACAAATCATGTCTGGGTACAATAAACACAGGCTGACTGACACCCCACGGTGGCTATCAACTGCTGCCATCAGGCTATGAACACAACAGGGTAGGAAGTGTTTACCTATACACGACCAAATCACATGTGTAAGCTTTAGTCAAAATCTCCCAAACAATGCCCTAATGATGAAGTTGTGCCGTAAAAGCTAACATGCATGCAAGCCATCATTATTAACAGTGATAACCTTTTCGCTGAGGAGGGTGGTTATTGATACCATTGATACTGCTATTGTTATCAATTAAACAGATCATTACTTTATGGGAGTCTGGGTTCATAATCTTCTCATTGCTGGTCTACTTAGCAAACTTTTCTTTATATCCTGCAGAATTCCAAATAAAATCATGTCCTGTGTTTATGATGTATATCTGAGCCTAGTCACATTAAGCCTGGTCACCTTGACATGTAGGAGGTAGAAAAGTTCATACACATCAGAAAAAACATCAACAATTGCCAAATGATGCAATTTTCATGATAACATGCGATTAGAAATGTAAAATACTTGAATAAAAACATTTTATAAGGGGTTTTTTTTCCACTAAAATTTGTATTTAAATTTTTAAAACTCCAACAATAAAGCTAACTGCTGGAAAAAAAGCAGCCCAATGTTAAAGCCAATTACAGGGTAATGATAGGTTGGCTGGTCCATATTTATGGCCAAATGATTGGGCCACGGTAACAGGTTGGAGTATCACTTACATAGATTCTGGCCCCATGTCCATTCATGTGGAAATAGGATAGTGTACAAATCAGCCGTAATATCAGCAATGATTGAATAATTGCATTAATGTTTTTGAGATCTAGAGAGCCATACCATGTATTAAAAGTAGAGGGTAGTTTTTACCTGATGATCAAAAGCCAATATGAGCAATAAATGCTTCAAGTGTTGCCTTGATTAATGGACATGATCAGTAATACAAAGACTGATGTATCTCATCACAAAAGGATAATGCGAATCATTTTAATAATTTCTCAATATTTGTTTGACAATATGCACATCAAAATGAAATAATACATTATTTGCAATTATAAGAAAAAGATGTGTATTGGATATTTTTTTAGATGTGGAAATTATCTTCCTTCCATTATCATAACAGTTTATTTCATATGAATGACTTTATTTCTACGATAGAAACAGTTCTAATTTCTCTTCATTGCCAGTTCGTTTTAAAGGTGTATTGCAGGGGCACTAATTACATAATTTATAATCTTGCCTTGTGCAGACTAGCTAACACCAACCTACTATTTGGTCCTTACCTGTTATCTTAGGAGGAGGAAGAAATGCATTCATTAACACAATTTTGAATTTCCTTTTCCTGAGATTTTAAGGTAATTTCTAATTAGAATTCAAAACTAAAATTAAGATTAAATTTAAAAGATGCATGCTATACTTGTGTACCTATTTTACTGGGTATAAGCCCATGCTCGGGGATAAGCCCACCCATACATGTATAGTCTTTTAAAAAACAAAACACCTCTGATTAATGCAGAGAAATTGCAATGTACTTCACGATGGCATTATTTTCATTGGCTTTCTGCCTAAGTCTACACCTTACCTCTGGAGCTCTGTACAAAGGAGTTTGGAGCTCAAAGTCATCATAGTACAAGGCAATCTCTTTATGGACATGCTGGATCGCATTTCCAAAATCAATCACAGTCACAGAGCTGAGATCATTCCCTATAAAACATCAAAGGTCCACATATATTACTACATACTTCATCATAGGGAACTTTACTTCATTCTTTTACTACCTGAAATAAGAAATTGATCATTTTGGATACTTTGCAAAAAATAAAATTTTAATGGATGGCCTTTAGCCCTGTTGCCAGTTGTCTACTTGGATCCCATACGTCAGCATGTCTTGCATTTGGGATAATGAGGAAGTAATGCAATGTTTATCATATGGTCAGCACTTTACATTTTCCTCCTCTGTTTCCGTACATAGCTATTACTAAGTTCCTATTTACAGATGTCAGGCATCTTTTGTACCATGCCTTGTTGAACCCATGAACAATTTACTTGATTGACCAGACTCCGTATAACATTTCTGTGTTTAGAGGATGTTAGTTTTCATCTCTTAGTCACATGGATGTTCACAATCATGATTATGTACACCTGGTAATTGCATAAAATCATATTCAGTCAATGAAGTTCTATGATGTTGGACAAAGAGGAGTTGCACATGCAAGTAATAAGTTTAGTTTTAGTTTTAGTAAGTATTCACCTACAGAAATGTTGAAGCAATTTAGCAAAAAAAGGTGGTGTGGTCCTATAACATATATGGAACAGCCATTTTTTTGATAATATGCTGCTCTTTATTAAGTAACATCAGTCTTCTGATGTCAATTTGTGAAGTTCTTGGATCACCAAAGTCAGCACATGTCTTTGGTTTGGTTTATTTTGTTTAGCGTCCAATTAACAGCCAGGGTCAGTTAAAGGACGTGCCAGGTTTGGAGGTGGAGGAAAGCCGGAGTACCCGGAGAAAAACCACTGGCCTACAGTCAGTACCAGCCAACTGCCCCATGTTGGTCTCAAGCTCGCGACCCAGAGATGAAGGGCTAGTTAATGATAAAGCGTCGGGGCACCTTAACCACTCGGCCACTGCGGCCCCTTTCAGTACATGTAGCCATTATCACAATGAGATTAATCATGACAAAAGGCTAGTAACATGACCATATGATTTTACATGCAGTCAATACAATACTTATGTGTTCATACATGTATATATATATATATATACAATATTCCTTATGCAATGGGAGAAAGCAAATCAAGTGTGAATATCGGCTATTTAACTTATTTACAACAACAATACTTGATACGTGTACATAAAGCTGTCTAAATGTACAGCCATGAACTACAACAATATATGTTACTCAGATGATATGTACCAGTCTATCTTAGAATCATAGCCATTGTCTTTAGTTCATTTCATTTCACACAGGAATCTGCTGAGTCAAAGTCTCAAAGAACAAAAGGTTTTAGGATAAAAAAAATGATGAAATCTGATAACTTGGTCTATATGACTTTTTATAACTACATGTCTCCTGTAACAATGTTGTAATTAATGATATAAATGCCCAGGTAGCTCTACTGTATACGTAAATCATTTGTATACCTGGCATAGGAGGTTAACATCATAACTATAGGCATTTGTATACAAGGATACGTACATGAAAGGAAAATGCAAGATAAAAATATGTAATTTTTCAGGGAGTCATATAGAGTGGTATTACAAGGTGACAACAATGGCGCAGATAATCTATACGCTTAATATCGTAAACTGTTCTTCCATATCTGTAACATCTTACACCACAATAGTCACCCGCCACACACACTTACGCTTCAGTGGTCAGAGGAAATGAGCTAGATCAGATTTTAGTTTAATGAGATTGCGAAAAACCTCTTACTTCACAATAAATCGCCATAAAACTTGTTACAGGACATTGTCAATTGTCGGGTTACAGATATGCCGTGATTACACCCCACATGCAGAGCACATAATTCCTGGGCAGGCAAATCGCCAATAACTGTCTTCTTTATAACTCTCACCAGTACCAATTTCACAAATTGAAATAAGAAAATTAAAAAAACACATTTCAAAATACTCGTCAGATTATTTGGCATTAAATTTAACATAATGACAAAACACGATTAATTTGCAATGCTATAAACAAAAAGTGCTGTCGTCAGAGCTGACAGACAAATGCACATGGATTTAGGACCAGGGCTTGGGGCAGGAACTGTTAGCATGAATTCAACTAAATATACAATGATTTTAATTATTTCCTGAATGAGACTCACAATCCAGAAGTCTTATTCACAAAACATAAATAAAGACACAGTACACACATTCATAATGCTATCCACATTATAAAAATAAAATGTTAGAAAGAGAAATAGATTTGATCTGATTTCAATAGCAGCAGACCAAGCTTTGAGAAGCACCACTCCATGCGATTGGGTGAGCATATATTCAATTTCGACGACTCTATCCCTGTCCATTAGAATCCAATACCCTGAAAGCCTTTTAACTTGCCACATAAAAAAAAAAGTTGATGACAAAACCCACAATGCAAGTCCCGGCTCTTTACCAGGCCTGATTAAACTTTATGGGACATGATGTCACTCCACATGGAAATCTGATCTCAACAAGCGACGGAAAGTAGGCCATGGCTATCTGCTGACTCCACTTGTAGGAAACAAATCATTCCAATGACCAGACTACAGACAGTTCGGGACTTGTGTGAGACCATAAATTGTGTGCCTACTATTTTTGCAATTAGGCGCAGGGTCAGGTTGATTGTTTAGTGATGGGGACCAGGATGTCACCATCAGCATCAATCACTACCCAATCACCAGCCACCAGCACATGGCCGCCCGCACAGGAAGTGACACCATTCAACTTCCTGTCTTGTCACCACCCAAAAATATATGGAACAATGACACCGGACTATTCTATCCCAAATATCCCTCATACCAGGACTTTGTATAAATTAAAATGTCAACTGACCTTTAAGTTTATTGCAGTAGCTTGTTTTTTACATGGCTCTGTAATCAACTTTTCTTCAAACTTTGTAGCGATTTGTTGAGTGATGTATAAAGGCCAACTCATTAAAAAAACTTGTATGCAAATCTAATGCAATATGGTCATAATTAAGTCAAACAGCATAAACTTACATGTAAACAACATTAGGCAACAACAATATTAACACAAGATAAAACCAAAAATGAAGAATAAATGAATCAAAATTCTGTAGTTCAATTCACATTCAATATAGATACGCCAAACAAGTCAAGATAATAAATATCCATAATCGAGAAAAACTTCTATGAAATAAACTTTAATTTGCCAATATCTGAACCAATTTTAAGTAAATACTTACTGTCACGAAGTAATATGTTTTCTGGCTTGAGGTCTGCATGAATTACATTCTGTTGCCGAAGAAACCCCAAGGTTGATAAAAGTCGGACAGCTATTTTCCTTATGCTATGAATTATCTGTAAAATAATCATTGTCGTATTGGTTATTTTATGCATACGTACTCCACATGGGATGTGTATCATCACCAGTAATATATATATCCTTTAGATACTAATCTAGTTATGATATATATATATATATATATATTAGTATCTCAAAGTATCTATAATATTTTTACTTTTTATTAAAGTATAAAAAACCATACCACAAATTGTCACACTTAACATGTCTCGCAAGGCTACTTAATAGACCAGGGATATTTGTACCAGGTGGCCTATTTGGCTACCAAGTTACAAAACCTAGGCACCAATTGGAAAATTTAGTTGCCTGGCCTAGCTGTCTTAAAGTTATGAAAAAAATCTTTTAATTCTTTAGATCAATATCACATCTCTCTGTAACTTTTTCGATTGATTAACCAAATAGCACAGGCGCTTTATAGGTCAATAACTGGTCACCAATTGTGAATTTAAGGTGCCATGGCCACTAAAATAGGCGCCACTTTGAGGCCTGTTTAAAGACGCAGCATTCATATATGTCAGTCATTAATGTCATGGCCCGACTATTGATACATATCATTACTAACATGTCATATCTATAATATTTGAAACTACTGATCATCCTGCAAGATGGCTGTTTTATCAATTATTGGTTTGTTTGTTTTTGTTTAACGTCCTATTAACAGCCAGGGTCATTTAAGGACATGCCAGGTTTTGGAGGTGGAGGATTGCCAGAGTACCCGGAGAAAAACCACTGGCCTACGGTCAGTACCTGGCAACTGCCTCACGTAGGTTTCGAACTCGAAACCCAGTGGTGGAGGGCTAGTGATCAAGTGTCGGGACACCTTAACCACTCGGCCACTGTGGCACCATTTTATATCTATCAATTAACAATCATGCATGATACATACAGATTATGTTATAATTGGCTTGTATCCCATAATGATAACCATGAAAACATATATATCCTATATATTTTTGAGTATATTGATTTAGATTCTGTTACAACAGAATCTTTCTCAAATGCTGTAAACAAAAGTGTTAAGGACAGAGATTTAAAAGTTAAAATTAAGAACCTGAGAGTGATAAGAGTTTTCAAAGTTCTTTTAATGTCCTTTTTCAAAACCAGGAAACTTCAGAACTTCAGGTTAAAAACACGTACATCTTCTCAGTCCATATTAAAAAGTTTTATTTCTTTTATTGCCAACATTTAAACCATTCCTTTAAATACAAGATAACATATATGTAGCTACACCAAATGGTACAAACAACACAATAAGTTTTGAAAATTCTTTGAGAGATGAAGTTCAAATCTAGATCAACTAGGTATCAAAATTTTGGCCAGGCTATATCTAGTACATGTGTTTCGTGAGACAATCAAGATGGGTGTGGTTATCTTATCAATATTTAGTGATCCAAGTATTCACCACCACTTATCATGGATTACTACATTTGTAACTACACTAGATATGTAGGGTACACAGTTTCCTAACATAATAATAAAACCTAACGAGGGTTGTCACTTGTCAGAAGGCAACATAGCTCACCAAGTGGGTTGAAATTTGGTATTAGTTTTTTAAAAGTAGGTCAAAAGGGGAGGGTCAAGGTCAGCAGGTCAGCAAATATAGTACCAATGGAAAGGTTACAAGAAACACGTCAAATATGAAAGCCCAATCTCATACTGTTAACATACCCAGGTACTGTAGCCAAGGTTAAAGGGAATGACGAGTATATATAGTAATAGCTGTCCCGGACTTCGTCCTGGTGAGCTAACAATAAGGAAATGTTTTGGATTCAAAGCTTTCTGTACATGCAGGCAAAGCTGACTAATTATATAATTAGCCTGGCTAGTGAATGCAACCGAGTTTATCTTTTAATAACAAAAGCCATCTCGGTCAATGTTTTTTTTCCTCCCAAATATCTAGATATTGATACAATAGTCATCTTGAAATATTATAACAACATTTGAAATACTGTACTTCAGAAAAAAAACAACACTTGGACAGTTGGTGTCCTTTACAATTAGATCAGTGCACCATCTTCTTAATGGAGACTCTTGGGTTAAACCCAATAAACACTGACTTATGACTTCTAATGCAGGCAAGGTTGTGATCCACACTAACCTTGGTGAAATGACAAAATAACATTGACAAAAGTCCCCAAACTGAGATTAAACCTGTCATCCTATGAATAAAAGTACATTTGCACAAATACAAATATAATATATATCACAGAATTCTCCATTAGAATCAGAGTTTGTGTGCACTTGCTTGACACTTATTGCAACACAAGTGAAGAACAGATAACTCTAGGAATCTACAGTGCAAACATCTAAATACTCCTTGAGCGACAAGATTGTACCAACACCTGAGTCAGGTTTCAAACACATTTCACGGAAGAACGGAAAAGAAGGAAATTAATTAATATAAAAAAGCAGTTTAAAGCCTATAAGTTCCTGGCTGAATGGAGGAAACAGATCCTCTTTAGTTACCCATCTAATCACCTGCATCAAGTGAAACTCCATAATACAGATTATAACAAACAATATATTAGGGTCATCGAGTACAAAACCATGAAAACATCCAATCAAATAGTTGCATATCTGTTCCTAATGATGCACCATTATTATCTCCTGATCAACTTCTAGAATGCCTACCCCAATGACAAAGTAACCCTACTTCCGCACTAATGGTGCATAAGTTGGACAATGACAAAGTGTTGTATGAGGTCATTCGGTACAAATGCATGTCACATGACACTTGTTCAAAGTACAATAATCTCAAATTCTAAATGAATATTCTCTGGGAATTCCATGCACTAGTTCCAAGAGGGAAAAACCCAAAAATATGTAACAGGATATTTTAGACATTTGAAAAGCATCACCATTTTAAAAAGTTGTAAAGCATGCAATTGGTCCATTATATCTTCTAACGGTAATCAAATGCACTCAGTGACAGCCAACATCATAAGCTCCGACAATTTTTTGCTACCAATATCCGACGTTTAACTGAATATAATCTGTGATTAATAAAAGCCGTATTCGCACCAATTTTATCGTATATTTGATCATTTCTGGCATATTGAAACAGCTGTCATTGAATCGATTTGTAGACCAAGAGTAGTACAAATTCATGGTATCCCATTTAATTGAATCAATCATCACTGTTGACAGTCATCCAATGTCGTAGATATAAATAATCTGCTTTTGATCAACAAACATCAAACACATAGTTTTAATTACCTACCATATATTGCTTATAAAGTATTTAGATATAATCTTCTGAATGATAAATATATTTAGGTTGTTAGGCCACACCAAATTAATCAGTTGTTCGTCGGGAATCCCGCTCCAAAAATATCAAAGTCGAGAAAAAAATAAAAATAATTTTTTCCCGCACCTCCGGAAAAATCGTCAAATCCGGATTTTTTTTCCGTTTTCCGACTTCTTTTTCCGGTTATTACAACACATTTCGACGCTTGAAACACCGACCCAAACAAGCGTTTCGTTGATACCTGATGCAGAGATGAAAAAAATGGCGGAAAGGCTCCGGCCTAGCACGAGGATAGTTACTCCAATAACATTAGAGGTTTACACGACAGGAAACTTTTGACAGGCTGTCATGTAACGATATCAACCAATGTAGTCAGGTGGAATAAGACCTCATATACGTATAGGAGTAGAGGATAGTCTGCTGTAAATTCTTGGAATAGTATGGGTATTTTTATAGTAAGTGTACAGAGGGGGTCGGGTGCACAAATGTAAATACAGCGATCGAAGCGGAGAACAATGAAACGTTTTATGACCTTTTTATCCGCAGTATTAACTACCACCTTGGTTTAAACAGTATTTTATTATCAATGGTATATACAATACATGGGTCATTATATACAATAATTGGAAACTACCACCTTGGAAATTTTTTGTAATGTGGTAATTAACAATCAAAGTATTTATTTTATTTTGAAGAATGATATTTTTTGTTAAATAAGGTCAGTACCTATGTGATATTTTTTTTATTTGTATTCCATAATAATAATGTGAAAATGTGGAATTATTTTATTCCAATTTCATCATTTCACAGTTGTCCTCTTAGTATTAGGGCTATTCCATTAAAATATCTAAATGACCCCAGGATTCCAAAACAATTCACCTCTGTCCATGGTTAGATTTCGCTCCAATTACTTCTGTGTATTAAAATTAATTAAATAAATTCTTTGGGTGGTACCCCTAAAACAAACTGGACTCCTGGGGTAGGGTAGATGTTTTACTGGAAAAGCCCTTAGTTTTACTGTTAAATACAAGTCAATTATATTTGATAGATGCTGAATTCCCAGCCATATACAGTTTAATGATTGTGTTTCTAATATGCCAATTTTCTGTTGTTTTATATGGTATTATTATTTTTGTTCCAGATAATTATATATGATATAGTGATTTTGTTTTTTCTGTGCCAATTTTCTTTTGTTTTATACATTATTTTCTATTATACCGGTATTTGTTCCATATAAATGAGAGAACTGTGTTAAGTTTGATTTGATCAAGTAGATCAGGTATTAAATTGTTGTTGGATTTTACATACAATTGTTTAGTTATTTGTGTATGAAATCACTTCATGATATACATGTACTTGAATTGATCACAAATAGACACAAACATCTGTTCAATATGGTATTCAGTTTATTTCCAACATTTAATGAAAAAAAAATAATGGAAAAAAATATCGCTCGCACATCATTTGAACGCTTCGCCTCTTGAAAACTCTAAATGGAAATTTTTTGCTAGAAAAAAAAATTTCGCTCGCTCGCCCCAATTTTTTTTACCAGTTTCCCGAAGAACAACTGATTAATTTGGTGTGGCCTTAAGTATATAATTTAAATTCCATGCAATCAATGACATATATTTAAAGATGACTATACATATATACAAAAGGCCTAGGAGAATTTACTACTTATAAACTAATGAATTTTTAGGGGTTGGGTTTTTTGTTTGTTTTGATAGGTTTTTGTTTGTTTGGGATTTAAATTCTTTATAACAGCAAGGTCAAATGAAGGCAGTGTATGAGGGACTACTGATGAACACTTTTATAGTGCTATCACAATGAAATGCCAGACCATGGTAACATCCAACCCAGTCACAATATACTGACGAAGGATTACCATTTAACTGCCAACTCAATTAAGCATCGGGCATAGATCTAGACTAGTTAGTAAGGTTTTTAAGGGGACAGAACAAATATAATTCCTCGCTTGGCGAGTACACTCAGCACAAACGTCAGAAGAGAGTTGATGCTTTATACCTGGTAAATCTAGTGTTTGCGACCTCTTATATTTATATCTTAGATGGTATTTTGGGGTATATGGGTATTTATTTATATATGCAGTGGACCCACGATAATCCGGACGCCCATAGTCCGGAAAACTCACAGTCCGGACGGAATAGCACGGGAACAGATTTCCGTAACGTTATTTGTACTCACCAGTCCGGAAATTCGGATTCCGATTCCGGAAGCCCATTTTGGGAACGGAACGTACTTTTTAATAGTAAATTTCCCGCAATAATCCGGACCATTTTTTCACCTCAAGGAGAGAAAAATGTCGGGGCAAGTCACCCGTGTCGACAGCTGTACAAACTATCGCTTGACACGGTGCGTAGTCATAGCGACCGCTGCCAGGTCATAGCCCCGGGTGTTTACCTGTGTTACAATGTAGCTCTGTTTTTTTAGCAAGAATTATTGCACTAACATAGTACGTGATACGATAATTAATCAATCTCAAATACATGTAATAAATTTATAATTGGTAAATAACATCATTAACACTTGTATTGGGTACACACAGATATCGGCTTGCAACACCGTTACGTGAAACGACGATGCATGTTATTTTTAAATACACATTTACGTATTAAGCAGTGATCACAAGAACTGGTTTTTAATTAGTTAATAGTCGTCTGATACCTCTGATCTACTTAATTAAGCGTCACATTGTTGCATATGAATACGTGTTTAATAATTATCGGACAGCTTGGGTAGTTCTCGCATACTTTTAAATAGGTAGCTAGGGGTTTCTGGTACAGCAAAGTGAGTTACGATTCACCACATTAATTAATTATTTCAGATTTTTAACTAACGTAAAAATCATAAAAAACATGGACTGATGGTAAGTTGTACAGACCACGGGTCTTTCATTTTAGGTATCTAATTTACGTAAAAAACGTACATTGTACATAGCGGGTCTTTCATTTTAGGGTATTAACTTACGGTAAAAAAACGCAAAAACCTGGACTGTTCGTACGTTGTAAAATCCGGGTCTTTTATTTAAGGTATTAACGTTTGTAATTTCTACTTGTTTGTGAACCTCCGGGACGTGACACGTGTGTTGTTTGTAGGTCACATATGCCCGCTATAAATAAAACAACTTTCACTTTACATGCTCTTTTAAAAACAAAGTTTATTTTTTAGTTTCTACAAAATAAAACAAAACAAGAATCATATCAGAAACATAAGTTTATTTATTGTTAAAAAGACCGACAATTAGACGTGTTTATGAAACGTATATAGTCAAGGGAGATAACTCTTACACAACAATTTTTTTTAACCTGGTAGACGAAATTCGGCAGTCCGGAAAACTCGTAATCCGGACGGTTTGGCCTGGGAACGAAGGTGTTCGGATTGTCGAGGGTCCACTGTATACGGTAATGTTGCGCCACCATTCTTTAGCTATATTTTTCCAGAACTGATTTCTATTTATTTGTGATGAATCTCTAATTAACTCAAGTATCAACACATATAGTAGGTAGCTATACATTACTTCAATTATCTGACATATTTAACAAGAATAAATTGCTGTGTGTATGTTTATTAATCTTCAAGTTCCTAAAGGGAATTTCCGTCGTTTTCCAAGATGGCGGACATTGACAATTGACAATCTTTTTTCTGTAACAAAAACTTGAAAACATCTCTACCTGTATAACTTGCGCACCACTAATTTTACACTTTATTTCAGTACAAAAAAACTGTGCAAATTACACAAGTTTTTATGGTATTTATATATATTTATTTGGGAATGCCATGCCATGCACATTTTAAGTTTCTTCTAAAATTCCACCAGTGGGATTCAGCGCAAACTTTTACAAAATGGCTATTAGACGGTACTGACCAAGTCTTGTTATTATGGTGTCAGTCAAAATCCAATATAGCCGACACGTTTTAAGCCATGATGTCGTATTCTAAAAGTTTTAAATGGCCATAACTCAAAAAGTATTCATTAAACAGAGTACATGTAATCATATTTTTGATAGATAAGGGCTGGGGCTAATTTTTTTCTAATTACAAGTTTAAAGGTCAGAGGTAAAAACAGAAAAAAATTCTTTATGGGGTCAAAGGTTAGTCAACTTTTATATTTTTATATTTTTTTGGTCAATGCATCATGTCACTGATGATTTTGGTGTCCTTAGTTTTTTCGGTAATATTCCAAGTTAACATGGTACACCATTTTGAATATTTTCCTTTGATCTTTTGGAAATGCTGACAATTCACATTGTGCAAGTTATCTCCCCTCTTCTAACTCCTTTGTTGAAACGTAATATCTTCGATGCCGGATTTTAATCAAAACTAGCGTTTGGATGAATGCCTATCAAATGTTCTAAAATAGTTTTTACGTTTGAAAATATTAAGCCTTTAGGTCGTTCGTGCTAAGTAGGTGAGAAGCCCATCAAATTGTCCATGACAATTTCTAGTTGTATTTGTTTTAGCAGTTGCAAATGCTTATCAACCAAGAAACATGATATTTTATATATTACATGTGCATATGGTTAAATGGAAACAGTGCTTAAAGAAACTGAAAATCTTTGTCGTTGGAGAGTAGTTCAATCATTTGACCCTTGTCGTAAATTGTATGTGGCATTGAAATATATTAAACGAAATATCGAAAAGTACAAAAATGCATTTTCATTATTGAAATAATATATTTAAATGGTTTTTAGTAAAACTGTCACTGACATGATGGGAAATGAATTGTGTTGCTGTACACATACATTCATATTTAACAATGAAGAAATAATTATAGTAAAACCCAGATGGCCGTTGACGCCATTGAGTCTCATTTTAAATTAACTCCCACCATTAATAATCAAACAACAACTGTAAAATACTAACATTTATTTTATGTAAAAAAGATATCTGATTGCAACTATATATAGCAGAAACAAATCCCAGACAAGGAAGTTGACAGGTAGAAATTAATCATCACTGTTATTGATTATTTCTATTTCACGCCGGGACAACAACAAATAATTAAAGTCCAGCTCAGGTGACAATCAAGCCCCATGGGTCTCTTGTTTTAATAGATACAACAATTAATTATCACCGTTAATGATACAGAAACTATAAAATGTAAATAATATTCTTCATTCTGGAGCAAGTACATAACGGACATCATAGCTGTAGCACTGTATCCCTGCTAAAGCTGACAGGTGAAGCCAACTCTCTCCCACTTATATTATTATCTGCCTAGAGCTATTCATTTTTCATCATACTTCCCATTAGAGTGTACACACCAAACTGTGATTGTCCCAATATATTTTATGAACTCTATTTCAATGGCTAGCCATATTAATGTATTGAAAAGCATATCAGTTATCATTTTTTCTACAGATCATTTAACATAGAAGAATAATTATATATCTACAAATAAAAATACATACCGTATTTGACCTAATAAGGGCGCAGGGTGCGGGTAATTTACAGTGGGGGCGCCCTTATTGAGATTAGTTATTCTGAAGTTTTATGAAACAGACTATACCTTATAGCAGAATACCCAAGGTTGTGGAAACGGTAAAATATTCAGTCATAAAAATATTCCAGATGAAGATATCTATTCATTATCATATATTAAGCTTAAACATCACTTGAATACTCCTGTAAACTTATAAACCATGCCAGCTGATCTTTAGACCAGAGAATGTGTGTTCCACCATTTATGTTCAAATGGAACTCTTTTGTGTTCTATTTATAGAAACAGGTGATTTCCCAGATCATATCAGACATCGTTTTCTTTGACCTAATAATTGATTTTCAATGTCTTTTACTAGCTTTCTGTTCTGAACAAAAGTTATTTATCAACAAGAATGAAGTCTTTACTTTATCTTCAAATAAAGATGGTATGTTATTATTTGTATGTGTGTTTGGTTTTGGGTGCTCTTTGCACTGACATGTCATCTGTAGCCTGTAGGAATACACAAAATGTGGCGAAAACATGTGTTCCAGTTACTTAATTTGCTGAAGTAGCAAAATATTTCACATGAATTATTACTTTTGAACACCATTTTGACACCATTTTGACACTCAGTCAAAGATTTATTTCCTTGAAAGAAGGTAGGGGCGCCCTTATTAGGTCAAATACGGTATCTGAGTTTTATTTTTTTTTCTGCAGTCAATATAAAATTAATACATTAGAAAATTTTTTGTTGAACTAACCTGTAAAGAAATGTAGAAAAAAATTACTTTCAAGACTTTAATCCTTTAATTTCCTACTCTAACTACTGCCCCTGGGTCTGGCATTCTTACAAAAGATTAAAAAACAAGAGGCCCAGAGGGCTTGTGTCACTCACCTGGATATGTAAATTGTGGCAAAATACTCTAATTTAAGTTGCATTTCAAATATTTTCCTATTTTTGAATTGCCTCTTCCAACAATGGATCAGTATGCAGGCGAACCAAATCCTGTCATTCATGAAAAGGGATTTTGAAGTTGATTTGTTTTTGCTATATTTCCCCTAACCTTTTCTCCTGTCCCATGAGTTCCTATACAACATTAGATCTGGGCAATGATGCTCTAGACCAATTTCATTTCATCGAAATAAATTCAGATGTTCAGGACTAGTAGGGATTTAAATTATTTACCTCCATTTCCCCTATTGTTCCCCAGCCCCTACAGCCCCAGGGAAGCCACATCATCCATTTATACAACATTAGATCTCCTTTGCCAAATAATGCTTCCGACCAAATTTTATCGAAATCCATTCAGGTGTTCAGGACTAGTAGAGATTTAACGGATCTACCACAATTTCCTTAATTTGACACCACCCCTCCTGTCCCAGGGGAGCCACACCCTCCATTTATACAACATTAGACCTATTTTGCCCAATAATGCTCCAGACCAAATTTCATTAAAATCCATTCAGGCATTTAGGACAAGTAGGAATTTAAAGGTAATGTTGACGGATGGAAGACAGACGATGGACGCCCGACCATGGCATAAAAATGAGGTAATCATTTGTATTACATTTTGTTTTGGGTAACTGTTTCTTTCCTTCACAAATTATTTTCGCTTCAAATGTACACATATTTGTCTCATGTAAAACAAGGGCCCAATGGGCCCAAATCGCTCACCTGCAATGCAGTGATCTTTTCATATATGGATCCTGCAGTTATTTGAAAGCATGCTACAGGACCAATATAATGTCTCTCTGCACTTTGGCTTTTCACTAAAAGTCATTTAAAGATTTGAGCACACTTGATCGACGTGACCGAATGTGAGTCAGGGTCATTCATTTGAACAAACTTGGTAGCCCTTCACCCCAGCATGCTACAGACCCAATATTAACTCCATGGGACCCTTGGTTATTGAGAAGAAGTCGTTTAAAGATTTTAGCCTTTTTGGCCCCTGTGACATTGAATGAAGGCCAAGGTCATTCATTTGAACAAACTAGGTAGCCCTTCAACCCAGCATGGTAAAGACCCAATATCAACTCCCTGGGACAGTTGGTTATTGAGAAGAAGTCGTTTAAAGATTTTAGCCTTTTTGACCGCTGTGACCTTGAATGAAGGTCAAGGTCATTCATTTGAACAAACTTGGTAGCCCTTTACCCCAGCATGCTACAGACCCAATATCAACTCCCTGGGACTCTTGGTTATTGAGAAGAAGTCTTTTAAAGATTTTAGCCTTTTTGACCCCTGTGACCTTGAATGAAGGTCAACGTTATTCATTTGAACAAACTTGGGAGCCCTTCACCCCGGCATGCTACACGCCAAATATTAGGTCTCTGGGACTCTTGGTTATTGAGAAGAAGTCGTTTAAAGATTTTAGCCTTTTTGACTCCTGTGACCTTGAATGAAGGTCAAGGTCATTCATTTGAACAAACTTGGTAGCCCTTCACCCCAGCATGCTACAGACCCAATATCAAGTCCCTGGGTCTTTTGGGTATTTAGAAGAAGTCGTTTATTTTTTTTTTAGCATATTTGACCCCTGTGACCTTGAATGAAAGTCAAGGTCATTCATTTGAACAAACTTGGTAGTCCTTCACCCCAGCATGCTACAGACCCAATATCAACTCCCTGGGTCTCTTGGTTATTGAGAAGAAGTCGTTTAAAGATTTTAGCCTTTTTGACCCCTGTGACCTTGAATGAAGGTCAACGTTATTCATTTGAACAAACTTGGTAGCCCTTCACCCCAGCATGCTACAGGCCCAATATTAGGTCTCTGGGCCTTTTGGTTATTGAGAAGAAGTTGCTTGAATGGAAAAGTTGACGCCGGACGGACGGCCAGATCGCCGGACGGACGACAGACGCCGCGCCACGGCATAAGCTCACTTGCCCTTCGGGCAGGTGAGCTAAAAAAACATATCAATGTGTGTATATTTAGAAGTCTTTGCGAATACCCAAAATCCAGATGGATCTTAGTGCCTATCAATGTATGTCTTATCATTTCTACACATCCCTGTAGTTTTCTCCTCTTTCCACTTAGTAATTTTTCTATTCTCTTGTGATGTTGTACTATTCACTAAATATGTCTGTACATTTCTTTTCCTAATTAGTCCCCAAAAATAAACATACACAACAAGAGACAAACAGAACCTACAAATGATTCACATAATTTTAAAGATCTGTTATGCATGAGCAAAAACAAACTTCAACTGTCAAAATCTAAGATTGTTGCCAGTTGGCTTTCAGTTTACTATATCAGTCTAAAAGTTGATAATGTAAGATCCATGAAAGACTTCATCTTGAGAAGTGCAGGAACAAATTTTATTTGCCTAACTTCAAGATACAGAGTTAAGTTAAACATCAAACCTTACCAATGACTCCATCCCCTCAATCACTCATTTGAAGTTGAAATGTTGTGAAATATTATCAAACTAGAACTGTCGTCCAGAGGGCCAACTCATACCCCCCACTCCTGCAACCCCCATCGTTACTATGTGTTCATTTATACAATAAACGAGATATACAGTTAAATCTCACAGTCGTATTCAGTTTTCTTGGTAACCCTAATTCTTTTTATATCTAAATTATGAATAAATTGTTGTACATGACATTATGAAATGATTTCACATGAGAAAATATTTTCAATTGATCAATTTATAACAAAGAAAAAATTAAAAAGGTTATGAGAAAGGTAAAGTGTGAATGGGATTTATTCAAAAAATTACGACGTGATATAGATTACGCACATCTACAATGTATAAGGATTATTCTCATAAAGTTTCGTTGAAATCAGATAAGTAGTTTAGGAGAGGTAGCCGGTACATCGTTGCGTCAAACTCGCCCAAAAAACTAAGTTTTGTGCTCTGGTTACCATGGTAACCAAAAAATTACGACGTGATATTGATTACACACACCTACAATGTATTAGGATTATTGTCATGAAAAAACTAAGTTCTGTGCCTTGCATTTTGGTTACCATGGTAACCGTAAGAGGAGTAGACCATGTAACCAAAAAATTACGATGTTATATAGATTATGCACATCTACAATGTATAAGGGTTAACGTTATTGTCATGAAGTTTCGTTGAAATCGGATAAGTAGTTTAGGAGGAGTAGCAGGTAGGCGGTACATCGTTGCATCTACAAACTCGCCCAAAAAACTAAGTTTTAAGCCCTGGTTACCATGGTAACCAAAAAATTACGACGTGATATAGATTACGCACATCTACAATGTACAAAGATTATTGTCATGAAGTTTCGTTGAAATCGAATCAGTAGTTTAGGAGGAGAAGCCGGTACATCGTTGTGTCTACAGACGGACGAACGAACGGACGGACAGACGGACAACCTGATTTCAGTGTACCCCCCCACCCTAACTTCGTTGCGGGGGGTATAATGATAGTATTTTATTTAATTCAATGTCAATTGATCGTTAAACATTTTTCATTTCGCAATAATTATGATGGTTATTGCACGAAGCCACTCGGGCAATGCGTAGCTATACACCCCAAAACAGTACAATACACGTTTCATTTGTGACACATAAGTTAAACATGTGTACTGTATAATCTCCGCATGGTTATATTCTTTATTTGAATCAGAAACTATCGTTATATTATTGTAATAAATGATCTCTTAATACATCAAAAGCATAGTCAACATAACCAGTTGCATTTACGAAAGCACTACTGTAAAAATAGGTGATATATGTTGATAAAATTAGGTCAGAACATCAACATGTCTGCTTTTAAATATGCCCAATCATATTATCACATGTCTGCTTTTAAATATGCTCAGTCATATTATCTACCAAACATATTCGATACCTGCAAAATTATCCATTACTAATTGGGACACCTGTGGATTGTTTTGACTGGATATGAATGCATATCACGTCACTCAGCACAACCGGGCGGCTGATCCTTTCAACTTTACTGCAAGCGACACCAAGCGTGACCTGCTGACCTAGCGTGAGGTCGCAGGTTTTCAGGTAATACCTTGATTGGCAATAATTAAGTGAAGTCCAGTCACAATAAAATAATCATGATGCTAAGTTAACACTATATTTGAAAATACACGGATGATTTCTTAAGTTTGCCATACAGCGCAAATACAAATATCGCATGCTATTTATACATTGTCAGGGCCTAAATTTGCAATCAGTTGTCTCGTGCGTGGTATATTTTGCAACGTAAAAATTGGATTAATGCTAAAATATGTGGCATATATCAAATCACAGAAGAACTCCAATGATCACGCATTCAATCTAATAACCTAAACGTGCCTGTTGATATAATTTCAGTCTTGGCATTTTTTCTGGACGGGTCGTCAGGGCCGGGTCGTCATGAGCTTTATGGAGTTTGCCGAAAAAATCTTACCTTACACTCTTCATTTGACAAGTTCGAACTATAACTGATTATCCCATGTGCTTAAGAATGTTTTGATACAGTGCATGGCCCTCAGTAATCTGAAGTGAAACTGATATTCTAGACTGTGTATGTATTGTGTTGGTACTACACATGCTGAAACATCACTGCATTAGAGAGTGCTTGATGTTTATTGAAGCTGTAACACTTTGATTAAGATTGTTGTTTTGTACTTTTATGAATAAATTATATCAGTACTAACTGTTAATCCAACTTGATTTCTGTATTTTAGTTTTTGTTTAATGATGTTGTCAACAACTTGCTTACTGTACAGTAAGTGGTATATTACAACAAAATTATCCAAGTGGGTGCACTGGACAGCTAAACAGTAGATCAAAGTGTGCAAAGAAATGTTTGAACAAGAGATCCCAGAGGGATCTTGGCGCCCACCATTGAATGATCTTCATAGGTTCCATGTCAGATTGATCTTTTCTCTACTTTTCCCTTCCTCTAAGTCTTACTAATCTGTGTAAATTCAGAAACAGCCCTCTATAGCTAGTACTTTTCAAACAAGGGGAACCTATATATAAAATTTAAGATTTAGCGATAATGGCTGTCTGTCGACCATGTTGTTTTTGGATTGGTCCCAATATGCAAAACTAGGCACTGAGGGGAACCTACATATGAAATTTGAGAAAGATCCCTTCAGTACCTTCTGTAAAATAGCGATAACAAACTTCAATTGTCAAAATCCAAGATGGCTGCCTGTCGGCCATGTTGTTTTCTGATTAGTCTCAAAATGCAATATGCATAACTAGGCACCGAGGGGAACCTGTGTATGAAATTTGAGAAAGATCCCTTCATTACTTTCTGAGAAATAGCGATAACAAACTTCAATTGTCAAAATCCAAGATGGCTGCCTGTCGGCCATGTTGTTTTCCGATTGGTCTCAAAATGCAATATGCATAACTAGGCACCAGGGGGAACCTACATATGAAATTTCAGGAATATCCCTTCATTAGTTTCTTTGAAATAGCGATAACAAACTTCAATTGTCAAAATTCAAGATGGCTGCCTGTCGGCCATGTTGTTTTCCGATTAGTCTCAAAATGCAATATGCATAACTAAGCATCAAGGGGAACCTAAATATGAAATTGGAGAAAGAACCCTTCAGTACTTTCTGAGGAATAGCGATAACAAACTTCAACTGTCAAAATCCAAGATGGCTGCCTGTCGGCCATGTTGTTTTCTGATTAGTCTCAAAATGCAATATGCATAACTAGGCACCAAGAGGAACCTACATATGAAATTCGGGAAAGATCCCTTCAGTGCTTTCTGAGAATTAGCAATAACAAACTTCAATTGTCAAAATCCAAGATGGCTGCCTGTCGGCCATGTTGTTTTCCGATTGGTCTCAAAATGCAATATGCATAACTAGGTACCAAGGGGAACCTACATAAGAAATTTGAGAAAGATCCCTTCAGTACTTTCCGAGAAATAGCGATAACAAGAATTGTTTACGGACGGACGGAGGGACGGAGGGACGGACGGACGGACGGACGGACGACGGACCACGGACGCAGGGCGATTTGAATAGCCCACCATCTGATGATGGTGGGCTAAAAAATAGGCTTGCTCGACTTGACTGGATATGGCAGGGGTTTTCCAGTAGACTTAGACATCATTTGATACTTAGTAATGTGACACTGTATCTGTTAAATGCCTAAATGTCATTTTCATGGAGTTTGGATCAGAGAAACTCAGGTAAAGTGGACATGTGCTCTTACACTAAATTGAGGCTGGGTTATACAATATACAAATACCTTTTGAGCTGGTATATCTTGAAATATGTCTGTCAGAGAGAGTGGCACCAATGGTTTGAAGACAATACAGTAGTGGTCATCAAATGTAAAGGTGTTCTGAAATCACAAATCACACAGGAACATGAGTGACAAGATTATATATCTGAGTAAGTGTCAAGGCCTACAATCATCCCTTCTTCATCTATTGACTGACAACAATCCATATTCCAGGAACTTCTATTTCTATTCATTAATCTAATTTAAAACATTTTGTGTGTGTTTCCTGCTGATTCCTTGCATAATTGTTTTAATATTTCATTGATGCATATGTAAGTCTAACCTAGTGAATATTTATTTTCATGATAATGGCAGCACTTAACACTGTCAGCTTTATGAGACAATAGTCCCCATGACTTGTATTACAGGCTTTCTAATCAGCTGAATCTTAAACTGATGTCATTCTCCAGATTTTGTTGGTGTGAATTACCCCAGTTCTATCTTTGCTGCTGGGCTTATTTTGAAAAATTCATGCGAGTTATCTGAAGCACTGTTAAAGCTAAAAAGCTTTATGAAATTTGTCAAGAAATAGGCCCATTATAGTATGACAAAGGGAATGAAGTCAATTCAAGGTAAACATAAACAATAAGCTTGATCAAAATCTGCAACAATACATGGTCACTAGCTATAGCCAGATTAGAGTGGGTAAAATTCTATTTCTGGTAACATGACAAGTGACTGATCAAAGGGTTATTTAGTCATGTACAACACTTACAGGGGTCGACATTAACGCTTGTCCGATTGTCCGGTACCAGACGAAATTGATGTCGGACAAGTGAAATCATTAAAGTACTTGTACTTGTCCGACGGGACAAGTAACAAATCTGTTTTTTGTGTTTTATTTATGTTATATTCTGAAGTCAAAACTGATTCAATACTCACTGTAAAATGAGTAAAAACTCCTTTAAATTGTGTTAACCATCGAACGGAAGTGAGTTGATCATGCTTATTAAAGCTTCATTCGGAACTACATAGAAATGATGGTAGACTTCCGAGGGCTCTCGAAAACATGTAATCGGTATCACTAGTATGTTTGAAACGCATGCGAATGCTGTACATGTGAGAGCATTGATACTACGACAGATACTGTCTGCTGGAATCGTAATAAAAATGAATCAGTTTTGATATAGGCCTAATTAAGGAGGCTACAGATGAAGCAGACTGCCGTGCCCTAGAAAACGGTGACATGTTTTAATGTTTTCACAGTAGTAAGTTTGTTTATAGTTTAGTCGAACATGAAAGTTAATTATTTTAAAGTACTTCATTCATCTGCTTTTAGGTAAAAAAACGATGGTTTAGTAAAACTTAAATAACTTGTAATAATACTTTCTTGCTGTTTTATTGTTGTTAGTAATTGTTATGAGTCGAAATTATGGCTTGCAATGCTTACCTCTACTTTATAATAAATCATCTCGCTGTTTACACATAACAGATGGAAAGTAGAAACACATATAGGACAAGTGATTATTTCATTCGGACAAGTGAATTTATCTTATCACTTGTCCGACTTGTCCGAAGGGACAAGTGCAGAAAAAAGTTAATGTCGACCCCTGTACAATGCATATCCGAAGCAAGTACACATGAAATATCATAAAAGGGTGAATTTTTTCCTGCTTTTCAGTAACAGTGACCTTTAAGTGTAATTCATACTCAATAGTGCACAAAAACATGTTTTCACCATCATCATCATCATCATCATCATGTTTGCAATAGTAACTTCAACATTTTGGTAAGAGACTGTCCATATATGACATTTTAAATTTACTACAATGCCAATACATACCAAGTAGTGGACTGTGTTGGAGTTGCCCCAGGGGTCTGCCAAAGCCAGTCTCCACAAACATTGGGTCTCCTGGGCACCTAGTTGATACCGACTGGCATGCAGCACCTTTATTACCACATGCTTTTTATGGCAGAACAAATCCTGAAACATATATCAGATGGCTAACATAAAAGTATCAACTGATTATCTTTTCTTGCTCTGTTCGATCAAAGAAAAATACTTGTAAATACCAGCAGTAAATAAACTATAATTGCTGTACGTGCATTTGCCGCATTTAGGGGAGACAGTTGAAAAATTTGCTTACTCCAGCCAAGTCAATCTGCAAATCAGTATCTTCTGTCTTTTAACTTTTTGCCTACCTGCCCTTAGGGGTGAAACGGTATGCCTTCTCCACAGTTCGGTACGTATTGCGGTACACAGGTTACGGTTCGGTACTTTTCAATTCGGTTTTGGTTTGTTTTTGTTTAACGTCCTATTAACAGCCAGGGTCATTTAAGGACGTGCCAGGTTTTGGAGGTGGAGGAAAGCCAGAGTTCCCGGTACATATATATTATACTCTACTGAATTCTACTGTAAGTTATAACAAAATATTTTTAAAGTCAACTTTTATTAAAGCTTATAACAACAACAAATAAAAAATGTCATGCCTAGACTAGAACTTCTTAAATAAAATGAATTAAGTAAATGTTTACTTAATAATAATCAACTATCATTCATATATGTAAAATTTAAATGAGATCATTTCTTCAAAACAATCTCCATATCTCCATATCTCATTTGTTTGATTGTTTGGTTACTATTAGTACTAGTAGCTGTTTGTTTTGAAGAGCTCGACTCCGTTAGACTTGAGCCCGTCTGACTTGACGACTGAGAGCTCGGGATGTTGTGCCTTCTGATTAAATGGGTGTTCCGATTCAATGTATTACCGTGTTTATATGGGATGTCTGCAAAACAAATTTTGCACGTGGCTGTTTTAGCATCTTTCGTTCTAAACCCAAAGTTTTTCCAAACCGGTGAGCGATAATTTGAAGGCGTATCTCTCAACTTGACAGTCTCATCCGCCATATTTGTTCCTTAAACCAAACAGGTAAATGTAAGACCTCACACGATTGGTTTATCGAAAGCTTTAGACCAATCAAAAACTCGCTTTCATAGGTAGGTCGATGTATACCGGTGTCGATGGAAATAGTCACCCTCGTAATAGAATTACATGTGGTCGCGGTACGTACCGTCAATTGGAGTCACCGTACCGTGTACCGAACCGAAATAAATATACCACGGTTTTACTACACCGCGATATACTGTTTCACCCTTACCTGCCCTTTGCTTCTCTTCCAGTAGGCTACTGAGTAATAAAACTTAATTTCACCATCCTTTATCTTAAATGTAATGTGGTATATTTTCATATACCTGTATGGTCAATCTCATCTGAATTCATAATTGGTTATTTCACTTTAAAGTTATGTATGAAACATTTCAAAACTCGACTCCCATATGGTAAAAGTGTTGGAAAATTGAGAAAAAAAGAAAATATTGTACTGTAACATATGCATAAAACTGCCTAAAACATCCATGATATAATTTGTGTTGTTTACATATGATAACCATCTGTTTCTACTGGACTTTTGACATACACATGTCAAATACCTAAGCTGTGTCTTCATTAGTATTGATACAACACTGATGCCATAAGTATAGAAATAGCTCTCCGGGACTTTCTCCAGCGAGCTAAAACAAATCCCATCCCAAATTGATACAAAAAAGCTTGAACATATTACATTTATATCCTACTGAACTTTATGAAAATTATTGTATATCTCTTGGTGTCAATTTAGAATCACTTTAGACATGTCCTCTTGATGTCAATTTAGAATCACTTTAGACATGTCCTATGAAGACAATACAATTTACCAATGCCAAAGACTTTTTGAGGGATCAGTTAACTAAATGTAAATAGATATGTTATTCTTTTCAAATGAGAAACAAGGGATTAAAACCATTTTTCTTAACTCTTTCCGTACCGTTGTCGTATACAGACGACAGAAAAACGTGCTTCCTGGTCCCCGTTGTCGTATACAGACGACAGGAAAATGTGACGTCTCATCCCCGTTGTCGTATACACACGACAAGGGATGTTATGTTATCTAATTTATGATTAGCTGGCTGTAGCAGACGACAGATGAATTATCCAATAAATTTACACAAAAAAATGAATCCCTCGGTTCATAACAAAGATTTTGATAGGCGAAAAGTACACAATTTTCGTCATGTGACCCAATTTGTTCGAATTTCCCGGGAAATGTTATGGAATGTCATCACCAATGTAAACAACATGGCGGCGAGTGCATTGACTGTGAATGCTGATACTGAATCAGACGATGAAGAAGGGGCTGGGACCCAAGAATTAGACAACAATATCGGTGGATCCGATCTGGAATTGTCTGAGCTGGACTCTGACAGTGATGATGACATTCCACTCGCCGATATCATCCCGCTAGCGGGCCTCGTAGACCGCGGAGGTGGAGATGCTGGACACGCCCACAACGATCGCCGCTGGACAGCTGATCTGAAACCTATACGTGTGAAGGATTTCGAGGATATAGCTGGCCCTACTACCGCACTGGATGCTGAGAAGAAAGAGCTGGATTTCTTTCACCTGATTTTCCCTGAATCCTTGTACGACAAGCTAGCCCAGCAGACCAACACCTATGCTGCTAAGCGGATCCGGGAAAAGGCAGACAGCTCGTGGCAGGCAACTTCGCCCACCGAGATCAAGACCTTCTTGGGGATTGTGATTTTTATGTCACTGCTGGACCTGCCAACTGCAAAGATGTACTGGTCATCTGATTGGATGTTTCAAACATCTTTGCCTACCATAATGACCAGACTCAGGTAAATCAAATTACTTGTATTTAATTTACAAAATGTACAGTACAAATGTAGACTCTACATGTATGACAGTATTTTGTTTTAGTGATGAGCAATATAAACTTCATTGGAGCCCTAATGGTTGAAATTGTGACCATATTTCTTTTCAAGTTAATCATTTAGTTATGTAACTTATGTGGTAAATAGCCTATCCTACTTGAAGTGGAAACAACTTGTAATTATTTCTTGACTAGGATGTTTACAAACAAACATCTAAAATGTTAAAGCAAAGTTATAAAATTCTTATTCAAATTTTAACTTAATTTTGTGAATTTAATCAGTTATAAAAGTAAAATCTATAGGCCTATATGCTGGGTACAGATTTAAATGTGGAAAATGACCAAGTATTTAACACTTGCTGTAATAATTTTTTCAAACAAGATGACAAATGGTGAATTTATCAATTTATAGTATATATTTTGTAGTTTCTTTTATTCTTTTGTTTTTAAACCAATAAATTTCTAAGGTTTGTCCTACAGTTTCGGGTGTCTTGACTTGTAGATTTGAGAAACTCGCACAGTATTTTCATCTGAATGACTCCACGACAAATCCCCCCAAAGGCAGCGACGGTCACGACAAGCTCCATCATGTCAGGCCAGTCTTAGATACCATCCAAGGCACTATAGCATCCCAGTACACGTTACACCAGGACTGTGCTATAGATGAGGCTATGATTGCATACAAGGGGAGGCTTAGTTTTAAGCAATATATGCCAGCCAAGCCGGTTAAGTTTGGGATCAAGGTGTGGGAGCGGGCGGATTCCACCAATGGCTATGTCGACAAACTCCAGATTTACACCGGAAGAGCAGGTATGTTTATTCAGCATGATGTTCCATGTTGCTCCAGTCCAATAGATATGCCTCTGTTGCATCCATCATAAATAAAACTCCACTTCACTATATTTTGTAATTGTTTAATGACTTAAATCTTAATTATTCAGGAATAAAACATATTGACATATATTGTCTTATACATTGACTCAAGATCATCATGCAAATTAATTTGATAGTCTTATTATTTTACCAAAATTATATAACACTGAACATTGTCAGTTATAACATAATACCTAGATACATTGTACAGTACAAGTACCATGGTGGTCGGGTGGCTCAGTGGTAACACACTGGCCTTTCACCTATGCGGCCGGGGTTCGATTCCAAGATCAGACGTGAAAAGGTATGGGGTCACCTGCCCGACCACGTGGGTTTTCCCCGGGTACTCCAGTTTCCTCCCACAGTAAGACCCCTCGCGCGCTTCCATCTGGGCCAACAATAGTGATTAATATCAGTTATTAACTTGTTTCGCAATTGTTGTAAAATAAATAAAGTTTATATTATATTATATATACATGTACCAATAAAGGCATTTTACCAACCATTTTCAGGAAATGAACAAGGCAAGAGAGAAGTTGGACTTGCTGCTCGAGTTGTGACCGACCTGACCAGAGACATTGTTGGTAGCAGTCGCCACGTATATGTTGACAATTTCTTCTCCAGTCCCCAGCTGTTTTCTGACTTGCTAAAGGATGGTCTCTATGCATGTGGAACATGTCGAATCAATAGAAAGGGGTTCCCGTCTGGTATCAGTAAGGAGAATGTTAAAAAAAAGGGAGACTTCACAATGCTGCAATCAGGTAATTATAAAGTGCCAGGAATATTCAGATTGGTTTCAACTTATTGCTTATCCAATTTGTGTTTGCTCGGATAATAAATACTATTATGTCTGTAAAGTAACTTGTGAAAATGTAGCAAATTAGTACCTACAATTTAAATACATTATACAGTACTGGGATATATTATCAATATAACTTTATTTAATACAATATCCCTCAGGTTACTGTATTGTGCAAGTTGCATTCATATCATAAACCATACTGTAATCTATTTGAAATTATTCTTGAATAACTTGATTCAAATATATGTACTGCTATATAAATGTAGCGGCAATTTATGTCGGCTGCGTCCATTATAATTGTAACTAATACATTGGTTTATCACTTCATAGTAAAATAATTATTGATAATCTGCTGATGAAGCTAATATACCTCTATTATATAAGTTACATGATGTATGTTGTGTTTACAGGAAACCTGGTGGCCAGTGTCTGGTTTGACAACAAGCCAGTGACATTTCTGTCGACAAATGCAGACCCTACTACACTACATGAGGTGCGTCGCAAAAATAAAGATGGTAGTGAGAGAGTTCAACTGGCCCCTTCTGTTGTGAAAATGTACGGCGACAATATGAATGCTGTGGATAGAGCTGATCAACTCCGTATGCAGTACACCTGTGCCAGAAAGTGCTACAAATGGTGGAAGTATGTTTTCTTCTTCTTGCTTGATACAGCCCTTGTGAATTCTTTCATTCTTATGAAGGAGTCTCCAAGTCACCAGAGGAAAACCAGAACTGGCAGAGTGAAGCATCTTACCCAGCTGGAATTCAGAGAAAGGCTATGTAAACAGTTAATTGGTGATACACGTTCTGTCAGAAAACGACGACGTGTGATACAGCATGATGTGGCAGGTCTTTCCTATTCTCATATGCCAGTTAAGGTAAAGGTGAACAGGTGTCGCCAGTGTGGAAAGGTGAAAATCAGGAAGGAATCGAGTTTTGGATGCCGACAATGTGGGGTAAACCTGTGCGTTTTGTGCTTTGAACCATTTCACAAGGATTTAGTCCCTGTCACACAGGAAGAGTAGACACCAAGACCTGTACTTACATATATATCATATATAATTGAGATTGTTTGTAAATTTATTTTGAAATGTTGGAAATTTGTCACATTCATGATTTTCAATATCAATGACAATATCCAATATTTATAACTTGTACAGTATTTGAACTGTACTGTAGTTGAATATTTTCATGTTACAGTGGAGACCGCTTATTATGATATTCTATTTTCCAAAGAAAAATATTATAATAAACAGGATATTATAATAACCGAGCAAGCAATTATATACCACTTGAACCAGAAGTTAGGCCAATTTTCATTGTTAAATGTACTTTGAGGTCAATAAGTATAAGGATTTATATCATCACATGTATACAGAGTCATTTTCAATTTTATAAAGTTAACTCTAGATTTAAGTATTTTTTAGAGAATTTTTTCTCCGAAAAATCATATTAAAATAGATTTTTGCAACATATTAAAATAATTAAACGGAGCGACAAGATTTTTCTTAATTAAAATTTTAATTGATTTAGAAAAATTGTGCAGATTAGATTTAAAGCCATATTGCTACATTCCTGTGATAAGGTGCACACAATAATCCGGTTCATTTTTGAATATTTGCATTGTTTATTTGTTATGTTATTCTTGGATTGTTTATTTGTGGTATTCATCAAATGATACTAACAAAAACATGTTGAATATAAAAGCTTGTTTTGTTATTCCATGGCTTTGTCATTTTTTTGTAATCATAGACTTAGTTAACATACATATTGGTGTATGTTGTAATGATTTACATCATATCAACAGCTTTGATTTGATGATATAAATTATGACTTCCAGTTTCGAGTTCCAAGAAGAAAGTAAAATTAAATTTTCTGGAGGAAAATCTTCTGAAGCATGCCAGGAGTTGCTACCATACTTAGTAATATGACCAGTTTACATTTGTACCAGGTTTCTTTTCAGAAATTGGCGTACACCTTGGTAGAAATTGAACTCGCAGTCTTGGGTGTCATGCGAATACAAACTTTCTGCAAAAATGAACTTTGAAATGATTTTCCAAGATATTGCACTAACCAATAAGTGCAAACATAAAATATAACTATAAGTGACAAAGTGAAACTTCAAAATAAAACTACTGGAACTTTGAAACTGCTAAAAATGTCTGATGTAGACATTTGTTTGTCAAAATGTCTTATGTCTATTGCTGGGGTCAGAGGAAACTTGGGGTATTACCCCAAAGTCACTATTACATCTCACTTTCTCAATGTAATGTCTTCCTATAAACCAGAAATTGTAGTTCCAGACATTAAAATAATCACATGTATATTTCATTCTGTAGACTGTAATCCGAGTTTCCTCTGACACCTGCTGTATACCAGATGTTTGATGGTTTGATAAACTCATAACTTGTCTGATGTTAAATTGACATCTCTTTGTCAAAATAACTATGTGTGTTGCTTGGACCAGAGAAAACTCTCATTATAAACATGAATGGATGATGTCGGCATTACTATGATGTAGTATTATAAACGAGATCTGACAAATACTTTGGTATTTTTATTGTCGTCAATAATGTGATGTTTTCCTCACATCCATTAAAATTAAAAACAAGAATTAATTCACTGGGTAATGTATATAGGGTCATTTAAAAAGTTTCGTTGAAGGACTAATAATTGATGATCCTTGTTTCTCTCGATTCCTGCTGGGACACTCGTGCCCTGACAGGAATCGAACCTGTGTCTATCTCAATGCAAATTATGACAAAGGGTTATCAACAGTCAATAACATCAAAATGTGAGTGACAGATCTAAGAGTCCCACGTCGTGTAGTTTGTACACGTAAATATTTGCTAGGCCTCGCAGAATTTATGGAAATACTAAAACTTGGCATTGTGGGACTCGTTATATTCGGCAATACAATTAATAAAATTGAAAAGGATACATAAAAAAATAAATTGTAGGTTTATCAGTGAAAACTGTATTCCTACATGTACTTTTCATGCATGTGTACCGAAAACACTTCTACTATAACTTCTGTAACAGAAGAGGAAACACAATGACCACTTGAGACTGGCGAGCTTGGGATTTGAAAATTCCAGACAAACTTTCTAATTATTGAGTGCGACCTTTCAATGTATCGATGCATTTAATTGAACTTAAAATATACTGTTTGTTTGTGTGACAGTTTGTATACCAATACATGTACAGTATATATATATATATATATATATATATACAGCACAATAACTGACAATCTGATCACACGAGTCATGAAATTACGTGTAAACATCAGCTTAGTATAGAAACATTTTAAATTTCTTGAAATTGAATCTGACGTCGTGCTGCTTCATTCTTCACATTATTATATGTAATGACCTGTCTGAACAGTACTAAATACTACAAAATTATTAGTGTGTGTTTTTTTTAAACAATCTTAAAATAACATTTTACAGTGTTTCATCATTAAATGCATATACAACATGCTGATATGTGCTGACAACTACACGGGATATTGTGGTATAATGCTTCGAATGTTACTAAAACACGTGCTGACTACATGTGTCCAATTCAAAACCTAGTCGCTCATACGTAATTATTTTCCAGATTTAATACGCCATGACCACCAACAACTATCATATAGAATTAACACAGACACTGAAAGAAGTTGTTCACAGTAAAAATATATGTATTAAGGAAACCAACCAGCTGCGTAACCATAAAGAATCCTACTTTCCTCCAAATGCTACAAAACGGCCGTATGTAATAGTTTGGTGAAGATAATAGATCGTAGTTTGTTTACGAAATCATGCCGATTTTTCAGTCGTTAGAAAGCTGTCAGTCAGATATAATGCTGCGAAAATGAAGATATATATCTATTTTAACAATAGACCAACCGATATGCACAATGGTTAACGATTACCTGCATTTTACTGCAGAAGATTCACCTCATCTGAAAAACACACAAGTAATCCGCCATTTTGCACATATGTGCGGGGGTGAGCCTAGTAACGACTTCCGGTACGGAACCCGGACCGGAATTACGGTACGGAAAGAGTTAAGTAATATACCAATAAATCAATTGAAAACAAAACTTGTACCTCAGCTAGCAGTAGGACTGCTGATTGACCCTGTCGGCTGATCACTTGTCGCACTCTGTAACGGGAAGCCATCACCACACCCAGTACTGGGCAAAACTGACCAGCCTCATCTGTGAACTGACCATATTCTGAAATTATAATTCAATATGAGTTTAATATCAAATTACATATAGATGTAAATATATAAATAACATATCTAAAAACATGTTTTTGCGTTTCTGTAATTCAACAGCTGCCAGCTGCTGGTCATTGGTAATTAGTAGAGCTGAGTATCACAAGGTGGGTGGCGAAACGATTCATATCACGATACAGGGGTCACAATACGATATGTATCACGGTATATGAGAAACTGATGACCTATCAGATATCTGGTATTCCAATGTACAGTAGCCATGTTTGTGTTTGTGGTATTTCCAGAATATTTTATTCTTTGTCCACATTCATTACAAAAACCATACATTCTGTTTGTTTCCTACAAAATGTTCTTAAATTTAAATGATTTGAATTTGAAATAACTCCAACAGACAGCTTTGTAAGCCACTGGAACAGCCTTGTCAGCCATGTTATCTGATACCAATGTAGGCCAACGTTGTTCAGGGGAGATAACTACAAATTTTCTGGTATTGCGACACAAATCAAGGATAGACGATGCATAGATACACTACTCTTCGATCCAATACATCAATGCATCAGTGAATCGTTACACCACTAGTAATAAGTCTTTTACCGGTGAAACCAGGGGAGACTATAGGTTTCCTCCCTGTCTGTCTGTCAGTCCATCCACACAGTTTACTGCACTTTTCTAAGACATGCTTCAAGATATGTTGGTGAAAGTCTGTATGTAACTTCAGTATGAGTAGTTGTAGATCAAGTGCAATTTTCAGGGTTTTTGGGTCAAGGTCAAGATCACTTACTATTTTTGAGCAAGGGTCGGTACTAAGGGAACATGTATTGCTTTAGCAATACCCTCAGAATTCTTGTTTCAATTGTCAAATTTTAATACAATTATTTTAATCATTGCCTTTTAGTACTATGATTCTATCATGTTATACAGTATAAAGTCATATCTATGTGAAGAAAAAAATGTAACTGTCAAACTGGTTCACTCAAGGCTCCTATGTGGTATTCCACAGATACCAACAAAATAGGACACTTGTATCTTGTACTTGTGGATGAGAGGAGATACTGTATTTAAGAAACGTACCATACATGGGAAAGCTCACTTTTTCTGGATGAGCTATCTGCCGAAAAAGTCTGTGAAGGCCACCTTTGGTATATGCAGACATATGTACTATGGGCGGATCCAGAGGAATATGCTGTCCTTTATGGCTGAAAGTAAAACAATCTTGATGTATTATCATTGTCAAGACATGGACCTAAATTACCTGCTAGTTGAATTGTACCAGGAAACCAGAGCACCCAGAGAAAGCCCACGTGGTCGGGCATGAACTGGTGACCCAATACACCCTTTTGTATTCAGTTAGGGATCAAACCCTGGATGCCAAGGTGAAAGGCAAGTGTGTTAGTGCTGTGTCACCCGACTGCCTAAATATTAACATTTCAGTTGTTTTTTAAATGTGATGCATCAAAATTTTAGAAAAATATAAAAACTAAATTATATTCATGCCAATGTCTTGGTCTAAAAGTGCTTTAAACGAATGTCTCAATTAAGTTGAGCATCCTTAATCCGAGTTCTATTACGGCCGATGTGTTTTAGTCTCTATATAATGTAAATATGATGGCCGACAGCGGCTGGCAAATAACAACTACAGAGTAATAGATTTGTGTACATGTACATTTTCTACACGTACAGTACAACTACATGTACTTAATATTGCAAAATGCAGTACAGTACAACTACTTGATATTGCAAAATGCATGCATGTATTGTACATTTTGCAACTTGCCATGAATAGTACAACTACTCAATATTGCAAAATGCCTGCATGTACATTTTGCAACTTGTCATGTACAGTACAACTACTTAATATCCATAAACATTACTAACAATCGAATCCAACATTCCACGATTTCACAGCATGAAGATGAGGTTAGTTGGTGTAGGAGGCTGTGTGTTGTATCAGGTAGAGCATGGGGTGATACACTTATTTTCTGAATGCCCTTTAGTCCAAAAATAAGTAATATTGTAATGTGGATAAATGTTTATATAAATGTATGAATGGTAAACCGTTTCCCATTGAGTATAACATGTATATCAACAGTATGACAGAATACACACACGAAAAATTGAAATTAAAAAAAAAAACACACACACAATTTCAGGGTTTTCTGATAAAAAAAATGACCGCAAGTGAGCATTGTATGAAAATATGAACGTTGATATTTAAGCAAAATAACCACATTTTCTATCATCTTTTAGATGTTAAATATTCTATGTCTATCCAGAGTTGTTGTTCCTTATATTCACATGTTGATGACGGTAGTCAGTTATAATTATAGGATTTTTTTGGTTGTGATGCATTGAATTAAGGAGCGATGCTTGTACATGTACGCATTTTGCAATACTGAGTAGTTGTACTGTACGTGTAGGAAATGTACATGTACACAAATCTATTACTCTCATACTCTGTAGTCATTATTTGGTGGCTGATGTAGGCCATCATATGTAAACCATCAAGATGCCAAAATTTATCCCTGTACAACTGCTGCAGATATGTTTGGGACTGATCAGGTGTCCACTCATCAGCAACATGTTTGTCACCATCCATCACAGAGATAAAAAGTGGCAAAGCTCCACAAAGACATGGCCATGTCTCCTGATTATTCAAATTGCATGTTAATAAAATAAACATTTTTTTATGTTTATCTCCAACAAGATATGTCCTATTCTAGACCTTAGTTTGAAACTGGGGGGGGGGGGGGGGGGGGGGGGGGGTAATTGTATAATCTGTTTGTAAGAAATTTACTCATTTTTAGCTGGGCAATATTCTTTACAAAAACACAGGGACTGGTAGCAAGTCTTAACATAACAAGCAACATATTATTTTGAGAGAAAAAAAGAAATGCTAGAAAATCGTACGGGGCCAAATGTCTAAATTATTTAAAATTAGTTTATAGATGTCATCCGAGCCTTTGTAAACAAGTGACTTAATGTGATGCGCGTTTTTCGCACAAATGCTTGAATCACTATTTTTCTCGTACGTGCATTTGAAAAATCATGTCGGTGGGTGCGAGGTGAATGACTCCACACTGATGTATACAACATTGACATGCTTAGCTCGAAACCTAAGTAAAAGAATGGAACCGACTGGATGTTAGCGGAACATATGAATCTCGGGATGAAAAAATATTACAGTAGGCCCAATATCATGAATGCACACCATATCTCCTTTCTGAATGCCGAGTTCCTGTCCATGTTTTCTGTCAATTTACAGTCAACTTCAAAGACACTTTGTGCTAATTCATAACTCGTCTTTCTCTTCTGTATGCGACAGACGAATCGCCCGCCATTATTGTTGTTGCAATCTCGCGATGTACCGTTATAGTCGAGATTGTACCGGAGAACAGTTCGGCAAAATCCGACAACTTACGTACGTGTCGAGATGCCTGATTGGAGAGCGGACCTCCCCACTTGACTCCGCCCATAATGTCATTCAAGCTGGGAAGTACGCGAGGCAGGAACCAATAGGAGCCAAGCATAGGTCTCCGTCAAAATCATGTCTGAACTTGTGATAATCTTCTCGAAGAAAATGATTGGCTGTGACCATATATGGAAAATGACGCAACGTTTGTAAACAAACAGGCATGCGTATGCCATGCTCCCAACGTAAGATATAGTAAAATTTTTGCGGGAGTTTCCATACTGACAGAACTTTTGACAGGTAAGGAAGGATAATTTCTCGTTATCACTAATGTTATACAAATTACATTATAAGACATCTAGAGTTACTGTTCTGATAAAAGAGTGTTAAACAAACTTAGTTTATTTAGTGAAACGTGAACTTTGAGTTAATTTTCGACAGTATCATTATATTGGACGATCACTATCGCACACTCTACTCATATTTCTCATCTATTGGCAAATACGCCAGTATAATCTATGGTATGGTGTTGATTTTGGATCGCTCGAATGTTTTTTGCATTGGTTTTAATCAACAAACTTATTTTTTCTTCTGATAATTTTTAGACTGAAAAATAAAAAAAAAATATTTGGCAGTCTTCCAGCTTTGTCAAATTTAGATTTAGAGTGTCTGTTTAAATCTCGCTCGTACACAAATGTCAATTACGTGAGCAGGCTATAGTTAGAGTTGGGACAGTGACCTAAGGTTTTTATTTAGGCTGAAGATTACGATAATACACCAGATAAAAGCACGTGGTTATACAGTGTACAATACATTGTGTATATAGTATATTAATCGTGACGTTTATACCAACAGGAGTTATTACACGGAAGCGCTACATACATAGGTAATGGTTTAAAGCCACTGGAGAGATGCAGGAGTATTCCAAAGGTAACACGCTGGATATAGATCAGGAGAAGGAGAAATCTTTATCAGCATTTAAAACTGTGCCCAGAGGATTGAAACATTCTACTTCGTCCAGGTCGGAAAAGCGTGACAGTGGATATTTGACGGATAATTCCCCAGCAAACTTTGGGAGTAGTTCTACTTATTTTACGTTTGATACTGGTGATGCTGGTGTGGGGTCTAGAGGGGGACACACCCTTCACCCGTCTGTTGACGAGGATGAGGAAGTGGAAATGGTGCTGAACAGTCCCTCGCCAATGGGAAGGGCGTCGAAGCCTATCCCCATCCAGCGCCCTCGGGCTCCCCTCCCCCGGGACATGTTGGACACAGGTCCAACTCAGGAGCAGGATGATGATGACGTTTTTGAGAATGCTTCTAGCGTTTGCGATATGTTCACAAGGCGGCGGTTTAGGAGCCACGCCCATCACTTTAGGCCCATACACGGGCGGACGGTGGGGACTCAAACCCCTAGCCTGCACGGTCAGGCCATAACGGAAACTATTAACGTTATATCGGACAGATTCCATCCCTACCAACAGCCGCCCATAGCCAGAGGTAAGCCTATACTACTCACACATACAACAATAATTACCACAGCGTATAGCTGTATATCACTTCTGTGAAATATCACATGTATAATATCTAAAGCATGTTTTGATTTTGTCATAATTAAACATGTTTTTCATTCTGACAGTTTAACAGCCATAATTTAGAGACAAAACTTGTTTAATTGGTAATATTTCGGGGGTGTTATTCTTTTAAAAATAAGCTGAAAGTGATTATTTACAATCAAGTTTCTATCAGCTGCAATAGTACACACAGGAATGTGGAAGATGACTAATTGCACAATGGGAGGTAACTCCAGTTCCAGATGTTTGCGGTTGTCCACCTTACACTGTTGCATATGAGATCTAAATTTATTGCGACAAGGATTTTAAAAATAATCATAATAATAGTGGTTTACCATTGACAGTTATTTTACTTCCGTGCCTTTTCTTATCAAAATACACCATTTATTTCATTAAAGAGTACAACACATTATTATTTTTGCTCTAACTTGCCAAAGAAATAACACATGTTTGTCCAGTTAGTATACTGATGCAATATTTGACAGTTATAGTTTAACTGCATTTCTTAAAAAGATGATTAAAATTAAGAGTCGCGAAGGAAAACGATAACACGAAAACACTTGAGCCACTTGACTTCTGGGCCCCATCGTCACGTAGCGACATCGAGGGTAACATTAGGTTATTAAGCCAATGATGGGATTAGGATTAGAAAGTCAGACCAGCTAACGGATCATCCTAATACTAGAACGTACTTCTCGGATCGTTGCCTCTATGGAAATTACCAAAATAGATGAGTCAATCAGTCTAGAAAAAAAAATCTGCGGTTTTTCGGTTCGATAGATCTCCGTCCATGGTTTTAGTCATCCCCGTTGTATCTGTTTAGATGATTTCCGAAACCAAAGTAAAAAACAAAATACAAAACAAAAAAACTTCGAATAATATTGATACAAGATAATTGCAAATATCAATTTTTAGATTTCATCAAATATAATGTGAGACTAATAATACATTTGATCAGCTTAACCCTGTGCCCTGGATAAGGAAATAGACTTAGGATTCAGTGAGTCATAACACACGATTTACGGAGAACTATAGGAATATAACCACGTTATGGGGCCTATTTACATCTCCACCAAACAAACAGTTTCTATGGCCGGATATCAGATTTGTTTTGTTTATTAATACATGCTTTATTTGGTTCTTTATCCTTTAAAATTTATTTGATATTTTATGTATTCACGGAAATTGTGTGGAAAACGTCAAATTATACACTGTAAATTAGTATAGAAATACTTATTCCTCTAATTTGAATATGTAAATGCCTGTATTTTCAGTTGGCGTTTTTTTTTTCGTACGTTGTATTTTTACTCCCGCTTTATAAATAGAGTCCTTAAACACAAGACAGAATTTCGTTTTATTTAAGGTTTCTCTAAAAAAAATTCTCTCAAGATCATCGGATTAAAAGACAGAATACATCTTTAAAAAATATATAAAATAAGAATTATTTAAAACAAAAATGAATTGATATTGTTACTAAATTATAAAAGCAATCATTTTTATCAGATTTTTAGATGATGTATTTATAGTTATAGGAATTCAATGATAAGTTTGACATAAAGCCTATATTGGACGTTAACAAATATCGCAAGACATGGATGTGTGTCCGAACTCTAGTGACATTTTCTGATCTCTTGCATCACTGTATTTCCTAATTCCCGAAAAGATTATTTTCTTGTTTATTTTTTATCCGACCAACGGTATTTATATTTTCCAAACCAATTATACAGTGAAATTAGGTGAAACTCATCTGTCACAGTTTTGACGGAATCACGTGCAATAATGTCAGTGATTTGAAATTTTTAAGCAATTTCTGATGATCAGAAAAGCATTTATCTCTAAACCACTCTTGCTTTCGATTTATATTATTTCCTTATCGCCAGGAAATCTAATAAAAAATATATGTAATCTATTAAGATTTTTAACAAGATAAGAATTACAGAAAAATAATAAAGAAACATTAAAAGGTGTGTCGGAAAATATTTTTTTTTATATAAAACGTGTTTCGTGACAAAAAATATATAATAAATGCTACTTCTTCGGAGTTCTGACATATATAACAGGCTCCATTGCGGATTACATTCCCTAAATGATATATTTCCACTGACATTTAGGAGCAGGTTGTGTTCTTAAATTATACTTATCCATCCCAACATCTGTTTAATTTCGCTAGTAAAGCTCATATAAATATCTTATTTCACTACAAGTCCAGTGCATATTCAACCACATAAATGTTCAGTGTATCCTGGAGAAAAATGATATTTAGCGGAACTACGACCCATTTTCGTGTTTCCGATATATCTATACATACTTGTTATGTTTTATCTATGAACCAAGGGTTGGAATAATGTTCTGTTGTAGGTATCCGTATAGATACAGTTATTCATTTCGAATTCGGAACCTCTAGGTCTCTGGCAAAGTAACATATCTCTGTTTTCAATACGATATTGTTACGAAAAATAGCAGGGACATATCATTAAAGGCTATTCAAGTCGTTAGCTCAAAAGTGTTGCTTTTATTATTAGATCGATCTGAAATATTTATCAACGTTTTCTCACCACGGCTATCTTTCTTCTTCTTCTTCTTCTTCTTCTTCTTCTTCTTCTTCTTCTTCTTCTTCTTCTTTTGAAATCACGGCCCTGTAGAAATCATCTGTATCTTCATAAAACAAACTCTTGTAAATAATTCCATTAAAAAGCTTATATAAATGTTTACTTTTACAAATACCCTCCTTTGAAATAGCTTCTTTCTATAATACCGGAATGATATTCTTTTTATGTCTGTACAAACTTGTATAAAACACTTTCATTTTAAAAGTAATAAAGATATTCTCCTACAAATTAACCTTAAAATAACCCTCTACTAAGTATTCTATGTCTATTTACATAAAACAACTTCTTTCGGAAGTGTCCTCCTACAAAAATACCATATAAAGTGTAACATATACAATTTGATATACAACATTGAAAATTGCTAATCTATACTTTCGATTATGAAAGGCCAGACACGAAATACGTATATTGATAATGTAACATGCAGAAAAATCTTGTTAAAATTATATTTGTATACGAATATGAAGAAAAGGCGCGATAAATTTACATCGTTTAATGAATATCGTTATATCACCACTTCCTTAGTGAAAACTAATTTACGACCTGGGTACCGTATTCCGGGCCAAAAGTTACGGAGAACCGTTAACGTCCCAGCTGTCAATATGTCAACTGTCCGATCAGGTGTCATCGTGATTTGGGTGAGCACGCGACATTGATCGATGGCCAACACCTTTGATCCTCATCCACCTGTGTACGATACAAGAACTAAACCACCAACTCACGTGTATAAAGTGTTAGAGTTTAAAATTGAAAATGGATGATTTTGATTAAATCAAAAACAGGAAACAAATCGTATTAGTTGACAATTTTCTGATTGAATCGTCATGAAAGCAAATCCTGTACGTATCACAAGTGAGCGTAATAATTGTGAATATGGCATAATTAATTCTTGATTACCGAAGTGGGAATCAAGCATATTTAAATTTATCTTTTTTTTTTCACAAAGGGTACTATTTCTCTTGTATTTTAATCTAAATACTTCCAGCATCTTCAATATTAACCGTACACTTTAATCAACTTTAAAAGCTATACTGTAAGATAAATTGTTCCAATATGTCAAATAAAAAAAAAATAAAAAATCTGTTCATTACCGCCATAAATTTTTTTTTGTCATAAAGTGGCGTGATATTTCACAATCACTAATAGACAATGCATGTATTATCTACGGGTCACCGAATCACGTTTACGTATACATCTGATATACCAGTAGGCCCGAGGGAAATCAATTGTACATAATAACGATGTTTAAATACGTGCTCTCTCGAATTACCACCATTTATGATTTACCAGTTACAAGTTTAAAGTAAAAACAGTTTCCGGTCTTTACAGACAAAAAAGAGACTCACTTAAGTACAGTTGTAATTGTTTGTATGTGGTAAATCAAGATAATTTAGATTTATGTATGCACACATTGACAAGTTTATTTTGTGGGACAGATAGAGTGAAACACTATCAAAAGTGGGCCATTACACAGATAAACACCATGGAGTGATTGTTCCTAAATATAGCCCAAATCGTGGCACAATAACAATGTACAGCGTTGCATCAGCACTGAAAATAAGTCTACGTAACGCACGTACAGCTGTGATGTGTATTGCCTTGTATAATCACTGCATGTCGATTTCACGGCGCTTTGTTGTACATGCACGTCTACTCGTAACACGTACGTATAACTATCGAGTCGGCCTTATCTGCTTTCTATATAGATTATAGGTCACACTACATGTGCGGCGCGCCAGTTGTAAACTCATTGCCAAAACATTTTTTTTCTGCAGTTGACATTTAAATAAGTCTAATGAACATAAAAATAGGTGTGCTGTCTGTATCCATGTTTGTTTTTAACGTTTCATTTACTTAAAAGATAAAATATATTTGTAAAGCTGATTTCATCATTGTATAATTAGAACAAAAACAATATAGACGTGTCCCCAGATAACGGATTATGTGAAGTGTAACTACTTGATTTATAAGTGACGCCGTTACAGTTATAACTTCCGGTTTACTGAACCTCGTTCCCGATATCTACATTTGTTTATGTTATCAAATCGTAGGTTAGAACTGCGTAGTAAACTCCCGGTAAACTGACAAATCCGGAAATTGCTAACTCAAGTGTTTTGCCGTTCAACTGTTTACATTTCATACACGAGATCTCCGCATCTCATTAAAATATCACGAGGATTTCTAGGAGACTTTTGTTGCTAAATATTATTATGTCCAATCGTCATCTGAAAGGCCTTACGGTTGATGAAAGCAGACGTAAACCTGTTAAATAATTGAATAAATGAATATTATGTACTATTAGCTCAATTGAAGCAGATGTTAATCCACTCAGACAGTCAGTCAGACAAACAGAAATATAAATGTGGATCAATAGTAATACTAATACCTAATCCTTTACGAGGAAGTGCAATGAGACTTTTAAACACGTTTTCAGATAGTTATATTCTGACGGAAGGTTTATGGCTTAACATAGGAAGTCTTTGCGGTTTGTTATGATCGGCTGACACCATGTTTACACAGTCGTACGATACTAGGATCATTTTATGTACCGAACACAAGGCCAATTCAGTACATATATTATAAAACTTTATGTTGGAATGTAAACAAGTAAAACGACGTTGTGAATATTAAAATTTGGTGTTTTTGTAGACAAACTTGCTGTTAATTATTCACAAACAAATTTCATTTTCTATTGCGAAATGTTTAATTTATTCAGAGACATATGAATTATATCACATCCTGTTATTTGATTCAAACATATTTTATTTGTAATTACAACATTACTAAGGCCCTATCCACAATACATACTATATGAATTAAGAAATAGTATAATATGATCACGATGAATACAAGTCTTATATACAAATAATAATAATAATAGAAAAAAAATACGATGCATCATATCATATTAGCGAAATCGTTGGCTGGCTTTTATATTATCTTGCACGCTCCTAAAAATGTATGTGTTTACATCTACCGGCAGATATTCACTTCCTTGGAGCAATAAGTTTAAATCAATGACAACCTCAAGATTTAAATTTTGTAATCTATTTAGGTCTCTGATTTATTTTAATAGTTAAATGGGATAAATACATCGTTTCTCGCAGGTACTGCCTACGCGCGGCTGAGATACCACTCTGACGGTGATGATTCAGATTGTCCCTCCCACGGGAGGGATCTACCCGATATCGTCCCCGTCCCCCGGGATAGGTCCATATCACTTCCGGACGTACACCACCAACAGCGACTTGATGTGGGCCGTGAACTACGGCGAATAGGAGACGAGTTCCACTTCGAGCTAGCAAGTGCCCCTCCTCGGGTGAGAAGGGTAAGTTTTGTTGAATACAATATTCTTCTTTTGAAAAAGTGATACCAAACATGCATAGGGGTTTATCCAAAAGTCTTCTGATATATTATCATAATTATAGATTATCAATTTATTATAAAATTATCCATAGGCGTCTTTTCTTTCAGGAGTCTTAATATAGATTCTGCATTAAAACGCTTGGTAAGAATGATGCGGTGTGCACAGGGATTATTTATTGTGAAGATTACTGTACAGATAAACAATATAGTGCAAATGACACATTGTTAAATTATATTCCTGATTCAAATGTAGTCTTATTGCCATCAACAATGATTCAAACTGATATGATTTTGTTATCCGTGCTGAAACGCTATAAGTTCATTAATTTATTTCACCAGCAGTTTTACATTATAACCACCAGCATTAAAACTATGCCGTTTATCTTTTTTAAAGATATTTCTTGTTTCTTATCATTTGGAAGTCCACAACAGAATTATTTCGTTTGTAAATTGGGATCAGATTCAAATTGAAAAGAGAAACGAATCCGTCTTCATTTAATTAAGTAGTTAACGTGAATTCATTAAGCTGATATATTCTTCTCACACTCAGGTAACGTATAGAGAGGGGCTAACGATCTATCATTTACGGCACATGTTTTTAGATTAAAATCTACGAATAATGTGTTGCCACCATTACAAATGTATACAAAGCGTAAAAACAGTTTCTTTTCTCTTTTTTATCCTTTTTAATCACCCAAGATTTCGCCCATGGCCTTTTATCTTTTAAAGTTTTGAAGTGAGTGTCACGTGATGTAAATAAAAACAGAACACGCGTCGCGAGAGGGTATTTTGACAGATCTAGGTCACAAGGTTACTACGTTGTTGTCGTGCATGTGTGTTATAGTACTATACTGGCTCACTGCCAAACTCTTACATAAACCATGCATGTTCATGCCGACCGTGTCTCTTATTGTACCCTACGCTGACAAAGACGTATACTCTTACAAAACCTTTTTATCGATAAAAGATTACAAAGCTTATAACCCCGCCGACACATGTCATAGGTTTCGGCTTTGAGAGTTGACGTTATAGTTCATCAATTTCATCGTGATCATCGATATCAATTTCAATAAGTGAATATCGATTTCAGTCGTACTTTTGAGTCATTTGTTGTTATTTGGCGGACATTGTTATACACATGTATTACATCAGACAGTTTCATACATCAAACAGAGAGGTTAGTACTTACGTCAACTTCCTTGTTTTTAAAGGACGAGTAGAAAACAGGTTTGTAGAATTTACCAAAAAAGGAATTTATACTACATAAAACGTGACTTAAATCCAAAGTTCTAAGTGATACTGTTATAAATGATAAGCGCTCTACGGTTTCCATGTCGCATGTAAAATAATACAGGTGAACACTAAAAGTGAGGAAACAAAACTTTATCTTGTTACAACGAGTCCGTTAACACATCTGTAGAATTCTGTACAGGTATTGTTTACGTGTACTGATTTACCCTGACTATGGACGTGGGTTCATCTAGTACTTTGTTCCTTCCTTACTCAGCATCTGGAGCAAAATGTATCACACCTGTATAGATCGATACCCGGACTTTCCCAACCACGCATCATCCCTGTATCAATTCGTAAACGGACTTTCCTAATCGATCGTATGTCACGCTCATCAATCGATATTTAATCATTCATTACCGAGCGGATATCTACTGATTCACTCATTTTTGTTTATTTGTTTTTAAATCTGATTATATTTTTGTTTTGTTTGATCAATCGGGCGTATCGTTGTGTTTAAAGAACCCACTACAAATCACGATTTTTATTGAGCATATCTACATTTTGTCAAATACGTTATTAACTAGACGTGTATGATTATATACATCGAAGGATATTCGCACAAAATAGTTCCCTAGAGAAAAGGACAACCAGATACGAAACAATAACATCTAAATTACAAATGAAGTTTCATTTTTTTTTAAATCTCTTATTTATAAGTTTTAGTTGACATAATACACCAGATCCTTTATCTTTTACATCTTGACTGCAATTTGTTTACAAAATTGGAGCTTGGAATATTGTTTGCCACTAGTGTCGGCAAGGTAAAATGTCCTACCTGTATATCTACCTGTACAGGTGCGAAAACGTCACCTGTCAACTTTTATTACGCCTAACTGGGCCATTATCATTACTCCAGAGACGATGAGTCATACTTTGTTTCCGGTTTAGAAAGTTGCTGGCGGCAGCGAGCCTTAAATAGCTGGATAAGCATCAAACTATCGATTCAATAGTTCCCCCCTGGACGGGTTTGTTTAAAGCCTTTCACCACCTCTCCTCACCTTCTGGTAAATACGTACACACACAGGTGTCCCTTTCCAGCTCTGTGCACCCCTGTCGAGTACTATTGTGGCACTTACTGAAAGATTGTTTTGTTGTCAGGTGAGCTATCAAGTTACCTATGTTATTATTAGTTGGTATATAGATACATACAAAGGACACGGCGACACGCGTCTTGTGTGAGTAACGTAAATGTACATTATGCTATTTTTACACATAAATAGATATCTAGTTCACACCACGAAACATAATAATACAAAAAAAAAAAAAAAACGCGTTTAAAATAGGAACCACAAGTATACTAGTAAGTCACTTACGATATTCGTTATAGGTTTTAATATTCATCTGTGACTCAAATGTTTAATTTTATTTTCAGAACGGCGTTGTGATGCGGCAAGCTTCGTCTTTTCCCGGAACAACGGCATTCAATTTCCAGAATTGGTGGGAGCAGCTACGGACCATTTTCTCTAGTCCAGTAAATATAGACCAGGACCACCAGCGGAGGAGAGCCTCGTCTTCGGCTGATCCCGGCTCCTTCCGGAAAGACTTTTGACGTCATGTCTTGCCATATGCATATTGCGTCACAACCTCGTGCTTATCTGGTCACTATCGGAACCCCTCTAAGGTATTTGACAATGAGGAAGATTATGACATTCGTAGCTTTTCTGGACAATCAAGTCGGTAAGGAGGATGTTCCGATCGGTGTTTACATTATGGGATCTCTGGCACATATGACAATGAGAGAGGGCGTTCCGAATGCCCAAGACAATTTGTTGACTGGGCAGCCAACCTCCGAGTTGCGTTGTCCTCGATGGTGCTATGCATGTAGAGTAGTAGACACCTTATGTGGGCTGGAGTGTGTGAGATGTTGGACAGGTTGTGATATGTCTGTTTTTGTGGTATGCCCAAAGTCAGGTATAAGAGGTGTATTTATTACAATTCAACGACGTCAAACTCTTTACGGACAAGAGCGATGATGAGAAGAAACGATAGATCCGGACCAATCTCTCGAACTCTTACAAAACTTGAGGGCCGCTGACGTAGTAAACAACCACTTATACAGCTAGAAACTCTACAAAACACTTCAACTTAGTCCTTTATGTCAATTGCTCATACTGGGGCCAAGCCCATTGTAGGAAGATCTCATTTCATCTTTTTTGACAGAACGTATTGTTGTATTTTGTTTTAATTTGATAATTCCTAAGTGCTACGGAGACGACCGTGACCATTATCTTACATTTGGTGCAACGTACTTATTTGATAGCTCAGCCACTGCATCCGGCAACTGGAGACGGTTGGCGGGGGAAAACACGAGGTGTTCATAAGCCATAGTTACTCATTATAGAGGCATTTCCGGCAAATATTGATTGAGTTTTCATTGACAGCGGAGGGAGATTGTCTATAGTGTCTGTTTAGATAAAGTGTTCGGACCTGGTCATACCCGTCACTTTATTTGTAAATGCCAAATTGAATTCACATTTCCGGGACTTGTATAACACAGGCCAAATCGTTCAACTGATACAATCTCCAAACAACTCTGTATATTTCTAAAACGCACCGTTCTGAACTATTTCCTTGTTGTTTCGACTGTGTATTGTTTCCAACACGTTAACTTCTTCTAGTGTGGGCATTACATTAGTATAGACATTGAATATACAAACACTTCTTAGTGTCCATTCAAAAGCATTATTCCATAATTTTTTTCAAACTCTTTCTTTTGAAAATGTAGTTTTCTTTCTTCTTTTTTTTCCATTTTTTCTTTTGTAAATTTGATGAATTTCCTTATTTCGATATGCACAGTGTTCCGAGATGGCGTATTTACAATGCGAGTGCAGGGTACAGTTATACATGATGTTTGTATTTAATATTTACACTATAAACAATTACCTCGTTAGAAATATTACAATGTTATGATAATATCATTATTGTACCATTTGGGATGTGTTTATCAAATCTCATTCAATTAAACCACCTATGCAGAACAGTTTAACAGTAATTCGTCATGATCAATATTTTCCCATCAGTATATTCTTGATGAGCGCACACTTTTACATTACAGGTATCAATATTATTTTCTGAATGATTTATTTTGATAAGTGAAAACTACATAGATGCAAACTAGACACTTACTAACATGTACGTTTATCTAATAATCTCTCTGCTAGTTTTCGTATCGAAATGGCGAGATGCCACCTGGGTTCTTCGTTTCCTTTGCATGATGGGAAATCACGTGATTAATAGGGAGGAAAGCTTCTAAAATGGCGAAGCCCATACCGCACAGTAAAAGTAATGAAATTCAGAGTGTATTATGGGTCTGAACGTTGTCATATTGCTGAGAATTTGAAGCAAATCAGCAGATATCCTGAGATTATGTTGACAGAAATTCTCATTTGTCGACCATATGCATCAATCGAATTCTGTACGTGCTTGGATTTCTTTCAATAGTAATATCAGGTAATTCATCTATGCTGAATTAGATGCTTATCATTCATAGTAGCATATTCTCGACAATATAACATACATGTGTTCTGACCTTTCGTGCAATGTTCGGTCTGTGTGCCGCCATTTTAAAATCCGTGTTCCATATAAACTCATCGTGTATACGGAGTCTGGTGACTGTCAACCGTATTTAGTTTACACAGGGTAACTCCACGGTTACTGAGCCGTGGAAAACCACCCGAAGTCACCGTTTTAGATTTAACAGTAGTTTCATTACGATATGTGCGCGTGTGTGAGAGAGTGCGTGTATGTGTGCGTGTGGCGTTCTGCCATAAAATGTGAAGAAAAAACATTTCTGAAGTTTTCCAATGATCTCAAACTTTGTTCTTTTTGTTGTTGCTGACTTTTGTATATAGGGATTCTTTGATTTTTCCATTGTGTGTACATACTTTGTGTGACTAGTTATCTGTATATTAAGTCTGTTTTAACTGTATATAGAGTAGGTTATATCTTGGCTTTTAATTGTTAGTGCTTCTTTGTAAAACAGGTATGAAATGGGAATTTTTGACCTGAATTGCCTTGAAATTTGATTACAGGATACCTGCATACCTTTGGTTCTTTTGCTTTGTACTAATTGTTGAATACTGTAACCGCTTAATTTTCGCGTGGATTAAGCATTCAAGTTTTCTTTGCATGAATTAAGAATGGAGGATTACTTTGCGAAATTTTCGAGTTTGTATATTGCGAAATTTTCGAGTTTGTAAATTACGAAATTTTCGAGTTTGTAAATATGAAAGATGTTATCCCAACAATGAGAGTCAATTTATCTACGTAAATAATGTTCGCGAAGCCTTTATTCGGCAATGACCCTTCTCGAAAATGAACACCAAAATAGAGTGGTTTACATTATAAATAAGATTATTGGAAAGTTTCGTTAGAAAGTATTGTGTAAAGAAAATGTTCCGCGAATTTCAATACATTTTTCAAGACAATTATATAGTTACTAAAATACTGCAATGAGTAAATGTAGTTGAAATGTGCTTCTCCTTTCATCACTACTTTGTACATAGTTATGTGGACGTGGGTTCGAGTGTTTTCATGTCACTTCAACGTGCCTCTTTCCTTCCAATCCAACTTTATTGTTCACAGAAGAGTCTACTTGTCTTATTTGCTCAAATATATCTTTATTAATTACAATGTTAAGTTCATATTTCTATTTTTCTTTTCTTTTTTTGCAATCTTTTACCGTAATATTTTATTTATTTTCGCCTTTGTTTACCAGCATCTACAAGTGTGTAAACAACGTTTTCCCGAAGTGCTTATTTTTGTTCAATGAAGTACTAGTATTGGTGACCGAAAGGTGTGCCTCTCACGATCATGCAATCAATTTATTTTTGTAAGAAAAGACGAGAAGAGGATTTTATTGAAAAGAAAGAAAAAAAAAATGTAAAAAAGAATGAAAAGACAAAACTGAAGGTGACGAATAATGAATAAATGTACATTGCCTTGATAATGTGTTTTTGTATTGTTTTTAAGCTTATCGACAGTTGAAGTCATTTTATTTTTTCGAAGTGTATCAACATTAGAAGTCATTATGGACCAATCATACATGTGTTCATCTGTTTATAAAAGAATCGCTTATTACATATGTTTCTTGAAAGTTAGTCATCATATAACAAAACACAGAACGTAATTTTGTAAAGTAGAACATTAAGGGGGTTTGATATGACAGTACAAGGACGGGTAAATAACAATGAGCGTGTAAACCAATCAGATAATTGGACCAATTAAAATATAGACACTGAAATCAGTAGGAAAGCTCGTTTAATCGCGAATCTGAATATGTTTCTGTTTTGGAAAAGACATTATTGCCAGATGAAAATCGAAGAATTAATTCCCTTAAAAAACATTTATTATCTTATAATGCCATTAGTTTCCTTATAATATCATTTATTCTCTTATATATTATAATATGTACTAATGGGCAATATGGCCCACAGTTAATAAAGAAATTGAAAATAATGCCATTTGATATAAAATGGTTTAAATTTAAATGTGGATTTGTTAGTCAAATATTGTATTAGGGAGCAAAATTTAAAGTTAAACAATTAAAACACGTGTTTGGGTAATATGTATATGATACAAGGAAGGATCGTTTTACCTAGGGTATCAATCTCTTGAGAGAATATTGATTTCGAATTTTGATACATATAGAAAAAACATTCCTGGTTATTCGCAAATTGATCTTAATCAATGATTTCTGTGACACATAACATCTTAAAAGGGTGTGCATGTCTAGTCTTAGATAATTCCAAACACTTCTAGCTGATAGATATCTAAATAAACGTTAACAGATAGCCTATAGACATCTCCATTATGATAGCAATCTAGCTGTAAACTAACCATACGTTTTTGTCTTTGGTTGATGACAGGACAAAAAGCCATTAGCGATCCGTCAATAGGTCAGTGGTACAGCCACGGCTAATACGAGTCTCAGCTGATATACACTGTATGTAAACCCTTTACTTCTCGCGAAATATTGAATTATATGCCGCGGGATGTTATGTCTGCAGCGTACTGGAACTCTGCCAAGAAAGCAACAAATGTTGCTTGGGGATGAAAATAGTAACTTACTCACGCAGTTTTTATAGAAAGTCAAGGGTGAAGACAATTACTGGAACAGCCTAGGCGGAGTTGGGGCTCGCGATACCAGTCAGACCACGCCCACTGTCGCAGGTAATTCGACCTGTCATTTACACAATCTCACACCTGTATCGTAGAGTATTTATAAGGCTGACGTAGTTTGTATTATATACAGGACGAGATTTCTTAATCCGCTGTACAAACGACCTTTAACGAGACCAGGACTTTACCTTATCCCTGTTTATGACCTTCGATACGCATGTCGTTTATATACTTACCTGAACTTCTGTTGACTTTCTCACCTGGGCCAGACATTGGTAATACGTCTATTTAGGTCTGTAAATTAAACCTCACTCAATATCGACAAGACTTTATTCATGTAGGTGATAAGCTGAGTCTGAGCGACCTTGTTTGTAACCAATGTTATCGCATCTGCAAAATTCAATGGTTTCCATCCCGATATGATTTTTATGCACATTTGGAATTTGTCATGATAAAAATCGGAGGATTAATGCTCCATCCTGAAATTTTGTATGATAGGACTTTATCCTGTTAACTTACCAGACAAGCAATGTAGCTTTGGTCTCGCTGATTAAAGTAAAACGGTATCAGAAAGGTAAATCGACGGTTTTTGATTTAAGTGTATAGGTAAGGCCCAAAGGAAAACCTAGCGATTTGCTAGGGTTTAATATGACTTAAATCTAATGGCTATCCGATCTTAACTAAACAAACATGACGACAAAGTCGAATACGGTTGTTCTACGTCATATCATCATGAAGTAAATTTGGCTTATTTCAATAAGTATTGGGCTCTCTACACTCGCATCACCATTGCTGGTGTTAAAACTTCGGTGATCGATTAGGTCTTTCCTATTCAAAACCTCAGAAACAAATAATGATATAATCCCAACTGAAAAACCCACTTCATCAAAAGTGAGTAGCACAGACAAAATAAGATTGATTTATACAAAATTTTATTACATAAATGACGTAAATGGATTCGATAAAGCTATAGCAGCATTAACAGAAATTCTGAACGCAAGCAGATCAAAATCGATACGTAGAGGCAACAGGAAGTGACGGATACTAAAATGGAAGGTGAATATTATCTTGATTGTCACTGAAATCCGATAAAAATGGCTACTGTTACATTTCTGAAAGGTATTCCGACATATCAATTAAGTAGTATAAATGAGATCGAGAAATCTCGAGTATAAACATCACTCGACACAATTTCCGGATAAAACAAACATGCTCTGACACCGGGACACATGTTACAAACGACGAATGATCGAGATTAATTAAAACTATATTTGTAACTACAAAGTATGGCGATAACAAGAAAAGCCAATGGCATTGTAAACTACAATATACTAGATCTGTTCTTGTTTGTTTAATACGAGACTGAATTCATTAAGTGGTTATCAAAGAAAGGAAATAAGACACTTGTATGTCTAGTGTCGTATTATATATCGTATTGCATGTTTGACCTTGAATAATGAGACTTTAAAGGACTACTTAATCTTAAATATAACTGACTGTTCACTCACGTTCCGGATGCTGTGAATATCCACAAGGAGGGCGATATAGGGTTGATATACTAAAATATCGTTATTCTAATGCATTTTAAGGTCGAGTCAAACCATACCACAGCGAATGTTATTTATTTATTTATTTAATTACTTATTTATTTATTTAGCCTTTCTAGACAACGGTGTGGTGTTGACTAGAATGGATACAAATGTATTGTATTAAACTATTTTACATTGTCTGTTGGTAAATAAATAGATAGATAAATAAATAATATACATGTACATGTATCTCTAAGTTGGCCTGTAGAGGTAGGAACAGACCTGTAGAACTGGTAGCAGATTACAGCATTTAGGACTGGGTAGAAACCTTATTTAATGAGGTAATAATTTGAATAACTTCGGCTAGATATATGAGAGAAGCTCTTCATATTCTTAATGGCGAAGGTAAAAGTGCAAGCGTCTTATTTTCTTTAACAGCCATTTCAGCCTTCTATTAAATTAATACCGAATACAAAACAGATAGTTTAGAAGTGTTAGGTGGTTTGAAATGCCAGTAGACTAGAACATTGTTTTTTTTTTCTCTCCAGTGAATGTTTCTGTTCAACACCAAACGTAATGACAAATTTAACGTCATCCCGACCATCCTTCTTACAATGTTTATGCAGAACAAATATTGCTTCCACTCTGAGGAGCATATACCACTTATTTCAAAAATACGGTTATGGGTTTGTACGGCGTGTTCACCATTCAATATTAATTCTTTTACTCGAGATATTTGTTTCGTCACAGAATAGTTATAGCAGCAATTCTTTCCAGATTCCAGTGGTCGTCATCATAATCTCATTGAGAGTTTTCTTGTGATGAAGAATAAAGGTGTGTGACTTCTGCATGTGACCTCTTTATGTGACCTTTATACATCAATGCTTAACTTACAGCAGATATTCGAGAGATTCGAGTTTCCATACAGATCCTGTGAAAATGTTGCGGTTGACTTCATAATCTATTAGCTGAGAAGTATTTAATTCCTTGTAATTAAGTTACTCGTAGATTTGTCCTCGATGAATGTGGAGACACTAGTCCCTCCGGAACAGCTAGTCTTTACCTCCCTGTACTTTTCAATGGTATCCATATAAATCTTATTTTTATCGTCCTCTCTATCAGTTTTCGAGAATTACAATTTTTGTTGTCCAGTTTGTATTCTCAGCACAGCATCTTGTGAATGTCACACAAAGGGATTTTAGTGCAGTAATCGATATTACATATCAGAAATATTGGGTCACTCCTAAGAAGATTAAGAGAACAGTTCTAGCCTTCAATTACATAACATGATTAAAACATTAAAACAAACTCATATGTCGCCTTAGTTTTATCGAGTTACAATTACGGTTTCGTTTTTAGGTCTGTTGTTTTTGTATATTTTTATGCATGCATGCTTTTGCTGGTTTCTCTACTGTAATATATATATATATATATATAATGAAATATCAAGAATGTTACCAAACATTTTTCAGTCCTTGCAAATTTTCTAAAGCTATACATTACTCTTATGCATTAACATTAAATGGTGGTCTGGTTTTGACATGCTATTTGATACACTTTATCACTATCTACAGAAGCTCGCTTCACGCTGGGGAGACAGACACCATGTAATGATTAAATATTATAATGTTAGATATTTACCTTGTGATCATTTGAAATGTACTGTTGATATACCGAAACTTGTACAATTTAATTCTTATATACTGTAAACGTACCTTTTTTAGCGTACTCAAAATATTTAGCGGATACCAGAATTTAAACATATTCGCGTAATGATGAGTTAGCGCACTAATAGTAGTGTGTACAGAAAGTTCAATTAGCACAACAATAATTAAGCGAAAATATCCCAACGCAAAAACCGCTAAAATAAGATAACCTCTAAAATATGGTACGTTTACAATAGTTGATACTAGTCATGTTATTATAAATATCATGTTGATACTTACCATGTTAAAGGTAGACCTGTCCTGTAGACATATCAGTAACATAAACTGTAGACATATCAGTAACATAAACTGTTGGTACTAACCATGTTAAAGGTAGACCTGTCCTGTAGACATATCAGTAATATAAACTGTAGACATATCAGTAATATAAACTGTAGACATATCAGTAACATAAACTGTAGACATATCAGTTATATAAACTGTAGACATATCAGTAACATAAACTGTTGGTACTAACCATGTTAAAGGGAGACCTGTCCTGTAGACATATCAGTAATATAAACTGTAGACATATCAGTAATATAAACTGTAGACATATCAGTAACATAAACTGTTGGTACTAACCATGTTAAAGGTAGACCTGTCCTGTAGACATATCAGTAATATAAACTGTAGACATATCAGTAATATAAACTGTTGGTACTTACCATGTTAAAGGTAGACCTGTCCTGTAGACACATCAGTAATATAAACTGTTGGTACTTACCATGTTAAGGTAGACCTGTCCTGTAGACATATCAGTAATATAAACTGTAGACATATCAGTAATATAAACTGTAGACATATCAGTAATATAAACTGTAGACATATCAGTAACATAAACTGTTGGTACTAACCATGTTAAAGGTAGACCTGTCCTGTAGACATATCAGTAATATAAACTGTAGACATATCAGTAATATAAACTGTTGGTACTAACCATGTTAAAGGTAGACCTGTCCTGTAGACATATCAGTAATATAAACTGTAGACATATCAGTAATATAAACTGTTGGTACTTACCATGTTAAAGGTAGACCTGTCCTGTAGACATATCAGTAATATAAACTGTTGGTACTAACCATGTAAAGTAAATGTACTGTCGGGAATAGTCTTGTGGGTAACCAAAGAGGTCCTACTTTCACATTTGTACCAAGAAGACATACCAAGTAACCCTGATTACAATCGGTAAATGACAAGGATGATGACCTTCTAAAAATAGGTCTATACATCTGGAAGGGATTCTTACTTATTACCATTTTTAATACTATTTCATCAGGTTTATAATCGAACAATGATAACTGTTCACTATAGAATTAAAGGAAAGTGTGCTCCAGGAGCTTTTGATTCATTTTGAACACCCACGTCTGAATCTATACAGCCTCTTGAATCACGTGACTCTCTCACTCTCTACACTACTCTTCTAAACCTGAGGATTTTCCCCATTCTCTTGAAATGAGAGATTTCCCAAGAAAGGCAAACGGCGACACGAGTATACGGTTGGGAGTTATACTGGAGTGTACTTAGGTTTATCACGAGACGATATATACTAATGCCAAGTTAAGATATAAAGAAATAGAAATGATGAAAAGGATTGAATTTCTTATTGAAAAGAAAATCAGAATAGGTTACAAAGACCTGCTAACTCAACCTTTCGGTATAAAGTACATGTTGTCTATAAAAGAAGAAGAAAAAAACAAACATTGACAATGTCGATCAGATAGACACTATTTTCAAGAGCACGAAATTATGGACAATACAGTATATTTGCTTACAACTCAGCAAAAAAGGACAGCTGACAATTATGCTGTATGATGATTTACATGGCTGTCGTCGTCGATGTGAGCTAGATTTACATGGCTGTCGTCGTCGATGTGACGTAGATTTACATGGCTGTCGTCGTCGATGTGACGTAGATTTACATGGCTGTCGTCGTCGATGTGAGCTAGATTGACATGGCTGTCGTCGTCGATGTGAGCTAGATTTACATGGTTGTCGTCGTCGATGTGACCTAGATTTGCATGGTTGTCGTCGTCGATGTGAGTTAGATTTACATGGCTGTCGTCGTCGATGTGAGCTAGATTTACATGGCTGTCGTCGTCGATGTGAGCTAGATTTACATGGTTGTCGTCGTCGATGTGAGCTAGATTTACATGGCTGTCGTCGTCGATGTGAGCTAGATTTACATGGCTGTCGTCGTCGATGTGACGTAGATTTACATGGCTGTCGTCGTCGATGTGAGCTAGATTTACATGGCTGTCGTCGTCGGTGTGAGCTAGATTTACATGGCTGTCGTCGTCGATGTGACGTAGATTTACATGGCCCTCGTCGTCGATGTGAGCTAGATTTACATGGCTGTCGTCGTCGATGTGAGCTAGCTTTACATTGCTGTTGTCGTCGATGTGAGCTAGATTTACATGGTTGTCGTCGTCGGTGTGAGCTAGATTTACATGGCTGTCGTCGTCGATGGGAGCTAGATTTGCATGGTTGTCGTCGTCGATGTGAGTTAGATTTACATGGCTGTCGTCGTCGATGTGAGCTAGATTTACATGGCTGTCGTCGTCGATGTGAGCTAGATTTACATGGTTGTCGTCGTCGATGTGAGCTAGATTTACATGGCTGTCGTCGTCGATGTGAGCTAGATTTACATGGCTGTCGTCGTCGATGTGACGTAGATTTACATGGCTGTCGTCGTCGATGTGAGCTAGATTTACATGGCTGTCGTCGTCGGTGTGAGCTAGATTTACATGGCTGTCGTCGTCGATGTGACGTAGATTTACATGGCTGTCGTCGTCGATGTGAGCTAGATTTACATGGCTGTCGTCGTCGATGTGAGCTAGATTTACATGGCTGTCGTCGTCGATGTGAGCTAGCTTTACATTGCTGTTGTCGTCGATGTGAGCTAGATTTACATGGTTGTCGTCGTCGGTGTGAGCTAGATTTGCATGGCTGTCGTCGTCGATGTGAGCTAGATTTGCATGGTTGTCGTCGTCGATGTGAGTTAGATTTACATGGCTGTCGTCGTCGATGTGAGCTAGATTTACATGGCTGTCGTCGTCGATGTGACGTAGATTTACATGGCTGTCGTCGTCGATGTGAGCTAGATTTACATGGCTGTCGTCGTCGATGTGAGCTAGATTTACATGGCTGTCGTCGTCGATGTGACGTAGATTTACATGGCTGTCGTCGTCGATGTGACCTAGATTTGCATGGTTGTCGTCGTCGATGTGAGTTAGATTTACATGGCTGTCGTCGTCGATGTGAGCTAGATTTACATGGTTGTCGTCGTCGATGTGAGCTAGATTTACATGGCTGTCGTCGTCGATGTGAGCTAGATTTACATGGCTGTCGTCGTCGATGTGAGCTAGATTTACATGGCTGTCGTCGTCGATGTGACGTAGATTTACATGGCTGTCGTCGTCGATGTGAGCTAGATTTACATGGCTGTCGTCGTCGGTGTGAGCTAGATTTACATGGTTGTCGTCGTCGATGTGAGCTAGATTTACATGGCTGTCGTCGTCGATGTGACGTAGATTTACATGGCTGTCGTCGTCGATGTGAGCTAGATTTACATGGCTGTCGTCGTCGATGTGAGCTAGATTTACATGGCTGTCGTCGTCGATGTGAGCTAGCTTTACATGGCTGTTGTCGTCGATGTGAGCTAGATTTACATGGTTGTCGTCGTCGGTGTGAGCTAGATTTACATGGCTGTCGTCGTCGATGTGAGCTAGATTTGCATGGTTGTCGTCGTCGATGTGAGTTAGATTTACATGGCTGTCGTCGTCGATGTGAGCTAGATTTACATGGTTGTCGTTGTCGATGTGAGCTAGATTTACATGGTTAGTGTCGTCGTCGATGTGAGCTAGATTTACATGGTTGTCGTCGTCGATGTGATGTAGATTTACATGGTTGTCGTCGTCGATGTGAGCTAGATTTACATGGCTGTCGTCGTCGATGTGATGTAGATTTACATGGTTGTCGTCGTCGATGTGAGCTAGATTTACATGGCTGTCGTCGTCGATGTGACCTAGATTTACATGGCTGTCGTCGTCGATGTGAGACTCATGCAAATCTATATTTTGCGACACCGTAATCAATTTACATTTAACATTTAGGTTTCGCTAATGTCTCGTTTCTCATCTTGTTCTAGTAATAATTAAATGTTAACTCGTGTGTGTATTAATTCAACGCTGTAAAACATTTTGTCTTTAATCAAGGGTTAAACATATCAATATCAAATTAAATTAAATTGCCAATATAACGAAATGATAAGGAAATTAATAGTTGATGTAAACAGATCATATGACCTACATTTAATAACATACTTTGATCAAGCACAGACTAGTAGGCTATGAGATGGTGCTTGCAGAATAGGCATACTTTTGTTTTGTTTTGTACATGTATGGATATTTTTTTCATAAAAAATGCTACACGCTTAATACATTTCCCCAATAGTCGTTACTTGGTATTTCAAATGTATCACATAACAATCTAATAAGAAAACACACGGTATCGCCATATTGTTATTGTTTTTTATACTCGATGTGACCTAGATTTACATAACTGGTATCGTCGCTGTGACCTAGATCTACATGACTATGACTGGTATCGTCGATGTGACCTAGATTTACATAACTGGTATCGTCGATGTGACCTAGATTTACATAACTGGTATCGTCGATGTGACCTCGATCTACATGGCTATGGCTGGTATCGTCGATGTGACCTAGATCTGCATGGCTATGGCTGGTATCGTAGATGTGACCTAGATCTACATGGCTATGACTGGTATCGTCGATGTGACCTAGATCTACATGACTATGACTGGTACCGTCGATGTGACCTCGATCTACATGGCTATGACTGGTATCGTCGATGTGACCTAGATCTACATGGCTATGACTGATATCGTCGATGTGACCTAGATCTACATGACTATGACTGATATCGTCGATGTGACCTCGATCTACATGGCTATGACTGATATCGCCGAGGAAGCAGAAGGTGCCTACCCTCCGGAAGATCTGAAGAAAGTTGTTAACGTCTCGTCATGTCGGTTTATTCGCTTTTGGTATAAATTACGTGCACGTTAACCTTGACGTAAGAGTGAAAAATTACGTACGGTTTCGTTAAAAGCTCCCAACGTCATTTACATGCACGCAGCTACGTAAAGCGGTATCAAGATCTTATGTCCTGTCTCGGCTAGACACTTACAGTTTACTTTGGTAAACATACGTCCTTACAAGAGGTACATTCCCTGTAGGCTTATCGTTACTAAAGTTTGGGATGTTTTACAATTTGTTAGGAATGTTTGTATTATCGCTCATATCAGCCCTCCTTCAGAATCAAAAGCTTCCTTCTTTGTCATCTTCTTGGGAGTTGGGGAAATCAGAATTGATCGCCTTCACCATTGCAGGAGTCAATACATTTTCCTTTTCTCTATCGGAATCTGATGGGCAGTGTCCCCATATTCAAACATTTCGTTTCGTTCTGATGGGGCGTCCGCCTCCATTTCATCGAATATGTTAGAGGGCCATCTTGATATCAGGGTTTTCGTAGCAGTACATTATTTCACTTTTAATTTCAATATTTATTTGTAACGAAACACACAGGAAAAGCCTTCAAATAAGCTGTTAATAAGATTTACAGCAATGATTAATTCTATATGAATTTTCGTTTGTACTAAGCGGTGAATTGAAGAACGTTTATAATATTTTAAAGTACAAAAGCGATCATATAAAATGTTTTCGTTTTCCTCAAACTAAATACTTGTCTTACGCAATGCCTGTTGATGATGCTGTGGGAACTCTGTATCAAACTTAGTCCGATAAGACGATGTAGGCATTTGATACACGTTATCATTATCTATGGAAGACTAGGTTCACGCTGGGGAAATTTTATGTGGCACTTGTAAACATTTTTCACGATGTATTTTGACATCAAGAAACCACATTTAACGTTTGAATGTTCTTTGGAGAATTTCAGTCTTCGTTTTTGTGTGGAAGAACTTCCAACAAAGCAATGCGATTTTGGAGTATGGTGTAATTCTAGAGCTTAGTTAATGTCACGCTGATGCAAATTAGTTTTATCTCTTACCCATTCTTTATACTTGTCTTCATACAGGTCATAACAGGTCAGAATTGCTCCGAGTTTCCAGGCATGGTGTCAAATCAATGGAAAGGGATATCCCCTCAGTCTGCTCCGAACAGCGGCACTTGTCGGCGTCAGATCGCGATAAGGAAATAGCTCCTCACGTAAAAAGTAGTTACGCTGTCCCTGTGAGTGACACGTGAAGGGTCCGCCAGAACACGTCGGCCCTGAAACATAACCCCTAATATATGATAACCCTGTCGGCTTGCAATCATTGTAGTTATAGTAATCGTTTACACGAGAAAAGTGGAGGCCAAATCGTCAAATTGTTTCCGATTCTGGAATTAACATAAATACGATAAGAATGTTTTGATTTTCTACTGGAAATAAACCTGTCAAATTGGACGAATTAAACATGTGAAGAGGGCTAGATCACATTACTGACTCCGATCTCTGATGTTTGGGGTCAACTCTTCAAAACATCCAACACGTTTTTTTCTAATACGTGTTAATTTTAATCTTTATTTACCAACATACGTCTCTGCCAACACAAACAGTGTCACTATTTGGACTTCCTATCTGATACAGGGATTCCGATATAATTGTAATCTAATACTTCCCTAGAAAGAAGACCAATATTTCTGGAGTTCTAATACCGGTATTGGCCATCATACTTATTTGCACGTGATGGACAAAATAATGACTGTTGCCACATGTCGTTCATGAAAATCGACAACAGTCATTACACAAAGCTGTTATTTAAACTCGTAATCGATTGGTGGTGGTGGTGGTGGTGGTGGTGGTGGTGGGGGAGGGGGGGGGGGGGGGGGGGGGGGGGATACACGGAAGCCAACGCAAAAAGATATCAACAGTATGTTTCGGAAGGGTGTGTGCCATGTATTTTTTTTTATTGAAGCCAAGTAATGTTTGATTACCAAAGAGAGAACTGAGGCAATGATTTATTTATTTCTATTATTTATTTGATTTAATTTATTAAATAATCGATACATAAATATTCAATACAAGATAATTTAAATATGGCGGTAATTAGATAAAGGATAAAGAAAGATGCATATCGAATAGCAATTAAACCGTATTAACAGGAACGATAAACCCACCGGGTATGGTAGGGACAATGTAAGGTCAACTGTAAAAGTAAACAAGTTTTGGTGGGAGTAAAGAGAGGTTCCTGGACACTATCGCCAGACCTCTTTACACGCGATTCCATAATCGGATTATATATAGGACGATTAGGCTATGAGGACTTGTTCCTCGGCTTTGCGTTAACTTTTCGTCGAGCCGCTTAGAGCCCCCAACTTAATACAATAGTTTCTGTCACTTACCGGTCAAATGCCAGATATGGTCAGCTAATGTCATTGACACTGGCTACAAATTATTTGATGTCAGCTTTAAGAAGTTTCATGTCTTCTGGTGAGTGAAGAGCTGTTGACAGAAACTAGTCTTTACTAATAGTACTATCTGACCGTTGAAGCTGTGTAAACTAATTCTAATTTAAGTAAACAACACTGCCATCTTTATGAACAAATTTTATAATTAGCGAGACGTGTGGGACATGAAGACGTCACGTTAACTGTATACATTTCGATAAAGTGGATATTATTCTGGAGTCACAAATTACTCGTTGCCTCATTTTCAGCAGAACATATTCGTATGTATGTATGTAGTATTTTTCGGTCCCTAAAAGCGACAACCAATTCAATTAATTTCAATTTCATTCCGAAAGTTTTACAACTTATAGTATAAAAGTATACAATGTATATACAAAAGGACAAAGACACACACTCTTACCTGTTCCATCATACAGGCTACAAAATCATTCTTGATGTCATGAACTTACAGAATAATAACAATTCACACGTTTTAATTAGCACGATATAACACAATAATAATACTCCAGTTGACATTATTTCTAAAACAACAAAATTGTTTACAATTAAACTTGGAAATAGAAAAATCAAATGTCTTTGGGATATTTTGGTTTCATCGTTTTGGTAGTGAAGTTGGGACATGCTTGCGAATGGAACCTTGATAAGATGGTACGAAGATTTGGTCGGACAGCTTAGAATCTTGTACAATTTTCAAACTCTTTTGTATAGTGTATGACGTATTTCTGATAATATGTGGTGTGTAAGTGTGTAAGTGAATATTACCTATCGTTGCTGAAGGGTTGGTGAAACTCTGATAAATTTATGCTTATTTACAAACAGCGTACAGTAGAATGATATCAATGATAAACATTTTGCTAGCTGTGATTTTGACAGCCTTAAAAGTTTCGAAACATCGGGTCATTGCATGATACACAGGAGTTCACACCTCCTTCCGTGTAAGTATACATCCATTGTGGACAGAGACGACTACGGTGTCTATTTAGGAAAGCTCATATTATTTATACAATAGCACCATCGTGTTGAATTTCATCATCATTTTGTTCGTTGGTTAACATCTCTGGTGAGATTTACGTCACGTCTCTTTCGGACAGGTGTTGCCATGGAGACGGCTCTATCTAGACTAAAAAGGAACAATCGAGAAGTATCTGATCTTGTGGGCGATAAAACAACACACCACACTGCCAATGTCAAAGTGATTTAACTGTATATAATTGTACATGTATGAGTAACCTTGTTGATAACGAGAGATAGTTTCCAGCCCACTGACCCAGTCCCTCAGACTGTATATTGATATTAGCCAATACTTGAATTGCGCAACATGTACATATCATACACACATCATTATTTAAATATATATACACATGTAACAATAACGATGTGCTTTTCAGTCTGACCCAGACAAAAGCACGGCAATAATTTCCCCAATCAGCCTGTAAATTGTCCTGCCTTATAAAAGTCTATATACTGCTGCAGTTGTCTGGATAATCTCTGTCGGTGTATTGTCGTTATATACGCGTAGCTGAGTCATAGTGACAAGAATTCTGTGTAGATAACCTATCACTCACAACAGATAATTAAACTCGTCATATCGGAGACTAATCATTCTAAACAAAGTGAGCCCTATTGGAATTATTGCCTTTACTAATGAAATGCAACATAACATTTAATTTTTAATAATTTCAGTGATAAAACACTGATGTAAAAAAACCTCTACATAACCAAATAGTATTATCTCTTGTTTGAAACTGTTTGTTAAGTCTGTAAAACACTCTATTTTCCACTGTGATAGTGATTATAAGAAAATAGCCCATGCACTCGCCAAGTATCGCGCACGTGGAGAAGTGTGAGCAGTAAGCATGTGAGATTTCATTTTAAAGTAGTTACCGTTATCTGTATGAGATGCTTTAAAGTTTCTAGACAGGTTGCTTTCCCGACAAATGATCTGATGATCCAGCTAATCTGCCGATAAATCGGACACGCGGTGTTTAGTAAAGCTGTTTAGGCGAAGTAATGATTTACTCTATCAAAACTGTCTAATCTGGTAACGAATCTGATTTCAGGGAAGATTAAATGTGCCACGTTCCGTGAGAGAAAATCTATTAATCTCAATATGGCTACAGGTAGCGAGGTAATGCTCCCTGAAATGAATACTAAATACCGGCGAGGACAATGACCATTATGTTACATATTGTCGCCTCTTGGTCAAACTTTTGGCGTGAGCGGCACGTGGAGCTAACACAACGCTGATTGCTTAATGACGTCTGCTATTAACCAATGGCTGTATCGAATTCCAGCGGGAGTCTATGACCGGAAGCCATCACACTTAGCCGGAACTTTGAAGTGAAAGGAATTGAGCAGTTTGGTATACAACTAATCACTTTAATACAACCTGTTGTCACGATGCAGCTGTCGACACAACAGTCGTTGTAATTGCTATGTTGACAATGTTCAGTGTTATGAACGGGAATCGTAAAAAAGGCTAACAGTCGGAGACCCTCTCTCTTTTTCTATAAGAATAAAAGACATTCCGACTTTGGATATTATATAAGTACGTGACGTACCATGCGACGACCAATCAACGTTTCAATAGAATAATTAGGCGGTTTCGTTTGTGACCCATGAACCTCTCACTTTCGAATTTACCGGAAACACGTTGACATGGAAATCGACACTGTGTTGTTGACTTTATGGAATGTAAATAGACCACCAAAGGATTGGGTGTCAAAATCAGCCGGAAGTCACTCGACAGCCATATTGTAATAACCAATTATAAAAATGTCTGATTTGATAAGCGTGGCTTACGAAAACACCTGTATCAGTAATTCTCGGTTTGATTAGAAGAAAACACGCTTTACAGATAATTGATTTTTACGGTGGCAAGCTGTCGACCTACGTATAGGTAACACATATTGTTATTTGATGAGGTTGACGAAAAGAATTGACAACCTTTTGTATTATCGCGTTAATGTTCTGTGATCGATACAGTTATGGAGGTATACGACTGTATCAATTCCCTGCACATGTTACCGCGCCTATTTCGTGAATGAAGTTATGGTTTCGCCTATCCTTTTGAACTATATAAAATGTATTTTGTATTATGATTAGTGAAAACATGTGTATGAAATGTGTATTCATATTTGCATCTATGTCCATCAGTGGTATTTCCTTAAAAATATTTTGAAAGCAATATTAAATACATGTATGTGTAACAATATCTCAAGATGTCGCAATGACGTTTAAATAGTAAGGTGGTTAGTCGGCCATCGTCTACTTATACATTTAGATATATGAAATATGCAGCACCGAGACAGCTGGGATACAGTATATGTATTGTATGACGTAACAGTCTGTTTCACAACAATAGGCGTACAAAACAGCTTATTACAGCAGGTCAGCGCAACACGTGTCAGAAAACATGAATATCATTGTCGGTAAAATGTATTATAACTAGACCAGACTGGATCTGCTCTCTCCATTGTTACACTCGGGACATCTGTCTGATCCTTTCCTTCCTGTCTACATTTTCTTTCTGTCTTTTTTCATCTTGACATCCGTCCTTACTTACTGTCCTGTCTGTTACGAGGACGTTGAACCCCGTACACACAAACTTGTATCTTCTAGATGTTTGTGGATAAATGGTTAATTTTATGAATTAGTTTAAGCAAGCACAACAAGCAGTAATAGACAGACATACATAATATACAAGATGATGCAATGCGCATGCGTACATGCAAACAAAACAAACTTGTTCAGGCGATACATGTATACAATATAACCTAATGCGCATTCGTTTAGATGATATAAATATAAACGAATATGCACACACACACACACACATATATATATATAATGTACATGTTATGTTTATAAGTTCATCGATACAGGTAATAGAAATGTATTTCAATCATAAATGTTATACAAGTAACCACGTGACGTATTTGGATAGCTTTTATTGACTATTTGTGGGAATACTCGTATCAGACATTTTAGTGGTACCTACTGTACGAGGACATTGGATAATAATTTTTTTTTCTTTGGAATTGGGGTGGAATGCTGTGTAAATAGTTGACATGGCACGTCATTGATTGTGATACTTTCATACACACGTTAATATCTATTTCTACCTTCTAAATTACTTGTAGAAACTAAAACTCGACTTTGGTAATCTTGCTACATACTACAAAATGTGATTTTTTATTCACTACATGTACTACACAGATATAAAATGTGGTGTCACGACCGCTGTCAATCAATGCCACAGACAAAGACCGCTGCACGTGTCGGCTCAAGCGTCCGCGGGAGCATGGCGGGACTGTTAAACAAGATCCGCGCCATGTTTGTGCGACCTTTTCACGGCACACGAACCTAAGGTCAATGGATATGCACGTGCAGTGTGGAAACTATCCGTAATTTGAATGCTGGGACTCCGTGCCTCCAATTATACCTCATCTTATAAACAGTCACATTTGGTAAAGATTCGACTTTGTAGGTGTCCTAAATTCAAAACATGGCAAAAAACAAATTTAAAACGTGTTTTTATAAATATCAAAAAAATTCGTCCGAGCATATGTATATGTAGACAGTTTGTTTTTTGCTCATTATTTCCCATCGAAATATGAGATGGAATGAGTTTGGCAATCATGAATCGAAAACCATGTGAATACATTATACATTGGTGTGAAACATTATGCTGAACAAGAATTAAAACTCTCCAAAAATGACATTTGACCATGGGTCATGTTGACTGTATTAGCACAAAACAATCCTCAATATCATATATGATGAAATCTTAAATGTTTTAAGTAATTAGTGACCATGCTTCGAGTGTTCAGAATGACGACGTCTATTTTCATTGGAAACAGAAATATTGGTCGGTACATTGTACCGTTTCTGTTTGGGCAGGTGTATCATTGAGGTTGGTACAATTTGCTATAGAGTACCGTTTTGACACATGCTTTGCGGTTTCACTATGATTACAATGGTCTTCGGATATACGCGTGCGTGTCCATCATATCAGAACTCGGGTAATCGTTGTTGACGGCCATGTTGTTTACAGAAGGGAAAGACTATTTCAGCCAGGTGTAATACCCAGATGGAATGTGAACATCAAAACAGTAAACACTACAATATTATGTCGTGTTATCAGTGCTTATATATTTCTGTTTTGTTTACCAAGGAATCTGTGAACAATGGATTCTTATATCAATTTCACCCCAGCTCCTAGTTATTCCTGGGGCTCCGTTCACCTGCACTCACTGAAAAGAGCGCAAGTGAACGTAATCCCCGAAGAGAGCGCAAGTGAAAGTAATATCTGAAGAGAGCATAAGTGAACCAGTGTAGAGAGCGCAAGTGAACTATACCCCTAGAGGGAGATGGCGCAAGTGAACTATACCCCAGAGAGAGTGCAAGTAAACCATACCCCTAGAGAGAGATGGCGCAAGTGAACTATACCCCAGAGAGAGCGCAAGTGAACTATACCCCTAGAGGGAGCGCAAGTGAACAATACCCCTAGAGAGAGCGCAAGTGAACCATACCCCTAGAGTGAGCGCAAGTGAACTATACCCCTAGAGGGAGCGCATGTAAACTATACCCCTAGTGAGAGCGCAAGTAAACTATACCCCTAGAGAGAGAGCGCAAGTAAACTATACCCCTAGAGGGAGCGCAAGTAAACTTTACCCCTAGAGAGAGCGCAAGTAAACAATACCCCTAGAGAGAGAGCGCAAGTGAACCATACCCCTAGAGAGAGCGCAAGTGAACCATACCCCTAGAGGGAGCGCAAGTGAACTATACCCCTAGAGGGAGCGCATGTAAACTATACCCCTAGTGAGAGCGCAAGTAAACTATACCCCTAGAGAGAGAGCGCAAGTAAACTATACCCCTAGAGGGAGCGCAAGTTAACTCTACCCCTAGAGAGAGCGCAAGTAAACAATACCCCTAGAGAGAGAGCGCAAGTGAACCATACCCCTAGAGAGAACGCAAGTGAACCATACCCCTAGAGAGAGAGCGCAAGTAAACTATACCCCTAGAGAGAGAGCGCAAGTAAACTATACCCTTAGAGAGAGCGCAAGTGAACTATATCCCTAGAGAGAGAGAGCGCAAGTAAACTATACTCCTAGAGAGAGCGCAAGTGAACTATACCCCTAGAGAGAGAGCGCAAGTAAACTATACACCTAGAGGGAGCGCAAGTGAACAATACCCCTACAAAGAGCCAAGTAAACCATACCCTAGAGAGAGCGCAAGTGAACCATACCCCTCGAGAGAGCGCAAGTAAACTATACCCCTAGAGAGAGCGCAAGTGAACTATACCCCTCGAGAGAGCGCAAGTAAACTTTACCCCTAGAGAGAGCGCAAGTAAACCTTACCCATAGAGAGAGAGAGCGCGCAAGTGAACTATATCCATAGAGAGGGCGCAAGCGAACTATACCCCTAGAGAGCGCAAGTGAACTATACCCTTAGAGAGAGAGAGCGCAAGTGAACTATACCCCTACAAAGAGCCAAGTAAACCATACCCTAGAGAGAGCGCAAGTGAACCATACCCCTCGAGAGAGCGCAAGTAAACTATACCCCTAGAGAGAGCGCAAGTGAACCATACCCCTCTAGAGGGCGCAAGTAAACTTTACCCCTAGAGAGAGCGCAAGTAAACTTTACCCATAGAGAGAGCGAGCGCGCAAGTAAACAATACCAATAGAGAGGGCGCAAGCGAACTATACCCCTAGAGAGCGCAAGTGAACTATACCCTTAGAGAGAGAGAGAGCAAGTGAACTATACCCCAGAGGGAGCGCAAGTGAATTACGACCCTAGAGTGAGCGCAAGTGAACTATACCCTTACAGAGAGAGCGCAAGTGAACTATACCCCTAGAGTGAGCGCAAGTGAACTATACCCTTAGACAGAGAGCGCAAGTGAAATATACCCTTAGAGAGAGTGTGCAAGTGAACTATACCCATAGAGAGAGCGCAAGTGAACTATACCCATAGAGAGAGCGCAAGTGAACTATACCCATAGAGAGAGCGTAAGTGAACTATATCCCTAGAGAGAGCGCAAGTGAACTATACCCCTAGAGAGAGCGCAAGTGAACTATACCCCTAGAGAGAGAGCGCAATTGAACTGTAGCCCTAGAGAGAGCGCAAATGAACTATACCATTAGGGAGCGCGCAAGTGAACTATACCCCTAGAGCGAGAGCGCAAGTAAACTATACCCTAGAGAGAGCGCAAGTGAACTATACCCCTTGAGAGAGCCCAAATGAACTATATCCCTAGAGAGAGAGCGCGCGCAAGTGAACTATACCTCTAGAGCGAGAGCGCAAGTAAAATATACCCCTAGAGAGAGCGCAAGTGAACTATACACCTAGAGAGAGCGCAAGTGAACTATATCCCTAGAGAGAACGAGCAAGTGAACTATACCCCTAGAGAGAGCGCAAGTGAACTATACCCCTAGAGAGAGCCCAAATGAACTATACCCCTAGAGAGAGAGCGCGCACAAGTGAACTATACCCCTAGAGAGAGCGCAAGTGAACTATACCCCTAGAGAGAGCGCAAGTGAACTATACCCTTACGGAGCGCGCAAGTGAACTATACCCCTTCCTATTCTACCGTCCTAACTTCAGAATTTTGTTTCAAATACGTGTATCTCCTCATTTTTTCAGGTTCAATATTTGTTATGTTTTTTTACTTTTATGTGTGGAATATGGATTAAGATCGACGATAATGCTCTTCATTATGCGATAACCAATTGTTCAATTTTTATTTAAATTCAAATGGATTGAAAACCAGAGCGACCGCTGTTGTGATGGTAACAGGAAGGAACAACCATCTCAATAACTCGGTCAGTTCTCGGTCACTGTTCGTTCTCAGCGGTATTTCGTACTTATAGCTATAGACGGCATTGAAACAGACTAATTTACCTGAAATAACCCCTTAAGCAATGCATTCACGAGTATTTTATAGATAAAAGCCGCTTGTTCTCAATTAGCTTGAATTGTAAATACCGGGATCCTATGTAAATACGTTTGTGTCTACACTGTATAATATCGAACAAAGGTAAGACACTACAATGACTGTTACTAAATTAGTCCCATGTTGTAAGTAGGTTTACTTGTTATAGATGAAATCATGTAACATCAAACGAAATATTCAGATCTCGCGAGAAGTCGACACGCCATTGCGGTGGTTTCTGGCATCACCTGAACAAAAGCGTGCTATGTGTTTTATGTGTGTCACACAATGACTAACGATATTAGATATGGACAATATAGTATGTAATTACTAGCCGGGTACTCTTAACAGACACAATGTTTTAGTAGCTGTAAATGGGTTCGGACCTTTTTGTATGGTCGCGTGCCTAAAAACCGCGTGAGCGTTCATCATGGTCAGTATAACGCTTGAGGCATGTCTAGGTTTAACACGTACTGTCTGTGTTAGTAAAGATTAATCCTGAGGGATTCCGAACACGTTTTATCTTTCGTGTGCTGATAAATAAGGAAAACAACTAACTTCAGATTTTTTGTAGATATGTTTTTCCAACACAATTTAGATTATTGAGAGGCAAACGGACGGGGCACTGTTTACTAAATCTGAAGGAGGTTTTCCGGAAGTCGTAAATAAGAGTGGGCGATGATTCACATCATCGCAATGATTTATAAGAGAAACTGTTATTAATACCTAATTATGATGCTGCGAAGTTCATGATATTACAATTTGAGGAATATTTTACAAATTGTTGGCGCCATTTTCTAGTCTAGTACTGGTGACCATTTCCCAGGAGACGTCTGTTTCCTGTAGCCGTTGACTCTTTAGTCATCGCTAGAACATCCACGGTCGGCCGTGTTGGCGTCCTATACGGCTGTCTGTGCCATCTTGTCTTCGCTCACAGGTGATAAGTCCCGAGTGGTTGTTAAATCAGTAGTTGACTCAGAGATATCAATCTAAATTGTATATTGAAATTGATAACTATTTCCATTTTTTTTTCTTCGTATAAAAATAGTTCACGACCAGTAAACAATCAGCAGTGGGCTATATATTCGTACGAATATGATACTCTGAAAATGTACCACAAACACAATCAAAAGTGAAACGGAAAAAGCGACCTTTATGAAAATCTAAAAGAATAAATACAAAAAAAAAAACAAAAAAACAAAAAAACAAAACAAACATGGTGAATAAGTCTTATTGGCTTCCCATATCCTGAATTTGCTAAAATAACCCATAGTCGATGAATTTTTTTTTAGACTATAAAAGTTTAATATCAGGACCAGAGAAAAAAGGTTAATATTAAATAACGTGAAAAAAAAATGCACACTTTATTTTTTTTTTTAAACTTTCATGATCTTATCGACAAGTACTATAGTTCTGATCCTAAATCTTACTGGCGACTTGTTAAACGTCTTATAAAATCTAATACTATATCTGAACAAACTCTTATAGATACCGATTCTGATTCTCTAGCCACTACAGACACAGAGAATGCTAATCTATTAAATAAATACTTCTGTAGCATTACTCGTCTTGATGACAGTGAACATGTTTTAACAAATTTTCCCTCCAGAACTAATAATACACTAAGTAATATAGTAGTAATACAAAGCGAAATTAAAGATGTTATAAAAATACTGAAACTCGGCAAAGCATCGTGCCATGATGGAATTAGCAATCATATGTTGAAAAATACTGTTGATTCCGTTTGTAAAACATTATCATTGTTATTTAACATATCCTTAGCTAAATGTTTTTATTCAAATGTATGGAAGACTGCTAACGTAATGCCATTGTTAAAAAAATATGATAGGTATTCTACAACAAATTACAGACCAATTTCTCTTTTATCAACAGTAGGAAAAGTATTTGAGAGAGTTATCTAAAAACACATGCATACTTTTATGTTAGAAAATTCATTGTTTTATCAACACCAGTCTGGTTTCATGCCCGGTCATTCCACTGTCTTTCCGCTAATTGAACTACACAAAATCTGTCTGGCCATTGAAGAAAGAAAACATACGTGTGTAATATTTTGCGATATTTCCATAGCTTTTGATCGTGTATGGCATCGGGGACTTATTGTTAAATTATAATCATATGGTTTTACTGGCAAATGTCTGAAGTGGCTTGAAAATTATCTTTATAATCGTAAGCAGAAAGTCTGTATAAAAAACCAATTCTCAGCTCTAGGTATGATTGAAGCAGGGGCGCCTCAAGGCTCGATTCTTGGACCTCTTCTATTTCTTATCTATATAAACGACATAGCCGATATTCTAGAATCTACTTCTATTTGAGTCTCTTCCTTTTCCTGTCAAGAGATAGAACAAGTATTTAACAGAGATCTCGAAGCATTAAACTCCTGGGCTAAAACATGGTTAGTTTCTTTTAATCCAAACAAGACTGAAATGATCTTTATATCCAGTTCTGTTGAAATCGAAGTAGACCTTGATATCATTTTTGATAGAATTTTCTAGATTTTGCGGATAGTCACAGTCATCTTCTTAGTTTCAACTGCTAAATGGGGGGATCATATTAATTCTATATATCAGTCAGTTATGAAAAAGACCAATATGTTAAGGAAATTTAAAATTCATATTAAAACAAGATGCTCTACTTAGTATTCATAAAACTTTCATTCTACCTATCTTAGAATATGCATTTGAACTTTGGGTTGGGTGTTCAATATCTGACTCTATGAAATTAGAATAAGCCACACGTGAGGCAGCTCGCATCATAACTGGTTTACCATCTGATGTAAATATTTCAGCTCTATATTCAGAAACGAGCCCTGAGACAATTGCTGCGAAACGCAAACGAAGAATATTATGTCTTTTTTTTATAAAATGGATAGGAATTTAACACCAAATTATCTCCATTGTCTTCTTCCCCATTGCATGATCGTAAGAGGCGACTAAATGTGGGATCTTACCTTTCTCTTCTTTCTGACAACTTTCTTCTTCCTAATGTCTCCCTTGACAATGCCTCACTTTTGGCCTTTAGTTGAGCGTTCGCCCCTGTGAGGAAGGCTTTGGGTTCTGTCCCCTGGCCGAGACATACCGGAGTCTTTAAAAATGGTAGTTTCTACTCCTGCTTAGCGCTCAGCATATTAGGAGTGGGACGACTGGTTCGCCCGTTGTCAGTATAATGGGACCGGGTGGGGTGTGCTGCTGGGTGTCTTCGGCAGTATGCTTCAGTTAGGTAGCACTATAAATCGGCAAAAGTTCCGGCCTATCACAAGGAGACTTAACACGAACATACCGCAGCCTCCCAAAATACACATACGCATTCACCACACGCATGCATGTCGCACGCACGGGAGGCCGTCCTTACATGACCTTAGCTGTTAATAGGACGTTAAACAAAATAAACCAAACCAAACCAAATCCTCCAAAAGTAGGCGATACTAACAACTACACACTACAAACTAACAATAATTATAGAATTCCCCACTACAGACTCTCTTACTTCCTCCTCCTTTATACCTTCCTCTCTTCAGATGTGGAATGAACTGGACGTAACTACTAGATCATCTCCTTAATTCATTGGAAACTTTTAAGAAACTATATCCAGATCTTCTGAAGATAAATATCGAGCTTTTTAAAATTTTGATGACAGAAAGACAAATATTATACATACTAATTCACAACATAGATGTAGTCAATCGAATTATGATTTGTTCCGTGCAAACATCATAAACAGTCCCGATTGTAGCTTTGGAAATCGTTGTGAGAATGTCTATCATTTTTTCTTTGAATGTGATGATTATGTGAATTGCAGGGATGTTTTATTTGATAATTTAAGAAACTTGAATACTCATATAACTTTGAATGTTTTACGGTATGGCAATAAACTGTATGCTGATAATATAAACTTTCGTATTTTCAGGCATGCGAATAATATTATCAAGTCCAGCAAAAGATTTTAAGATATACATATTTACATATTTATGAATTTATAAATGTGTTGTTATGTAAATGTATTAATATTGTCTATGCCATTGGATTTTGTATTATTTAATTGGGCTTTTATAAGTTGTAAAAACTTGTGCCCTATCCTTTTGTTCAAATGACAATAAAATAAGTTTAAACTAATATCATTGTGAACGCATATATGTTCTACCCATGTAATTCGACTGATCTTACAAAGTTGTCTACTTACATCATCGATCTTACCTTTTTATAAATAGACATGGCTGGTTATAAATGGTTACTCCAATTTTAGGAATATCTATGTACTGATTATATTAGCTTCCCTAGTTTCTCTCTTTCTTTCATTCTTCTTGTTTACTTTTACTTTTTCCGACTACCTTTTCCGCCCTTTTGTAGTAGTATACATGTAAGATATGAGTTGTCAGTAAAAACAACGTTATAACAGCTGATAATAGATGTTGGTATTTCAGTGAGATAACACTATAATGTTAACTCCAGGCCCGACATTCCTTACTATAACCTAGATAAACACACAGGAAGTAGGTATCCAACATGCATACCCGTTCGTTACACGCGTACGATAGTCGTTAAATTCAAGTGTGTTATGACGACAGATTGCGGTGATGATTGTGGTATTTGTCTAATTTAATTGCGATCTGTTTCATGAGAGTAGTCTAGCGAGACAACGAACAAACAAAGTAACTACACTGGAGAACATTGTTACTGTACCGCAGAGATTTCTTATGAACCTTCGAATACAGATAATTGGCTCAGATCGGAACAACAATTAGCTTTAATTCTCTATTTTGATTTCACTTCGCTAATTGAATGCTATTAGCTTTAATTCTCTATTTTGATTTCACTTCGCTAATTGAATGCTATTATTAACCAGTAAAGCATTACAATCTACACGCAATGTTTGTTTTTCCGACCATTTATACCAGGTACATTATAATCAATGGCGCATACCTGAGGAGGTTTTGCTAGACTCTGATTCTAGAATATAATCTAGACGTATCCCAAGGACGCCAGCACGCAGATCTCCATCATGTTAACTTACTGCACATCCAAGATACATAGATTTTAATCGACAGCGGCTCGAACTATATGGTGATTACCAGCCTTTTGAGAAATCTTGGAGCCACGCACCGGAGACACTCTCTCTGTGACAAATCCGGGCGAGCAGTTCTCCAAGATTCTCCACTTGTTATACACGATATGACAGTTCCGGTGTGCGGGTAGATTATTGTCTGCTTGTAAAACAAAGGCGCCATTACGGAATGGCAGATATAAATGTTTAGTGTTGATGAAAAGTCACCCTGTCTCATTGCCGTCATTAACCCCGAGCGATAGACAAGGAAGCTCTTATCTCAAACACGTGAGGAAACAATGAATTATAAGGTAGAAAGTTTATGTGTGTCATGTCAGGACACCTCATTTCATATTACGACAACATGCCACTTTTTGAATTGTACTTCCGGCTGTGGACGCCATTGCACCAGTTGAACCTTTCAAGATGTATTCGACTTGCGTAATTTACAGCTTTTCTCCTCTCGTTTGTTGTTCCATTAATGGTGTGTCTTCAGTCTACGCCTTTAACGTCGTCTTAATAGCCTAATTCTCTGTTTGATTGATAACGTTAATATTGGCAACGACCAATAACCGCACAAATTCCATTCACTGCGGGATGAGGACGCCATGACCGCAGTTCTGCAGTCAATACCTATTATACAGCACATTGGGTGAGATTTTTGAACAAGCTGAATGTATCATATGATCTCATCCATAAGCTATAATTCGTGTAATTGTCTTGAATTTGATTACGAGCGATTCGTAACGAGAGAAGGCTAAGACCTCTGTTTTAGCTGTATAATTACAGTTCGTTGTGTAAGTGGTAGCTTTGGAAGTAAAGTAATTATTTTAATTATTCCCAGCTGAACAAACGGATTGCTACCATTCATTTAAATGAAATTTAAAGCTGGTTTCGCGGAAATGTAACTGTTAATTGTGTGAAGTTATCCATGGGCCTTCGTCCCTTATCAGTGTCGCGATATGACACCAGAGACGGCGAACCTCTCGGTGTGTACATCATGGCCTAACTGACTGTTCATTGACGCGACCTCTATGTTACTGGTATAATAAAATTATTCCTTGAAGGATTGAAACTTAAATAAACCGCGATGTAATCAATCAGCAGCGATGCGTTTCCTTAATAAGCAGTTGTAATTGTAATAATTCAGATTTTAACACCTCTAATTCGTAATTCGACAGGAAGTTCTGGTTTAGTTTGCTCCATACGGTCCTTGGCAGTATGACATAACTTGTGACTAATTGTTTATCAGTTTTATTTGGTATAATTTAGCTCTCGTTATTTTTATTGGCGCTACAGAAAAAAAAAGCTTTGGTGAGTAACGGACATGGATGTTGTTCCCATCTTTCAACGACAATGGTTTGTACGTCAAATATTATGTCAAGAGTAGGATAGTCTATATAAGAAAGCAAGTAGCTGCGCCCTTTGTTCGATATACATCGTAATATGAATCTAAAAGAAAGGAGGCAAGTCACAATCTATGGCATCCATAGCTTATTTGAAGACCATCTATATTTTGCAGGCTTATAGAGTTGTGTGTGTATATATATATATATATATATAAGAATGGCACAAATGGGCAAGTATACTATTGCGCACATGTGTATTCGTGTGTTAGTATCTGTACGTGGTACCGTCAAGGCGGGAGGGTATTGGTTATTGTTGATTCCTGTTTTGTATTTTTTATCCCCGCGAGATTCTCTTCCTCGTGGTGTTGATGCGAAATATATCCCATATACACCCTCGCCATATATATATCAACGTAACCAGGATGTTAAGGTGTTGACATGGGATAATGACATTATGACACGGTGCTTATCGAAAACATTAAAAGCAACAGGTTGAAAAATTATGATTGCATGTGATAAAAACTATCTAGATAACTCGGTTTCGTTTTTCAAACTTGATGACACCAGCTGTTAAATATGAATATACATGTATATATGTATGAAATACACAACAGCTGTACCGGAACAGAACGTAAATTACTCATGGACATGTCGGCTCTTTAAACTTCCCTTTGCAGCAAACCGACATACACTTTTACTGAAAACTGAAAAAAGGAGGGAAATGGTCAAGTATATATGAAGCAGCTCAAGATAGGAATATGTCGTGTCATTTCTGTCAGAATCAAAACACGGGGCTCAAAATGGCCATGTAAGAATCGGGGTGACCATACAACATTGATCATCGACATTAGTTGGTTTCACAGGGGCTTGGCACGATTTTCCGAATGATACTCCATATATATATGTATATCACGATTTTCCAAATGATAGTCCATATATATATGTATATAGTATATATACATATATATATAGACTATCATTCGGAAAATCGTGCCAATACTATATACATATATATATAGACTATCATCCGGAAAATCGTGCCAAGCCCCTGTGGTTGGTTTGACAGTGTTTAACGTCGCTACAAAGGGAAGAGGGCAATACTGAAAAATCAATTCTTAGATCATTGCCTTAGGGCTTTTAGAATTTTGTCGAAATCGATGAAAAAAATATGATGTTACTAGAAAGTGATCCACCTAGAGACACAGAAATCAGAGACACAATTGCTTGTAACTAGATTGTATAAACAGGAGTGCAAACTACAGGTGTTAGACAATGCCCGTGTAATTGTATTTAAACACAGAGACTTCAGAGAACAGATACACGTTTGGAGACTGAACTTGCCATCAGGTAAATCATAACACATACATATTAAACATTTCAGCCTTGTATTATTTATACATCCTAACTGTGTTTGTAGCCATTACTAACAAGTCCCCTTTGCCGGGGGGTCTCCCCGGTACAAAGGTAACGACACACCATTAGCTTTATTATTATACTTATTTCACTAATTATGGACATGCAGATAGATGATTCTCAAGAGATGAAAGGCCGTCTGTTAAGTGTGTAACTAGATCGGCAGGCTTTGATAAGTAAACTTTGGCTGAATTATATACACTTGGAGCCACTAGTTGATACATTTAAATTTTAATATTCGTCTCTAATTCAACAAAGTAAACAACTGAACAGGTGGCTTTTTAAATTGATTCGATAAACGTGTATTGAAGTTAAGAAGTTTGAGTATGAAAGCTAACCATGCTCGCCATTCCAGACTATATGTAAATGGTTACACAATATGACCTTGTTCTGTGTCGCTCCAGTCTGGTGAACCTATCATTGCTTCCACTTCCGCCGCGCTACCCGTCACCTCTTTATGGTCGTTTAAGGCACGTGCTCCTTTGTACATCCTCTTGATCACGTAACCGTAACTTTACTGACTTAATTTTAAATCACAGTTGTCATTCTATTGTGGCTGTGATTCATTAGGTAAATCAATGCGTTTTTCTGTAACTATTCATACGCTAAATCGTAAAATGGACAACTAGTGCTGATCGTATGAGGTCGTTGGGAGAATGTAGGGGGACGGGGTCTTGTATACTTTATAAAAGGAAATGACACAGCATAAATATAGCCCCATCACCATTGGGAACCAATCATACCAGACACAACATATCGATCCGGGACAAGAGCCCGGATGGTAGCATGAGCTCGCTGACGATCCGTCCGGAACTGTAACTCACCGTTCTCCGTGTATATATGTATAATTTACAATCGTTGTTACGTACATGCTTGGAATCAGTGTTGACGCGAACGAGCACGAACTACTTTCATTATTGTCGATTTTATGTCGGACATTAACGCAATCCGTTACATCTCGTGAACACACAATCTCATTTCTAGACAATGTTGTGACAGATCTTTACAATTTCGCCATCTTGCGAAAACTTAAAGCAGATGTAGCATATGTAGCATGCATGCCGAACGTATTGCCTTCGCTTGAATAGGAGGGGACAGTCTCGATTTCATGGTAGATTTTTCAAAGCTTTATAACTACATCTTTGATCAACAAATTATTGTGTAAAGATGGGACTAATTCTAACTATTTCCACGAAATATTTGTTCTTGTGATCTGGGGTCATGGATATTGACATATGCATTCAGAAGTAGCTATGACAGGAAATGTTTGGACGCTAATGGCTTTCAATACTCTATCCAAGTCATCTTGTGATCTGACGACCTTATGGTGATTAATGACCTCTCGTGGTCATCTTCGCCGTCTTAGGTCAGTGACGTCATACCTCACCACACGTGCGCTCCGATTTTCTGTCGATTGAGATGTTCCGTTCCTCTGTTATTTGACGGGGAGTCTCGTGCACTTTGACACTCCGTGATTGATTAAAAATACCGATTTAAAGCTGTATAAAAGACATTTTAACATATCTTTCGAGACCTTTATTCTTTTCTTTAAAAAGACTTTCAAATTCAGTGACACTTTGGATTATTTTGTTTGCTCTTCTTTAGAAATTCCCATTTTGCTTTGGGTATTGCATGCCGCCCAGTCGTATTGATATGCGCAATGATATTAAAATACGAAGCCGAATTTTGATCTTTTTGTTCGTGCTGATGTCTTCTTTACGATTATCTCTTCTACAGAAAATGAGCTATAACAGAAAAAATTACCCTCACTGTAAAAAAAAGCCCGTGACAGTTATTGAGTTGCTAGGCTATTTATAGTTCGATAATTATAGTTTAATATAAAAAATAAATATCGGAAAATCTAGATAGATTTCCTGTTTGTAAGACACATACATTTTCCAAATCATCTTAATTCTTGACTTTCCAGTACAGTATTCTGGTGTTGTTTAAACTCTTCCAAAGGACTACTTCTACAGACGTAATTAATACTTAATGTATTCCAACCTTTATAATAAAAATCCTTTACAATCAGTATGAAAATGCCATAAAATACTTCTACATTTCAGATAGTTCAACATTGCGGCCTTAACACGGATCACATTCATTACATCCACCACTTGCCGCCTGCTGCTGGCAAAATTAACTGTAGCAAAGACGTTTGGAACGCCATTGGACCATGTAGACTAGTTAATGGTCTAATGTCTTACCCAGTTCCGCGACTCTGTAGCCACGTTAGAGGTGACTGACCCTTGTCATGACGGAACCGAAAACGACAATGACAGATGATAATTAGTCAGAGAATCCAGAAGATAATATGACAAGTCGTCACATCACACTAATCGTCTAATATGACAACATACATGGCGAAAACATACCCCACTACACCGCCCTGTTTGCATCAACCCCGCGCGCCTCTCGGGTGTAGAACAGGACATTCACGTACATCAATGGACGAAGAGCTGGACCGCGCGTGACAGCTTACAGATACTATATAGGTTTTCTTGTTCTGGTCCCGTGCATCAACACGCGATCTTCATCATGTCGACAGCGAGCATTTTCGCGTGAACGTATACAATTATGTTATCGAACTTGTTTAAATCGGAACAGACAGATCGGGCGAACACAAGTTAATGTTTAGGAACAAATACCAATGATATGGGCGGTTGGCCTGTGTTCGACATGGGGAATGATGTTGAAAATTTCCTGTGATCTCCCTCAGATCAGATACAATCTGAGATTTTCAAATGCAGGGCTTTGTCTGTATTCAAAATCCGTTCTGTTCGGGATGTATAGTTTAGAAATTGTCATAGCGAAAATCGAAGGCTCTTGGTTGACACTTAATTGTCTTTTAGAAATAAAACATTTCCCATTGTTAAGCTGGTACGTATTAATATAAGATAACTAAGGATCTACTCTAAAATCATAGTCGGCTTATATCGCATAAGAGACCACAGGTAATCAAGATTTCCTAGGATTTTCAAGTTAAAATACTCCAAGAGTGAAGAGGAGATAGGATATGGGTGGAACCCTTGGACTTTGAGGATGTGGCTTACCTTATTCGATTTTATGAAGGTGTTGTGAAATACCAACGATTTTGTTTGTTTTCTTATGTCATACTCGTTCAGACCAGGAAGCCAGGTAACAGGGCGATATGTAGGAAGTAGGTACAATAAAATGTAAATAAGTAGGTGGGAGGGGGCTTCGTTGACAGACTCATTGTTTATGTATACATCAATACAAACATATATCGATACTCACATCTAAGTATGATTCATAAATATGAAAGGCAACATATGTTTCCGTCCAAAGAACTACCCCAAGGTTTGGCATGGAACCAAGTTGCATTGTCTCACGTCAGACAGGGTTTTGGATTTGGACCATTGGGTTATGGTGACATTCTCCTGGTTAGTTTGTTCACTGTTATCTAGTTTTACACCTGTGTATCATACGATACACAAAACTATACGCAAAACACTTAAAATCATTTTCATCGTAAAAGACAAAGACCGATAACATGTAGGGTTATCCTTCAGGCTGACACCGAGTAAATGAATTGTGTTTTAGTTTTTAGACTTAAACTAACAAATCTATATATTACAGGCTGAGTAATTGTTATAACACAATGACTAGTTAATCGTTTGATGTGGTAGATTGTGTACCGACAAAGCCCGTTCCTTGTCACAATTAGACGAGGCTCTGGTCGTGTGTGCCTCGTTCTGTGATGGAGTACGTGTGACTAGACCAACTCTTACGACATCAACTACATCATCTGATGCTCTTTTTAACACAGAAATAAAAGAAGGCTAAACTTTTGGCAAAATATGAGTGTTCGGTCGCTAATTGGTTAATGTACTCGAATTTCATCACTACGACCATGATTCGATTCCCCGACAAGAAGCAAAAGATACGGGTTCATCCTGTGGGCATGTAGGCTCTCTTCGAATCTACAAATATATTATTATTTATAAGTTCATAACACGTCAATGTAAAACAGAGAAATGTTTCCTGTTATTTTAGTTCTCTGTGTAAAATAAATATAAAAGTTTTGAAATTTTAAACATCACCAGTATTTCGACCCCACCCCGTCGAACCCCATTACTTCATTTGATACGTGGCTTGGATCAAGTTCAAGAGTGTAGGAGGAGGTCTTGATACAAAGATAAGGTACCCACTATGTCACGGTTCAGGGGTCACATGACCTCTGTGTCTCATCCCATTGTACCATATACCCTTTATTTAAATCCCTATTATGTTAGCCGAAAGTCGAAATGACTCGTGATGCTAAATATAAACTCTTCTCTAATCGATATGTTTCTCTGTCAATAAATCAAAGATTTGTAACAATTGTTGCAATACGCTCACGAAACATAAGGAGCGACACCACATGTGTGACAGGTTACGAGTATTACACACTTCAATCACACACGTCATTCGAGTAACCAACTAACGCGAGACGCGAGATGAATAAGGGGTGGCGCGTGACCGGAGTCAACACTAATCTCCGGAGTGTTCCAATAGCCGTCATTTGTCGCTACTAACTGTCAAATACACGTCCTTATCCTGCTTCAATGGGCTCCCTAATCACTACCAGAAACGAAAGGGGATAAGAGGACGTTTATGGGCCCCTTATGAGTCCTTTATCACACCGATCTAAAGCTTAGTGATCTCTGGTAATTAATTCCCTAATTGGATAGTTGTAACTACGATTAAGGATGTCCGTAATTAATAGTTAATTGTCTATAACTTGGTCGATAAGAAATGGTACAGGACATAGTTCAAAAGCCGTAGAATCTCGTATTGTCTGATAAAAAAAGTGAGCCTTAAATGTGTCCTTTCTCACTTCAGCTGGACTCGATTGATATTTATCATCTCGGCAGCCTTTCCTGTTAATGGTGCATCGTCATTACTCTATATGATGTAGCCCTATCAGTAAAACTGTATCGCCGTATTACAACATAATCACGGACGCCGTTATAGGAGTGAACTATCATTCGCGATGTAATTAATTAAAGTTCAGCTCAACTGGAAAGGTAGTTTCAATTTACTTAGTAAAACATTTAACAACGTTCCAAAAATATGAAAATGTCAAATGTTTCCGGAAGTAAAATGTTTTATATGCATTTCCGGAAGTATTCAGCATACTTTAGCTGTGTAACAAGTTTAAATTTTATAACTGAATGTCAATTTTATGATATTTTTCTTAAGCTTTCTATTTTTATTGCCTTCGTTTAAAACCTTCGTGTAGTCAATATTAGCATTACACTATGGATCAATCGCATGAACTTCAAATTACGAATGGACTGTATTGATATACAATGATATCGTACGACCACTGACGTTTTGATATTACTTCTAATTCTTAGTAAAGATGAAGCAAAAGAGGATTAAAGAAACTGGAAAACAAGCAACCCGTATCTGCAATTTGTTTATTGTTTATTGTTTATTGAGAGAAAGTCCTAGAATTACATTGTGTCAACCAAAAAACAGGAAACCACTTAATCAACCTTATCTTTTCTTTGGAATTTTTGTGGGACTTTTCATACATTAAAATAGCACAGAGAGGGAAGAGCATATAACAAATATAGCCATTGTGTGATGCGATGCCAATGGGAAAATGCGAAACGCGGTTTTGGTTATACCGCCCGGGCCCATGAGTAAAAGGCTGCGGTTTGGCATGTTTACAGAATTTCTGATGGAACTATCAGTAATGTACAAGATACTATATATTTAAATCAGAAGAGGAAAAGATAACAATGTGTTACGCTGCTGGTTTCTTTTATCTCCGCTTGTAGTACAATCACCGATGTCTGGGAGCTGTCCAAGCGACAAGCTCAGAAACACGTGCTCTCTCGGGTCCTCCTCTCCCGGGACGTATACCCCCTCCCCCGGGACGTGTACCCCAACTCGGTGTTCCTTGTGTTAGGAAGGCTGATCTAGTGGTACAATGGAGCCAGGTTTGAAGCAGACACTATCAATACTAATTGCTAAAACAAGTACAATTCTCTATCCCTTTACATCAAGGTTATAGAGATTATTAAAGACGGGTTGTTTCAAGGGCCAACTCCAAACACATAACTCGAATCCCTGTAAAAGAAAATAAAACTCGTTTGTTACGAGAAAAAAATGTCTGTAAATTATCACGAAACTCATGTTATAAAGTACTTCAACTATATGGAGATATAAACGATGGCCGTGTAGGAGAGATACAGGAGGTATACGGCAGCTGCCACCAATCCTCATCTTGAGAGGTGTCATTCTGTAGATGTTCGTCTGCAAAACGCATTCGTCTTTTACACACCGTAACTTCGACTGACCCACAGCAATACACAACACGACAAGTGCCTTCTGTTTCACGTCAAAACGCCGTGCACATATAAAATAAAACATGTCTTAAGCAATTATTTGCAATACCCACTTCAAAGTTCGCTTTTGGCAAAACCGACTTCTTGATTTCAAAGATAGTCATATCACCACTGCCGATCCATCCGCGTGGACAAGGGCGGGACTATTTTCTAATTAAAACCCCGTCGGTTACAAAGTATCCATTACGAATTTAACTTTGTTTTCTTCGTGTATTGGTCTTTACGGTTTAGGTGTTATCGGGAAGCACTTCAGTGTTTAGTTTGGCTTGGCAATTAAAGCGAGAAACATATGGCTATTTAATGTGCTTAAAATGATTCGGTCTGTTTAAATGTTGCAGGAGGGTTGACGCATGGAAAACACGCGCCCATGCACGACCATAAACCCATCATCTTACGGAGCAATTCTAATTATGACATGAAAGTGAATAGTGCTTCCTTAAAGCAATATTAGCGGAAACGATAATATATTTATGCTGTGGGTTACGGGACAAAGTACCGATTTATGGATTTACCAGCTCCCACATGATAGCCTCTCTTATTAGTACGATTTATCAGTTGTTTATAATTAAGGACATTTGTGCTATACACCAATAAACGTAGAATTATTCCCTAGTTATCTTCAAGTTAAATCAAACCGATAATTAGCGTTACATGGAAACTGCCTTTAATCTGGTGACCACTGGGAAAATACCCATCTATTATTGATAGCGTTCACCTGGACCTGATGACGTGGCCAGAGTACCGTTACAACGCGACACGATTAAAGACTTCGAATACCTGCCCTGGGTCTGTATTTAATACAGATGTATCGATTCGAATTCAAATTTCACGCATCGTCGACAATATTGTGTATCATTTCGTTTGAACTTCCGTAGATAATATCTTGATTTCTCGGAGCGTACCTTTTAAACGATGGTCAGTGATTACCATTGTGTTGCCCGGCGCTCTTTGTTTCATGTCTTCGGAACACTCATTAAAGAAGCTGACCCAACAAGGACAGCAGTGATTTCAGTGAAGCTACTTAACTTAAAAAGCAATGAGCGCATGACTGTTGGTTGTTAAAACCAGGACAAATCTGGTCATTATGTTGTTTCAGAAGTCAGGTCCGATACACATGATACACGGCATCATGATATTCGATATGAATAGTTACGAACAGCGAACTGACGGACAGAAAACAAGATGAAAGGAAAGGACAATGGCCGCCAGAATGCGAGAAATTGGGGTCATAATTAATGAAAATAGGGGTCATGACATCTGAAAACATGGGGTCAAATTATACCTCGTATATTGTCTATGGAGTTTGTTCCATCTGGCAGTTACAGACATTTTGGTGTGGGGAGTGACCGGTCATTTTAACAATATGTTCTGATTATTGCCACATGTAAGACAAGGAAAACAATGAGGACGAGGATACTCGAGCTCGTTATACACCCCCGGGGCATCACTAACATCAGGATCGGAATCCGGAGTAACACAAGCCGTACAACGACATCTGTAACCGCTTCCTGGCCCAATGGTCGACAAATGATACGCACAATTGTGCTACCAATGTTTATTTGTAGGGGGAAAGGTGGCCTTTAGTAAGGTCTTTTAACATTTTTGGTAATTTAGTCACAAAGAATTTATACGGCGCGTGCAGAGCAAAATGTCAGATTGCGCGTAAGATAAGACGCATGTGTAAACACTAGGTTACGGCGGCGCGATCACTTGTCTGCTTTTTATCTCCGCCTGACAAGTGTGCCTCGACCATCAGCTGATTTATACATCTTCACTGTAATTAGAAAATTGAAACATGTCCATGTGTAACCTGACTCCCCGGGATCCCAGCCCGACCCTCGTGCCTGTAGTGTTAACCTTTCCTTGTCTGTAGTGTAATCATTGTCTCGATGTTAGCTTTATTACATTGATTAAACACTTCACTCTACTGTAATCACATTTACAAATGTTTCATTATCATATGTTTTGGACGATATAAATATTAAAGCTTTTATAATCAGATATGATATTTATAACTTGTGTTTTAAATATCTAGATACAGTTTTTTTCAGGTTTCGGTGAAGTATGCATAGCTTCCGGCAGACATGATTTGACGTAAAGTGCCATCATTCCTTCATCACGTCGATGCTCATCGTCGACGTATCGTCCATCACGGCGACCAATAAACAATTACCACTGTTTATATAGTTTTCCCACTGACATCTGCAACAGCTATATATGTGTTTCTGTATTGACGCTTTGATATACACTAAATAAATGGTTTATATTAGAGCGGCATTCGACTTTGCTGAATCATCAAGTCTAGCTGTATTGTCTGTTCGTACACTGTAGTTTGTAAACTTCAATAAACGCTTTATTAGCGAACACATGACTCATCGAGTCTGTATTGTTACTGTTGGATTCTTCATTCGTCGTTTTACTGTGTAAATCGCGTCCGTATTATAAAAATCTATTTAATTTCAACAGTTCCTTTTCTTACCGCGAGTAACTTCCCTTGCCTGATTTTAATCCTTCCGTTTCTTGTTGCCACTTACACCATCGGTAAAAGTGCGGCTGCCCCATTCCTGAAATACTAAAATATACGTTGGTCGGTTGTAGCCAGCATGATATAATATCTACAAAATTACTACATTTGTAATTTATATACATACGCATTCTTTAAAACGTGTACGTGTACATAAAGTTTTCAGCTACTATATCACATACATGTACACATGTACATCTTTTAAAGAATACAACAACAAGTACCTATATCATTCCTTACCTGTCAGCGCCATATTAATATTAAAAATTGCCTGATAAACCAACAGAAAGAAATCCGAAACTGTTATTCATTTTGTCTTTTTATATAAATGGCTACGTCATCGCATGTCACTATTGTGTACAACGTGGAACCATATATACTGTATATATTCATTTGTAATTTGACGAGAAGACCGACAAATCCGTAATAATAAAATTACTGGTTTATTACTACGACAAGAACACTTGTTACAATCGTTGATTATGGTAAGTTAATAAACGTGTCAGCTTTGATAATACGTTAAATGTTTGTCGTGTTTCAATCAACCTGTCCACTTCGCTATTCATTTCGTCCATCTCTTCGCAACCGTTAATTTTCCATCTTTTAATGTAATGTTGAGCACTAAGCTTTCAGCGTTAGCATTTTTCTCGTTAAATACCCCCTTAAATATCTCCCTTACTCGTAAATTACACTCCTTACTCGTTAATTAACCCCCTTGCTAGTTAATTAACCCCCTTACTCGTTAAATTACCCCCTTGCTCGTTAAATTACCCCCTAACTCGTTAAACATTTCCCTTAATAGTTAGATATACCTTTTTTGAGATTTGAACGTACATGTATTTTATTATTTAGAAACAGTTGGATTGGGCACATTTTTTAACAACTTATGAAAGCACTTTCCGCAAATATATATCGCAAATAAAAATCCTTACTCGTTAATTATCCTCCTTACTCCTTAAATACCCCCTTTCTCATTAAATATCCCCTTACTCATTGAATATACCCCTTACTATTTAAATACCCTTTACTCGTTAAATACCCCTTACTCGTTAAACACCCCTTACTTATTAAACACCCCCTTATTTATTAAACACCCCTTTACTTATTAAACACCCCTTATTTATTAAACAACCCCTTACTTATTAAACACCCCCTTACTTATTAAACACCACCTTTCTCATTAAATATCCCTTACTTATTAAACACCCCTTTCTCATTAAATATCCCCCTCACTACTTAAATACCCCTTTCTTGTTAAACACCCCTTACTCGTTAAATATCCCCTTACTTATTAAACACCCCTTACTTATTAAACACCCCCTTACTTATTAAACACCCCCTTATTTATTTAATAGCCCCTTATTGATTAAACACCCCCTTACTTATTAAACACCCCCCTTACTATTAAACACCCCTTAACTATTAAACACCCCTTACTTATTAAACACCCCCACGGATAAACACCCCCGGGAACTAAAAACACCCCCTACAATAAACACCTCCTTACCCATTAAACACCCCCACGATGTAAAACCCCGTAGGAAAAACACCCCTTACTGAGAAACAACCCCCTTACTTTGAAAACACCCCTTACTGAGAAACACCCCCTGACGGATAAACACCCCTTACTATAATTAAAAAAACCCCTTAACTATTAACACCCCCTTACCCATTAAACACCCCCTTACCCATTAAACACCTCCTTACTTATTAAACACCCCCTTACTTATTAAACACCCCCTTACTTATTAAACACCCCCTTACTTATTAAACACCCCCTTACTTATTAAACACCTCCTTACTTATTAAACATCCCCTTACTTATTAAACACCCCCTTACTTATTAAACACCCCCCTTACTTATTAAACACCCCCTTACTTATTAAACACCCCTTAACTATTAAACACCCCCTTACCTATTAAACACCCCCTTACCCATTAAACACCTCCTTACCCATTAAACACCCCCTTACTCGTTAAATATTCTCTTACTTATTACACACACCCTTACTCGTTAAATATGCCATTACTTATTAAACACTCCCTTACTTATTAAACACCCTCTTACTCGTTAAACACCCCCTTACTCGTTAAACACCTCCTTACTCGTTAAATATCCCCTTACTTATTAAACACTCCCTTACTTATTAAACACCCTCTTACTCGTTAAACACCCCCTTACTCGTTAAACACCTCCTTACTCGTTAAATATCCCCTTACTTATTAAACACCCCTTACTTATTAAACACCCCTTACTTATTAAACATCCCCTTACTTATTAAACACCCCTTACTTATTAAACATCCCCTTACTTTAATATTGATTTTTGAGTATGATCATCGTACCTGTAGTTACATTATAAATGCACATGGATGTGAAATATTGCAGTTCTATTATGCTGGCTGCTCTCGACAATCGTACAATTATGTATAGGGGAAGAATTCTGAAATACTGAATTCAGTATACATGTATTAATATAGACTGGCCCCCTGTCTCTAGAATATTAAAATTATAAATAAAATTGAGCTTTATGATTTTGGTCCCAAGGATATGTCTGATCCTAAGTTTCAAACTAGGGGCAGATAATCTAGTATTAGAATTTAGCTTGGCAATTCTTAACAAAAAAACTTAGGGTCTGGTGGCCAGTCTAGTATTAATACTGAAAACGTTCACCCACGTAAAGTGCAAGTAACAAAAAAAAAAATGGATTAAATTACTTCAAACAACGCACACATATTTCTCTTAAATACTATTTGAAACAGCAAAAATGTGTTAAATTTAAAAACGGCTCTTTAACATTGCTATTATCTATATATAGATTGAATAACCCGGAAAACTGGCAATGGCACGCGCGCAATGTCGAATGTTCAACACGTGTCACTGTTTTATGGGACACACCCTCCGTCAAGGATTGTAAAATCTTTGCAGCTATTAACGTTGGAAGGGCGTTACATAACGAAAGTTTTACACTAACATAAAACACGGAAAGGTTTTGAATAGCATTTTCTCGTTTACGGAAAATGTCGAAGGTTCCCGATTGGAAATTTGACTCCGACATTGATGGATTAATCATATCCGGTTAATACATTAAAAGAAAGAAATGAAAATATATGTTTATAATAATTCAGTTGGCACATTCTTTCATTGTCATCAACATCTGAATGCCAAGATAATTTGATTAGAGATTTTTATGAAAATATATTTGGTCAGTACCGTGTTTTGAGATGCTTCTAAATGGCTGACTCAACAGCTGTTCATTACAACACTACAACGGCATGCAAGCAGTAAGGAGGTTCCGAAGAACAACTGCCATTTGTCGTAGAAATAAATACCTTATTTCTGACACCGGGGTAAACTGTGTGTGGTACGGTACCTTAATGCTCGTAAAAAGCTGTAGGTTCCCTATAGGAAAGCACAGTAGAGTGATTTGTGGCTATCACGAGTTTAATTACAACTGACATGGCCACCGTCGAAGACTTCAAAAAACGGAATTAATCTTCAATTATATACGAGTATATCCAGTCATCACAGGTCATTTAATTTTTATCGGTTTCTCAAATTTAAGTTTAAAATAAACATTCATATACTGAACATTTGTTAAACTTATGTTTGTGTGGTCGAATCCTCGAGGAAACCAACCATCCGTAACCATTTTTTTTTTACATTTATCATTTCCCTTATGATTGTGTGGTCGAATCCTCAGGAAACCAATCATCCGTAACCATTTTTTTTTACATTTACCATTTGCCTTATGATTGTGTGGCCGATTCAAGGAGGAAACCAACCATCCGTAACCATTTCATTTGATTGGCTGTCAAGCCAAAGGTAATAAAATTAATTGAATTAAATTGAATTGAATTTACATGTACCATTTCCCTTTTGATTTAGTTTTGATTTATTGACGAAATAAAATAATAATAAAAAAAATCAACGGTAAAAAACTGTAAAACATGCAGGTATTCATGTCGAATTCCCATGTGGATATAAGATAGTTTATGAATACGTTTTGTTTGGTAATATGCATGTGTGATTAAATTCAATATTATTGTGAAAAAAGAAGATCAAATTATCATATATACACGGAGTAAATATCGAAAGGTTATCGTCAATTTTATTCGACGGGATTTGTCATCATAAATATACGTATAAAGTATTGTTCCTCGATTTTTCTCAATTCCTTGTGGTATAATGAGATCTTTTTGGAATGATATTTCTTTTGCCTCCGTTGTCACTAGCCTAATTTGAGCTTATGACTAACACGGATTGGACCTAAATGTGTATGCCGGGTGTCGTCGACTCACACGGATTGGACATAAATGTGTATGTCGGGTGTCGTCGATGAAACAGAAGATGCTTACCCCTCGGGAACGCATGGTCTTATTTTATTCTTGTACTTTTTCAAGGTTCTTCCTGTAAATCTATGTTTTTGTTGGTGTTCTATCCTCGTTTTATAAATTCGAGCTACGATTTCGTTCTTGTGTCGGTATTCTCTGTTGCTTTTGAAGAGTAACGGATATAAACAGTGTTAAAGTTTAGCAGTTTAGTTGAATTCAGCTTAAGAGGAAACTTAAGTACGGTTTTTTGGACGGATTAATGATCAGATATAAAATTTTAAAAAAGACAGTGGTTAGCCATCTTTCATTCGAGAGAATCCAACTTAAAAGTAACTGACAGACAGGAACTCACCGGAGGCTAACACCGGGAGTACTTGAAGTATTGAATGCTGAAGAATAAGACTTATGACAGATGATTCAAGCCGATTATTTCCCAATCAGAATACATATATGACTCATCCTCAGTATATTAGAGTACCAACTGGTCAGTGTCGCTACTGGACAGACCGACGAACTGGTCAACTGGTCAGTGTCGCTACTGGATACACCGCCGAACTGGTCAGTGTCGCTACTGGACAGACCGCTGGACTGGTCAGTGTCGCTACAGGACAGACTTCTGGACTGGTCAGTGTCGCTACAGGACAGACTTCTGGACTGGTCAGTGTCGCTACTGGACAGACTTCTGGACTGGTCAGTGTCGCTACAGGACAGATTTCTGGACTGGTCAGTGTCGCTACAGGACAGACTTCTGGACTGGTCAGTGTCGCTACTGGACAGGCCACTGAACTGTTTAGTTTCGCTTACTGGTTTTAAGGTTGACAGTGCAAGAAAAAAAAATCACAGTTTTCAGAATGCTTTAGAGATAACGATATTTTTGGTAATTGTATCTTACGAAGTACAGACAATTTAGTGTATGCACTTGTATACATATAAAAGCCCGTGTAACCTGACAAACAAACCGGTTATCATTGACAGGAAGGCAGCTTTCTCGATTTCCTGACATTTTTACACCCCTGTAAATGGAGAAGACGGATATAGTAGAGGTAATTAGTGAAACAATTACTTTGTATTCACGTGTAATGCCTTGCACTTCCCTCAATTCGATTGCCGGATGATATACATTTTTTTACCAGATCATGACAAGCATTTTGAAAACTGCAATTTAAAAAAAAAAATAACATGAAAGTTTTCTTTTAAACATGCATTGTAAGCTTTGATGCTAAATGCACCACTACACCATGTATAATCGCAAAGATATCATCTTGAGTCACTGGAATGTTCTCTCTTATACACACACGATAGAAAAACATAGCTGATGTAAAAGATCCTGCTACAACTGTTCATAAACATGGAAGCTGACATGACAGATCTCTGTCTTTACAAATAAGAAAGAATTGCTTTAAAAGTACAAGTGTGTAAGTTATGTATTCCAGAAGCGCTGGTGTCAGAGGTTTACCACAGACGTCGGACTTGACACTTGTCAAACCACCACCAAAAGACAATGATGATGTATATACCAACACGTGTTACCGGTGCCTGATTAAAAATGGTATAGTAGATACATAGCCCCTTCTGTACGTGGATACGTACGACCTTCCCGTATCAGGTTTATCACACCAGAACGCTCTATAGACGTAATGTTGACATGTACATGTAAACAAGGCAATGTGCGGACAAGGACTCGAACTCATGATCTCAGAACTATGGACGGACCATTGTGCTATATGGCAACAGGATGTTCACCTGGACAAATTGTGGTTCTCTTGGTAAAGGCCAAAGGTCATGGTTTCCTCTTGTATGATGCTGTCCTGTACACTGTACGGTGCTCTCCTGTACAATGTATGGTAGTGTCCTGTACAATGTATGGTGGTGTCCTGTACAGTGTATGGTGCTGTCCTGTACACTGTACGGTGCTGTCCTGTACAATGTATGGTGGTGTCCTGTACAATGTACGGTGCTGTCCTGTACACTGTACGGTGCTCTCCTGTACAATGCATGGTGGTGTCCTGTACACTGTATGGTGCTGTCCTGTACACTGTATGGTGGTGTCCTGAACAATGAATGGTGTTTTGACGTACTTGCTTTTTTGAACATTGTATAGCAATACAATGTTTCAATTTATTATTCTTTTAAATGAAGATGAAATGCATGACATAATATTACAAAACATGTTCATTTGTTACATTTAATTATTTTGTATTCGAATCTAGTTTTAAGTTTACCGCGCCTATTACAGTCACCAGAGTCACCACAAACAATAACCCAATACATAATATTGTATGACGATCACATGACACCACTGTTCCGATTGATCTCTAGACAGTCGAATTCGTGATCACGCGAGTCATATTCTAAAACAAACATTTAATAAATAATGTAGCGAACAATTGCGCTTTATTTAAACAATGTGACAAGTGATTATCAAGGATTAGAAATGTATCTGTTTCTATGTTTACGCTTCAGGAACCACTGAGAGATAAGCACGTGCGGAGCCTGGGTGCAGTATTGGTAGCATGTGTTTATAAAGAACAGTTATGTACCGTTATCACAGTTAGAAGAGGAATCTGATATGCTGCAACTGAGCACAATCTGTTCTAACTGCTCGCTAATAGTAGTTTTTGACCATTCAAACCATGGCTTATCGATCTCTCTCGCTGTAACGGACGATCTGTGGCTGCCATACTGACCAAAATCTCCAACATTGTCACCCTGGTCGCCTTCCTGTCTAGTGACAGGTGTTTAATTGGGAGTGTCCATTTTGATCTCAGAAAAAATACCCACAGCGATACTAATTAGTGTAAGTCATTAAAAGTATCATACGACCAACGACGCTCGTTAAAATAGGAATTTTCATCTTTCTGACTGTTTTTGTTACACGGCGCGTAAAAATGACTTCACTAATTACCAGCCGAGATCTCACGAGAGTCCAGATGGGGTAAGGGTGCAGGTGACCATGGTTGTGATATACAGTTATCTGTACAGCATCACAAGCGTTACAAGAGTACACCAGACCATGACCAGGTGGAGACGACGAATGTCTTTTTCACATGCAAGTTGGTCATTTTTGGGAAATTTCCCTGACTGGCAATATTTTCTCTGAGATCATAGCTAGCGAACTCTCCATATTTGCACTTTTAATAACAAATATCGCCTATTTTAGCGAATGGGGAAAACACAATTATATCTCACGGGGAATGCTTTACATGGTTCTAGAAAAGGCAATTATGACGTTTCTCTTGCAGTTATTGTAATTACCGGTCACTGATGAGTTTTTAATCACAGAAAATCGATAAGAAATTCATCAACTGTGTCATATGGTTCACACCGCACGCATGTATGCATTTTATCAATTTTAGATACATATTATCAATTGTATTCGGTAAAACTCAAAGTAATTTTCACATATGGCTATCGAGTTATTCAGTCCTGTGATAGTTTGTTTAGTGCCGTTAATGATGATTTAAAATTCAATTGCCAATTAAAATAGTTGATGTATGTTTTCCTAAAATCGAAACAAAGGTATTATCATACTTTGTATTTTTTGTGTAATGCTTAAGACATTATCTGAAGATTTATCAACTTTTAACTCTCTGTTAAGCAGTGTTTATACGCATATTTGAATTTATTGACATTAAAACACAGAATTTGGATGTTCAGATATTCATTAGACTATTAAGCATTTCTTCAGTGACGATTTCTCGTTGCATAATATCGTGGGAAACAGAAAATAAGTCGGGACAACTGTTAAAATGATTCATGCACTCCGGCGCTGCGACGTCATTGGTGTTTCCGAACCAGCACGAGTCCGACTTGGAAACTTTCTAGTCGGAGTTGTTATCAATTATACTTTCCGTACAGACCATACACGACTCTTTGAAGCTGCCGAGCTTTCTGGAGCGAAAAAATACATTTTTTTTTCAGACACCGACAACGAGACGCACTTCACATTACCTCAAAACCGCAGACACTCGCGTGATTCTGCAGAGGTCAAAGTTCGGAGTTCGAATACAAAGTTCAAGGCTACACGTTACGCGTAATCATCTATTTATAAAACAAAGAGTGTCAGGAAAATCGTTAATCATCCGTTTCGTCTTCCTCGTTTCAACGGGAAGTAAATGAAGTCACATTTATTGTTAGACGTGAGTATACTGGAGTACCTATTTGGAACTGTATGTAGGTAGAGACCGCGCCTCGCACTCAGCAGGGCGAGATTGAATCATGTTACCGGGATTATATACACCGCACAAAACACTACAATTAGTAGATGATAATTGCTTATAGAATCGACGTGAACACTTCACAATTAACTTTTAAGTTAACATATACTTCCCTGTAGCTATTCATCATCATAATATAGTAGTTCGAAAACGTACGTGATCATGACAACAACAAAAAAAAACAAAAATAAAACAAAAAATAAACAGGAAACGCAAATCCCCAACGGTAAGCCACAAGTTACCTTCCCAGTATAACGTCAGAATGATCCCCTTATCGATTGTATCTCGCTCTCGTGAAGACTTTGTCCAAGTGGTCTATGTCAGAGCTGTCTCTACAATAATTCTAAATGACCGAAGTGACTCCCTGTATCCGATATGTCTCCACCCCAATGTGTGCTCAAATTGCCAATGTCCGAGCTGTCTCTACAATAATTCTATATGACCGAAGTGACTCCCTGCATCCGATATGTCTCCTCCCAAATATGTGCCCAAATTGTCAATGTCCGAGCTGTCTCTACAATAATTTAAATATGACCGAAGTGACTCCCTGCATCCGATATGTCTCCTCCCAAATATGTGCCCAAATTGCCAATGTCCGAGCTGTCTCTACAATAATTCTATATGACCGAAGTGACTCCCTGCGTCCGATATGTCTCCTTCCCAATGTGTTCCCAAATTGCCAATGTCCGAGCTGTCTCACGACTTTGTTGCCGAGTAGACTACCAAATATATGTATCCGAGTTATCTATCCATTACGTACGTATGTACCTAATTTTCACCTCAGTATACGTTTAGTTCACTACATAATATGTTCACAAGTAATTTTCCATTATATACTAGAGATCAATTGCAATCAGATGCATCAAACGGTACTTCATTTCATCTAATTGGTCAATGTACACAGGTAGCAGCCCAACCTAGTACATAACAAGCTGTGATAGACCAGGTCACTGTCGATTTTCTATATCTCCGGTTGTCCTTGGTCCTTCGACCTATCAAGATAAAAGCTGTTTCTTTACACAGTATACCAGATAAGATGTTCAAAGTAAACAGATATAGCTTGTTATTGTTGATGTTTTATATCAGATAGATGTATAAATATTCCTGTTACAATAGAAACTATCTGTCCATGTGATGACGTGATCAACAAGGGGTTTTGATTAGTAAACATCTACTGGATAAAGGCCCAAGAATGCAACGCAAAAAGCCAGGGAAAGTTCCCACCGATTTCCCAAAACAGATTCGTCAGCTTCACATTCTGATACGTGTCAGACAAGAAACTATTATACCAAATAAAAATATACTATATATCATATAGAGTCTTAAGTATATACATCTGGGCATCAGCGGACGTTCGACAGTACAAAACATGTGTGACAATGCGGAGAATAACAATGGCTTGCGACATTATGAATAATTGTTAATGAACCGACAATACATCATTTGCCCAAGTATGTAGTACGTGAAATGCACGTGCATGCTGGTTAAGATCGTGCTTTTCTCACGCCATGAAGACTAGTAATGGCTGAATCGGATTCCAGTGGTACCGAGACCGTCCTCCCATCCTGTATTCTGGTACTCCACCAGAATCTTCGTAACTCATTTCAGGTTTGTTATCATTAGATTAATGAGTTACATACCTGCGTAAAATGATTTCATAATAAAGAGAACTGTGACTTTCTACATGTAGGCAATGACAGTCTATTAAGAAGTAAATACACGTGTTAATTTTTCATTAATAACAGACACTAAAACAGGTAAATAGGTATTATTTATGTGTGGGATTTATTACTGGTAAATAAAGAAGTCTTGTAATATTTGTTTACGCATATTCTTCGAAACTCAATTATATAACGATGCAAACAATTGTCGTTATCATTATTACATTGTATTTCGTTTACACAAGGAACTGGGTGTGTAACGGTGTATAGTCTTCTTTAGGTGCAATATTAACATTGTTGTTTTTGTTTTGTTTTTTCATTGTTTCACTATCTATCCACACAGTCTTACTCATTAAGGTAAATCAACACTAAGAAAAGACATCCGCAACATTTGCTTGAAGATTAAATTAAAAATCCAAAAGTTATTGTTTTAAACGACTTGGTTATAGAACAATCATATCTTTTGTTGAAGGGCAATTGCTTGTGTTCGTTTATATAATAGAAGCTTTTAAGATAGAAAATAACAATAATGAAAAAGGGCACGACTTTATGATTTTTTTTCTGTTACGTGTTTACCATCAAATTAATATTTAAAAAAACATAGAAATATTTCCTGCAGTACAAATATTTAAAGGAACATTGTCAACAGAACAAACATTTACAGAAATATTGTCAGTAGTACAAAACATGTATAGACATTTTGCCAGCGCTACACATATTTATAGAAATATTGTCAGCAGTGCAATCATTAATAGAAATATAGTCAGACGTACAAACATTTATAGAAATATAGTCAGACGTACAAACATTTATAGAAATATTGTCAGCGGTACACATATTTATAGAAATATTGTCAACATAACCATTAGCCGACACGAAAGATTACATATGTCGTTACCAAAACTGCGAATAGTTATATATTGAATAGAGGATAGTACGGGCATTGATGGTATCAATTCTGTATGGAAACATATGAACATTCATAGTATTAGTTGCCACTTTTCATAAAAACAATATCCAACATTACAAACATTCAATAAGAATTGTCCACATTAAGAACATTCACAAAGGCATTTGTCATCATCATGAACATTCATAAAAGCAATTGCCAACATTTCATTCATAAAAAAGAATTTGTCAACATTACGAACATTCGAAAAAGCATTTGTCAACATTACGAACATTCGAAAAAGCATTTGTCAATATTAAGAACATTCACAAAAGCATTTGTCAACATCATGAACATTCATAAAAGCAATTGCCAACATTTCATTCATAAAAAGCATTTGCCAACATTACAAACATTCAATAAGAAATTGTCAACATTATGAACATTCAAATAAGCAATTGTCAACATCATGAACATTCGTAAAAGCAATTGCCAACATTTCATTCATAAAAAAGCATTTGTCAACATAACGAACATTCGAAAAAGCATTTGTCAACATTACGAACATTCGAAAAAACATTTGTCAGTATTAAGAACATTCACAAAAGCATTTGTCAACATCATGAGCATTCATAAAAGCAATTGCCAACATTTCATTCATAAAAAGCATTTGCCAACATTACAAACATTTAGTAAGAAATTGTCAACATTATGAACATTCATATAAGCATTTGTCAACATCATGAACATTCGTAAAAGCAATTGCCAACATTTCACTCATAAAAAAGCATTTGTCAACATTACGAACATTCGAAAAAGCATTTGTCAACATCATGAACATTCATAAAAGCAATTGCCAACATTTCATTCATAAAAAAGCATTTGGCAACATTAAGAACATTCGCATAAGTAATTGCCAACATTATGAGCATTGATATAAACTATTATCAACATTATGAACATTCATAAAAACAATTGCCATTATTACATACATTCACAAAAGCAATTGCCGACATTTTGAACATTTACAAAAACAATTGCTAACAGTAACATTCACAATTGCAAATAATATGAACAATAATTGAAACACACCAACATAAAACATTCCGAGACATTTCGAAATCTTTGTTGGAATGTTCTCAACAATTCAAGAAAATTCGAAATCTGAATAATAATCAGCAATATTTTGAAAGAGCCCTGACATTCCCACCACCGGTGGTTGAGTGGTGAGGAAGCTTGTTGAATTGACAGTTTCATTTCTTTAGGGAAATGTAAAATCTTTGTCAATTGAATACTGACTGGGTAGTGGTACAGACGGATCACTGATGACTACATTAACGAGACTTGGTTAGATTAACGAGACTTGGCTTGAGTAGGACAACCCGATCAGTGATGACGAGATTAACGAGACTTGGTTAGATTAACGAGACTTTGATAGATTAACGAGACTTGGCTGAAGTGGGAAATGATATATTATGTCTATTGGTTTTAATTGTAACCAATAAATATTATTATTTCATTTCATATTGATGTAAGGTGTTCCAGTTCCGAAGATTTATATTTGCCTTTGTATGTAAATGGGAAAGGAATTAATATAAGCTCTATAAGCTTGTTTTCCCATCCCATAAACAAATATTTGTAAAGTTATATGTATTGATTATTTTGATTAATGAATAAAATATTGTTTAAACTAAGTGGGACAACTCGATCAGTGAGGACGAGATTAACGAGACTTAGTTAGATTAACGAGACTTGGATATATATATAAATATATAGAAAATAAATCAGTGATTTTTATCATATTCATGTTAAACAGGCAGCAGAGACGACGAATCTTCATCTTAATTAATTATCATATATAGCGAAACACTTGCTGATCACAATGACGCCAACACCACAAGCCAAGACTAATATGAGAGCTCCGTGTATCTCTAAGATATTTCTTATCGTTCCTGCGATGGCAGTCTATGTTATGTCAGGCACCAGTAACACGGCAGCAGGTTCCAGTGGGAAGTTGCTTTACGGGAGCTCAAACGATTTTAGGGATCATTGGCGGAATGTTTGGATTAGGTGGTACAGATATATATTACTCTCGGCGTGATAATTAACTCGAGATAGCGGAGATATCATACTGAGTCACGAATTACCGAGTGGCACATGCGGTGACCTAAACACAGCTTTATTTTCAAATAAAACATAGTTAAATAGATATCGAGTATCAACGTGATCGGTACGTCTCACCACAGAACTTTCCTATACAATTTTGTTGGCCTCTTTACATGTTACCACGGCGTCACAATAAATAGCTGAATTCCTTGTCTACGTTTCTTTGTTGAATCTCTGACGCAGAAGCGTTCCTATCCTAATTACATTGTATAACACTTATAACGTGGCCAATTTGGATTAAATATAGTTTTAGAAAAAATATAACTATCTAAAATCAAAGAGGAGGTTAGCACAAAGCATTCTCCTGCAACAATTGATGATGAAGAAACCGTGTGATCCTTTGGAGAAGAATTTTTTACTCTCGTCAAAACCAGATTGCTGAACCTCAAAACCCGTTTCTATGTTGATATTCGTTCTGCATACACCCATTAATCCTTTGTCATAAATCTTGATAATGATCACAGAGTTGAGATGGCCGGAACTGACCTCTGGTCAGCAATTGCTGTTACCCGAGTACCTGGGCAGGTGGGATGGCCGGGGATTTATTACTGACGGAGAAAAAAACATTGCACACCTGAAGTGTCTTTAGATAATACAGGTGAAATGATATACCTCTTAAATCTCGTTTTATAACACCAGGGACGACCATGGCCGGGTAACCATTGCTGTCCCATCTGTCTGGATGGTCAGTCTGGTGTCTCGTTTTGCAGCCACTTAAAAAGAATCAGTATCATCATCATTGGTAGTATATACAGTTTTGTCTGTCACCATAGTAACTCTTGTTTGGCCTGTTACTCGTTCATTAATCTTTGTCTTTGTACTTTTACAAGTTATGCTGTCTAAGCATATTTTTTTCTGCTTAATGTCACGTGGTATCCTCAAGGTATGTGGAAGTATTATAGAATACATGATGAATTATTTTGGAACGCATACATACGCATGTGCCAATGCATGATAATAAATACAAGACACTGATAATGGCGAGGGGAACTAATACATAGTCTGTAGGGTAAGAATTCCCGTCTGGATGTTTTGTCGTGAGTGCCCAATAATCTGGCACATTATGGAAGAACATAATCCCACTTTGGATTATGTTCTGTCATAAATGCTAGATGATACACTCGAACGCAGACGTGTCAATACCTGAAGGACACCTAATAAACATGCTAAGGGGATAGACATTATCATGTACACGAGAGCAGTAGAGGAGAACAACGTTTTGTTAAGAGCTTAGTAATCTGGCACGAAGCAACTGAACATAATCCCAACTTGGGTCCGAACGCTGTCGTAAAGGCGAGAGACACTCCAAACTCTTCTGGATTAGAAACAGATTATTTCGTTATAGTTACGATGAGAATCTTTCAGGGCAGACGACAGCTCGATGAAATTGGCGCCAAAGTCTCTCAGATATACCATCGAAGATATAAGTATTTTGCCATTTTGTCTTTGCTTACATAATGATTTAACCGCAAAATGGCCGGCAGCAAGCCCTGGCAGACGCCGAGAGCCTATAACTCACACTTTCTCTATCATGTAAGTTCGTTTGGCCTTCTTTTGTCAGTTTTTACAGCACGGATATCTCTCGAACTTCTTTCAGGGTGGAATACTTGTGAAGTTATAGAACAATCTCTGATTTGTTTTTTGTGCCTTTGTTTTACGTTGGAAACCGTCGTAAATGATGACCCCACTTTACGGTGAATCGTGGGAAATATCGAGTCCGACCACCAGGGCCTGCGATGTCAAGATGCGCCGTCGTTTGATGTAACAGTCGAACGTGTTATCTGTTTTCGTTGAAAATTACAAAACCACAAAAGAAGATATTACTACTACCAGTTAATGGAGGTAAAAGTGGAAAAGTACATTTTGATTGCTGTGGTACAAAATAAATGAAATTTGATGGGATTCTCAATATGACATTACCGGATGTCAGGTGTGTCACGTGTGAGTACCCAGATGAGTACCCGGATGATTCATATGATACTGTCAGCTCTGTATTGTTAGTATCTGGTCATGGAGGCGAATATGTCTTCATTTATAAAATACAAAACATTTAGATAAAATAAACGATACAATTTTAAGGCAAATACGATTAAAGTTTAAAAGAGAAGGTTGTTAAAATGATCACTTTTAAGAGATTGTGAGCAGGGACTAAACGTTCATGAATTGCTTTTAATCGACGCATGCCACTTCTTAGATTACAAATTAAAATCAACCAATAGACATTAAAGAGAGCAACCAGATACATAACGATATCGGATCTAGCACTAGTGTACATTATATCATGTCTATAATATACATCTTAAATCCTTAATGGCTCTTAGTCCATTTACTTTGTAGGTCCGTAGTATATCACCGGCACGTGACGCGGAATACGCGCGCGTCCCAGTTGCTGACACGTGTATACCGAGACATAGAGGCGAGGTGATGAGTTCGAAGGAGGATACTTGTTCAATGTAATTGCTGCACTTTTGATGCGGTTAGAGTACGACTCTATCGTCGGCAAACAAGACACGAAATGCACGTTCAAAGCCGACACATGAAACAGAATCTAATACTAACCCGCGTGTGCAGATGAGATGATGTTTGTGACAGACTACTCCCCTGCCGACATGAACCGATGTGTATCGAGAAGTCGTGACGTATTATAAGAGTAGGCATGACTCCCTGGCCTTGCGGGGTACAGCTTATATAGTGGGGTCTGACAGAGGGGTTAGGGATTGTTTAATATATTCCTTTTGAATTCCTGTGTTACGGCTGCAGCACATAGCCATATACCACGATACCCTCACCAATATACCCTCCCTAATATACTCTCCCCAATATAACCTCCCCAATATACTCTCCCCAATATACCCTCCCCAATATACCCTCACCAATATACCCTCCCCGATATACCCTCACCAATATACCCTCCCCAATATACCCTTCCATACATCACAACGTGCGCCTGTTGACCACCCCTCTGTTGCCCCCATATGTAACGTGTCGCAGCCTATATCAATAGGCGGTAAAACATAAGGGGGAGCTTGATTGACCTCAGGCGGGTTTATGATGAAAGGACACTCCCTTTGAATGGGATGATGCCGGTGGTGCTGTATGGGTTGCGGTGAATGATCAAACACCCCCTCTCGGTACACTGCCTGGACCCTGACGGCCATACACGGGTCTCTAACCATTTAGTAATCATTACTGGTAGATATTATCGGGAGTGTGAAACATAGGGTTGGGATATTTTGTAGTGTTTCCTTAATCTATCGTATTTGTAATAGTTTACAGACTAATTACAATTGGATGGACATAGCTCAGCTGGCACAAGTATTGTGTCCATGAACTGGGGAAGGTCACGTTATATAATAACAGGAAATGTTGACAAACATGATCTACATTGTACTTCGCTCCGTCTGGGGAATACTTCGTCTGATAATTGTGCACTGATTGACCCCGATATGTTTATCCTGTAGTTAATTTAATATAGTAGGGGATTTCCCGAGCACATATAGACATCACAAACTCCAATAGGTCACACTTAGGGATATTCCTACGTCATACGGGCGTTAGGGATAACAAGGCCACTTGGTGCGCGGAGTCCCCGATGGTTTCCGAGGCTGTTATCCACTAAACGCCAATATGAAAGAAGTTTCGAAACATGAATCTGTCCGCTCGAGCGCTCCCAATTATATACATGTATTGGTATTGTTTTCTAATTAAGCGAGAGGAATTGGTGTACTGATATGCCATCCCATTTTTACTATTCTCATATGCCGGTACCCAATGCTGTAACTTCACGCCTCCATCAATACTGTAATGGGTTGGGTTTAAAAGCAAAACTCCATTAATTTCATTTTATTCCGTATGCCACAGACATATAGGGATTTAAAGCGATAGGTACTATATGATTAGCGTCTCCTTACCAACACTACCCTCTCCTTAAATGTTATCTAATACAGTTCACCGTTATCGTTATCTAATTATAAACCAGTAAAGGTGTATACTCAGTCAAGCATGTGTTTATTTTCACACGCTTGGCTTCCCCACCACTATGATTAGGATTTAATAGTTACTTGTGTAATGAGTGCGTTTCAGCGTCAACATTTGAAAATACATGTACTATTGTGACAAATTGATTTACTTCCGATATCAATAACCCGTCAGCAGTTCCGGAAAGGTTCCAGTATCAACAACTCGTGATCTGTAACGGAAATATCCATACCGGAACAGCTCATTATACACAAGTATCTCCGTGAAGATATTCCAATGTATTGCTATGTAACAGGATGGAAGCATTATGTCAATAGTCGGGATGGGGTCCTGATGTCTTAAGTGTCGGGATGAAAGCGTTATGTCATCAAGAGTCGGGATGCGATCACGATTGAAAGTGTCGTAATGTGATCGTGTTGTCAAGCGTCGGTATGCGATCGTGCTGTCAAAAGACTGTAGGGATGTGAGCGGAAAGCCAAGCATCGGGATGTGAGTGCGATGCCAAGTGTCGTAATATGACCGTGATGTCAAGTGTCGGGTCGCGATGGCAATGTCAGTTGTCGGAAGCGAGCTTGATGTCAATAATGTCGAAATGCGGCTAAGTAGCAAGTGTCGGTATGATGTTCTGATGTTGGGTCAGGAGCGTGGTATCTCTTGTCGGGACACGAGTGTGAAAAAAATATGAGCCATTTTGGAATCTACCGCGTTGTATAGTATAATGGAAAATTTAATTTTGATTTTAATTTCTTTACGTTTGTTGATAATTGTTTCATAGCACACCATGTGATTTTTAGAAGAGATGGTTAAGGTTAGCCACAATGAAGCTTTGCGTGCTCACAGCATCCATTAAATTGTCGTCTATTGAAATATAATAGTCTGTCATTTTTTACATCGGTGAGACGTGTTTCGGCGTACGGCTAAGTCGCGTAGAGATATTAAAATCTGACATTTTAATGGGGAAAATATGAATATTGACGCGCACAGCGATTGGTGTGGTGTATTGCAAAGCGCACAGCTTGCCCAGAGTATACTTATTTATTGTGGTCACTAGAAAGCTTGTCAATAGCGGTGTTTACTCACTGACTGTAGACCGCCATAAATAGGATGGCACCTCATCGCGGCTAGAGTAGTGCCGCCGTTTGACATGTGCAAACACTGACTGAGGATATTTTAAAAATACCCCATTATTATCTAGAAGTGAGAAAATGATAATGACCATCCAACGCCAATGTCCGTCAGTTAACTAGTCGTTCGGCATAGGACGTGCTTGTGCATTTCCATAACTTAATTAATTAAGAATGACACGGGGCGCCCCGCCACGTGAACAAAAACGGCGTACTTCACCTTCAGGACTCTTAAGCCTGAATCCGTATCATTTATCTATTAGACGGTTATAGTCACCCATACTTAAAGGTATGTGTCGTAAAATATGTCCAAACATTAATACAAATTGTTGTCATAAAACGCCAAATCGTATAAAACTATTTCAGCAATTTTCATGAGTCGATCATGACTTCAAACACCCTATAAGCGTATATTTTTAACAAAGTATATGAAAACACTTTTTTTTTACCTTTGAAGTTTGAAAAAGAAAAGGAAGATCTGTTTGAAATATCTTCAGATTTGATATTTTTCAGTTGTGGGTAATATTATTCTTTTAAATCAGACAAAATCGATACCCGATCAGATTTAGACCATGTCTACCCTTAGTTATTAAGTAGTGCTACTGAATTCGGATTGTGAAGTATTTTATCCTGCAATTGCCACCGCATTGTAGGAATACACCCACCATATATATTTTTGCTGTATTCGGCAATGACGGAAAACAGCTGTATTTTGGAATCTTAGCACGTACGTCAATTTGACTAGCCTTCTTCCAAGTGAAACATCGTTTAAAAGGCGAGCATATTTGGATTATTGTTGATACCGTTTCACTTCAAAATTACTATTTTTGATGACTGTTGCAGGATAAATAGAATACATGGTCAGTGTCTTAAAATATAAGCTGTATTTTTGGCTCGGGACAGAAAGACAAAAGTGGTTCGCCAAGGCTCGCCACTTTTTTCTTTCTTTACCCTCGCCAAAATACAGCTTATATTTAATACACCGACCATGTATTCTCCATTTACTATCTGGAGAAAAAGTATTGTTTATTTATCGAATTGTATGGTTGACGGAATATTCATTTTATTTTGACATTGAAGACATTTACATTTAATCTTTGATGTTATCTTGAGCAAAATGACGAAAGAAGAATGATTTTATGTGCTGGTAAATATCTTAAAACAATATATAAAATATCATAACATTATTCAGTGAACTGTAATGAGGTTGTTAACAAGCCGTGGGACATTGGAGGGAGAGTGGGGGCAAACACGTGTATATAAAGGATTCCTTGGAGGTGTTGATTAATCAAGTAGATTCAATGATAACTCATGGAAAGTGAAAATGTCCTTTTGAGTTATGTAATGTTCCGGTGTTATAATTGTATCTACACATATGACTTCTGATAAGGCACGTGCATGTCAAACACATCCGCGCTAAATTATCGATCGCGCAGGTACGGAAATGACACGACATTCCATGACACGATATGGCGCTTACGCAACCCCCGGACGCTGTGGAAGCATGCCGATCACCGACATTCTGACACACAATATTTATATTTCTGTTTATTATTTACTCAGGAACACTGTAATAACATCTATACCCATCTCAGGAACACGTGTCGCATAAACCAAGTGTTACAGATGTAATTTTCAGCGATTCAGAAGTATCCAGAGGTACAAAGGTCAGAGGTTATCTCTGTATATGTATAAATTATAAATGACCCCATCACATTAACATCATTCCGATATAAATTCGGAACTATTTGTTTGTAATTGAATCCTTAATATAACATTATATGATTATATTAAACTTCAGCGCTACCTTTTACTGTCAGCAAACCGTTTTTACAATGTACGTCCCGGATAAAATACACAGAAACACAATCGGCATTTCGTCAAATCGAATGAATCAAAAACAAGTACACCAAAATATTGATCGCGCATGTCAGGAAGTGGTGCCGTTTATGACACGTCACAGCTATTACGTAATCAGTAATCACGTGAACTAATTGGGGGTAAAGTGAATGAATTCCGACACACACCACAATGACAGAGCATGGCTGAGGTGGTACCCCCCGGAGAGGAGGTAGGCTGATGATGAACCCGCTGCTGGGAAAGTCATCGATAATGGTTATAATGACCCCCAAATTACTGTCATGTATATTGTGATCCTGTTATGATTAATCGTCTCGCCTTTCAGGTCGATTCCCCAGTCTGTTAATTATTTCTACTTGTACCCTCTATAATCAGCCTTATCAACCGATGCTTACATATTTCTCTTACAGCTATACAAACAATCCACGCCGCTTCTGTTTGCTATCACTCAAAATTGTTGAACTTTATCCAAAAAGAGTTGAAAGCTAACAAGTTGCTTCCATCAATAAACTCAATATGTAATAGGTTTACAAGTCCTGATAAACTTGAGTAATCAGCTACTGTCATGTTTCATCCAAATGCTTTACATTCCAGTAAGACTTTTGCCACATCTCTATACAGAACTGTTCTATACCACCCCATTGACGGTCTTTGTTTCCACACAATGATACTAAATACACAACTGGTGCTCCATAGACATCTCTTTTCAATTCAGACCGTAAAATGGTTGTTCCATAAAGGCTTCTGAAATATTAACACTGTGTGCATAGCTGTATAAATCGGTACGTGTATACTTATGCAGTGCATTTATATCATGATGAATTATGCATCGCAATTAGAAACCTGGGAATCCTTTTAATGGTTGATTGTCCATTTTATATAATAAAGACGTTATTGGATATGTACTATTATGATGTATTATATACATATCATTAGGTAATAAAATTGTAGGAAATTGTTATATGAGAAAAAATGTCACATTCTTATTTTAATTTTTCACTTTTACGTTTTTGACAATATGTATAAATTTTTGATGCAACATACATGCATATAAAAACACAAAAGTATCCCACGAGCCTTTTGCAATTGGACATCTGGGCATCTTTTTATGCTGTAGATCCGCTGGATATATGTACATGTATCGTGTTATGACAGATTGTGAGTTTAACAATGCGTGTAAGTAAGACATCATTCATGATTGTATTTATCACAAAGCATGTTCTCCATGTCAGCCGCCAGCTGGTTCCTATACCTAATACATTCTTTCTGTATTAAGGTTGTGCATATAGTAATTCTCACGTTCTACGCAGAGAAAGAAAGTGTAACATCGTGCATGGAGAACATAAGTCATACGGAATTGATATTCCTAAATCCTACTGCAATAACATCAAAAATAATTAAAACTGGGATAACTCGTACTTGGTATCATGTTTTGGGATTTTCTTGCACCAAAACACCGTCTCGCGACCCTGGTCACAACACCACACCCTACAACGTACACATCACGTGTAGAAACAGGTGGTCCCCGTACATCTCATCAAATCTCAAATGACGTCATCATATCAATAGACAGGAACATGTGATAGCTAAGCTTTTTGACAGGGACAAGATTTTATAGTTTTAACATACACTATATACACAAGATGTTATTAACGATTTCTTTGGGCATTCAGAAGGTCCTGTAAACGATAGGCCATATAGAATGAAATTTTGAAAAATAACTTTTATTCTTGTCTTTCACAATGATGCTTTGTAAATGAAGAGTTTTTGACATTAAACACGATGCTTTGTAAATGAACTGATTTTAATTAAACAAGAGCTGCTGTAGAACAGCGTAGCTCGTCTTGCAAATGTTTTTAATAAATAATTGAAATATATAACATATAAATTGGTGTTGTTTTGCATAAGATCTATATTGTGTGAGATTTTGTTCTTTTTGTTAAGATTTGTTTCTAACCAAAACATGTCAAAAAGCATTATTTTCCTAAATCTTTTTCAGTTCAACTCCGGCATGTGATAGCTAACCCCACAGGGAGCGTAATAATGTCAAACATCAGAACCCTAGCACAATGATAAAGTGATGCGTTAATGCCTTTCAACACTTGCACCAAACCTTAAAGTTTTTGTCCTCATTAAGTCAAAATATGTCAAAAGCAGGTTTTCTTTCAAAAAGATATTTTATTCGACTCCGGGAGGGGGTAATATAACCCTGCATGGACCCTTATACCAAATGTCAATATACCTTTCAACAACCAAAATGTTAATATTAGAAAACCAACGCCAACGCCGACGCCGACGCCGACTCCGACGCCAGGGTGACAACATTAGCTCTCCCTCTTCTTCGAAGAGATGTGATAATGATGTTTAGTAATCTATTTGTATGTTTTATACTGAAGTATGGTGTATGGGTCCATATGTTTTAACTTAACGTCATGTTCCATCAAACATCTCTCAGACACCTAACTACATTAACATCATATATACAGCCGATGAAGTCAAAACGAAAATCAGACAATTACTTCTCCCTGACCAACAACAGAATGGTAGAAAAAAAAGTTGTTTCGTTGGTCAAACTCGATATTGGTGAAAAAATATAATGTTGTTTGGATGTCCAAGCTAGTTAATTATGACAAAATAAAATGTTGTTTTGGTAGTCTAACTCGATATCGATGACACAATAAAATGTTATAGTGACAAAATAAAATGTTGTTTGGATATCAAAGCTCGATGATGCTGACAAAATAAAATGTTGTTTCGGTAGACAATTCGATATCGGTGACAAAATATCATGTTGTTTGGATGTCCAAGCTCGATAATGCTGACAAGATAAAATGTTGTATCGGTAGTCAAACTCGATATCGGTGACAACATATAATGTTGTTTGGATACCCAAGCTCGATATCAATGACAAAATAAAATGTTGTATCAGTAGTCAAACTCGATATTGGTGACAGATTGAAATGTTGTTTGGATGTCCAAGCTCGATATCGGTGACAAACATTTATAAGGGAGGACAAAACTAATATTGTAGTATATCAATCAAACGGAAATAGTAAAACACAATCAAAAGGATTAGCTATCAACTGAGAATCTGTCTCGGTCAGTTTATGTTTCGCAACATGACGAAAATCGTCTCTACAAAAAAGTTCGCGTGTTCACCTTGAATACAGAAATGACGCACGCGCGCTGGTACGTTCTCACCTGTTTGTGAGTAGTACCTCAGGAAGCTGGTCTGCCTGTAGATCTCGGCACCAGGTGTGAGGATGACTTTCAGCACGGTATTCTCTAGTCACAGACAGATTCCAGCCTGATACGGCAGAACATCAAATAACTTTATTCTAAATTAAAAACATATCGTTACACTCACTATAGGGAAAACATGCATCGCCCATCAGGGCGGAAACAGAGATTCTCACTAAACGCCGTATGGGTTTACCGTTCCCAAAGGAAAATGGAGACGCAGACATCAAATGAAGTGTCTATCATATTACATATTTGATTTTTCAGTCCATTTTTAACAGATAATTTGATTTACAAATCAAATGAAGTCGATCTTATTTCAAAGAAAGATGTTTTATTGGATGATTTTTCTGTTTCATTTTCCCAAAGCCAACGTTTTTGTCTCTTTTCCAGAAAGGGAATTGTTAGTATCTGCATACCCGACTGAGTATAAGAAATATTTTTAAATGATTTAAAAGTAGGATATAAATAAAATGATGTATTGGCATATTTTAAGCACGAAAAACGTATATTTAGCTGTACTGTTCTTACTTACACAAAGACGCAATAAGAAGTTTGGCCTTCAAGTACTGAATGTTATCTATGGCCCGGACAAACCTCGACGTCCCGATGACCCACTGTCCTCGACGTCCCCTAGACACTAGCCGTACAAGTCTGTGACCTTCGCGTGTTGATATTTCCCATAACAATAATTCGCTTTTTGTCTTGTTTCATTACATTAAATACCACCGGGGATAGACCACTATGGTGATTACTATGTACAAATCTGTTGTTGATGTCTATACTTTCTCTCAAAATGGTGTCACATAAAATACTCTTCTTTGGTGAGATTTGGTGTCTAATGCAAATTGTTTACCTGTGGATTTGATATTTATCGGCACTTGATAATTCTTCTTAGAGGTTCATTCAACAACAATTAAGAGTTTAGACTGTTTTTTCCTTTATCATTTGTTAATTCAATATTTAGACTAATTTTTCTTTATGACTGGGAGCCCTCCTGACCAACATCATCGTTATACTTTGAAGCCCTGTCCAAAGTCAAGCCTGAAACTGCGTTTCTACTACATTCGGGTATTTGAGAAATCATTTTAATCCCTTTACAACCCTACCACCACAGAACATCGTGTATTAACTACTACATCTCTAATCTCTCTCCTGACGTTCAGTAGCCTGGTTATTTTATTATTGTAACGCATGTGAATCTTAAGTACACGTTTTTTAAAGTGATTATTTTCCACGCGGCCTACCATCTACCAAACAAACCCCTTGAGGATCATGTCTGTGATTTGTGTTTGAAGTCTATGTTGACACTTGTTCGTAAGTCTACGACTGCTCCTTCAACAGGCCAGTGTGTCCCTAGTTATGTCACTATATACTTACTACTTACACGTGTTATAAATGACGCGATTGTTCGCGCAATTAAAGTCGCCATTTACCGATAATTACAGAGGCTATATTGTTTGGGAACCTCTTACTGAAGTGATTAGCATTCGAGGTGATGACTCGTATGAGTAAGTTTTGTTTTGCCTGACGTTCTGCGTTGTGTTATTTACAAACGTACAGAGAGATGAAATAATCTTTTTCATCTATAATATTGTACCGAATGAACCCAGCTCGTTATGGGCGTTCGGCGATATGTATAGTAAACATGTGGTTTGTAAACATTTTATGTGTACTGGATACTAGGTCGTATCGGAAAACGAATGCATATTAAATAGCGAATTGATACGTGTGGTGCTCAACAATGGGGAGAGCCCAGGGAAGGGGTTTATGGAGGGAAATTGTGATATTAATGCCGAAAAACCAGAAAAGTATAATTGTAGACGAAAGTGAAGATAGAAAAGTATCATGGTAGACGAAGTGAAGATAGAAAAGTATAATTGAAGACGGAAGTTAGATAGAAAAGTATTATGGAAGACGGAAGTGAAGATTGAAAAGTACTATGGTAGACGGAAATGAAGATAGAACAGTATAATGGTAGACGGAAGTGAAGATAGAAAAGTATAATGGTAGACGGAAGTGAAGATAGAAATGTATAATGGTAGACGGAAGTGAAGATAGAAATGTATAATGGTAGACGGAAGTGATGATAGAAAAGTATAATAATAGACTGAAGTGAAGATAGAAAGTATTATGGTAGACTGAAGTGACGATAGAAAAGTGAAAAGGTAGACGGAAGTGAAGATAGAAAAGTGTAATGGTAGATGGAAGTGAAGATAGAAAAGTATTATGGGAGACGGAAGTGAAGAGAGAAATGTATAATGGTAGACAGAAGTGAAAATAGAAAAGTATTATGGAAGACGGAAGTGAAGATAGAAAAGTATTATGGTAGACGGAAGTGAAGAAAGAAAAGTGTAATGGTAGATGGAAGTGAAGATAGAAAAGTATTATGGGAGACGGAAGTGAAGAGAGAAATGTATAATGTATAATGATCAGTGGCGTAGGAAGCGGGGGGCAGGGGGGGGCAATTGCCCCCCCACTTTTTTCAGGGGGGGGGGGGGGGGCAAACATATCTTTTTGCCCCCCCACTTTTTGACATCCAAAATCTAAAAAAGGGGAAAAAACACGAATTTATAGATTCATTTCGATAAATATCTGTATGTTTTCGAACCGATAATGTTTTCTTGAAGGCAACGATAAAAACTTTATCTTGTACATCCGGAACATTCCGACTTTTATACTAGTATATCAATCCTCAGACCTGTGTGTCGGTCGTCTGCAATAGCCTGGTAAGTCAATATTTATATCTTAATACGAAATTTTGCTTAACTTCATCACATAGATTCAATAAGTTGATGATAATTTTTGAAGTTAATTGAGTTCATAATGAGAACTAGACAGGAAACACAACATGAATAAGAATGCACGGTTTTAACGTGAATAGATTGATACTAATTACCGACAGGTACGAGGAAATACAAATACAAATTTATCACTAAATTACTGCACCCCCCCCCCCCCCCCTCCCTTTCGATTGCAGATCCACAGGGGTGCTTCGTCACCCTGGGACCCGTTGGGCGGCCCCCAGACCTCTCGCAAAAAGGGATAAAAAAATCGGTTCGCGCCTACGGCGCTCGCATGATCACTTAATTACTGGACCCCCTTTCGAAAACTCCTGGATCCGCGCCTGATCCCGAATTATTGGAAATTTGCTATATTCATTTTCCGCGGAGGGCTTGGAGACCCTTGAACCCCCTATCAGGGTACTGCCCTGGACCCACTGGGCGGCCCCTCAGACCCCTCGTAAAAAAAAAAAAAAAAAAGCAAAAAAAATCGGCTCGCGCCTACGGCGCTCGCATTATTACTAAATTACTGCACCCCCCCCCCCCCGACCCTTTCGAAAATCCTGGCCGGGCTTGGTGATTCATGTTTTGCCATAAATAATATATCCTGATTTGCGTAAATAACTTATTTTGTACTACATAAATTATCAAAATTATCATGGGATGTTGAAATGATAATTATTGCCTAATTTTGCGGAGATGGCATACGATTTGTTTAGTGCGTAAATATTAAGGTTAAAAAAAATTTTGCCCCCCCACTTTTTGACGACTTCCTACGCCACTGATGATGTTTAGTAATCTATTTGTATGTTTTATACAGAAGTATGGTGTATGGGTCCATATGTTTTAACTTAACGTCATGTTCCATCAAACATCTCTCAGACACCTAACTACATTAACATCATATATACAGCCGATGAAGTCAAAACGAAAATCAGACAATTACTTCTTCCTGACCAACAACAGAATGGTAGAAAAAAAAGTTGTTTCGTTGGTCAAACTCGATATTGGTGAAAAAATATAATGTTGTTTGGATGTCCAAGCTAGTTAATTATGACAAAATAAAATGTTGTTTGGATAGCCAAGCTCGATATCAATGACAAAATAAAATGTTGTATCAGTGGTCAAACTCGGTATTGGTGACAGATTGAAATGTTGTTTGGACGTCCAAGCTCGATATCGGTGACAAACATTTATAAGGGAGGACAAAACAAATATTGTAGTATATCAATCAAACGGAAATAGTAAAACACAATCAAAAGGATTAGCTATCAACTGAGAATCTGTCTCGGTCAGTTTATGTTTCGCAACATTACGAAAATCGTCTCTACAAAAAAGTTCGCGTGTTCACCTTGAATACAGAAATGACGCACGCGCGCTGGTACGTTCTCACCTGTTTGTGAGTAGCACCTCAGGAAGCTGGTCTGCCTGTAGATCTCGGCACCAGGTGTGAGGATGACTTTCAGCACGGTATTCTCTAGTCACAGACAGATTCCAGCCTGATACGGCAGAACATCAAATAACTTTATTCTAAATTAAAAACATATCGTTACACTCACTATAGGGAGAACATGCATCTCCCATCAGGGCGGAAACAGAGATTCTCACTAAACGCCGTATGGGTTTACCGTTCCCAAAGGAAAATGGAGACGCAGACATCAAATGAAGTGTCTATCATATTACATATTTGATTTTTCAGTCCTTTTTTAACAGATAATTTGATTTACAAATCAAATAAAGTCGATCTTATTTCAAAGAAAGATGTTTTGTTGGATGATTTTTCTGTTTCATTTTCCCAAAGCCAACGTTTTTGTCTCTTTTCCAGAAAGGGAATTGTTAGTATCTGCATACCCGACGGAGTATAAGAAATATTTTTAAATGATTTAAAAGTAGGATATAAATAAAATGATGTATTGGCCTATTTTAAGCACGAAAAACGTTTATTTAGCTGTACTGTTCTTACTTACACAAAGACGCAATAAGAAGTTTGGCCTCCAAGTACTGAATGTTATCTATGGCCCGGACAAACCTCGACGTCCCGATGACCCACTGTCCTCGACGTCCCCTAGACACTAGCCGTACAAGTCTGTGACCTTCGCGTGTTGATATTTCCCATAACAATAATTCGCTTTTTGTCTTGTTTCATTACATTAAATACCACCGGGGATAAACCACTATGGTGATTACTATGTACAAATTTGTTGATGTCTATACTTTCTCTCAAAATGGTGTCACATAAAATACTCTTCTTTGGTGAGATTTGGTGTCTAATGCAAATTGTTTACCTGTGGATTTGATATTTATCGACACTTGGCAATCTAAAATGCTTTCTTAGAGGTTCATTCAACAACAATTAAGATTTTAGACTGTTTTTCCTTTATCATTTGCTAAGATTTAATATTTAGACTTATTTTCTTTATGACTAGGAGCCCTCCTGATCCAACATCATCGTTATACTTTGAAGCCCTGTCCAAAGTCAAGCCTGAAACTGCGTTTCTACTACATTCGGGTATTTGGTTGGAGAAATCAGTTTAATCCCTTTACAACCCTACCACCACAGAACATCGTGTATTAACTACTACATCTCTAATCTCTCTCCTTACGTTCAGTAGCCTGGTTATTTTATTATTGTAACGCATGTGAATCTTAAGTACACGTTTTTTAAAGTGATTATTTTCCACGCGGCCTACCATCTACCAAACAAACCCCTTGAGGATCATGTCTGTGATTTGTGTTTGAAGTCTATGTTGACACTTGTTCGTAAGTCTACGACTGCTCCTTCAACAGGCCAGTGTGTCCCTAGTTATGTCACTATATACTTACTACTTACACGTGTTATAAATGACGCGATTGTTCGCGCAAAAAAGTCGCCATTTACCGATAATTACAGAGGCTATATTGTTTGGGAACCTCTTACTGAAGTGATTAGCATTCGAGGTGATGACTCGTATGAGTAAGTTTTGTTTTGCCTGACGTTCTGCGTTGTGTTATTTACAAACGTACAGAGAGATGAAATAATCTTTTTCATCTATAATATTGTACCGAATGAACCCAGCTCGTTATGGGCGTTCGGCGATATGTATAGTAAACATGTGGTTTGTAAACATTTTATGTGTACTGGATACTAGGTCGTATCGGAAAACGAATGCATATTAAATAGCGAATTGATACGTGTGGTGCTCAACAATGGGGAGAGCCCAGGGAAGGGGTTTATGGAGGGAAATTGTGATATTAATGCCGAAAAACCAGAAAAGTATAATTGTAGACGAAAGTGAAGATAGAAAAGTATCATGGTAGACGAAGTGAAGATAGAAAAGTATAATTGAAGACGGAAGTTAGATAGAAAAGTATTATGGAAGACGGAAGTGAAGATTGAAAAGTACTATGGTAGACGGAAATGAAGATAGAACAGTATAATGGTAGACGGAAGTGAAGATAGAAAAGTATAATGGTAGACGGAAGTGAAGATAGAAATGTATAATGGTAGACGGAAGTGAAGATAGAAATGTATAATGGTAGACGGAAGTGATGATAGAAAAGTATAATAATAGACGGAAGTGAAGATAGAAAGTATTATGGTAGACTGAAGTGACGATAGAAAAGTGTAAAGGTAGACGGAAGTGAAGATAGAAAAGTGTAATGGTAGATGGAAGTGAAGATAGAAAAGTATTATGGGAGACGGAAGTGAAGAGAGAAATGTATAATGGTAGACAGAAGTGAAAATAGAAAAGTATTATGGAAGACGGAAGTGAAGATAGAAAAGTATTATGGTAGACGGAAGTGAAGAAAGAAAAGTGTAATGGTAGATGGAAGTGAAGATAGAAAAGTATTATGGGAGACGGAAGTGAAGAGAGAAATGTATAATGGTAGACGGAAGTGAAAATAGAAAAGTATTATGGAAGACGGAAGTGAAAATAGAAAAGTATTATGGAAGACGGAAGTGAAGATAGAAAAATATTATGGTAGACGGAAGTGAAGATAGAAAAGTATTATGGAAGACGAAAGTAAAGATTGAAAAGTATTATGGAAGACGGAAGTGAAGATTGAAAAGTATTATGGTAGACGGAATTGAAGATAGAAAAGCATGATGGTAGACGGAAGTGAGATAGAAAAGTATTATGGGAGACGGAAGTGAAGAGAGAAATGTATAATGGTAGACGGAAGTGAAAATAGAAAAGTATTATGGAAGACGGAAGTGAAGATAGAAAAGTATTATGGTAGACGGAAGTGAAGAAAGAAAAGTGTAATGGTAGATGGAAGTGAAGATAGAAAAGTATTATGGGAGACGGAAGTGAAGAGAGAAATGTATAATGGTAGACGGAAGTGAAAATAGAAAAGTATTATGGAAGACGGAAGTGAAAATAGAAAAGTATTATGGAAGACGGAAGTGAAGATAGAAAAATATTATGGTAGACGGAGGTGAAGATAGAAAAGAATTATGGAAGACGAAAGTAAAGATTGAAAAGTATTATGGAAGACGGAAGTGAAGATTGAAAAGTATTATGGTAGACGGAAGTGAGATAGAAAAGTATAAATGTAGACGGAAGTTAAGATAGAAAAGTATAATGGTAGACGGAAGTGTAGATAGAAAAGTATAATGATAGACGGAAGTTAAGATAGAAAAGTATAAAGGTAGACGGAAGTGAAGATAGAAAAGTATTATGGTAGATGGAAGTGAAGATAGTAAATGATATGAGAATGATCAATAACAAGGAAAACGCAGATGGCGACACAATGAAGTATATTGTAGTCTAGGACAAGGATATGAAGAAATAGAGAAGCAACGAAAGCGAAAATGTATGATAAGATAATGAGAGTAACCGGAACTAAAATATTAAAACAATAGATAAGCAGGTGATTGTATGACATATAAGTGAGATTATGCTGCATTTTTGTAAAAGGAACTAGAAATCGCGATGCGATCAACTGATGTATGGTGGTAAACAAGTTGGCGGAGAAAGCTAACAGTAGATGTGATAGCATGGTAACCGGAAGTAGAATGATAATCAAGGAAGTGTGTAACAGGCAGAGGAGGATAAGTTTTACATGAAGAATTAAAAACTGGTGATAAAATACCTGACGGTGGAAGTAGTGAAGGAAATGAAGATGATTGTATTGTTAACGGAAGTAGAATAGTAATAAAATATACGGACAGTAGTTTAGGATAGTGAAGAGTATAAAGTAACCGGAAAGGGAGATGCATAATTTACACATGTGGAAGGAAATGAAACCATATTGGAACTATACCCAATGGGGATAGTAACCGGCAGTGGGTACCATTCGAGGACAGTACGGGTTATACCTGGGAAAGGATTTTGGCTTAGCCTGTTGTCCAATCCATTTATATATACATATGTCTATCGATATGTAATTGTATGTACTATAAATGTTTTATTGAACAGAGAAATATTTAAAAATGAAAAAAAGGGTAATAGGAAGTTGGAATCCATTAAATTAGCAGTGTGAAGATAAACCAACATGGTGATAGTGTGCATGTAGATATTCTCAACACATACATTTGAAAACTACGAAAGCCGGTTGGGACCATTTTTGTAGAAGAAAATAAAAAAAAATTCGCGTTATTACGCGAAACTAACGCGTTATATCGCGAAACTAACGCGTTATATCGCGAAACTTTCGCGTAATTACGCGAAACTAACGCGTTATTACGCGAAACTTTCGCGTTATTACGCGAAACTAACGCGTTATATCGCGAAACTTTCGCGTAATTACGCGAAACTAACGCGTTATTACGCGAAACTAACGCGTTATTACGCGAAACTAACGCGTTATATCGCGAAACTTTCGCGTTATTTCGCGAAACTTACGCGTTATTACGCGAAACTAACGCGTTATTTCGCGAAACCTACGCGTTATTACGCGAAACTAACGCGTTATATCACGAATATATATTGATAGTTATAAGAAGTATCGGCTACTTTTGAAGAGTATTGACATGAGGCACGACAGTTTAGTGAGTTTTTATTTTGAGCTTAGCCTCCTATCCCAAGCTGAAATTTTGAGTTTTTTTAGTGGATAGTGCTGTTTTAAGCAATTCAACACGTAAACGAACTTTGAAACGATAGTGTTTAACAATAAGGAAATTAGTTCTCGGATATATACGATGTTGCATTATTCATTCTCAAAGAATTACAAAATTCTGGACAGAAAAAAATCTTGGTTCTCGCCCTCCATCTTTACAGTCAGTATCTGATACTCTGAAACCATTTCATCGTCTGATATAACCTGCTGCGCATTATAATGCAAAAGTTTCGTGATATTATACAATTATTGACCTGTTTTCAGGTAAATATATAAACAACTCGAGAAAATGATATTTCCCGAGGCCGAAGGTCATCGTATTCACCTGAAAACAGGTTGATAACTGCTTTATTATATGACAAAACTGCAACATTTTCATATTACAGAATGATTATCATTACCTGTCATAGGATTGAAAAAATAATAGTGATCGACTGGAGAAAGGTTCAAAATGACATTTAAAAAGTCAAAGTCAAGAATGAATTTAAACTTCATTATTTATTATTGCTTAAAATTCAACAAAATGTAAATGCTAAAACATCTAAAAATTCAGTCTATTAAACTCTGTCCGGGAGTACATACCTACACGTACATGTAAGCATGTATTTTTGACGACACTGATAGTTGGACATTCCCTTGTTACTATATTTGGGTGTGTAATCGAGTTGTTGGATTGCTATGTCACCCTGGATTTGACGTCACGGATTGCGGGAGAGTCCCTGTTATTATATTTGGGTGCGTATTCGAGTTATTGGGTGGTTGTATCACTCTGTAGCGAGAGAGGGTACGGACAAAAGCCCCCCCCCCCCCCCCCCCCCCCCCTAGACATTAGCCCTTAGGACAAAAGCCCCTTCATACTAATCAAAAAGTGGACAAAAGCTCCTTTATATATATAAAAAAAAAAAAAATTCAATATATGTACATTTTCATTGATGTTGTATTCTCATGAAAAGAAATATATCATTAATGTCTTCATGTGTATCAACAGTGAAATGTCTTTATTTGCACAGGTATCAATTTGTTTTTTTATATGATTTCTTTGATTTTAATCATTCCTAAAATTAAAATGATTACAAGACAGAGCAACATGTTTGGTAAGGCAGTCATTATATTATAACTTGAGACACAGATACTGAAAAAGGAGATGTTTTAGGAACCTGATGGCACCATGTAATCGATGATTATTGATAAAATACTATTAAAAAATACAGATTTACTAATAGTATATAACATATACCAACTAAATTTATATAGAAGGGGCTTTTGTCCGGGGGGTGGGGGTAAGGGACGGGGGTGTTTTGTCCTACACTGAGGCACGGATTCGGGGTTGATAATAATATTTGATCAAAGGGATAATGTTTAGAATTGCCCAATCTGGAAAGGGGGGAAATCACAGTCATATAATAATAGTTCGCGTAATTACGCGTTAGTTTCGCGTAATAACGCGTTAGTTTCGCGTAATAACGCGTAAGTTTCGCGATATTACGCGTTAGTTTCGCGTAATAACGCGAAAGTTTTCGCGAAATAACGCGAAAGTTTCGCGATATTACGCGATAGTTTCGCGTAATAACGCGAAAGTTTCGCGTAATAACGCGTTAGTTTCGCGAAATAACGCGAAAGTTTCGCGATATTACGCGATAGTTTCGCGTAATAACGCGTTAGTTTCGCGTAATAACGCGATAGTTTCGCGATATAACGCGTTAGTTTCGCGATATAACGCGATAGTTTCGCGTTATTACGCGAATTTTTTTTTATTTTTTTCTACGAAAATGGTCCCAACCGGCTTTCGTAGAAAACACTATAGGGGCTATGGCGAGTACATAAACCATGTCATTATGAATGACATAGCAGGTTTGCAACCGGAAGTTGCTATACAGATACATAAACAAAGGAGGTGAAAAAATAGGATGAAAATAAAGATTACAGCGACAACATAGGGCAGTGACAACACAAAGCAGTGACAACACAAAGCAGTGACTACACAATGTAGCGACAACATAGGACAGTGCCAACATAGGGCAGCGACATCATAAGGTAGCAGAGTACTAAAAAGTAAAAAAAAAAGTAAAAATGCCCAATTCTGAAAAATATGGCACATGTTTTAGATATGTAAACATTGCCAGTTAACCCTACATAGTACTTATAGCAAAGTGTACTGGTAGATGGAAGTGAGATAGAAAAGTATTATGGGAGACGGAAGTGAAGAGAGAAATGTATAATGGTAGACGGAAGTGAAAATAGAAAAGTATTATGGAAGACGGAAGTGAAGATAGAAAAGTATTATGGTAGACGGAAGTGAAGAAAGAAAAGTGTAATGGTAGATGGAAGTGAAGATAGAAAAGTATTATGGGAGACGGAAGTGAAGAGAGAAATGTATAATGGTAGACGGAAGTGAAAATAGAAAAGTATTATGGAAGACGGAAGTGAAGATAGAAAAATATTATGGTAGACGGAAGTGAAGATAGAAAAGTATTATGGAAGACGAAAGTAAAGATTGAAAAGTATTATGGAAGACGGAAGTGAAGATTGAAAAGTATTATGGTAGACGGAATTGAAGATAGAAAAGCATGATGGTAGACGGAAGTGAGATAGAAAAGTATTATGGGAGACGGAAGTGAAGAGAGAAATGTATAATGGTAGACGGAAGTGAAAATAGAAAAGTATTATGGAAGACGGAAGTGAAGATAGAAAAGTATTATGGTAGACGGAAGTGAAGAAAGAAAAGTGTAATGGTAGATGGAAGTGAAGATAGAAAAGTATTATGGGAGACGGAAGTGAAGAGAGAAATGTATAATGGTAGACGGAAGTGAAAATAGAAAAGTATTATGGAAGACGGAAGTGAAAATAGAAAAGTATTATGGAAGACGGAAGTGAAGATAGAAAAATATTATGGTAGACGGAGGTGAAGATAGAAAAGAATTATGGAAGACGAAAGTAAAAATTGAAAAGTATTATGGAAGACGGAAGTGAAGATTGAAAAGTATTATGGTAGACGGAATTGGAGATAGAAAAGCATGATGGTAGACGGAAGTGAGATAGAAAAGTATAAATGTAGACGGAAGTTAAGATAGAAAAGTATAATGGTAGACGGAAGTGTAGATAGAAAAGTATAATGATAGACGGAAGTTAAGATAGAAAAGTATAAAGGTAGACGGAAGTGAAGATAGAAAAGTATTATGGTAGATGGAAGTGAAGATAGTAAATGATATGAGAATGATCAATAACAAGGAAAACGCAGATGGCGACACAATGAAGTATATTGTAGTCTAGGACAAGGATATGAAGAAATAGAGAAGCAACGAAAGCGAAAATGTATGATAAGATAATGAGAGTAACCGGAACTAAAATATTAAAACAATAGATAAGCAGGTGATTGTATGACATATAAGTGAGATTATGCTGCATTTTTGTAAAAGGAACTAGAAATCGCGATGCGATCAACTGATGTATGGTGGTAAACAAGTTGGCGGAGAAAGCTAACAGTAGATGTGATAGCATGGTAACCGGAAGTAGAATAATAATCAAGGAAGTGTGTAACAGGCAGAGGAGGATAAGTTTTACATGAAGAATTAAAAACTGGTGATAAAATACCTGACGGTGGAAGTAGTGAAGGAAATGAAGATGATTGTATTGTTAACGGAAGTAGAATAGTAATAAAATATACGGACAGTAGTTTAGGATAGTGAAGAGTATAAAGTAACCGGAAAGGGAGATGCATAATTTACACATGTGGAAGGAAATGAAACCATATTGGAACTATACCCAATGGGGATAGTAACCGGCAGTAGGTACCATTCGAGGACAGTACGGGTTATACCAGGGAAAGGAATTTGGCTTATACATATGTCTATCGATATGTAATTGTATGTACTTTAAATGTTTTATTGAACAGAGAAATATTTAAAAATGAAAAAAAGGGTAATAGGAAGTTGGAATCCATTAAATTAGCAGTGTGAAGATAAACCAACATGGTGATAGTGTGCATGTAGATATTCTCAACACATACATTTGAAAACACTATAGGGGCTATGGCGAGTACATAAACCATGTCATTATGAATGACATAGCAGGTTTGCAACCGGAAGTTGCTATACAGATACATAAACAAAGGAGGTGAAAAAATAGGATGAAAATAAAGATTACAGCGACAACATAGGGCAGTGACAACACAAAGCAGTGACAACACAAAGCAGTGACTACACAATGTAGCGACAACATAGGACAGTGCCAACATAGGGCAGCGACATCATAAGGTAGCAGAGTACTAAAAAGTAAAAAAAAAAGTAAAAATGCCCAATTCTGAAAAATATGGCACATGTTTTAGATATGTAAACATTGCCAGTTAACCCTACATATTACCTCTAATAAAGTATATATATTTGTATTCTGTACACCATTTGCATTTTTAATACAGCTCTGAAGGATAAGTAAACTGATATTTTTTGTGATTTTTAGAGCTGTGAATACCATGGTAACAGCTTAAAAAATGCTCAAAAATCGCAAAATATTATGATATTTGACCCAAAATGACACAATTCTCTACACAATTTTTTTTCTGAAACCTATTTGAAATTAAATATCTCTATCCCAAAGAAAGAACTAATCTTATTTTGACATATGTTGTAAATTAAGTTTTTCTGCTATCTTACCTTTTCGGTGGGCTTCCATTTTTCGCTGTATGCAAAACTAAATTTCCTTTGTAAACACACTTTCGGAAAATCCGGAAATTTAAAATCCGGAACCAATTTATTAATTTTTGTTTTTAACAAATGTGAAGCCTGCTTGTACTACTTCATACTGAATATACCAATTATAGTGTACATTTTTTTCCCATTTTTTATGCATATCATAATACAGGAGTTATTTGCTTAACAAAAAAATCACCATGGCCAGCCTGTCCTACTGTAGTGTGCTACCTAAGCCATCGAGAACACAAAACAGTAACAATATAGGAGAGCAACAACACAAAACAGTGACAACATAGAAAAGTGACACCACAAGGCAGTGACAACATAAGACAGTGACACCACACGGCAGTGACAACATAGAAAAGTGACAGTGACAAGAAAAGGTCGTGACAACACAGGACAGTACAAAAGAGGATTGGTTTATTTTATTTTGTTTAGCTTCCTTTTTACAGCCAGTACCATTTAAGGATGTACCTGGTTTTGAAGGCGGAGGAAAGCCGGAGTAACCGGAGAAAAACCACCGGCAACTGCCCCATGTGGTTTTCGAACCCGCAACCCAGAGGTGGAGGTCTAGTGATAAAGTGTCGGGACACCTCGGCCACCGCGGCCCCTGTGCAAGATAGGACGGTGGCAATATAGGACTGGAAGGTGACATTGTCGGAGTATAGTGACAATACAGGGTGGTGACAGCAGAGGGCGGTGTAGCCGGAATGATTGGTAAAGACGTATGATTTATTTGTGGTGCAGCACACGACCATGCCAGTTGGATGGTGATAGCGAGAGTTTAAATCGACTCTCCTGAACGGCGCGCGACTGTAGCGGTGATAAGCGGTGTTTGTTATTGTGAATGTCACCAGCACTTGTTAACTTTTTGTTATTATGTTACCGTATTGTTCGCCGTTGTATCAATGTCATCCTCGGGGTCACTGGAAAGTTTGAGTGCACATTTCAGTTCCGGTTAGACTGTAAGCATATCAAAGTTGTACGAGACAGCTATACATGTATTTAGAATTTCTGGTAATATCAATTTTCCATCAACTAGAGAATGTTGGTGTTAAAATCTGTATAAATATTGTAATTGTAATTTATTACTCAAAAATCAATATTGAAAATGCGTCTCGAAGTCGGAATGTGTAATACATTTCACAAACGGTGGGCGTGACTCTCCCAACGGTACACATGCCATACCACACATGTATGTATACATGTATACCATTATACACCCCACAGTCTAGAACATGTCTTCGTCAAAACGAGTGATTAAATTAGTAATATAGGTTTTACACGTAGTTAAGTTATTAAAATATCGCTGGTTGTAATGAATTTATTATGTGTCTAATTCCAGGTTGCTGACGACTTTTGTCTGATTAGATTTCTATTTTCCTGTTGCGGTGCCCGTCACGGCACGTTATATAGAAACAACTTTCTCAAAAACCACTCACTGACACTTTTAAAAATATATCCGACAAAAACATAAACATTTTAACGACCTAGAGATAATCAGTAAATCCCCTAGAAATGGCGTGTAGGAATAGTTTTATGATCATTATCAAATGAGCATCGGCCGGGAAGTATTAGCCGAGACGTAGCGAGCTATCACATGTCGATCGGCGCGGAGTCATGACACACAGAGAATTGGCAGCAAATTGATAACAGATTCTTCTGTTATCTTCATCATAATATATCTGTGGGAAAATGGCGATCACCGTAATCTTAACACGTTATTCCACCACGACAATAATTTTTGGAGTATTTCACAGCCGTACATTTGATGGAGGGCATCGTCACAGGGCAGATTTAATTACTATCAGTGCCGGGTGATGCTCCAAATTCTAAACAAATTTAGCATGAAGTAGAAATAGCAGATGTAAATAGACAAGTCGCGGTGAGGACTGGGGAATGAAATATGTATTTTGTTAAGGAACAGGTGCGCGAGCTTCAGACACTTATCAGAATATCGCATGATTCCATACCACACTGTCTAGCAAAGGTCGGTTAGCTTCCCTGGCCAAGCATATTTGTATGGTGAATGTGTAGATTTTATACAGAAATTAACCTATTCTATTACATCGGGATCATGATGCCGTGTTGTAGGTGAAAATATCGGAAAGTCAACAATATACAACACAAATACCAGCGACAACCAAGATTCTGCCAAGTGTTCAGCGCCAACCAGTTATGATATGATTCTGCCATCTGTACCACGCCCCCTGGTGGTGCTACTGTGATTCTGCCAACTGTGCCACGCCCCCTGGTGATGATCTCAGCTGAAGTATTGTTATCATTATACACGTAGTAGCGATAATATATTCTATTGAAAACTAATAAAGTCGTGTACACGTGACGTATATAATACGTAATACACTGATGTTTTCTCGGACAGCTTAAGGGTCATCTATATAGCAGAATAATGTTGAATTTCAAACACGAATAAATATCTTAAAATTTGCACAAATATTGTCATATAATATAACAAAATGTTTGTTTGGACATGTAGTGTCTTAAAATCACAAATAATTTGATGTAGATGCTAACAATTTCTTCTATAGAGTTACTTTGTGGTAAGTTGTAGCATGGAATAATTCTAAGTCACAGAAATAACCAAAACTGAAAAATAGCCCAGCTGTCATGCTCACAAGTGTCTATAGCACAGGATAGGAGCATTTGTTTGACCGGATTTGACTTTATGTAGGTATAAACACATATTTTGTTTTGACATTGAAATGCAAATGGCGCTGTGGATGATATTACACAAATATGGCATAAAAGGAGGCATTTCAGCCATTAAAAATGCTCCTATATCATACTTTTAAGACATCTGATTATAGTAAGAATGAACTTTTTAAGACAAATTGTCAAACTGGTGAGTTTTGGGCCTTTTTTCAGAAATATATATCTTTTACCCCAAACTCAACGGATGAACATTTTTTCCTAAAAACAGTCTTCCTGCCATGTCTAGAGTTCTATATAGTATCTAATATGAGCATTTTTGACATTTGAAATGCCTTCTTATATGCCATAATTGTGTGATATTATTCACAACCGCTATTTACATTTCAAGGTCTAAATAAAATCAGTGTTAATACATATCATAAAGTCCAATCTAGTCAAACCAAAGCTCCTATTGTGTGCTTTAGTCCCTGTTAGCAAACCGACATGTCTGTGTTGCACAATAAATGTGATACAAATGAGTGAATTATGTCCCCCTAAAACATGCATTTTTCTCATGTTTTGTTGAAATTTACGAACTACTGAACAAATTAAATGTCAACAGCAAGGCTCACAGTTTGACATGATACATATCAAAATTTTATCAAGTTACTTCTATTAATTTGCACCCTAGTAGGGATGTATAGCCTTGTAAAATATCAACTGTTTTGGCTGGATTTGCTGTTTGGATGCCCCTTGGAAAAGATACGGAAGCCCTGTATAGTTATCAATCTATTGCTTAGGTGAATATTTCACGGGGGTTTGATGTTTTATCTGTCATATGCATTGGAACGTCTCGAATCCCGGGATATTAATACATTGGGACTTGCATATTGTTCTAAATTTGAACTCAACTCTGATTTTATAAACGTGTTTAATAGGGGGTTAAACCCGAGGGGCTGTCACCCAACACGGCACATTGAAATCACATGTTTACTTAGAATCCCAAAAATACTCTGATCTGATCAGAACAATGGAACATTTTCAGATGTAATGCACATTAAACGCTGAAAATATCAACACATAATTATCATTATCTGTGAAATCTGCACTCCCTCGACACAAATGTCCCGATGCCCTTACAACAGTGTGCATTAACCCCGGAGTTCAAAGGTGTTCCGGGTATTGTAACAGCTAGGTCACGTGTTTACAGTCCATACTTTAGACACATGGGTCAGCTTTCTAATTGGTCGTTGATGCGCTATGACAACCGATTCTGTATCGGTTAAGTCAACAGTTATATTAAATCTCTAACTGTTTCATTCCTTTAGAAGTTTTGCAGCTAATAAACAATCTTAATAGTTTTCGTTACGGCTACTTTACTGCGCATGCGTGTCCGGGACTGGGTATATTTCCTACTGATTTGGGAGACAAGGAGAGACGATGGTTTCTTAAACAGTTATATTGAGACAAATGACAGTAATTTGTTACCCCGTCACACTTCCAGGTTGTTAAAAGGGACGACTCGATTTATAGTTTCGGTGACACCTCGGCCGTGACCACGAGATAACACTTCTACCTTAGTATACATAGACGCATTTAAATCATTGTCGGAACCTTCGACACTTCATCCTCTTTGAAGCTTTTATAAATTTGCCAGGAAATATATTGGTATCATCTTGCTACTTGATGTTGCTCTTATAAATATTTAGACAATTATTTTCTATCCTCAATGATTCGGACATTGTGTTTGCTCATATTCATACTTGTTGCTGGTTTTTGTCTTTGAACTTAACACGTTAATCATTATTTAGTACCGTTATACTTTCAAGTGGATTCCAACAGTCCATACACGGCGGCGCCTTTCCCATTTCAATATTTCTAAAACAGAACAGAATACCAAATATATAAATGACTGTATTTTTCACACCTTTATCGTTAATTATTCATAGTGACCGGCTTGTCTCGCTGATAATATCTCGTCTCGTCTGCGATCACGTGATCAAAACTGACATATCGGCCACACAACATGAAATCGCATGCTAAAATGCAACTTACAAAGGTTATCTTTACCTGATATCAAAAGTTAATTTCATTTTGCCGACTAGCTAACTGGTAGAGTACATCACAACTATCACCCAGCCATCATTTCCTCGTTATGTCTACCAAATCACCACCAACTAGACTCACCGTCACGACAGTTCTGGATCATGATGAGGGGAATGGATGGGATGGTGCGGCCTTTTAAATTTTAAAATTCCAATTGGTGATTTCACCGATTGAAACGGGTGATGCTGCAAAGTAGGGATAAATAAATGATATCAACAGTTATATCACAAAATGGGATTAACAAGAGTACCTGAGGGCGACACAAGAGTTCCAGTGGGTGGCACAAGAGTCCCAGAGGGCGAAACAAAGGCGGAACAAGAGTACCAGAGGGCGTCACAAAAGTCCCAGAGGGCGGAACAAGTGTACCAGAGGGCGAAACAAGAGTACAAGAGGGCAGAACAAAGGCGGAACAAAGGGGGAACAAGAGTACCAAAGGGCGGCACAAGAGTACAAGAGGGCGGAACAAAGGCGGAGCAAAGGCGGAACAACAGTACCAAAGGGCGTCACGGGAGTGCCAGAGGGTGGAACAAATGGGGGAACAAAAGTACCAGAGGGCGACACAAGAGTACTAGAGGGCGGTAAAAGAGTACAAGAGGGCGAAACAAAAGAACCAGAGGGCGGTACAAGAGTACCAGAGGGTAGAAAAAGAGTACCAGAGGGCGAAACAAAGGCGGGACAAGAGTACCAGAGGGCGGCACAAGAGTCCCAGAAGGCGAAACAAGTGTACCAGAGGGCGAAACAAGAGTACAAGAGGGCGGAACAAAGGCGGAACAAATAGGGGAACAAAAGTACCAGAGGGCGACACAAGAGTACTAGAGGGTGGTAAAAGAGTACAAGAGGACGGTAAAAGAGCATCAGAGGGCGAAATAAAAGTCCCAGAAGGCGGAACAAGAGTATCAGAGGGTAGAAAAAGAGTATCAGAGGGCGGAACAAAGTTGGAACAAGAGTACCAGAGGGCGTCACAAAAGTCCAAGAGGGCGGAACAAGAGTACCAGAGGGTAGAAAACGGGTATCAGAGGGCGGAACAAAGGTGGAACAAGAGTACTAGAGGGCGGAACAAAGGCGGAACAAGAGTACCAGAGGGCGGCACAAAGGGAAAACAAAAGTACCAGAGGGCGGACCAAGAGTACCAGAGGACGAAATAAGAGTACGAGAGGGCGGAGCAAAGGCGGAACAAAGGCGGAACAAGAGTACCAGAGGGAGAAACAAGAGTACCAGAGGGCCAAACAAAAGTACCAGTGGGCGGGACAAGAGTACCAGAGGGCAGAAGAACATAACCATTCCATCACAAAGTTACAAATATGACCATTCCATCACAAAATTACATACATTCTTGTATCAGAATGCATAAAATATTGAAATGTTTTTAAGAAGAAAATGGTCAGATCGAAATGCCACTTAAGAAAGCTCAACGTGATGTCATGACCAATAAGCGAAACATGTGTCAAATATTTCGAGTGAAAACTGGGAGAGGAAATCCCGAGACAAATATGAAAACAAGGGACAATAACTCTTTAAATAAATACATACTCCAAATGTTGCTTCGTTAAGTATGGCGATAACGCGTCTCAAGTATCATGAGTATCAAAAGGGTAACACAAACTGAGAGACTAGGTTTGTGTAAACGATCCGGAAAGGACTGAATGGGCAATTAAGTGATACAGGGATTGTTTACGAACTTATATGTGATGTACCGCTTATTGTTGGATTGTCTTCACAGATTAACTTTGGTATGTACACTTTCTCACCAAAACCTGATCCTACACTTGTCTGTATAGATACTAGATACACGTATTGAATCGTTCCAAGAAGATTCGCTTTTGTAATGAATTAGTGTTTGTACGTTGGATAGTAAAACATAAACGTACTCCCTAGGATATAAAAGGATAATAAATATCCCATTGCGCGTGTTCTACAGTAGTAACGACAGGGGCACTGATATAGACCCCGAGGGTGTGCCATCCAATTGGAGAACAATAATCTGGACTCTATCCCGAAGAATTTTGGCAGATTCCTTGGGTGAGAATCTCGGCATAACATTCTAACATTACTGACAAGGTATACCATACCAACAGCGTTAATCTCGACAGTGTAGATTTATTGAGAGGAAATGAGGGTTGGAACGGGAGAGACGGAAATCGGGGCGCTAGGGTGGCGCACGAGGGTAAGAGGCGTGGATTGTAGGTCTCGGACTGACACGCCATTCCTATATTAAACATTGTTGTTAGGATGACACCAAGATGATGAATTATCACCAGACTTATCTCCCCTAATCAGGAACTAATGATGAGTTCGGTTTGGGATAGTTCTCCTGTTGTTCCGAATTCTTACATACTCGTTTAATGAACCTTACACCGTTAGTACAGTTCCTTTACGGTGACACTAATGTCTGTAACGGCCATTGAATTTAGAGACAAACATGTTTATCAAAATAAGTTTTTATTCTGAACAAGCATGTATTTTACTATTTGCAGGCAACAGGACGGGGCCATGCTATGTGGATAAAAAAAACTTAACCAGTCTCGGTAAACGTAACAAAGTCGTTTATGGTAATTGGAAGATGTGAGCATAAAGAGACCAATTAATTAGCCGGGGTTCCTTAGGTATGTTAACAACCTGTAAAACTGTACATTAGCGATAACAGTGGCGGCCCAAGATAGAGGGGTTAAAGGTCAACCTAAGAGCTCCGTCAATACTGAGTAACGACGGCGATAGAGAGGCCATCCATTATCCCATAAACTCATTAGAATCTCATCAATCTTTCTAATTTGTCACAAAAATAAATCTGAGACTGTTTAACATGATAAATGTTAGTCAAGTTTCTTTGGTAAGGCCATCGTTTGCGAGTGATCTTCGGGCCATTTTCTGATTTTACGGATGGAATGTGCCATCTTCATGATTCTGGTATATTTCGGCCACTGACGAGGGGCACTACTTTATGGCTCGTGAGATGTTGTTTGGTCATGCGGCACTTGCCCTTTCGTCATGCACGTTTTAACTACTTTCGTGTTTCTTTCTTTCTCTCCGAAACACCTTTCTGGGCAACTCGTTCACCATGTTTTACTAGTCTACGGGTCTACATGTGGTGTCACCGCCTACAACTCTACAAGTATATATTTGTTTAAATTATTTTACACTTTTATAATTTAGTCTATATCAGAACCTATTCGTGTTACATCCTCCCTAAAACACCACCAATAATTTATTAATAAGCCATAATGATTTGGCGAATTTGTATGTTTCTTGTGGGCTTATTTATGGCAAAATGGCCATTACACCAATCGCTAGTGGGCTGATATTTGTTTTGTCCCAGAGAAATCGTGTGATCCAATCTCTTTGAAGTCTAATTAGCGAAGTGTTCTCTTCCGAAAAAACGCGACGGAAAAACATTCATATTTAATTTCCAGTCTGAAATATACTTATATTTTCACAACCAGACGCACAAAATCTAACCCCGGCCATAAATTTTCCATAAACACGTAATGTTTTCGACGACTTCATTAGGGCGTGCAAATGTAAAATACAGGCCCCTTCCATCCTGGTCAGTGTTGATTTACGCCTTCATAAGAAATGGACAAGTCATTAATTTGAAATCAGTAACGCTTTGATGTAAGAACAGAGAAGGGCTGAGCGCACATGTCCTCGCTGACGGATTCAGATAGACGCTTGCGTTGTCCTGCGAACGATTGGTCGCGTGTCGGGGTTAGATAAACTTCGGACTGCAGACAAATTAACGTACCACATCAGCCGACAGATAATAGATATAGCAACGTTTTCCATAATTGATAGATGAAGCCTATATACCGAGTGGTCCACGACCAAAGTAATTGCAATCCTATTTGTTTCTATAGTTGGGGTAGATTTTATTTTTATAAAGAAGTTTGTTGTGAGTTTCAGGATAAATGGTATTAATTATGAACGGCCATCTGTGTGTAGTAATAATGTCAGACGAAACCCCTGTATAGGACTTGTCACATCGCAACAATACCGTGCCCTCTATGGCGTGCTAACAACTCATACTTTTATCATATGTAATTTCATTTTTTCGCAATGATCCAGCGATCTCCAATTGTTGGCCTTGACCCTATAAATGCAATAAAAGTGTCATCATTAACTTTTGAATACCAACGATAGTTCCAACTTAAAGTCGAAGAAAATGTTACAATAGCAACAAATGAAGTATCTTCACGAAAACACATAAACATGTAGAAAGAAAAGGCCGTGTTACAGGTGCTCTGGAAGGGTAAACAATTTTTGCTTCATCGACGGCACCCGTCGTGTAACCCCGTGTAATCACGATCTCACAAAGGAAAGCAAGGTGGTGACAACGTAACCATCACGCATATTTAACAAGCATAAATAATGCTCGTAGCAAGATTATTACCACCATAAGGGGCGAGGTATGTCACTATTGAGAAATGGAAAGTTCAAAGTAAAGAGACTGAAGTTCGTTTATCATACAGCTAAGTGGTAAGCTGTCAGACACGTTGTAAATAAAGGTTGAAGTTCATGATTTATGTCCCAAAGTTTGCCTTTAATGTCAAATTCTAGATTGTATCAATCGACTACGGCCAGGTCATTACTTTGTGGTTATTAAAAGAAAGGCTTTATCGAAATATCGAAATTATTGGGGTTCCAACCGACATGGCAAGGTTTGTATTTGCCTGTTTTGATCAACTCTTATTCGTTAAATTCTGCCTCGTTTAAAACAAAACAAGACCATGTAAAAACAATGAAATATCACCCACTATGTGTCATGGTAACATCGTTAGCGGCCATGTAGTTCATGGCCAAGGGATCGTAATAAAAAAAAAACCTCTGAAATTTGATACAAATGAGATCTTTTGTAAAAAAAAAAAGTCAAAATTGTAAACATCAAACATGTCTTCATTTTTAATTGTTTAAACGTGTCATGACGAGGCTTCATGTTGTGGCGCACGCTCGGTCACCCAGACGGGATTATTTTTATTGACTGCTGATAGGTTGTCCATTTTAAAACTTACATATAAACATTGCTAAAACTTTATAGCATAAAAAGCGAGTAGTTTGCTATACATATTGACTGATGCGCAGTGGAATATAATTGATGGCTTAGAGTCTTACTTCCGCTCATCAAAGCCTCACTGTAAAAACAAAGGAAGTGGTCTAAAATGATCCCGGAGCGGGACAACCTAAACCGGAATGGGACAGTTTTTATTACGTGTATTTATATCCATTTGATTATCTGAATAATATATTATGATGGAAGTTTCCTTCGGGTGACTCACCACAGCTTGGACACATATACAATTTACATAAGAACTGATGCTTCGGTTTTGACTCATCGACCATTGAAGCCTGAACAGTAAAATAGGTATTGATACATTCTGTCTGCACAGCAGATTGTTTCCGGTCATAGCCCCAGACTAAACTAAACTGTCTGACAGCTCTGTATAAACATTTGTTTGGATTGTCGCAGCGTACGTTGTCTGATTCAACACTACATAGGCTTAAATGAAAACAAACTATCGAAATAAAAGTTTGGTTTTTATTTAGATACGCCCTGCTGCAGGGGACGTCGAGTACTCCACACTGACATAGTACCCAAAGGTCACTGTCCACCCTGGCCAGTCATTGTCACCAAATAAAGGGTTAATTCCACTTAATAGGGGCAGTGATCGTATGAACATATTTAGTTCCAAATATGGTTAATTTGAACTTAACTAGTGATACTATCATAGTTACTGTTAATGCTGATGCTGTGAAGCTACCGAATAAACATTTTTATTGCATTTTTGCCAGTGAAATATAGAAAATTATCAAACTAATAAAACTTATATTTTCACTGCAGCGATGAGAAGTGAAAATATGATTTTGCAGTGAAAATATAAGATTTTGCAGTGAAAATATAAGGTTTTCCGTTTTTGACCAATCAGAGCGGACCTTTGTATTCAACTCGTTGAAACTTGCCGATTTTTCCAATCGAAGCGGAGATAGATAAATGGGTTATTTTGCTGTATTTCCGAAATATTCTGACTAGTTTTTGACAAAATACTCACTTGACGTTAGCTATTCATGCACATATTCGCCGATAACAGCAGAAAACGTTTAAATTGCGCTGATCAATCCTTCCAAAATGGCGCCGTCAAGTTGACGTGGAGTAACGTCACAAAGAGATGACGTCATTACTGATTCCCGCACTTTTTTACGCTATTAATTTTTCGATGTTTTTAATTTTGTTTTTAAGTTTATGAAATGATGCAATAAAAAGAAAATTGAATGGTTTCCCGTTAAATATAACATGTATTTCACTCGTATGACAGAATATTTCGATATTTTTCACTCGTGCTTCGCACTCGTGAAAATATCGATATTCTGTCATACTCGTGAAATATATGTTATATTAAACGGGAAACCATTGAATATCCTCTATATATATACGTTGCTTAAAATTATTTGTTCAACTGAAAAAGGGGTAATGAAGTACGGTGATGTTGTCAACTGGTTTCCGGAGAGTATGCTGACATCATGGCTGATGGGATTGGTTATCCTTCACAGGTCGTCATAGAGAATTTTCTCGTGCCATCTGATATAGAGAATGTGGGACAGACATTGGTTGACAAGGGTAGAAAGTTTGTTGGCGATTGTGTTGGTCACTCGCCATGTCGCTGATCCATACAGCAGGACAAACTTGAGATGTGTATCTTCGTGGGCCTGGAGGTCAAGGTCAAGGTCAAGGTCGTGGTGCTCTGGAGGTCAAGAGTGGTCGCATGGTGTGCGGCTACTGACATCCTCAAACGTACCAACGGCATAGAAGTCCTTGAATACAACTCTTCCAATGTAGACGGAAGTCCGTGTTTCCTTCCCCCTACACCTTGTGTAAGTGTTGTTCGTCCTGAACACCTCTGCCGTCTTTGTGTTTCTTCGGAAAGTCTCGGTAACGACAGTGGATTCTTCATGTGTTAACTACCCTTGAAATATATCTGGTTTAGGAATATTAAATCAAGTTTCATGATTCGACGTATGATATAACAAATGTATTTGAAAAAACACGACGTAGTGTGAACCATTGGAGTGCGTGTATACAGGAGCAAAAAAAAAAAAAAAAAAACTCTCAGCCGCAACAGAAAATGACATAAATAAATGTTCCACATCATGAGTCGGATACTATTTTAAGAAAATTACAATTTCGTTTGAATCATCAAAATGTCTAGATTATGTATTGAAGGGCGTTAGCGTTACTGTTATAATCAATCTAACAGTTTTGTTGACACAGTTTTAAAAATAGTCACCGGAAGTCGGACATGTCATGACACTATGCCACGTGCACGTGTTTAGAATACCGATGCGTGAGACAACCGGAAGGACGTACAGTACACTCATATTTTCCGGAAAACAGATGCCGGATTAATTTCATACAACGATCATTTGAATGAAGTATACATTAGACCAATATAGACCATGTTGGGCTATGACATCCATTTACGATGCTGTTTGGTTCTAGGCCGGTTTAGATAGTATAGATTGTCAAGATCTACATTAGGATTAACTTTCAACTTCATTTAATTCTCTTTACAAAAAGATGATTATGGAGAAAAACACTTATTATACAACATTCAACAAATATACAATGTACAAATCACAACGTTCAACCAATATACAGTATATCAATCACAGCATTCAACAGAGAATACATTGTATCAATCACAGCATTCAACAAATATACAATGTATCGATTACAGCATTCAACAGATATACAGGGTACCAATCACAGCATTCAACAGATGTACATTGTATTAATCACAGCATTCAACAAAATTTAAAGTGTATCTATCACAGCATTCAACAAATTTACAGTGTATTGATCACAGCATTCAACAAATTTACAGTTTATCGATCACAGCATTCAACAAATTTACAGTTTATCGATCACAGCATTCAACAGATATACAGAGTATCGATCACAGCACGTAAAGGAGTGTTTGGTTAATGTTCAATCAAGAATTACTATCTTTAATCCTTTGGTTCAGAGGAATTAAAAATTTTACATGCGAGATGAGAATAGACAATATATGGTCCATGTAAAATGCCTCTTTCGCTCGGATAACCACTGACCAGTAGAAATATTAATGGGCGTCCCAGAGTACTCCAGATTGTAAGTTTGATGACAAAGATCTGCTTGGTCATTGGTCACACTGTACACGCCCTATACTCCAGCCTTTTAAACACAATTTGTCATCATGCGTTTCAGACCATTTCGAAGGTCCAGGATCCAACATTTTAACATTTTAAGGCTGATTTGATGATAGCATATGACCTTCTTATAATATTATTAGCATCAATCATCACGCTTCATATACCGGACAAGGACTTTTAACGTCAACAAACATATATCGTATATATTAACCTGGAATAATAGCCGTTACTAAAGGTTAGTCAGCTTAACCAGGTGTCAATCAAATTGACGTTAGCTGAGGATTGTTAAATACATAAGGCTAAGGCATTGTTGTGGTTTGTTGAAAAGTTATTGCTTATTTATGCTACAATTGAATATATTTATATTTCCGGAACAACACATGCATGCATGTGCGTGCGCAGTGTACTCTGAAAAAACAATCTCACAATCCACCGTGCAGCCGGACATGATGAAAGATTACTGATATGGAACGGCTAAAATATATGTGACGAAATCAAGTATATCATGGTGAAATATTAAAACAATCTTGATAACATTTCGGCTTTTAAAAAAAGCTATTTGTTATTGATTAAAACTATTTAAGTATCAGCTTTGTACAAGTAGTCCACGTGAAGCGGTAAACTTTAATTCTTAACAAAAAATGAGGTTTCGAAGCTATTTTGTTTGATATTTTGAGTTGATGTTCAATGGATGAAATAATGATATGAAAGAGAAAAAGAGACATTCATTTTTTTTTTATTATCATTTCCATATTCTCTGTGACCTGTCTTGGAAGTAAATACCGACGGGGTTTTTGTGATAGGGGAGGTAACTCGTACTAAACATTTCAGACAGTCACAGGTTGTACTGCATGCACCCAATATTTGATATTTATAAATACTTCATACATACAGGAGCCGACCAGGCACTAACATCAAAAGCTCTGACCTGGCACATCAAAGTCCCCGATCTGGCACACTGCCTGGCATCGACACCGCAACCCATGGCTTCAGATGCTGGTCTGCATCTTATCGTCAGCGGACCGTGACCGACAGAACCACTATGTATTATAGTACGTACAGGTGAAAAACATGCTATCATCACGCGCAGGCCAACTATGTTTATATAGTGGGTAATATACTGTCTGTACAGAAACTTGATCCATTGGGAATTAAGATATTTCAGATTGGAATAAAGAAGGTGTACCGATCGATTCCCAGATTCTTTGGACGGGGCCAATTCTCTCAGCCAAATGTACTTTGAACGTAAATGATAATACACATTTATGTACACATATCTTTTATAGACATATTAGCGGAATGAGTTATTGGATGCCAAAACACACTAGCTTTGATGATGAAGACATACACCTTGTGTTCTATAGTATAAATCAGTCCGTTTTATGTACAACATGCAACCATTTGTTGGAAGGTTCAGTCGCAGTATATGGATTTATAACAACGCCTTACAATTCCGAAACAGATTGTAATCGACTATATAAGATCTATTAATAGCTTTACTAATTACATTGTCATTTTATTGTCAGTCTGATGTTGATACGTTGGTAAAGCCACGTGTCTTAAATGACACAATTTCATTAACCGGAATAATATTTTCCTTACCTCCGAACATGCTTTACACTGGATCTATTAACAAAATACGATCTACTGAAACGCAAATCATAATAGTCCAGTCCCGTGTTACCTTTTGAAAGGAAAGTACGAGACGTATGTAAGTGTCAAGCGAAAATTGAACCTTACTGCGTTTTGGCAACCCGCTGTCGGGCCATATTCCGTCAACAGGCGGCGGAGAGTCGAGAGAAACTCGGGCTAATGACAAATCGGAGGGATGCCATTAGTATATATATATATATATATATATATCTGGCTAGGCGATTGGGTGCCGTAGATTGTGAATTCGAGGCACGGTCATATATACATATATATATATTTGAAACGTTTTTTTAAGAACGCCGATGTGGCGCAGCGGTATAAGCTGCGGGTATTTCTGGCTAGGCGATTGGGTGCAGTAGATCGTGAGTTCGAGGCCCGGTCAGGGCACGAGTCAAAAAGTTGTCTTCCTTCGTCATTTGTGTTGTTAAGTTATATCATATATATACCTTGGCCTGTTTTGATAAATCTTTGTTGTCGGACGCAGTGGACACCAGGCATTGATTAATAAGGCTAACAAGAGGCCCAGAGGGCCTGCAACACTCACCTGGATATTTAAACAATCGTGGCAAAATACCTTCATTGAAAAAATATACAGTAATACGTGTACTTATACTACATTAAATTTCGTCTCCTACAGACGACGCTGATATTTTTACGAAACGAATCGCTAATGCACCCAACAATGATGAGTGCATGAGTATGGACAGACGACGGACGCTGCGACATGACATAAACCCAACTCGAGCCAGGTGAGCTTAAAATAGAACAAAGGCAGCGAGGTCCTTAGAATTATTTCCGACATTTGAGCAAATTTGCGCACGTACATCAAGGACGTCCCTGGTACAACGTACAGAACTTGTGGCTAATACTGTCATCTGTCTCTGTTTTTAACTTTCCTGTTTCTGATCATGATGTCATAGTTTATCTGGGGTCCATCAAAGGGGGAAACTAAAACGATATGTTTAATAATCGATATTTAAATACACGTGTCAGTAACATAAGTGATATGTTTAGGACATAAATTCGTACGTATAATGACTAGCTATTGGCCGGGTGTTTGGGCTATTGTTACATGTAACGGGTTCCTCTGACCCTATTTCCAATCAATCTATTGTATATGTATCATCTCAAAGAGCACACGGGCGTGGCCATAACAGTGTATTCAGTGCAACATTGCAAAGGGAGGGGGCCAACGTGTCAACTCACAGAAATATGGAAACGTGATTCATATTTAAATTGTCATCTATACATATTGTCGCGTGGTTTATTGAGGTTCCTCATAATTTATATCAGGTTCGTGGAAAGTAATAAGGTCTAAGCGGGTTATCAATCATCAGTCAATTTGGACCACATTGACCTCAAGTGCCATTTTCATTTTGAAAGATGTATTTGTATCATAATCACCGAACACCTGTTTCAATAAAAGATTTTATTTTTTATTTTACTCGCCTTTCTACGCTAACGGGTCAACCTCTATTTCTTTTTCAAATCAATATCAATATCACATGTGAATCCTTCCTAAAAAATGGTTTCAATTAGTCGAATGGTTCTTGAGAAGAAGTCATTAAAATAAGAGGCCCATCGACAATGGTCATCTGACTATACATATACATACCAAGTCACCGAGAAATACCCATGACATATATACACACAAACACTGGAAGTACTGTACACATGACACTTGTAATACACATGACACTTGTAATACACACGACACATATACACACAAACACTAGTAGTACACTTGACACTTGTAATACACACGACACATATACACACAAACACTAGTAGTACACATGACACTTGTAATACACACGACACTTGTAATACACACGACACACAAACACTAGTAGTACACTTGACACTTGTAATACACACGACACATATACACACAAACACTAGTAGTACACATGACACATGTAATACACACGACACTTGTAATACACACGACACACAAACACTAGTAGTACACTTGACACTTGTAATACACATGACACTTGTAATACACACGACACATATACACACAAACACTAGTAGTACACTTGACACTTGTAATACACATGACACTTGTAATACACGACACATATACACACAAACACCAGTAGTACATACGACACATATACACACAAACACTAGTAGTACACATGACACTTGTAATACACACGACACATATACACACAAACACTTGTAGTACACATGACACTTGTGATACACATGACACTTGTAATACACATGACACATATACACACAAACACTAGTAGTACACTTGACACTTATAATACACACGACACATATACACACAAACACTAGTAGTACACATGACACTTGTGATACACATGACACTTGTAATACACATGACACATATACACACAAACACTAGTAGTACACATGACACTTGTAATACACACGACACATATACACACAAACACTAGTAGTACACATGACACTTGTAATACACCCGACACATATACACACAAACACTGGTAGTACACATGACACTTGTAATACACATACACACAAACACCAGTAGTACACATGACACCAGTAATACACATGACAGATATACACACAAACAGTAGAAGTACACATGACACTTGTAATACACACGGCATATATACACACAAACACTTGTAGTACACATGACACTTGTAATACACATGACACATATACACACACAAACACTTGTAATACACATGACACTTGTAATACACACGACACATATATACACACAAACACTTGTAATACACATGACACTTGTAATACACACGACACATACACACAAACACTAGTAGTACACTTGACACTTGTGATACACATGACACTTGTAATACACACGACACATATACACAAACACCAGTATTACACTTGACACTTGTGATACACATGACACTTGTAATACACACAACACATATACACACAAACACTAGTAATACACATGACACTTGTAATACACATGACACTTGTAATACACATGACACATATACACACAAACACTTGTAGTACACATGACACTTAATAATACACACGACACATACACACACAAACACCAGTAGTGCACTTGACACTTGTGATACACATGACACTTGTAATACACACGACACATATACACACAAACACCAGTAGTACACTTGACACATATACACACAAACACAGTAGTACACATGACACCAGTAATACACATGACACATATACACACAAACACCAGTAGTACACTTGACACTTGCGATACACATGACACTTGTAATACACATGACACATATACACACAAACACTTGTAGTACACATGACACTTGTAATACACACGACACATATACACACAAACACTAGTAGTACACATGACACTTGTATAAGTACATACAACACTCTGCTGCAGTGAACTAGCTGACCTGTATCTAGTGCGATTAATTACAAACTTACCACAATTGTTGTAAAACTAATTCTTTTATGAGAATGTGTTAAACTATCCTAGAAAGTGTTTCCTCTAGGGATGTTCTAGGAACGGAAAAAACAATCATACCGAGCCAAAACTCTTTGGCAAAGTAGACAATGATATTGGATACCCGGGTATACTACCCAAATACAGAGCTGATAGTGCTAGGGTAAGTCGGTACAGTGGCTGATTCAGATGCTGACTTCAAAGATGTCCAGCATATAATCTTGGCCAGATAGTCTACCAATGCACGGTTGCTCATTAATATTTTACATTATACCTCATTTTAAAACACTTAATCTTTACTATGTCTTCACAAGTTTATATCTCAGGCAAAAGCGGATTGTGCGCTATAAATTTTGCACTTGATTTCACCTCAAAATAAAACCCATAGTTTAGATAAACAAATAAATTTTACTACTTGTAGTAAGATTTTTGTGAGGAAAACTGCACTTTGATTTGTGGTCTAAGGGAGATAACCTACCTTGTAACTAAATGCACAGCAGGTTACAGTCTGTCAATGTTTTGCCAGGAAACATATTGTTTTGTTTTTAAGATTGTTTCCTGTAATGACTTGTATCCATAATTGATTTGATTTTTAGAGTCTGACTACAAAGATATCCCTTTAAAACTGTCTGTATCATGGGCATGAGTGGTAAAGATGGCAGACACTTTTTTCCCCCAAGCTGCAAATGAAGGTAGAATGACTGTTTCAGTAACAAATACAAAATAACTAGTCATGGGGACAAACATTTTATTGTATTTTCATGTTTAACAAAGCCAAGATTTTAGTTTTACACATTCAGCAATCATTGCCATAGACAACATGTAAAAGCAGACATCTGTTGTTAAATATGCTTTGTTTGGTTTGGACAGACATTTTAAAGCAGATGGACTTGTCACGGCAGACTCATCATTGGAGGTTGGATGATTTCCCCAGACTTGTCATGGGAGGTCAGATGATTTCCCCAGACTTTAGCAGGCAGACCTGTGAGGACAGACTCGTTACGGGAGGTCAGATGATTTCCTCTGTTCAGTCCAGGACACTATCTAACCAGTCCTCCAAATTTTCTGTTTCTTTGTTCAGTTCTGATGAAGAAAATAACAACAAAAATATATCAGTACAATAACTGGGAATGTTCTTTTGTGAAAGTCTAATGTATAAAAGTTTGACAAGAGGGACAACAGAAGTTTTCCATCAAGGGTTCATGAAATGTGAATATCTAGTATTGTACATGGGATTAATTTTGAGAATATATTCATACACACAACATATGTTTTGAATTGGTTAAGTGGCTGTTTTTATGTTTTGTGTACGTGTTGTTATAGATTATATGATATCTTGAGATGTGCTGTGGTAATGTGTTCCTTAACTACCCGAGTGATTTACATGTTTATTTACCTGTGTTATGTATGTTTGTGAATTTTACCTGTCATATACATGTACAAATACAAATGTATTAATATATGTATGCTTTGTGTTTTACCTGTGTTATATGTGTATTGAGGTGATATGTATGTTTTACCTGTGTTATATGTGTATTGAGGTGATATGTATAATGTTTTACCTGTGTTATATGTGTATTGAGGTGATATGTGCAATGTTTTACCTGTGTTATATGTGTATTGAGGTGATATGTATGTTTTACCTGTGTTATATGTGTATTGAGGTGATATGTGCAATGTTTTACCTGTGTTATATGTGTATTGAGGTGATATGTATAATGTTTTACCTGTGTTATATGTGTATTGAGGTGATATGTATAATGTTTTACCTGTGTTATATGTGTATTGAGGTGATATGTATAATGTTTTACCTGTGTTATATGTGCATTGATCATAGGTGATATGTATAATGTTTTACCTGTGTTATATGTGTATTGAGGTGATGTATATAATGTTTTACCTGTTTTATATGTGTATTGAGGTGATATGTGTAATGTTTTACCTGTGTTATATGTGTATTGAGGTGATGTGTATAATGTTTTTACCTGTGTTATATGTGTATTGAGGTGATATGTATAATGTTTTACCTGTGTTATAGGTGTATTGAGGTGATATGTATAATGTTTTTACCTGTGTTATATGTGTATTGAGGTGATGTGTATAATGTTTTTACCTGTGTTATATATGTAGTGAGGTGATGTGTATAATGTTTTTACCTGTGTTATAGGTGTATTGAGGTGATATGTATAATGTTTTACCTGTGTTATATGTGTATTGAGGTGATATGTGTAATGTTTTTACCTGTGTTATATATGTAGTGAGGTGATGTGTATAACATGTTTTACCTGTGTTATATATGTAGTGAGGTGATATGTATAATGTTTTTACCTGTGTTATATGTGTATTGAGGTGATATGTGTAATGTTTTTACCTGTGTTATATATGTAGTGAGGTGATGTGTATAATGTTTTTACCTGTGTTATATATGTATTGAGGTGATGTGTATAATGTTTTTACCTGTGTTATATATGTAGTGAGGTGATATGTATAATGTTTTTACCTGTGTTATATGTGTATTGAGGTGATATGTATAATGTTTTACCTGTGTTATATGTATATTGTGGTGATATGTATAATGTTTTTACCTTTGTTTGATGTAGTGAGGTGATGTGTATAATGTTTTTACCTGTGTTATATATGTAGTGAGGTGATATGTATAATGTTTTTACCTGTGTTATATATGTAGTGAGGTGATGTGTATAATGTTTTTACCTGTGTTAATGTTTTTACCTGTGTTATATGTGTATTGAGGTGATATGTATAATGTTTTTACCTTTGTTTGTTGTAGTAATCCCTGTTTTATCTGGTGGGGTTTTTACTGTATCTTGGATACCTGCAAATTACAAAATGAAAAATATCCTGTTTTTTTTTTTTATGTTACCCACTTTGTACATATTTTTACATAAAACATCAGGTATCAAATCCTTTTTTCTGTAGCATTAATACTTGTTCTGCAGATTACACAGTCATTGATGTAGAACTCAATACACCTTTTCTTTTCATGTCTAATATCATATCAATGGTATTGGTATTCAGGAACAGATCTTAGAATATTATATTTGACCCCTATGACCTTGAAAGTAAGTCAAAGTCATTCCTGCTGTAGTAACAAATCTGATAGCCCTTCATATATGCATGCTATTGGCCCAATATCATTCCTTGGGCTATTTGGTTATTGAGGAGATGTCATTTGAATATTTTGTTACATTTGATCCCTGTGACCTTGAAAATAGCTATTTAACACATTCAAACCCTGTATTCCAGCATGCTATCAACCCAGCATCATGACCTTGGCCATCTTGAGTTAAAGAGAAGTTGTTTAAAATTTTGATAAATTTTGCCCCTGTCACCATGAAAGTATGTCATGCTAGGTCATTCAGTTAGCTATTTAAATTCAAAATATGACCAGAAGGTCAACAAAGGTTTTAAAGGCAAAACAGATGGAATATTCCTTCACATTTCCATCAATTATGACATCAATGACCTTGATGGTTGTGAAAACATAAACTCTGACCTTTACTATACACAATGATGTCATTTTATGCAATTAGTTCACTAATACTAATTAGATATTGCTTCTTATCTGCAGAACTTATATGTAAATGAAATGTTTTCTTAATCATATCAAGATTTATACATGTTCAAGGGGGAAAAGTCTGTATCTTGTAGGGATATCTAGGGTCCAATTATCAAATGATCTTTATTGATTCCATGCAAGTTTGATCTTTTCTCTTCTTTCCCCTTAATTATCCATTACAACAGTTCTGTCTACAATACAAAATAATGCTGATATATGCTCAAAGTTTTAGTGCTGTGTTTAATTATTTTATTGCTTGATTGCCTTTCAATTATAATTTTCATTCAAGCTTTGAAAAGAAATCTGTAAATAAAAATAATGATAACAGAGTTGAAAGTCAAAATCACAGCTGTTTTTGTTAAATATCAATCTTAAAGTCAAATATGAAACTGCTAGTAAACTAAGGAACATGAGGAACCTACATGAAACAGCAATACAAATCCTCAGTCAAAATTAAAGATGGCTGTAAAAAGTTTTGGTTTTTTAATCAATCTCAAAATTGAACATGTACATCAGAGTACCAAATCGAAACTACAAATGGAATTTGAAAAAAGATCCTTTCAGTATTGCTGAATGAAGTACAACATTAAACAAGAATCATTTAAGCTGACTAAAAGATTAACGAAGGAAGATTTGAAGTTGAATAGCAGATAATTAACTGATAATAGGGCTAAAATGAAGTTGTAATTTAAATGAAAATGTGTATACTAATGAAAAGCGTATGAAACACTGGGGAGTATTAATCTTAAAAAACTTACTATTTTGCTGAGTTGTCTCCCCTAGATCAGTGGAATCTGAAGGATTGTCAAGAGACAGAAGAAAGTCCAAATCATCTTCTAGGTTATTACTGGTCACACCTCCTGTCGTCTCACCTGTATTAGTATGTGTGTTAATTACAGGTGTTCTAACCACAGGTGTAGTGTTCACAGAGGCACCAACATTACATAATGGATCTTTTTGGTTTGATTCAGCAGCTGCAGATCTATGACAGACAGGTTCAGATTTAACTAAATGTTCATCTTTTTTCTGTCCAGGTCCTGTCCTCACTGTATCTACCACACTTGGTACTTTATCATTGTCAACTTGAGGCTGTGTATGGTCTGTTTTACAAGGACTTGTATTGTCCTGCTGTTTGATGTCCGAAGTGTGAGGACTTTTATTGTGAGGCTGTGTTACATCCGCCAACTTAAGATTTTGATACTGTAGCGTGTGCTCTTTGGCATCAGCTTCCATCTCCAGTATCTGTTCAGCCTAGAGAAAGAAAAGTAGAAATATTTATCAGTTTCTTTAAAGACATTTTCATTGGTTTATCACACAAAGCATATAAATTCTTCTCCAATAAAGTTGATATGTATACAGATATACAACAAGAGATCCCAGAGGGATCTTGGCGCCCACCATTGAATGATCTTTATAGGTTCCATGTCAGATTGATCTTTTCTCTACTTTTCCCTTCCTCTAAGTCTTACTAATCTGTGTAAATTCAGAAACAGCCCTCTAGTGCTTTTCAAACAACGGTAACCTATACATAAAATTTAAGATTTAGCGATCATGGCTGTCTGTTATTTTCGGATTGGTCCCAAAATGCAACACCAGGGACCAAGGGGAACCTACATATGAAATTTCAGAAAGATCCCTTCAGTACCTTCTGTAAAATAGCGATAACAAACTTCAATTGTCAAAATACAAGATGACTGCCTGTCGGGCAGGTTGTTTTCTGACTGGTCTCAAAATCCAATATGCATAACTAGGCACAGAGGGCAACCTACAAATGAAATTTCAGAAAGATCCCTTCAGCGATTTCTGATAAATAGCGATAACAAACTTCAATTGTCAAAATCCAAGATGGCTGCCTGTCGACCATGTTGTTTTCCGATAGGTCTCAAAATGTAATATGCATAACCAGGCACCAAGGGGAACCTATTTATGAAATTTGAGAAAGATCCTTTCACTACTTTCAGAGAAATAGCGATAACAAACTTCAATTGTCAAAATCCAAGATGGCTGCCTGTCGGCCATGTTGTTTTCCGATTGGTCTCAAAATGCAATATGCATACCTAGGCACCAAGGGGAACCCACATATGAAATTTGAGAAAGATCCCTTCAGTACTTTCTGAGAAATAGCGATAACAAACTTCAATTATCAAAATCCAAGATGGCTGCCTGTCGGCCATGTTGTTTTCCGATTGGTCTCAAAATGCAATATGCATAACTAGGCACCAAGGGGAATCTACATATGAAGTTTGAGAAAGATCCCTTCAGTACTTTCTCAGAAATAGCGATAACAAACTTCAATTATCAAAATCCAAAATGGCTGCCTGTCGGCCATGTTGTTTTCCGATTGGTCTCAAAATGCAATATGCATAACTAAGTACCAAGGGGAGCATACATATGAAATCTGAGAAAGATCCCTTCAGTACTTTCTCAGAAATAGTGATAACAAACTTCAATTATCAAAATCCAAGATGGCTGCCTGTCGGCCATGTTGTTTTCCGATCGGTCTCAAAATGCAATATGCATAACTAGGCACCAAGTGGAACCTACATATGAAATTTGAGAAAGATCCCTTCAGTACTTTCTCAGAAATAGCGATAACAAACTTCAATTATCAAAATCCAAGATGGCTGCCTGTCGGCCATGTTGTTTTCTGATTGGTCTCAAAATGCAATATGCATAACAAGGCACCAAGGGGAGCCTACAAATGAAATTTGAGAAAGATCCCTTCTGTACTTTCTAAGAAATAGCGATAACAAACTTCAATTGTCAAAATCCAAGATGGCTGCCTGTCGGCCATGTTGTTATCCGATTGGTCTCAAAATGCAATATGCATAACTAGGGACCAAGGGGAACCCACATATGAAATTTGAGAAAGATCCCTTCAGTACTTTCGGAGGATTAGCGATAACAAGAATTGTTTACGGACGGACGGAGGGACGGACGGACGGACGGACGACGGACCACGGACGCAGGGCGATTTGAATAGCCCACCATCTGATGATGGTGGGCTAAAAATAGTATTTTTTCTATTGGCTATACAAACTAGATACAGAATTTTCTGTTGCACATGTCATAATCATCAAAATCAAATGTTCTGATCAAAGTTGAATTTTCATTTGACCACATATCAGTATTGTCCTCTCCTCATTATAAAGATTATCTCCCCTTTGACTGTCATAATTATGTACTAATTTACCATATTTTCCCATCAGTTAAATGATAGCTGGTTCCTGCCAACTTGGTTACCGGCTAGGGAGATATTTTCTTTAGTTTATTTGGTAGAGCATTAGACCAGTCAGATAGGAGTCAGTGGCATTCAAATAAATACAATATATAATGACGATGAGTTCTGTAACAATATACCATAACAGATTTATACCTACACTAAAGAGATCGTGATCTACCCCCAGTCTGTGGTACAGAGGTATACACTGTAACAATATACCATAACAGATTTATAGCTACACTAAAGAGATCCTGATCCACCCCCAGTCTGTGGTACAGAGGTATACACTGTAGCAATATACCATAACAGATTTATACCTACACTAAAGAGATCCTGATCCACCCCCAGTCTGTGGTAAAGAGGTATACACTGTAACAATATACCATAACAGATTTATACCTACACTAAAGAGATCCTGATCCACCCCCAGTCTGTGGTACAGAGGTATACACTGGAAACTGGCGGCCAGATCAGATGGGTCTATAGTTAACAGCTTTGCATCTGTACACACACTTTCTCCTTCTTCCCAGTCCTCCTCTTCCTTGAACCGAAACTGAGAACTGGTGCCACCTGTCAAAAGAGATCAAATGTTAGCATTACAATTAAACAAACATCATGTTCTCTGTAAAAATCTGGGTCACAATGTTTAAATCGGTCACTACAGGTATAGTGATATAGCCAATGTATTATGTCGGATATATTTCTTGTCAGTCAACATACTGCTCCAATATCTGACAGGCAATACTTGTGTAGCAAACATATCTAAACATTAAAAAAAAGCAATTTACTATTATTGGCAAACTTGATAGTACCAGATGATACAAAAAAGATTACAATATAAGAATGATAATATCAATTGAAAACAACCTTTTAACACTCGAACTAACATGTAGCAACAAGCGACTTTCTGCCATACCAGCTGTATTTAAAAGGTTGACAAAATCCTCTCCTTTTTTCTGTGTCGTCTCCGTGTCCGGGGGAAGTATTTCATATCGTGCCCAGTTGCTGACAACTTCTCTACGCTTGAATGTCTTATGGACTTGTGCAGATTCTTGGTCATTGTCACTGCTCTGTGAATGGAAAAATTGTGTGTGCTACAAATTAGAAAATTTTTGTTTTCACTGTGGTAAAACCTGTAAACAACATGCTCACACATCCTCAACGCACTACTGAAAAGAATACACATGCAAGATCTTCAGACTGCATTTATTTTTATAACGTACTTGAAACTGGCTTTCAAAGAAAATACTAGAGGGATACATTTAGTTAAGCAACTTTAGTGAATTTTACATCTTACAATACATTTGTATGTTAAAAGAAAAATACTTTTCTTTCCATCAATGTCTAATGTATGTCATACATTGTAAGTTACATGAATGTGTATTAGGATTAAGGAAGGAGTAGTGAAAAATATCCTGCCCGTGCCATGCTTCGAACTAGCGACCTTTTGCTCTCCTACCACAAGGCTAGTCTGTGCTAAGTTCGTTACAACTTATATATATATATATATGTACGACCCATCTCATAAATTATTCTATCATTTTTAACCTGGGGTACTGAGCAGTACATGTACGTTTAAACTTATCTGTAAAAAATGTCAAAATCTATAATTTGTCAGAGGAAACTCGGATTAGTAACAGAGATTTATGGTTTATTAATCATAAACTACATAAAAATCTTACATCACTACCAGAGGACGAATGTGTGGGTTTTGCAGCACCAGCGTGAGAATCGGATTTTTTCCCTTCTAGTCTCTGGTCTACTTTCACTTTACCCTTTCCACCAGCACTCTTTGATTTCGGTTGACGTGAATCTTTCGACTGGTCATCTTTATTTATACCATGCTTCTTTTTATATTGAGTGCTTCTCTTCTTTTTATGTTCGTCTGGTCGCATATTTACAATGACATCAGTTGAGTTTTGTTAAGCAGGCGATGAAAAGAAAGCACAGCGTGTTGTGTACTTCCGGTAAGATGAAATAATTATGAACCCGACAAACGGAAATGAATTTCCGGATTAATAATGGAGGCGATGCAGGACGGGATTCATCACAGGTGCCTGACTTGTTTTATAAAATAATAATATATAGATGAGACATGTACGTTTTTAGCTTGGTGTAAAGTGTACTCTATTTAATATTTATTGATTCATTATTCTAATAAAAATCAGTGATTTAAATAACAACGTAGATGAGATCAAACTAAATCACATTGATTTATTTCAATTGATTTCTGTTTTACCACTGATTGGCATCAGCACTTTTGTTAATTAACCTCACCATCATCAGATGACAGACTATTCAAATAGCCTTGTGTCTGTGGTCATTGATCCGTGATTGGGGTGTCTGTGTTCGTCTTTTTTCCTTCCTTAAATTACATATAGTCTTGTTATCTCATAATTTCTTGAGGCAAATTGTACTGGGTATCCACAGGTCTTTCTTGGTCTCTAGTTGTGCCCTTTTGATTTTAGGACCAATTATAAAAACAAAATGGTTGACAGGCAGCCATCTTGGATTTTGACAAAACAAAAATTGTTATTGCTATTTCTTTAGAGGTGCTGGATGGATCTTTCTCATGTGTAGATTCCCTTTGGTCCCTTGTTGTACTTTCTTTTTTAAAATTTTGACACTGATCATATAATACATAAGTATTATTTTACCAGGGTTTCATCAGTTTTTTAGTATAGGACTGATAAAGATCATTTAAATGTGGGCAGCAAGATCCTAGAATCCCTTGTTATGTTTGGTTTTCCAGAGGAGTAAAGATAAAAGCTAACTACAATGTATACATTAAGTGGTTTTTACTTAAACATATTAATTTAGGGTTTGATGTACACATAAGTATGTACATTGTAGTTGTGTATGGAGTTATAATCAGTATAATAGCTGTATATATACATACATGTGTCTAAAGGTCTCTGATGTAAGTTATTTATCACATGTGACATGAAATGAAAGTAAGAAATATGTATTCAAAATCTTTTGATGAAATAACTGGTCCCAGAAATAGAACTATATTGTTGTTCCAGAAAGAATTAAATATTAGTGGCTTTAGACTAAATATCATCAGGAGTAAATTTGATGGTATTGACTGTAAAATTTGTCAACAGTCAATCAGGGTCCCTGATAGAATACAGTGATAATTTTGATTCACAAGATGACCTCTAATGATATTATGCAAATTAAATATCTTGTGTATCACTTGCAGGACCAACAGTATTCATTGTTCTGGGGGTTTTCTTGAGTAAATCAGCAGATAACCAACAAGAGTGTTGTTCTATATAATGTAATATTCCTTTATTTTATAGCAATTGTGAAACAAGTTACATCAACTTATGTTAATCATTCTTGTTAGCCTGGATGGAAGCACGTGAGAGTCCTTACTGTGGGAGGAAACCAAAGTACCCGGCGAAAACCCATGTTGTAGGGCAGGTGACCCCATACCTTTTCACATCTGAACAGCCAGAACAGGCCAAAATCAAACCCTGGCCACTTGTGCCAGTCCGACCACCTGAATTCTTTATGCCAAAATGAGACAGTAATTTTAAATCTCATAAATGATCATAAAATCTCAATTCAACTAAAAAGGAAATTCTCAAATAATCAGATGAGTATTTACTATACCACTTTTAGCAATTGCTCTGTGTTTTAATTTTTCAGACTGTTTTAATGGTGATTTGACTGATGAGCGAGTTTCCATTGGTGTTATAAATATCCTTTTGTACATGTCAAAGGGTAAAGATGATCATATTTACCCTTTGACTACTTGACTTTACGGCCGGACTCTTGTATTCCTTGTGGAATCTGTCGACCGGGTAACACAGAACTATACCCTTTACACTTAACGATGGATCTCCCACCTCCCGTATATTCTTTTGTACATGTGTAAAGAAATTCTCTTACTGAGTAATATACTATATACCTATATAAATAGATAATTTTAAGTTTAGGATCACAATGAGTGTAATAAACTACACTTCCTTAAAAATAAAATTTATCAATTACTCAAACACTGATATGAAAGTCTTAATGAGGGAACCTAGCCAAACACTAAAGTCAAATATATTATTAACATCCCAAATGATATTTCCCAGTACTTGATTATCTTAACCTGACTACCCAAATTATCATCAGAGCTTGAATCCGATCACATGAAACGTTTCAATAGAAGAGTTGTATGTACAGATTTTTTTATTATTAAATTTTCTTTACACTTGAATGTTGATTTCATTGCTATCATGGCTAGTTGTTGGCTTGTTTACATTTATCTGAAGTAAAATGAAAATGTATAAAAAAGGATTGTTAAGAAGTGAATGAAAGCAGTTTGAAATAGAAATATGAAAAAGCATTCATTATGAAGGAAATAAGAAAGTGGCTATACATGTATATGGATATATGTTCCTTGTGCTCCATTCATTGGAATAATGCTAAGAAATGACAAGGTCGTGCCAGAATCAAGGTATTCAATGTTTGAATGACCTTGTAACACAGAACTCAAATGGACCAGTATGTACACCAGACTTGACAGCCTTACCTGCACTATTGGCCTGACACATTAATCATATCATCCTGATTTCAATGTTAAAAGTTTATTTTTTCTTGTATATTTTGTATGAAGAATATGACATTTCCTAGGTAAGATTTTTCATTAATTTCCCCCAGTTTTGTCAGTACTAGAATGCCAAGCAGTGTGTATTGTTAGATCTAGTATGGTATAATAAACTGTATCGGTTCATTAATTATAAGTGTCACCGACTATAGGTGAGTGGCCCCACCTGATACTGCCAGGCAGGTTAAGTCGTCGCCGCGGACACACAGGTACCAGTACCTAATCAACATCCCACCTGTAACATTTCTCACCTTATGTATTGTATTATTTAGTTGAATTAATTTAAAGTTTGTATTATGACTGGTTCTGTTGAAAGAGAAAAACAAATTTTCATACAATATTGATTTTTTTCCTTAAATATGAATAATATAATTTGACGCCTTATTTTAAGCAAGTTATAGATTAATATGTTTTTCCTAGCACCATGTGACCTGTTTATTTAACAAACAGTTATGGTTACAAATAATGAATTGTTGATCATAGCTACCTGTAATGTATATAAATAAATTTTCCGTTATAGATTTTAACAATTCAAGTGTATTCTGAAATATGAATTTCATTGTGTTGATTAAATATACGGTTATATAAGTACCCAGTTTCTTTGTGAAGCACTTGACAGAATTATGAGGTGAAGGTTGGTGTACTGGGTGTTTACTTTGGGTCATCCTGTGAAACACCAATCCCTTAGTATGGTAACAATGTACTCACATCATAATTAAATCAAGAAACGATAACATATGATACTGGTGTTTACCTGTATGAAAATTGTTGAGTCACTTGAAACCATGGACCTGATAGGACATCTGTTTATGATAATATAAAATTAAATTGTATGGTTCCCATCATATACACCTAATGTACATATTAAAAATATCAAATCGATTTCAAAATCTCCTGTTAAAGATATAAATCTCAAAGAAATTTAATTTAAAGAAAATCAATTACTATAATATAAGTTTTGATAATAGCAATCTGCAAATTAAACAGGTAGAAATTTAAAAAGTGGAATACATGATAATAGATCACAAATGATACATAATGAAACAAAAAACAATTTATGTGTTCAGTATTGTTTAACGTCCTATCAACAGCTAAGGTAATTCAAGAACACCAACAATTAATGGCTATTAAGAGCACAACTCAATATTGTAGAATGTAAGGGAATCAAATAATATGCTGTAAATTAATGATAAGTAATTGAACACAATGAATTAAGAAAGAAAAGGAACAAATGGTAAATAGCGGGAGAGAACAGTACATGGGTTGTGTAAAGGAGGTCTTTTGATGGGTGTGGAGAGCAATTAAGTATGGAGGACATTTGAAACGTTAATAAAGAGAACTCAATTAATGAATACTGAAATGGAGAACATGAACAATGAACGATGGAAAAGAGCACAATTAATGAGTTGTGAGAGAGAGCACTATTAAGGAGCAATGAAAAAGAGCATGCTTAATAATGGGGTGTTTGTGAGAGAGAGAGCACAATTAAGGAGCAATGAAAAAGAGCACATTTTATGGATTGTGGAAGAGAGCACAATAACGGGACAATGAAATAGAGCAAAATTAATGAGTTGTGAAAAGAAACACAATTAATGAGCAGTATGAGAGAGAAAAAGTGTACAATTAAGGAGCGATGAAAAGAGCACAATAAGGGGCAATGAAAAAGAGCTCAAGTAATGAATTGTGAGGGAAACACAATCAATGAGAAAATAAGGTGCATAATTCAACTAGGAATGAGAAGGAATAAAAAGAAGTGAAAGCACAACCAATGAAAATTGAGATAGATCAAACTTGAATAAACATTAATTAGCAATGAACAAGTGATGTTACAGATTACTGTTACTGAGTATATTAGCAGAGTTTGTGAAAGAGGACCAGACTAATTGACTATAGTTGTAGCACAACTAATGACTAACAAAAGAGAGTATAATTTAATGAGAACATTTGACAGGACAGTTGAGTAGGAAGAGGGAATACAATATACAATGAATGAGAAGTGAAAGGGACAAATTAAGTCGTGAAAGAGAACTAAAGTAATGGGTAATCACAGTTTACAATTTAGAGTAAAAGGGGACACAAGTATTGAATAATTAAAGATAACAATTAATAGTGAAAGGGAACAAGAGTAACCGGGTAATTAAAAATAACAATTAAGAGCAAAAGGGAACACAAGTAATGGATAATCAAAGATAACAACTTTAATAGAGTTAAAGGGATCAGGAGTAATTGGTAATTAAAGATAAACAATTAATTACATGTAGGAGTGAAAGAGAACTTAATAAATGAGAAATCAAAGCAAGTACAATTAAACATTGGTAAAAATATCCATGAAATTTAGGCTCTTCATTGTAAACATTATATAATTTCTGCATATTAAATCACCTTAACTTAACATTAATTTTGTAGAGAAAACTGGCGTAGGGTTATCACCAGCCTTCTCTAGAAGACTAATGAATGCTCCCGTATCCCTAAACCCCACATTGTGGTGACAAGTACTCACGTTAAGTGGCTTCACGTTCACATTGCGGGGTTCAGGATCAAAGAGACCGCTCTCTGACACCCCGCGGGATTAAATACTAGCTCACGTGCGGAATGAGTTCCAACCAAGGGAGATAACTCCCCCGATTTTCACTACAATTTGTAATTTTCTTCCCATTTATTTCAGAATGGCTGTCACTAACCAGGTTCTTATAATCATGTCTTCTACCTGCAGCTTCAGAAGGAAGGACAAGTTCTTTTGTCACGGTGAGTAGTAATAAATGTGATGCATGTACATTCTGTACATAGGAGGTCAAGGATTATACATTCTATCTAACAGCAGAAGATTGGGTAATTTCAAGGGACTATGTTATTGTAGCTTAATATGTAGGTTTTTTCTCATATTTCTATATTGATGAAAAATAATTGCCTCAACAACAATGGGACACCTGGAGGTTAAGTGATTCAGACTTGTAAGTAGCTTGTTCAGAGCTTTCCTTGACATTTTAAAGGTCATTGAGGGAAACAGGTAATGATCTGTCCATGAAATGTGCGAAGATAACTTAAACCATATTTCAGACATTGGTATTACATGTAATCATGTTGAAGGGAGTAAGGTTCGTAGACAACAAGGCTTCATGAAACATACAAACTGCTCTATTATATAATTACAAAGTTAAGACACAAGGTAGGTTTGTTTGGCAAAGAACGAGGCAGAACAGTTTTGCTTTGGAGACAAAGAATGAGAAAGAAAAAACTTGCTTTGGAGACAAATATTGAGGACGGAACAATCCTGCTTTGGCAACAAAGAATGAGAAAAAAAATGTTTATGAATTAAAAATGAAAGTAAGAACAACCCTGCTTGGGAGACAAAAAATGTGAGACAGAGCAAATCTATTTGAAGGACAAAGAATAAGAGACAGAACAAACCTGCTTGAAGGACAAAGAATAAGAGACAGAACAAACCTATTTGAAGGACAAAGAATGATAGACAGAACAACCCTATTTGAAGGACAAAGAATGAGAGACAACAAACCTATTTGAAGAACAAAGAATGAGAGATCTAACAAACCTATTTCAAGGATAAAGAATGAGAGATCTAACAAACCTATTTCAAGGATAAAGAATGAGAGATAGAACAAACCTATTTCAAGGATAAAGAATGAGAGATAGAACAAACCTATTTCAAGAATAAAGAATGAGAGACAACAAACCTATTTCAAGGATAAAGAATGAGAGATAGAACAAACCTATTTCAAGGATAAAGAATGAGAGATAGAACAAACCTATTTCAAGGATAAAGAATGAGAGATAGAACAAACCTATTTGAAGGATAAAGAATGAGAGATAGAACAAACCTATTTCAAGGACAGAGCATGAGAGATAGAACAAACCTATTTGAAGAACAAAGAATTAGAGACAGAACAAACCTATTAAAGAACTAAGAATGAGAGACAGAACAACCCTATTTGAAGGACAAAGATTGAGAGACAGAACAAACCTATTTCAAGGACAGAGCATGAGAGACAGAGCAAACCTATTTGAAGAACAAAGAATTAGAGACAGAACAAACCTATTTGAAGAACAAAGAATAAGAGACAACAAACCTATTTAAGAACAAAGAATGAGAGACAGAACAAACTTATTTGAAGGATTAAGAATGAGAGACAACAAACCTATTTGAAGGATAAAGAATGAGAGATAGAACAAACCTATTTCAAGGACAGAGCATGAGAGACTGAACAAACCTATTTGAAGAACAAAGAATGAGAGACTGAACAAACCTATTTCAAGGATAAAGAATGGGATACAACAAACCTATTTGAAGGACAAAGAATGATAGACAGAACAATCCTGCTTGAAGGACAAAGAAAGAGAGACAGGGCAGCCCTGCTTGAAGGGCAACGAGTAAGAGGCAGAAAAAACCCTTTCAGGGAACTAAGAAATAGAGACAGAACAAACCTATTTAAGAACAAAGAATAAGAGACAACAAACCTATTTCAAGGATAAGGAATGAGAAACAGAACAAACCTATTTGAAGAACAAAGAATGAGAGATAGAACAAACCTATTTGAAGGACAAAGAATAAGAGACAGAACAAACCTATTTGAAGGACAAAGAATGATAGACAGAACAACCCTATTTGAAGGACAAAGAATGAGAGACAACAAACCTATTTGAAGAACAAAGAATGAGAGATCTAACAAACCTATTTCAAGGATAAAGAATGAGAGATCTAACAAACCTATTTCAAGGATAAAGAATGAGAGATAGAACAAACCTATTTCAAGGATAAAGAATGAGAGACAACAAACCTATTTCAAGGATAAAGAATGAGAGATAGAACAAACCTATTTCAAGGATAAAGAATGAGAGATAGAACAAACCTATTTCAAGGATAAAGAATGAGAGATAGAACAAACCTATTTCAAGGATAAAGAATGAGAGATAGAACAAACCTATTTCAAGGACAGAGCATGAGAGATAGAACAAACCTATTTGAAGGATAAAGAATGAGAGATAGAACAAACCTATTTCAAGGACAGAGCATGAGAGATAGAACAAACCTATTTGAAGAACAAAGAATTAGAGACAGAACAAACCTATTTAAGAACTAAGAATGAGAGACAGAACAACCCTATTTGAAGGACAAAGATTGAGAGACAGAACAACCCTATTTCAAGGACAGAGCATGAGAGATAGAACAAACCTATTTGAAGGATAAAGAATGAGAGACAGAACAAACCTATTTGAAGGACAAAGATTGAGAGACTGAACAAACCTATTTCAAGGATAAAGAATGGGATACAACAAACCTATTTGAAGGACAAAGAATGATAGACAGAACAATCCTGCTTGAAGGACAAAGAAAGAGAGACAGGGCAGCCCTGCTTGAAGGGCAACGAGTAAGAGGCAGAAAAAAACCCTTTTAGGGAACTAAGAATGAGAGACAGAACAAACCTATTTAAGAACAAAGAATAAGAGACAGAACAAACCTATTTAAGAACAAAGAATAAGAGACAACAAACCTATTTCAAGGATAAGGAATGAGAAACAGAACAAACCTATTTGAAGAACAAAGAATGAGAGATAGAACAAACCTATTTGAAGGACAAAGATTGAGAGACAGAAAAAACCTATTTCAAGGACAAAGAATGATAGACAGGGCAGCCCTGCTTGAAGAACAAAGATTGAGAGACAGGACAGTCCTGCTTGAAGGGCAACGAGTAAGAGGCAGAAAAAACCCTTTTAAGGAATTAAGAATAAGAGACAGAACAAACCTATTTGAAGAACATAGATTGAGAGACATAGCAATCCTGATTGGGAAAGGAGAGACAAGACAGTCCGATTTGAGTAACAAAAAATGATAGACAGAGCAAACCTGCTTTAAGGACATAGAATGAGAGACAGAACAGTTTATTTAAGAGACACCATGTTTGGGAGACAGGGGATGGAAGACAGAACAACCTTGATTGGGAGATAAAGAATGAGAGATGGAACAATCCTGTCTTGAAAGAAAGAATCAGATAAAGAACAGTCCTGGTTTTGGCTGTAAAAGCTCAAACTAGAAAGTGCCTAGTTCTCCCTATTCCTTCCTATAGGGAACAACCAACCAATTGAAAAAATAGATTTTTGAAACAGCCCCTGTGTATAGAAAGTTGAGCTAAGGATAATATGTCTGGCAGCCACTGATTGGCCAGTATGTTATGAAGCGAGAAAATAGATATGTAGCCTGATAGGTAACTATCAATAAGAAATGTTGATATTAATTTCGTAAGTCCGATTGATTTTTTTCCCAAAAGTTCAGGTAATAACAATTAACAGGTAAACATTTAAGATTTTTGAGAATTTTTACTGCGAAATTCACCCATTTTCAAAATGGCTACCCTGGAGAAAATTTGAGCTGAAGGACCCAACTTTTTTTTTTTGATTAGGTGTTATATCAGACCCTAAACTTTTGTTATAAACCATAATTGTCATATTGAATTCAAGAATTTGAATGAAATACTCGAAAATGTTAACACTAAAGTCTATGGGAAATCAATTGGTTGGTTGGTCTCTATAGCAAGCTACCGCATATGACATTTTGTGCCATCCAGCGTCCCTGGAAACCAGATGATGGGACCGACTAGCACATTTTCCGATGGGATTCTCATCTTGGAGGAATTGTAGCAGAATTTCGAGAGGAATTTAGAGTCAGGGGGGATTTATAATGAAAATATGACCCATGTAGAGTCACATGTTTATATTTCTGAGTAGCACAATATCTATACTCGGCTATTAACCAAAAGCCATCACTTTAAATTCAAAGCTTATCAAGATATTAAAATTAACATTTCAAAATTGATTCAATTTTAATGTCGTTTTCTCTTAAGAATTTCATCTCTGGTACCGAAAGAAGAATTAACCTACCAGCCTTAGACTTGCAGTCAGGCACTGCATATTTTGATAGCATGTCCTATGGTTCTATCCTGTTCGAGAAAAGTTATATTTGAAAAATGTGAAAGATGCTGTAATAGCAGAAATGAATGATTTTTTAATCTATTTTTCATGTGGAAAATTTTTTAATAGAATATGCCTTCATCAATATTTGCACCTAAAATACATGTACTGCAATGTAAAATTTAGACGGTATTTAGAGGAATGACATTTTCTTATCTCTGCAATGTAAAATTTAGAAGGTAAGAGGAAGTACATATCTATATTCTGTGTAAGCTGTTACTCTGGGGACATATCAAGACAGTCGAGGATCAAAGATTTCCAATCGCTGTTTCATATCACTTTGATACCTAATTATCTTTAGTGAATAATTCAGTGGAACTAACACAAGATCTAGAGATATGAGATTGTCTATTGTCAGTACCTATCAACTATTTAGTCATCCACATCACTGATTTTTTTTGTTTATGAAATATTTTTGGAAATTTTTTTTCTTTGGAATGTGATTTTTACGTTTTGTACATTTTTAAACATACAATTCTTTTTGAAGTGACAATGCTACCACAGCTGCATGTATGTAATGTGTGCACATTTTACTGCTTTAAAGTCATAATAAATCCACATTTAAACCTAATGATTTGAAAAGGCATGTCTAGTGTTGTTGATAAACACGAGGGAAGGTCTATTGAAATTTGATCTTCAACAAAACAACTCATAAAAAGGTGTACAAGTTCTGTGTTAAAGTAAGATGATTGGTCATCGATACCTTATGTAAACATTTTAATGGTGTGGATGTAATAGACTCATACTGTGTCCACTGTTGTGTCATAATCTGTGTCCAGTGTAGATGTCCAGTGTATCACAGGTGTTTGTCCACCCATTGAGTGACCTTGCTGGCCCTATCAGGTGAAGGATTATACGTTCGTATTACGTATCTTGTATATATAATGAGGGAGTGTTATTCATCTCTTTTGAATATAATCGCCAAATCTTTCATCTTCTTTTGAAACTCGACAGAGATAAGAACCTGCCTAATGAAAGAAGAACTGTCATAAATTTCACCAGCTTAACAATTAATATCGTTTATACTTAGAGTGTTCAGTCAGGCGCAGCATTATTACACTAGTCATCTATTTGGAATATTGGTTAATTTTGACTGGGTGCCAAAACAAGCAGGTAATGGTTGATTGGAGACACTTGTAAAGAGAACAGACTGTGTATTGTCCCGACCACTATACGCACCAGTGTCTATTCAAATACCCAATAACGGTAGGTAAATAGGTGTTGTGCCTATCGGAGACTTTAGGTGATCACGTGATCACTGTGTATTATTGGATTTCCCCAGGTAGGTAAGGTGAGGTAGGCAGGTAGATTGGTTAGTATCGACGAGCTCTCAACAAGAGTAGAAACACCCAGACTTCACGACGGTGGCCATGCATTTGTCTTTATAATAATCGCTGGCCGGATCCAAGATATACTTCACCTCACCTGTAACGAGTTTAATATTTACGTTTTCGCCATCATCACACCTGGACCATGGATTGCCTGGTACAGCAGCCAGTCTGGACAGGAGCCTACCATCACAGGCCTCTGCCCCTCTCTCACCATCATCATCATTTCTTCTCTCCCTACTACTTCCCAAAGAAGAGATCATCAATCTCCCATTACTATCCAGGTAAGTTAGAATGTCAGTAGGGGACTCCCTATTCTTTATGTTAATTACTGTGATTGGGATTTCTGATCATTTTGGGTTTAAGTTATGACCTATAGATATACACTAGTGTTTGGTAATATACTTATATTGTGTGGTATGTAGTCAGGATTCCTCAAACAGTGACCGAAAAAAAACTCACAAATCACATAATTATTTCTAATGTGTACATTATACAAACTTCTCTGAGACTATCTAGCGATTGCGTAATCTCTTGTGTTTTCTGGGAAATGACTCACAAATGAATACAAAGCTTTTCAGGATTTATTATGATTGAATTAATTAATTTCCCGGATTTTGTACATTCAAACCTAAAGACCACATTTATATAAAAATGCTGTCTTTAGGGTCACCTGTTTTAACAAACACCTCTCTTTAAAGACCATCTTTATATAACGAGAACCTGTCTATTGGAGCCACCTTCATACAAATTTGTATAACAACATCCTGTCTATAAGAGCCACCTCTATATAACAAAACCTGTCTATAAGGACCACCTTTATATAACAAAAAGCATTCCATGAGAGCCACCAGTTTTGGTTTCTAATGTAATTAATTGTACACGAACCTCTATATAAGAGTCACTTTTCTCTGTTCCATTGATTGGTCTTTATAGACAGGTTGACTATAATACCTGGTATGTTAATTGATTTTGACTGTGTAATTAAGTTCACAATAGAGTTTAGATCTGTCTATATATTGTACTGGAGGTAACTCAATTCAATTTTCGAATTTATAAATTTAGAAAAATAAACCTTGTCTTAATAATGATCAATATTGATGTCTGGGATAGACAGGATTCTATATAACACAAGTCCTCTACATTCAGTTGATATACCAGAAACCAAGTTAAATATCTAGTTTATACAGATTATATTTTGGATACATAATTCAAATTATGCAGGTTTCTACAATACATGTGGTCTGAAGTATGAAGGTTTTTGGAATATACAGGATGTTTTCTCAATAACTTGTACTGTATAGCTAGGTTAGGATCATGTGGCAGATCTCTCTGATGAAATCAATCTTATTAAGTCTGAAAGTATTGAACATCAGACCTGGAGATACAATATACACTATAGACATTACATTAGTAACAATTGTAGATTCACCAGATATTGTATTAGTGAACTTTATGGCTAAAGATATTCAATAGACAATATTTCAATTTCTACTCAAGTTGGACTCAATGAAACTACCAAACATAATCTGTTTCATTTGCTCATGAATTTGACAGATTAACACTGATCAGTGCGTATGACTACATGGTTAAAATCCTTCCGCAGAACGATTTAACTTTTTCTACGTTGTTGTTATAAACATGGAATAATTATTAAAATGATCAAATTTATTATGTATTCTTGTATTTCATGAAAGACCAGATATACTAAATACTTCTATTTTGACAAAAAATGCTGTTTTTAATCCTAATATTGCGGACTATTTAACTCGACCAACAAGACATGCACAATCCGGAACTCCTCGGGCTTTTCCGCATTTGGACTTGCACAAGCTTCGAGACTTTAATATCTAAACCGACTTTTTTATTCGAAAAAAAAAAAAAAAAAAAAAAAATTGAAATATAAGGATTGAATCTTTAATTGATTTGGTCGATTTCATGGGGTCATGAATTGAGTTGGTCTTGAGAAAAATTCATCATGAACTGCAGACTTCTAGATACTATAGACATTATGTTAGTGAACTTTGTGACTAGGAGATACATTGAGTGTTATATTGGTCGACTTTTTGACTAGGTGTTTCATTGAGTGTTATATTAGTAAACTTTGTGACTAGGTGTTTCATTGAGTGTTATATTAGTGAACTTTGTGACTAGGCGTTTCATTGAGTGTTATATTAGTGAACTTTGTGACTAGGGGTTTCATTGAGTGTTATATTAGTAAACTTTGTGACTAGGTGTTTCATTGAGTGTTATATTAGTGAACTTTGTGATAGACGTTTCATTGAGTGTTATATTAGTGAACTTTGTGACTAGGCGTTTCATTGAGTGTTATATTAGTGAACTTTGTGACTAGGTGTTTCATTGAGTGTTATATTAGTGAACTTTGTGACTAGGTGTTTCATTGAGTGTTATATTAGTAAACTTTGTGACTAGATGTTTCATTGAGTGTTATATTAGTAAACTTTGTGACTAGGCATTTCATTGAGTGTTATATTAGTAAACTTTGTGACTAGGTGTTTCATTGAGTGCTATATTAGTAAACTTTGTGACTAGGTGTTTCATTGAGTGTTATATTAGTGAACTTTGTGACTAGATGTTTCATTGAGTGTTATATTAGTAAACTTTGTGACTAGGCATTTCATTGAGTGTTATATTAGTAAACTTTGTGACTAGGTGTTTCATTGAGTGCTATATTAGTAAACTTTGTGACTAGGTGTTTCATTGAGTGTTATATTAGTAAACTTTGTGACTGGGTGTTTCATTGAGTGTTATATTAGTAAACTTTGTGACTAGGCATTTCATTGAGTGTTATATTAGTAAACTTTAATTTTGTGGTTCTCTATGCCCTGCTTGAGTATGCATTTCATGTTTATTGCCTACTTTTGTATGGAGTGAATGTGCCAGAAATGATTTTTGACTGGCTGTAATGACAGTGTAAGATAGTCATAAGTCTATTAGTTTTGACTTTGTGGCAGGGGTTTGTTGCTAATTATTTATTACACTGTAATTGGTTAATTAGTAACTTATATAGGCGAGGACATTCAGAATATGAAGGTTGTGTTGTTGACATACATTGTCAAAAAGTAAATGTGGGTATAATTAACAAGTTTTCATTCATTTTTATTGCTTTTTCTTTGAGTATAAATTTTGTAGTGTCAGCAATCCCATTGTGTTACTTGTACCTTAGTTATGTATTTGTATTTAAGTTGTGTATCTGTATCTGAGATGTGTACCTGTATCTGAGATGTGTACCTGTACCTGAGTTGTGTACCTGTATCTGAGATGTGTACCTGTACCACAGTATAAAGGGAATACATGCATGTACCTAAGTTGTGTACCTGTATCTGAGATGTGTACCTGTATCTGAGATGTGTACCTGTACCTGAGTTGTGTACCTGTACCTGAGATGTGTACCTGTACCTGAGTTGTGTACCTGTATCTGAGATGTGTACCTGTATCTGAGATGTGTACCTGTATCTGAGATGTGTACCTGTACCTGAGTTGTGTACCTGTACCTAAGATGTGTACCTGTATCTGAGATGTGTACCTGTACCTGAGATGTGTACCTGTACCTGAGTTGTGTACCTGTATCTGACTTGTGTACCTGTACCTGAGTTGTGTACCTGTATCTGACTTGTGTACCTGTACCTAAGTTGTGTACATGTACCCATATATAAAGGGAATACCTGCACCGAAGTTGTGTACCTGTACCTAAGTTGTGTACCTGTACCTAAGTTGTGTTCCTGTACCTAAGTTGTATACCTGTACCTGTATATAAAGGGAATACCTGTACCTAAGTTGTGTACCTGTACCTGTATATAAAGGGAACACCTGTACCTAAGTTGTGTACCTGTACCTAAGTTGTGTACCTGTACCCGTATATAAAGGGAATACCTCTACCTTAGTTGTGTACCTGTACCTAAGTTGTGTACATGTACCCGTATATAAAGGGAATACCTGTACCTAAGTTGTGTACACGTACCTAAGTTGTGTACCTGTACCTAAGTTGTGTACATGTACCCGTATATAAAGGGAATACCTGTACCTAAGTTGTGTACCTGTACCTAAGTTGTGTACCTGTACCTAAGTTGTGTACATGTACCCGTATATAAAGGGAATACCTGTACCTAAGTTGTGTACTTGTACCTGTATATAACGGGAATACCTGTACCTAAGTTACTTACCTGTTTCTGACTTACACTACAGTACCTGAGCTAGCTGTATTACAACTCAACAACCTTATCTGGGTAGGATTCTGATTTACCTGTCTCTCACCTGGAACTCTGTAGCTGTGTTCCAATATTTACACAAGCATGCTGACTTCCTGTGGAATTTTACAAATGTGTATCATAATCTCATTTAACTTCTTCTAACTGACAACTGAAGAATTACATTATAAATGGGTGGAATTAAATCTTACTTCCTGCCCCTATTTAGCATGATTCTGTATAAATACTTAAATCTCACTGGTATTGTGGTCAGTTTGAATTATAGAGCCTGACGTAACGACACCGGTCCATCCACGTAGGGTTTAGTGTTGTATTTTATTTATGACTGGGTCTAACTTCCACACCTCTGTATCCTCACATGTCCATGTAAAATGTGAATGGGATCCCATTTATTGCTTTCATTCGTTTCTAGACTACAATTGATTTTGTCTCACCTGTATGGACGATGACGTACAATTTGTTATCATAAGTATTCAAGTTTCCACAAGAGCAGTGATTATTAATTCAGTAGGATTAAAAATGATATGAACTGAATAAAATTATAGCCAAAATTTTAAATTATTTATTGGAGAAATGATATATAGAAACCCAATGCATGTTGTTATTTAGTCATTTAAAAATTTTAAATTGATCTTAACTCCAGTTATCGTTTATTTAATTCTTACAAAAGCAGCTGAAAATCTTTATAGTTTGATACAGTATAACTTTTAAAAATATTTAAGGTTATTTAAGTGCAATTAATCTGAATGAAAGATAAAACATTGCCTATTGTTATTATCCTTTGATCGTTTGAATTTGTGGTAGCTATCTCCTGGTTGTCTGACTCGACTGTTAACGATACCAGACAATATCCCTGATGCTATGTTTAGATCAATTCTAACATTGGCCGACAGCTTTAGTCAAGCAATCACAGAATTTGTTTTACGTTTGCAGTGTGAAAATACGTCATTGGATTGTGTTAAAGGCAACTTGATTATTGACAAACCAGTCTGTTACCTTTTGAAATCTCCAAGGAGAACATTGATTTTCTATCTCCTGCGAATTGTTTCCTCCCTTTCAATTTTTCTTATTCAGATTCTGATGACAAATATACACAAAATGCTATTTGTTATCAAACTCAATTTTGTAAAGTACAAAGATCAAGTCAAAAAGTTCAACAGGAAATCTGGTTGTTAATGGGTAGGGTTATACAAAGGACCCAGTGATGTCACAAATCAATTTCCCATCACAATTAAAAACGATTTTTTATGGTGCATTATACTAATCAATGTCCCAGAGTTCCATATTTCAATGATTTTGTTTTCTATCATTATATAAGGCTTTTAATGCCTGTGAGAGGGATGTAATTACACAAAAGTGCCTGCACTGTTGTTTTCATTTTTGAATGCATTTTATTTATAGTGAAAAAAAAATCTTGACAAATTTATCTAGAACTCGATTTCACTTCCATTACTGAGTATCCGTTTTTCCGTTAGAGTACACGATTTCTGTTATGACCAATCCATTTTGCTATAGTACCAGATATTTCACTTCAGCAATCCATTTTTTTAGGTACACTTTATACCTATATTTCCACCTACAAATGTACATTAAGATACTTTAACTTCAAATTAACTTTGTTTGATTTTGTTATATCCCCGAAAACTTCCAATTATGGATCACCCTAATTAATTGAATATGCTGTTAATTGCCACCAGGTTTTAGTTTAGACTAGTAATAATGATGAAACACTCTATATATAGTTGATATTTTGAAAAAAAATAGATATGTTATAATATGTATGTATATTATAATCCTATATGCTGATGTATATAAAATGAATAAAGTTGTATTTTAAAATTGATATGCTTAACTGCCCCTATCTACTGATGTTAAGAAATGAATTAGGCCAGGTATGCTTCTATGCAAATTAATTATATCACATAAATACTTTCATATATTAATTAACTTCAATAAAGTTATGATTATGCATGACCATGTGATATTCAGTGTAATCTAGTTGCTCGTAAATCAACATCCTGAAATCATGTCTGCTGTACCTGATGACCTTTGTCTTGTGACCTCCCTATCTAGTGTAGTGACCTCTGTATCCGGTGAGCTCTAGATCTGTATCTGTTGACCTCTATATGTATCTAAGTGGCCTCTAAGTATCCGATGACCTCTGTATCTCAGGTGACCTCTTCATCTGAAGACCTCTAGATCTGTATCTGTTGACCTCTGTATCTGGTGACCTCTAGATCTGTATCTGACCTCTGAGTATCTGGTGACCTCTGTATCTAGTGGCCTCTGAGTATCAGATGACCTCTGTATCTCAGGTGACCACTTCATCTGAAGACCTCTAGATCTGTATCTGGTGACCTCTATATGTATCTGGTGACCTCTAGATCTGTATCTGTTGACCTCTGAGTATCTGGTGACCTCTGTATCTGGTGACTTCGAGATCTGTTTCTGGTGACCTCTGTATCTAGTGATTTCTGAGTATCTGGTGACCTCTATATCAGATAATCTATCTGTATCTAGTGACCTACCTATATCTTGTGACCTATGAGTATCTGGTAACCTAGCTGCTTGTATCTGCTGAGTTCCATATCTGCTGATCTGTCTGTATCTGGTGACCTGCCTGTTTCTAGTGAGTGCTGTATCTGGGGAGCTCTGTATTGTTTGACCTGTCTGTATATGGTCAGCTCTGTGCTTGATGAGTATCTGGTGACCTGTCTGTATCTGGTGACCTGTCTGTATATGATGACCTGTCTATATCTGGTGACCTGTCTATATCTGGTGACCTGTCTGTATCTGGTGACCTGTCTGTATCTGGGGAGCTCTGTATTGTTTGACCTGTCTGTATATGGTCAGCTCTGTGCTTGATGAGTATCTGGTGACCTGTCTGTATCTGGTGACCTGTCTGTATATGATGACCTGTCTATATCTGGTGACCTGTCTATATCTGGTGACCTGTCTGTATCTGGTGACCTGTCTATATCTGGTGACCTCTCTATATCTGGTGACCTGTCTATATCTGGTGACCTGTTGGTTGCCCTATAATGCTACTCAACGAAAGTACTGGTATATGTTTCCCAGGAAGGCCAATGTCTTTATTGATTATTTGATCCACCAAGTCTTCCGTTAGGAAATCAGACAGATTGATCGCTCTCTGCTATAAGCTATCCTGATCAGGTTGGTCCACAGGTGTTAATTCCAGGACTTGAAGGAATACACATGTACATCTCACCTGTACAACATACCTGTATATCTCATCTGTACAGCATACCTGTACATCTCACCTGTACAACATACCTGTACATCTCACCTGTATTTTGTATTTTGTATATCTCACCTGTTCAGCAAACCTGTATATCTCACCTGTACATCATACATGTACCTTTCAAGTCATATCAAGTTGTATATTATACATGTACAATGTACCTGTTCAATATACCTTTACAAAATGTACACATGTATATTGTTTAGTGCAAAGGCATGGCATAAAGGTGATTGGGACATACATATCTGTTGTAAAAGTATTTGTTAGCTGACTGGAGTATAGGTAGGCAGTTATGAGAACACTGACTATACTTGGTAATTTGTCTTGTTAAATTTCCGATATTTCATATATAAAATTTCTTATATGTCGTATGTATAAAATTTCTTATATTTCGTATTTAAAATTTCCAATATTTCCTATTTGAAATTTCCAATGTTTCATATATGGAATTTTCAATATTTCATATATAAAATTTCTAATATTTAGTATATAAAATTTACAATATTTTATATACCACTGTGTATACACCTATAACGTTAAAGTATATAATGTCATAAGATGAGGTGAATTTAGTGCATATCAAATGAAGAAATAAGTTATCATTTAATCAAGGATATGTACATTATTGGACAGGTAAGTAATACAGTACTATACATGAATGCCTCAAAGATCACTAAGGTCAGCCTAGGGCTAGGGGGTACATATGCATTTGATTATGTCAAAAGGTAGACTAATTAATTGCCAGTTAATTAAAGAGGGAAAGAAGGGGAACTTACTAATATAATTTTTTTTTATATCAATTTTTTTTTAATCTATCTTAGTAAATTAAATGTCTGTTTGGTATATATTATGTATAAAACAACACATCATATAAGATACATAAGTGATTGTCATTGTATAGTTCAGTTACTTAAAATTCTGTTTCCCAACAATGAAAATAGTGTACCCTTGTGAACCTACTTGGTAATTGAATTAAAAAATCATAGAAGTGTATCCAGCTTGGTGACACTGCCACTAAGTTTGTTAATACTACAATTCACATGTGGGCATTCTTCACACATTCCAAGGGTTTGTCTTTCCACCACAATGAAGGCACCCTTTATTCCCTGGTGTCTTTTACTCCAACAATGAGGACATCATTTACACCTTCCCTAGCTTTGTGTTTTCCTTCACAATGACAACATCATTTACACCTTCCCTAGTTTTGTCTTTTCCTTCACAATGAGGACATTTTTACACCTTCCCTAGCTTTGTGTTTTCCTCACAATGTAGACATCACTCATACCTTCCCTGGTTTTGTCTTTTCCTCACAATGAGGAAATCATTTACACCTTCCCTGGTTTTGTCTTTTCCTCACAATGAAGACATCGCTCATACCTTCCCTAGCTTTGTGTTTTCCTCACAATGAAGACATCGCTCATACCTTCCCTGGTTTTGTCTTTTCCTTCACAATGAGGACATTTTTACACCTTCCCTCATTTTGTCTTTTCCTCACAATGACAACATCATTTACACCTTCCCTCATTTTGTCTTTTCCTCACAATGAAGACATCACTCACACCTTCCCTGGTTTTGTCTTTTCCTCACAATGAGGACATCATTTACACCTTCCCATGTGTCTTTTTTCCACAATGAATTAATTTTGGTCATACATCAACATAACCAGACATTAGATTCTTTGATTGAAGTAGGGAAAGTTGGAGTAGGATATCAATGCATTGGTGTTATAATTAGGAAATTATATGGCAGTATTTCATCATTAAAATTGTGATGATCAAATTAGAAATATATATTTATTTTAATGATTTAGCTACAGTAAAAATAGTTTTGGTGACACCATAATCCTTAAGTTTCAGTGTTTAATACCCAAACATCTTGAAACAAATTTGGAATAAGGCTTTTTCAAACACAAATCAAACACTGATTCAAACAAACCAATTATGAATAAATATATGATAGACAAATGTTTAGGTAGCTGACAACTCGAGATTGTTAACACTATACATGAACAATCAGGCTATGGAATTACAAGTGTCTGTAGTGTATTAAACCCCTGTTTTTGACACTGTACCTAACATATATCATGCATTTAAGTGTCTGGCAAATGACTTCAAGTGCTAGTGCATTAAATGGTTGACCTTCGACCTTCCTATATTTCGGCCATGGGCCATGCGGGAGAGCCAGTCGATGAACCTTGAAGAGTTAAGGCATTCATCCTCTACCTACGGTTCCCTACTCAAAGTGCCTTAATACACTTCAAGTTGCCAATTTCTGCTATATTGTGAAGTCAGTGTTAAAAGTCGGTGAGAAGTTTGAAATCCCATTCTGCGGTGAACTCTGTGTTTGATAATTTGATCAGGTCACTAGAGTATTTAGTTGCCATTTATATACAAATTTACAGTTGAATTGACAATTAATTCTTATTGTTTGCTCACATGTAAGAAAGTGTGTACCACCCTTCTCTGATTTCGCTGATTTATATAAATGTATATTGTAGAATTCTTATAAAGTTTTTGTTCTTTCCTTATGGTAAGCGATTCAATAGAAAGATACAAAAAATGTAAATGATATATTAAACTGATATATATGTATGGCTGCAGTTCTCCATTTTTTCTTTGATAATTTGCTATCCTTATTGAAAGAAAATCTCATTTGTAATTATATCATTGTAAATTGAGAAAATGTCATGCACAATCTGGCAGACTTAATATATCAATGGCTCATAAGTTAATGTCACCATTATAATATTTATGATTTTCAAAAAGGATTTTCAAACCTTGCCATCATCTTAAAATAAAAGGGTACATGTCAATTCAAGTTTGCTATGATGGGCCCTGCATAAATCATAAATAGAAAGATGAAAATGACAATCAGAAAATTATGTTTATGTATTATGTCAAACCCATTGTGGCACGTCACATCTTACTTGAATTTGACTTTCGGAATTGTTAAACAATTACTTCTTCATACTCAAAGCTAAAGAAGTATATGTCATTAGTGAATGCCATTAGTTTCTGACATGTAGTTCAAATGAGTCAAACCACACAGAAACCTGAACGATATATACAATGTACCTGTATTCAGAGTAATTTAAATCAGAATTAACTTTTTGTTAAATGTTATTTTTATTTAAGATGTGTGATTATTACTGTACAAGCATCAGTGTGGAACGCTATACATTAACAATTTTCAACTGTATTTTTTATTTGACTGCGACATGGCATTTTGGAGGTAACGGTGACCTTACGAATCATTAACTATTGTTAGATAGGAGTGGGGAGGGGGTGTACCAGTCTGTCCCGCGACCTACTGGTCAGTTATAACAAACTCTGTATCAGTTACAGTAAAAACCTATAAAAGTGAGATTTGCTGTTTAACAAGAGTTCTACTGTCGACATGCTCCTGTGACTGGTGTCATTACTGTCTAGGGGGTAAATGCTCCCACTGATACGGAATGTTCAGTCAACGATCATATTGGTTATATTAATTGACATTTTAAAAAGTTTTTGTTTATATTAATTGACATTTTTAAAAGTTTTAATTCTATTACTACATGTCTTGCTGTTTTAGAAAATGAAAAACATATTAAGATACATTATAATATTAGATGATTGGATCAAATGAAAGCATTTCCAGTGTACATTCCAGAAGTCTATCCAACATATGTAGTTTGGTATATATGTCCATCAAGTGTATATTTTGGGTTTGTATGTTTTTATGTCAGAGGGAACTCTGACATAAAAACATACAAACCCAAAATATACACTTTTGCATTATTGCATTTTGTTTTGTTAAAGAGGACAAAATTTAGGGTATAGGTCAAAGTTCAGTGTATGATTTTGTATGAGAAGTCAAAGTTCAGTGTATGTTTTTGTATGAGAGGTCAATGTTTGATGTTTGTTTTTGTATTAGAGGTCAAAGTTCAGTGTATGATTTTGTATGACAGGTTAAAGTTCAGTGTATGTTTTTGTATGAGAGTTCAAAGTTCAGTGTATGATTTTGTATGAGGTCAAAGTTCAGTGTATGATTTTATATGAGAGGTCAAAGTTCAGTGTATGTTTTTGTATGAGAGGTCAAAGTTCAGTGTATGTTTTTGTAGGTGAGGTCAGTATTCAGCATATGTTTTGAAAGAGACCAATGTTTTTGGGGGTTAGTCTTCTGGGGTATTTGACCAAATAAGAGGACTAATCCCATGCATTCAAGATCTGTTTTGTTGATGTCTTTCTTTGCCCAAAAGAAATGGTACTGTTTATATTTTCTATGTTCAAGAGACTATATCAAGTGTTTTATTTGATGTTTGTAAGCTTGTGTAATGTATGTGTTTTTAAAATGATTGTTCATTCTTAAAAGGAGATGATTGCCTGTTAGAAGAAATCTACAGGTGTAGGAAAAACCAAGTTGGTCTTTACAGTGTGTAAATATTAGGTTCAAGTTACATGTAGACTTAACGACTTCCTTCAACTCTTCACCGATTGGGTTTACATCCGCAAATCAGTGGGGTACGTGGGCGGACCTGTCCTGTCTTACAGTCCTTCTCACAGGTGCTCGTCAAACCCTCTAAATCAAAATCTCCACAGGACTTGTTACTGAATATATTTGAAACAAACAGTGACTTTCTTTTAAAAAAAAATCCTACTTTCATGTTATAAGATTATGCCTGATTTTGTTTTGTGTTTGAATGCTAAACATTCATATTTAGAGTTTCTTTGATTTATATACGGTATATTATATATGTGTGTGTCCCATTAGGTGGATGATTCACAGGTTTACCATTCCATGCTATTTTTACCTGATGTAATCTTTCGGTGTTTGCCCATTGTAATCGGGATTGATACGGCTTATGGTATTGAGTGTAAAGCCAGCTCTTGGTATATTGTGTACACTGTTGTCCAAACCTACTCAGGGAATAATGCTCTCGAGACATTTTCGTCCTAGGTTGATAGTCCAGTCTAGCTAATGTAACTGGGAAGGTGCCAGATTTCTGACATAACCAATATTTTGCTTTTTATGGTGTAAAAATGTCACATACATACACGAACATGGTTATAGTCATTGATCTATCAAATTAACAACTGGGATGAAAAAATATTTTTTAATTGATTTACCTAAAAGTACATGTATCTATAAACAACAATAGGGTTAATTGTGAAGGGACTGAAATCAAAGTGGTAACCATACAATAAAATCTTGTTTTGTATAACAAATGTATAAACATATATTCATGTCTTAACTATGGTAAGATCACACCATTTGGTGGCATTATAATGCAGCACAGTTTCTGACTTTGAGGGTTCCTTGGTTCGAATCCTAGTTTGGTCCATCATTGTTTTCAGTTTTCGATTGATACACTAGAAATGATATTTTATATTTTAACATGAATTCAGTGTAATTTGATATAAATTTACCACAGTAGTCAGATATCATCAAATCGTTTTGAAGAAGCTCGCTGTTAGGGTGAAATTAACCAATTCAACTTATCCCGAACCTGTCCTCGCTGTTAGGGTGAAACCAATTCAACTTATCCCGAACCTGTCCTCGCTGTTAGGGTGAAACCAATTCAACTTATCTCTAACCTGTTAGGACAGATCCCTTCTATTCTTAGTTAATACAGCTGATATAGTATTCTGTTAATATCATATAAATACCATTTTCTGTCATTTCTAGATGGTATTAAATCTATTGATTTTTATTGTTGTCAAAATTGTTGAAGTGAAACAGTGTCTCTTTCTGATAACAGTGTGTAATTTGAGGGCCAGGTTTTACCGATCAGATTGGTGTTATATCAGGATATTATCCTTGGTAACTCTAGTATTATACAATAGGTATATGATAAGGGGTTATAATTATATTTCATTCCATTTTTTGATATTGACATTTAATCTATTAAAAACTTTCCCAGACATAACATGTGACCATGTATGAGATTTTAATTTAAATTTACGTATCGGAATATTTAACTAAATCTATTTTGTGTATGTCGTACTATATATTCAATGCTAATGGCATGTTTTTTTTTTTAGAATTTTAGAGACAGATAAAAGAGGGAATTGACATCTAATTCAACTTCAACATTTAGATTAAAATATGTACCGTACATATTAAATTTTGCCAGATCCTAATACTCTTGTATTGGCAAAATCAATTTATAATTTTTTTAGAGTGATATAAACCTAATCAATGTTATTTACTCCTAACTCTGAAAATGTATTACTGTTAATATATAGTTATGCTGACATTAAATGGTTGTCTGGCATAGAATGTGTGAAATCTTCTACTCTTGTCAGTATTTGGGGATTTCTTTATGAAAACCTTATACAGTCATAAAATTGTTTGATATTAAGAATTCTCATATCGTTAATAGTTTCTGTTAAATCATTTAAAGCAATACCTCAATTTTTTTATGAACATTTCTTTTTCGTTTCAGCATCCTCATATAACTTCCCATCCAAACACGACGACGTGGGTTTCCCCACTGATATTAAAATAGAAGCTAGTGAAGAATGTTTACTTGACGATGACAAAGATGAGAAAATCTGCGTAGTATGTGGAGAAAAGGCGTCTGGGTACTATTTCGGTGCTCTGGTCTGTCTACCATGCAAAGTAAGTACTGTGTTCTGTATAATGACCTCCTCAACTCTTTGTCAACTTGTGATGTTCTTAATTTGTTGTTTTTATGTAGTAAAGGGTTGGATAGCCAAGGTTTTGTGTCCATAGTGAGGTATCCAAGGTGTTGTGTCCATAGTGAGGTATCCAAGGTGTTGTGTCCATAGTGAGGTATCCAAAGTGTTGTGTCCATAGTGAGGTACAAGGTGTTGTGTCCATAGTGCGGTTTCCAAGGTTTTGTGTCCATAGTGAGGAATCCAAGGTGTTGTGTCCATCGTGAGAGGTCCAAGGTGTTGTGTCCATAGTGAGGTATCCAAGGTGTTGTGTCCATAGTTAGGTATCCAAGGTGTTGTGTCCATGGTAAGGTATCCAAGTTGTTGTGTCCATAGTGAGGAATCCAAGGTGTTGTGTCCATAGTGAGGTATCCAAGGTGTTGTGTCCATAGTGTTGTGTCCATAGTGAGGTATCTAAAGTGTTGTGTCCATAGTGAGAGATCCAAGGTGTTGTGTCCATAGTGTTGTGTCCATAGTGTGGTTTCCAAGGTTTTGTGTCCATAGTGAGGTATCCAAGGTGTTGTGTCCATAGTGATGTATCCAAGGTGTTGTGTCCATAGTTAGGTATCCAAGGTGTTGTGTCCATGGTGAGGTATCCAAGTTGTTGTGTCCATAGTGAGGAATCCAAGGTGTTGTGTCCATAGTGAGAGATCCAAGGTGTTGTGTCCATAGTGAGGTATCCAAAGTGTTGTGTCCATAGTGAGGTATCCAAGGTGTTGTGTCCTTAGTGAGGTATCCAAGGTGTTGTATCTATAGTGAGGTATCCAAGGTGTTGTATCTATAGTGAGGTATCCAAGGTGTTGTGTCTGTAGTGAGGTATCCAAGGTGTTGTGTCTGTAGTGAGGTACAAGGTGTTGTATCTATAGTGAGGTATCCAAGGTGTTGTGTCCATAGTGTGGTATCCAAGGTGTTGTATCCATAGTGAGGTATCCAAGGTGTTGTGTCCATCGTGAGGTATCCAAAGTTTTGTATCCAAAGTGTTGTATCCATAGTGGGGTATCCAAGGTGTTGTGTCCATAGTGAGGTATCCAAAGTGTTGTATCCAAAGTGTTGTATCCATAGTGGGGTATCCAAGGTGTTGTGTCCATAGTGAGGTATCCAAGGTGTTGTATCTATAGTGAGGTATCCAAGGTGTTGTGTCCATAGTGAGAGATCCAAGGTGTTGTGTCCATAGTGAGGTATCCAAAGTGTTGTGTCCATAGTGGGGTATCCAAGGTGTTGTGTCCATGGTGAGGTATTCAATGTGTGTCCATAGTGAGGTATCCAAGGTGTTGTGTCCATTGTGAGGTATCCAAGGTGTTGTGTCCATAGTGAGGTATCCAATGTATTGTATCCATAGTGAGGTATCTAATGTGTTGTATCCATAGTGAGGGATCCAATGTGTTGTATCCATAATGAGGTATCCAAGGTGTTGTATCTATAGTGAGGTATCCAAGGTGTTGTGTCCATAGTGAGAGATCCAAGGTGTTGTGTCCATTGTGAGGTATCCAAGGTGTTGCATCCATAGTAAGGTATCCAATGTATTGTATCCATAGTGAGGTATCTAATGTGTTGTATCCATAGTGAGGGATCCAATGTGTTGTATCCATAGTGAGGTATCCAAGGTGCTGTATCCATAGTGAGGTGTGCATGGTGTTGTGTCCAGAGTGAAGTACAAATGTATACATGTTTTGTTTCCAGAAAATATTTTTCATGTCTTGAATAAATCTTGTTTGACATTTAAATGGTGACAAATACATTTTCAAAGTAAAGTATTTAATTCATAATTACCACAATTATGTAATTCAGATGTAGTTCTTATTGAATTGAATGAGAACTATTTACTGGCTATTCTTTTTTTCCTGTTCGGCCATCTTGTAGACATTTTGTCTAAGGTAGTAAGACCTACTAGTGTATTTATTTATAAAGTTACCAGTTTGATCTTAAAATGTTAAATCAATCATACCAATTAGGCATTTGAAAACCTGTAAAATAACCGGAAGAATATTATTACAAAGTTATTGAATTTCAGATAACTTCAAAATGCTTAAGTATTATATCAATGATTTCTTTGATGAATAACATGAAGGCGAAATATTCATGCTACCTGCATTCTACACTATTTCCCTAGCCTATATATCCAGTGATATTTGACAAAGTTCCACCGAGTCAGGGCCATAGACATTCTTATATTGAAAAGATAACCTTAAGGTTAAAGTAGCTGATAAAAAAGGTTTAGTTAGAACTCATGTGTGTTAAAGATCTGTATAAAAAAAAGTTTTAAAATTAATTAAAGAAAATACATTTAATGAAGGTGATGGTATCTAATTGACTGCCATAAAAAAGCAAACCTATGTAAATTGTTATTTTATCTTAATCCAAGGATGCAAGTGAAAAAAGAATTTGTAGTGATGATTACTTATTAATACAATACAAACAGTATTTAATTAAATTCCACCCTGAATCCGGAATTTGTTGGCCATTGACCAAAGAATTGTTCCCGGAAAATGACTGCATAGTTTCTAAAATCTGTAACTCAAATTCAATCTGCTAAACATATTGTCCAACTAGAAGGTGCCCAGTAGACAGTGTATAAAAGTATATACATGTAGTTTGATTATTTGAAATATAACACTGAATTAATTAAGAAAAAGAAAATTTGGATGATAAAGATAGATTAAAAGATACATGTATGTATACTTTTTTGTATTAAAACCTTACTAGAGGCAGAAAATTCCTATGAATGTTGCCAAATATATATCTATTTATATTTGAAATAGATTATCAACATCTTTAGAGACTAGTGGTTTGTAGATGTGTTAGGAATTACAAAAAGTTGAAAACCTATTAATTAAAAGACTTACTCATTTACATTTACATTAATATCAATTCAGGTGTAGAATCCTGTTTGGTCTAAACTTAGACATGTGGCAGCTAGAATTGGTTCCAACTGACCTGGTTATCAGTGAATTAAATGGTTTCTAAAGAATTTAATATTTAACAGCAATAAATTTATCAATCAACATAATTTTACTTTAAGTTATATTTACACAGTACTCCTGGTTATTAGAAGATCCTCACTATAAAGCCTTTGTTATAAATAGTATAATGAATTTCTTAACGTATATTACAGGGTACTTTAGATATCTAGTGCTCTATTCAGGTGTTTGTGAATGATGGATGGGAATAAATTGTATACGATTCTAGAAATATAAAAGATTTTTTGAAATATATTTGTGAATAATTATTACTAGTTTTATATTATTCTGGGTGGTTGTATCCCTAAGTTATTCATTAAAGGCAAATCTGCCATCAGGGACACCATTTGAGTATCTGTTCTGCTCAAAAGAGGATATTGACCTCAACAAACTGTACAAGTAAGAGTGGTATCTTTCCTTTATGATTAAACATTTATATTAAAAAAGTCTCAAAAAATCACAGTGTAAGCCCTAATTTAGGACAGTGTTCAAGGTAACGTATTGTTGGAGGTATTGATTAGAGGGATAGGTCTGTATACAGCAGGTGTGTGGTTTCATGTGCAGACCAAAAACAAAACTCACTACTCCTATTTGATCCATGACAAACAGACGTAACAGTTGAACAAGTGGACCTCGGATCTCCATGCTCCCGATTAACACTACAGTAGGCTGCTTGTCATGTTTGAGAAGGTTAAGACATTGTTGAAGATTAAGGTGGAAAGGCAGTTATCTGTTACCTGATGTCTGTATGATCAAAATACACCTTTTATTAAAACTATAAAACATGTGTATGCAGCACCTCTACAGACACGCCTATGCATAGACATGGTACTTGTACACTCTCAGATACCACACTTGTATATATATATACAACACCTATTATATACATATGCATCACCTGTACAATACCTGTACACATACACATGCCACACATGTACATGTACACCCTACCACACCTGTATATGTACACCTACCACACCTGAAATGTACCCTACTACACCTGTATATGTACACCTACAACACCTGTACATGTACACATACCACACATGTACATGTACACCCTACCACACCTGTATATGTACACCTACAACACCTACACATACCACACCTGTACATGTACACCTACCACACCTGTACATGTACACCTACCACACCTGTACATGTACACCTACCACACCTGTACATGTACACCTACCTGTAGTACCACACCTGTATATGTACACCTACCACACCTGTACATATATACCTACCACACCTTTACATGTACACGTACCACACCTGTACAGATACACATACAACAAATCTACATATGAATTACAACACTTGTACATTAATTATACAATACCTTTACATAAACACATATGACAAATCTACATACACACATAAAAACACCTGTACATATTATACACATACAACAACTGTACATATTCACAACACCTGCCCATAAACACACACTGGTATGACAATGCTATATACACGTATACAACGCCTGTACCCAGTTAAAGTAAAGATAACATTATATGAAACAAAGTATTTTACTCTTAAAAATTGTTTGAAATTTAATTTCTGTAATTTTGAATAATTTTTGTACCTGATAAATTTTAGCATTAGCTAAGGTTGTCCTTATAATTATACATATTGACCTTGTACACGAATGTATGGATTATACTTCCTGGAAGTACATATACATTGCTGTAAATAGGTTTTAAAATTGTCATACTAATCAAATTTAAATGCTACCCATTGCATGTTTGTGTACTGGTCTCCTAGCAACAGCCCTTCCACTTTAAATGAAGGGTCTCAAAAACAGGAGTGTGTATCAAGTTTAATTAAGCATTAATTAATTTTACAAACATATTGTTCTTCTGAAGGCATTTAGATTGTCAATCAACATTTTTTATCATTTTTTTTTCTGCTTTCGACTTGATGGCGGGTGACGTACATAAGAGATAAATGGTTAAAGGGTCTCTGATTAAAGTATGATAGTCGTGATAGTGGAGACAGTCCAGTAGATAGATAAGGGACTGGGTAGACGACACGGGACAACAGGATGTGATAAACTTGTTTACATACAATAGATGACAAAGCTGTCGTTTAGATTACTATACTGAGCTCTCGGAGAAGCTTGTGATTTAATTACAGATATTAAATATATAAATTATATCTGTAAGAGGTCAATTGTACCCAGACTGGCTAGCTAAAGTACACAGATCTAAATAATTAAAGGTGATCAGATCTTAAAAGTGTCAGTAATCAGTTATATTACAGTTAGTCTTAGAATCTTTCTGATTGACATGTAAGTTTTTTGTGTTGATGTAAAAAAAAATTCTTCAATAGTAATACTAGTTCTTACCCACAAGTGGAAAATAGGACTTTTCTTTTAATTGTGTAAAAGTGGAGATTTATGAAATTGTCCCCCTTCATCCAAAGATGCTTCAGATAATATATGAACCAACTCTTTACATTCCTACAGAAGAAGATGACTTTTAAGGAATTTACTATGTTTCCCCTATTGGACCCCGCCCTTCATGCCCTTCGTTTGCTTAATCTGTAGACTGGCGGGCTGGCGGGCTGGCAAGCAGAGGATCACAGGTTCGATCCCCGGTTGTTTTCTAGGTTCGTTATATAACACAGAAGGGAAACGATCATTAACATGATAGTTTACCAAGGATAAGCCCCACCCCCTTGTGATACAGACATTAGCATAAAGATTGCACCACAAATAAGCCCCTTGTATCCTCATAAAAAATGACTGATTTATGTTGGGACTGGGATTAATTTCTATAATGACTATATGGTATTAATCTATAAAAGCCTGTTAATGAGTCATTACTCCTCCGCCTTCTGTGGGTGAATGCTGTCTATAAATAATGTCTGATGTTATCATATTAGCTGTTTTTGAGAAAATTCAAAGCTGTTAACCTCTTCATATCGACATGACAGTGCTGGAAAGAGGTGTGACCAAACTGCATATTAGACCAGGTAGCTGCTGTGACACGTTTTGCCAATATTAAAGGACTTGTCTGATAGCTCTGTCGTATGGCAATGTTGATCCAGTATTGAAATTATTGTGTATGTTTGTCTACTTCAATCTTCTCAAGTCTAAAGAATAACATTCTATTATTGATTGACAGTCATTGTGAAATACAGGAATTAAGACTTTTTTAAATACGAAAAAAACTATACTGCTGTTCTTTGAAAAATATACTTGACCGAATTCTTAATTGTGAAGATTTTATTAATATTTTCATTTTCTTTGATGCTTTTTTTTTCATTCAATCTTTTGTGACTGTCTTTTATTCTGCTTCATTGGCGTCTTCCCAATTCCGCAAGCAAGTTGTCTTTTGAAGCCATTATTTTCACTGTATAGAACACTTGGATATCCCCTCAAAGACATTGATCTCTGACCAGTTTGTTTTGTGTTAACTGTTAGTAAATTTATAATTCTAATTTTATTGATTGTTGCTCTTAGTGACCACTTTCTTTGAGGGAACTTAAATACTATTGATCTGAGCATAAGTGTGTGTGACCTTGACTTTGTGACCTTGAATTTGTGATCCTAAATTTACATATGGTTTGTTGAGTGGAGAAAATACAGTGAGATATTGAGGTCCAATTAGATATGTGCCCTGTACATATTTGTATACTGGCCCATTACTGTTGTGAAAGATCAAATCAATGGAATTAAGAAGTCAAGAGGCATTCATATATAAATATAAAGTCAATTGACAGCTTGTGCTTTTCCCCGGGTCATTGTTAGTTAATTATCTGTTTGGTAAACAATATATACATGAAGATTAGTTCTGATCACCATTTTGTAGTTTATAACTTCTCAATATGATATTGATCTGTTGATGAAAGTTTAATGATTGAATGTTGACCCTATAATTAGCCTCTCCACATAGCCAGTTTCAGAACTATATTGAACCTTCCTGTCAATGGACATTTTAACATTACACGGTTACTAGGCACGACAAATTATAAATGATTTTAATTGTATATGGACCATATAAAACAATATAGAAATCATAAATCATATCTGCCTTTACAGAAATTTTGGATAAAAGCATCATGTTTGAAAAATTCTAAAAAAATATATATATACTGTGGTTGGACATTACCTTGTGAGGTTGGACATTATCTTGTGAGGTTGGACATTATCTTGTGAGGTTGGACATTATCTTGTGAGGTTGGATATTATCTTGTGAGGTTGGATATTATCTTGTGAGGTTGGATATTATCTTGTGAGGTTGGACATTATCTTGTGAGGTTGGATATTATCTTGTGAGGTTGGACATTATCTTGAGGCTGGACATTATCTTGTGAGGTTGGATATTATCTTGTGAGGTTGGACATTATCTTGTGAGGTTGGATATTATCTTGTGAGGTTGGACATTATCTTGTGAGGTTGGACATTATCTTGTGAGGTTGGATATTATCTTGTGAGGTTGGACATTATCTTGTGAGGTTGAATATTATCTTGTGAGGTTGAATATTATATTGTGAGGTTGGACATTATCTTGAGGCTGGACATTATCTTGTGAGGTTGGATATTATCTTGTGAGGTTGGACATTATCTTGTGAGGTTGGACATTATCTTGTGAGGTTGGATATTATCTTGTGAGGTTGGACATTATCTTGTGAGGTTGAATATTATCTTGTGAGGTTGAATATTATATTGTGAGGTTGGACATTATCTTGTGAGGTTGGATATTATCATATGAGGTTGGATATTATCTTGTGAGGTTAGCTATTATCTTGTGTGGTTGGATATTATATTGTGATGTTGGATATTATCTTGTGATGTTGGATATTATTTTGTCAGGTTGGATATTATCTTGTGAGGTTGGACATTATCTTGTGTGGTTGGATATTATCATATGAGGTGGAACATTATACAATTATTGCCCTTGTTCCGGGTTGACATGAATATTTGACCACCCGAGAGGTGTCATGTCACCCGAGGGCGTAGCCCGAGGGTGACATGACACCTCAAGGGTGGGCAAATATTCATGTCAACTCAGAACAAGGGCAGTAATTGTTTTATTATACCGAAAAAAACATAAGTGAATTAATTTTGGTATCAATAAGTTTATTTATTACTATCAACAGTTTTTAAGAAAAGTTTTTAAGAGGTACCCCATTGTCTTTCTGGACCCGGTATAAAATTCTCCCAGTTGAACTTTCAATGTATGGACGTCGAAGTTTTCACAATCCTTTGGTCTAGGCCTACCTGTTGCAGATAGGAAATGTCTAAAGGAATCCACGGCCACATTGATGACCCTTTTGGTGTTTTTAGAATCCTTTTCTTGCAATAATTTCGCCAATTCCTCCTCTGTTGGCAGACGATAGCGTCCGCCGGCAGCCATTGTTGTTGTCAAGCAGAATACTCGGAACTTCTCTGATTCGACTACTTTTGAAGACGTTACGGAAGAGAGTTCCGAGTTGGGGCTCACGAGAGGGTGACATAACGATTTTGGAGGGCTCACGAGAGGGTGACATAACGAATGTTTTTAATCACGTGACATGGTTTTCACTAATCAGAAGCTGTGATACAAGTCTGAGGTATAATAATATCTTGTGAGGTTGGATGTTATCTTGTGTGGTTGGATATTATCTTGTGTGGTTGGATATTACCTTGTGTGGGTGGATATTATCTTGTGATGTTGGACATTATCTTGTGAGGTTGGATATTATCTTGTGTGGTTGTATATTATCTTGTGAGGTTGTGAGGCTGGATATTATCTTGTGAGGTTGCATGGACATTATCTTATGAGATTGGATATTTACCATGTGAGGTTGGATATTATCTTGTAAGGTTGGACATTATCTTGTGAGGTTGGACATTATCTTGTGAGGTTGGATATTATCTTGTGAGGTTGGATATTATCTTGTAAGGTTGGACATTATCTTGTGAGGTTGGATATTATCTTGTGAGGTTGGACATTATCTTGTGAGGTTGGACATTATCTTGTAAGGTTGGACATTATCTTGTGAGGTTGGACATTATCTTGTGAGGTTGGATATTATCTTGTGAGGTTGGATATTATCTTGTAAGGTTGGACATTATCTTGTGAGGTTGGATATTATCTTGTGAGGTTGGATATTATCTTGTGAGGTTGGATATTATCTTGTGAGGTTGGATATTATCTTGTAAGGTTGGACATTATCTTGTGAGGTTGGACATTATCTTGTGAGGTTGGACATTATCTTGTGAGGTTGGATATTATCTTGTAAGGTTGGACATTATCTTGTGAGGTTGGACATTATCTTGTGAGGTTGGATATTATCTTGTGAGGTTGGATATTATCTTGTAAGGTTGGACATTATCTTGTGAGGTTGGATATTATCTTGTGAGGTTGGATATTATCTTGTGAGGTTGGATATTATCTTGTGAGGTTGGATATTATCTTGTGAGGTTGGATATTATCTTGTAAGGTTGGACATTATCTTGTGAGGTTGGATATTATCTTGTGAGGTTGGATATTATCTTGTGAGGTTAGACATTATCTTGTGAGGTTGGATATTACCATGTGAGGTTGGATATTATCTTGTAAGGTTGGACATTGTCTTGTGGGTTAGACATTAACTTGGGTTGGACATTGACTTGTGTTGTTTATATCTTGATTAGATAAGAATTATTTTCTAATATATCAGATAATGATCAGCAGTTAAATCTGCCTATAATTATGGCTAATGGAGATTTAACCACAGAATTATGGGAATTTGTCTTTTAAAGTTGTTAGTGTCTCCAAGTATAGAAAAGATAGTGTCGCCTATCAATGTACCATATTTTTAAAATAACTGCACCAACAAAAACACCTTTGTTGGAAAGGGACAACTTTGTTCAGCTACAAGGGCAGACATATCTAAGTTTTCAATCTCAGCTTTATTCAAATGAAATGGATTTCCTGCATATCAGTGATCAGTCATTATTGAATTGTTGCAGGTAAAGTTACACTCGGAAGTGACACAGACAAATTTTACACCGTGAAATGTAATAGTCCTATTCAAATTGGCAGTCGTTTTAAATTCGTAATTTAGTAATTAGTTTGTGGTGTAGCTTCAATGTGTCGTCCCTGATCAATGTTTGTATAATATCTATAAACACCCACATATTACTATATATAGAACATTTACACATAGTGTAAATAAAGGTAGAAAACAGTTGTTGCCATGTTTACGCAGGTTGTGTATGTCAACTAAAATTCAAAATGGCTGAAACAAGCCTGTGTAAACATGCCTGAGATGTGTATTGAAGGTCGAGCCTCAGGGAGAACGGCTATACCATAGCATTACAGGTTTTGTTCCGTTTAAATAATTCTCATTTGTTTAGATATAATTAACAAAAAGATTTTCAACCCTTGCCTTACTGACACCTTTAGAGGCTTATTATAACTATGATCACTTGTATATGGAGGTGATTTTAACAATCTCCCATTAGAATTAAAATCACTTAGCAGAATGTCATTCAGCTTACAGGCTTTTTGTGTTTAATCAATGAACCAGACATTGAGTTTGCAAATATTTTTATCATATTAAATTAATCAGACGTTTGATCAGGTATAGAACAAACTGTTGGAGTTTTTTCAGTTCCAGTTGTCGAGTTTGTATAGGGTATTGGAAACAGGTAAAATATTACCACCATTAAAGCTAATGTAGAGATCTCAACACCGTGAATGAGTAGCTCGCAGGATTCAGGTGTGGGCAAAGCGGGAAACAATGAAGTCCCTTAACTATATATATAAACTCTTATCAGCAATTAAATTTCAAAGAGAAATTATAATGATTAAATGAGGATGGTTCCTGTTTGGCTTCTGATCACCAACACGACATCAGACACCTTTAAAAGTTCAGGTGTACTTCTGAACTCAATTCTTATCATATACTGGTTAGTTCAGGTGTAATTACATACTGGATAGTCCAGGTGTAATTATGTACTGGATAGTTCAGGTGTAATTATACACTGGATAGTTCAGGTGTAATTATATACTGGATAGTTCAGGTGTAATTATGTACTGGATAGTTCAGGTGTAATTATATACTGGATAGTTCAGGTGTAATTATGTACTGGATAGTTCAGGTGTAATTTGAATGTGTACTCACAAACTTAACGTAATAAGTCATTTCCTTGTACTTGACAGAGTTTCTGTGTGTACCTCTGACTTAAATTGCTTTTGAACTTGAGAGTGTCATGTAGTTCATGAAGGTAGACTGTCTGTATTTGAGGTCAGGAGATCCGAGTCTTATCCAATGTATTTTCTTGTCATGTTTTTACATGTAGACGTCTATTGGAAATCAATAAAAAAGGGTTACCATTTAATATTTACTCATTTTCCAATCACATATGTATTATTTTTTTTAGATTTTTAAGATTTAGCTGGGTTTTCCTTTAAAAAACAACCCTTAGAATTTCTGTTTGGTTTGGTAAAGGCAGTTTTGAACAGGTTGAAGGTTGGTACTATCAATACATGTAAATGGTAATATTGATTAGAGGCTATTGATTGGAGGATATTGATCAAGCAGTCACTTTCATTCCAGGTGAAGGTTGAAAAAATTAGAATGATTTGTGTCAAGATAGGTTAGTGACCTCAACATACAGAGTTGTATACAAATTCTTTATTGAAGCACAGCATGCTAATTTGTGTTGGTTCATGCAAGTACAGAAATGTCTGTGGAATTCTATAGCGCGCTGGTGTCCTCATACTGATGTAAACTAGGAGTTCTGTTATAGCTATACTCTAGGTGTGTCCCAACACTGATTTAATCCTAGAGTCCTGTAATAGCTCGGTGTACCCCCACACTGATGTAAACCTGGAGTTCTGTTATAGCTATACTCTAGGTGTGTCCCAACACTGATGTAAACTAGGAGTTCTGTTATAGCTAGGTGTACCCCCACACTGATGTATACCTGGAGACCTGTTATAGCTAGGTGTACCCCCACACTGATGTATACCTGGAGACCTGCTATAGCTAGGTGTACCCCCACACTGATGTAAACCTGTAGACCTGTTATAGCTAGGTGTACCCCCACACTGATGTAAACCTGTAGACCTGTTATAGCTAGGTGTACCCCCACACTGATGTAAACCTGGAGTCCTGTTATAGCTAGGTGTACCCCCACACTGATGTAAACCTGGAGTCCTGTTATAGCTATGTGTACCCCCACACTGATGTAAACCTGGAGTCCTGTTATAGCTAGGTGTACCCCCACACTGATGTAACCCTGGAGTCCTGTTATAGCTAGGTGTACCCCCACACTGATATAACCCTGGAGTCCTGTTATAGCTAGGTGTACCCCCACACTGATATAACCCTGGAGTCCTGTTATAGCTAGATGTACCCCCACACTGATGTAAACCTGGAGACCTGTTATAGCTAAATGTACCCCCACACTGATGTAAACCTGGAGTCCTGTTATAGCTAGGTGTACCCCACACTGATGTAAACCTGGAGTCCTGTTATAGCTAGGTATACCCCCACACTGATGTAAACCTGGAGTCCTGTTATAGCTAGGTGTACCCCCACACTGATGTAAACCCTGGAGACCTGTTATAGCTAGGTGTACCCCCACACTGATGTAAACCTGGAGTCCTGTTATAGCTAGATGTACCCCCACACTGATGTAAACCTGGAGTCCTGTTATAGCTAGGTGTACCCCCACACTGATATAACCCTGGAGTCCTGTTATAGCTAGGTGTACCCCCACACTGATATAACCCTGGAGTCCTGTTATAGCTAGGTGTACCCCCACACTGATGTAAACCTGGAGTCCTGTTATAGCTAGGTGTACCCCCACACTGATGTAAACCTTGCTGGAGTCTTGGCTCCAGTTTCATCAATGTTCCTTAAGGAAATAAATCTTAGTTAAGGAACCTTTCTTTTGTCAGAATATTGATGAAACTGGCCCCAGTAAAATATAGCTTGGTGTGTCTCCACAGAAGAGATCTGATACATCTGCTGGGTAGATATATCCCGCTTAAAGTTTGTGTTGTAAACATGTTTTTACCCAGGAAAAGTACCTTTACAATTACTCTCATGGTCAACTGAGGTCGTTTTTTTCTCTGAATTTGAACTTGATAGGTAGAAAAAAACATTAGAGTTGTTTACACCGATATGTTGACAATATGTTGGGAAAACACAAGGTACTTCATGTATATTCATTATCACAATCTTTATATTGGCGATTGATTTCTGTGTTGAGAGCCATAACATTGATCCTGGAGTATTGATCTCGAATACACAGGTAGGTAGTGTTAGGAAGGTTTGGTTCAGCACCACCAGATGATGTTCAGGGTTTATGGCAGAAACAAACTCATCTCTAGGGAAATCACTTATTGGTATTTACAGATTATTGTCTCAGTTTGAAGCATAATCAGGTTAAGCAGGTGAAATTGTATAATTAATGCCCTACCATGACAGAGCACAAATTGCTGATACAGTTGGAAATGTTTTTGGATATATACAGGTTATTTGTCCTGATCCACTGTGTATTGGTTAGGTACGACTAAACAACCACTACCTTGATCATTACACAACCATTGCAATCTCCGGTAAAACTATTATTCCTGTCCTTCTGATATGCTGGTGTATATTTCATTTCTGATTGGGTGAGTTCCTGTTATACTGATGATAATTGCTGAGCAAGCAAATTCTGTACAGAGTAAATCAGACATGCTAATGTGGAAAAAAGGTTTGTAAATGTATAATGTGACATGCAGATTGATTTCTACTTCTCATCACTGCCACACACACTACCATATCACACTCTCATCACTGCCACACTCACACCCAGATTATATTTCCAATCATACCACACTCCTATCCGTACCACACTCCCATCTGTACCAAACTCTCATCAAAGTCACATTGCCATCTGACCCAAACTCTCATCAAAGTCACACTACCATCTGACCCAAACTCTCATCAAAGTCACACTACCATCTGTACCAAACTCTCATCAAAGCTATACTACCATCATCTGTATCAAACTCTCATCAAAGCTACACTACCATCATCTGTATCAAACTCTCATCAAAGCCACACTACTACCATCTGTACCAAACTCTCATCAAAGTCACACTCCTATCTGTACCAAACTCTCATCACAGCCACAATCCTATCTGTACCATTTACTCTCATCACAGCCACAATCCTATCTGTACCAAACTCTCATCACAGCCACAATCCTATCTGTACCAAACTCCCATCTGTTTATCAAATAGTTGTGTTTGAAGATATTTCTTGTTTGACCTTTAAAACATGATTCCTAACTACCAGCTGGAGAAGTTTTTGTCATTTTTTTTTTAAAGTTTTGATATTGTATAATCTGAAGTGAACCCATCACTGTTACAAGTGTTACTTGATTGAAAATGAGTAGCTGTTCGATTAAACGACTGTTAAGTCTCCCAAGTTTCCAGGAAGACTGACAGTGTGATATCTCTTATTTAAGTGTCTGATAACCTGTTATTTACCAAGGCTGTTGTTTGTGTATTTACAGAGCTTTTACATCCGCTGCACAAAGGAGGGCGAGCCAACCTTCACCTGCCAGTGCAATGGCAACTGTGACATTGCAAAACAGGGCCGCATTCGGTGCCAGTACTGTCGCTACCAGCGATGTCTTATGGCTGGAATGTGCCGTAAAGGTGAGTTGAAACATCATTAGGTACATGTATATTATGTATGCACTGAAATAATTTTCAAAGACAGCCTTATTTTTGGGAAAAAATGATCGTGAAGACTTAACAACAGATATGCTTCCAGGAAAACAAAAGAATTACATTTTACTCTAGATTTTGCTAAGTGAGAAAATGTACGGTGTAATGGTTACTGTAAAGTGTGTGTGTGAGTCGAGATCCATGTTCGTACTATTGAGAAGTTGAGGTTTTTATTTTGTGAGTTGGAAAATAAAATTTTGTGTTTTTTACAGAAAAGCCCGAAACTGTCCAGCCAGCCGAAGGACAGGTGTTGTGTAAGGTTTGCGGAGACATTGCTAACGGTATTCACTTTGGGGTCAACACCTGTGAAGGATGTAAGGTATGTCTCCAGTACTACAATGTAGGTTTTAGTATACAAGAATGTACAATATAATGATACAATTGACACTTGACACTTTAGCTCAGTTCAGCTAATTCTTTTTTTTTTTTTTTTTTTTTGCTAATTCAAATATATTGGTAAAATTGATTAAAGTTTTTGTTATACTTGATGAGCTCACAGAATCAGAATCATATGACTATGTACCTTGTGAATCTTCTTTGCCCACAATAATTTTTGTACAATGAACTAAACTGATGACAATTTCTGCTGAAATTATTCGTTTGGAGCCGATATGAATCCCTCTTGAAATCTACGTTTTGCTCGAACTTAAATTCTGTAGATCTGGTCTAGCAGATATACATCAGTGTATTGTCCAGATGCGTTCTTGTCTTTTTGGAGCAGATTTGTAAGTGGTAGGACCCCATCTTGATAAATTGTTTTGAACTTGAAGTCAAACTGAGACAGATTTCTCTAATGATGATGATAAGTCTGTGATCCGGATCAGAATTAGTTATGTTTTAATCTCATTTGAAATGCAACATGGTCTTCATGGCTGCCATCTTGAAAATTTAGCCCATCCATTTCAAAATTAGCAACAAGTTTATATGAACTGATTTTGCTGAAAATCAAATGAAAATGAGTCAATACCAGTACTGCAGCCAACTTTTCATATTTTTTATCAAATTAAAATCAATGTCAAAATTATGGCCTTTTGGGCCCCTACTTGGTTAAAATCTTTACATTAAAGGCCTTTTTTTTTTTGCAGAAATTCTTTCGACGAGGTTTAGTTGAGAACCAAAGCTATGTGTGCAAGGGAGATAAGAAATGTACCATCAATCCACGGAATCGCAACAACTGCCGCTTTTGCCGCTACCAGAAATGTATCACTGTTGGTATGTCCAGAGAAGGTAATTAGCTTTCTTTATGATGTTGATTGTAAAATTGTATCTTCCATGCATATTAGTATATAGAACCAGCCAAAATTAAAATAGCTGAGTAATAACATTAGACCTGGTCTGACGTGTCACAGATTTACACACCTTGACATTGTCTTAGTATGCAGGACATGGTTATGGCAGAGTTTGTATAGGGTGTTTGGCTGTAACACTGTGTAGATTTCGTCTTTATCCCAAATTTCTCTCGGTAAACAACTTCAGATGAATATTGATGAATATTGATGTCTCTGTTGCAGCTATCAAGATGGGTCGTCCAAAGAAGTCCGATAACAGTGACAGTCTTTTGTCCTGTTCCCCTGGAACTGACCTGTCTGATCTGTCTGAGGAGAGTAACAGCCCTCACTCCTCTCTGAGTGAGATGTCACCCCATTCCTCCTTCGACAGTGGAGCAGGCTCACCCATGTCCCAGCATGACTCAGACTCCAAGTCTGTGGACGATGCATCTTACATTGGCTTCTTGGTAGCGAGCAAGAAGATCAAGACGGAGTCAAGTGAATCAGCCTGTGAGCAGACAGACTCCAAGAGGATGCCCATGCCTACAGATCTGCTATATACACAACTGACTCCCATGTCCGATCATTGTTCCATGGTCAGTAACACTCTCCGTACCTCTCACTGTAGCCAGGCTAACTCCTGCTGGACTAGCTCCTCCTCCACCCCCATCAACACTTGGCATGGCCCTACCACCTCCTCCCCCTCAGCCCGCACACCCTGTGTGGCACCTTCCAATAACATGGGCCAAAACCAGCCAACAGCCCAGCCCACTGCCCTCTCCTTCATGGAGGAGGAAATGGATGAAATTCTGGACTATCTCCAGACTGAGCAAAACATTCAGGCTCAGGACAAAACTCCCTGCCCCACCTCCAGGCCATCTCATCAAAACTTCAACTACTACCCTGACAACTTCCCCACCCGGTCCCCATGTATGATGGATAGGAGTGGATGTCCAGTACCCCCACAGCATATGCCTGTAGAGACCAGTGCTGACCCCACCACCTCTACCTTCCCTGACCCCTCCACAAACAATGTCCAATATCCTAATACACCCAACTTTTCAGATTCACCAATCAGTTCAAACCAATATCAGATGAACTCTCCCTCCCAGAGCCCTATATATCCCCACTCCCCAGGCAGTTCTAGCCAGTATTGCCCCTCCCCCAGTAACTCCAACCCCTGCCCAGGGTCTCCGGGTAATACCTCACAGTACATGAGCTCCCCAGCCAACTCCCCACACTACAGTGGGCCACAGTTTCATAGCTCCCCTATCCACTCTGCCCAGTATTCGCCCAGCTCCCCCTCCAACTGTATGTACCCCGACTCCCCCCACAGTAGTTGCCAGTACTCCCCGCCCCCACAGGAGCCAGTCCAGCACACTGATTGCCAACAGTACCCAGCTATCATCAAGGCAGAGTTTCCCGGTAGCATGCCAAGACTCCATCCCACTGCTACCTACACCAACACCACCGACGGTTTTAGCAGGTACATTAACAAATTTTAGATATACAGACTTTATTTCTGCTCATTTCCATCAGTTCAGACTAATTGTTGATGAAATTAATGATGTTTTTCACACACAATTGACATTTTCTTCATTTGAATTTTTTTTATTTACTAGATCACGCTGAGCCAGTTTCGTACCTTTTGATGTAGCAATAATTCAGGCGACACCTTGTCACCAAGGGAGAGAACTGTGATTGATCTCCAAGTGCCCACACCTTACCTAGGCCTACAGAGTGCCAGATGTACACCTATATTTAAGACATTGACAAGTTCCTGGCTGTCTTTTGACAGCCTAGTTGGAATTGCAACTTCTAGTTCATTTAGTTTCATTCATTTATCATATTCATCCTGTCCTATCTATACATAACTTTGTTACAGAAGGTGGAGACTAGCTATAATTACGAGATGTTTGTTTAACAAACATCAAGCTTATTTTATTGATGATTAGCTTGGAGTGTGAGTAACGTTTATAGAACTATTGTTTTTTATAACATTTGACCAAAGGATCTGCATTCCTTTCACGCTTTTTATGTTATACATGTATTTTGCCATTTCTGAGCTTCTCATGACCCGGATCATATCAGTTGATCCAAGTTATTCAACTTTTTATATACAATTTTATACATTGTAATTATTGTTTGACTTAGAAATGCAGTCCTTTAGTTAAAGGATCAGTCGAGTTTCAGACTTGATTCTTCCAATTATTTATATTTGTTCTGAGTCGAGTTTCAGACTCAGGTTTTTGTAATATGTTATATGTGCATAATACGACAAAATGACAGCAGTATCGACTGTTGGAAAGCGAAATGATGATCAGTATATGATTTATATTATGTATTCTTATATCTACATAATGATCAGTACAATATACATATCTACATAATACAAGACTTTGTGGAGGTTGTTAGCTTGACTGTGATACACAGTTGTTAAGTTTATTGTTGGTGCATGTCCATTTTATTTGTTATATAGTTGTTTATATTAGGCAGCAGTGGGGGATAGTGTTCTAGTTCCACTACTACACTGAATTGTTAAATTATTTTGTTTGTTTATTTCATTATTTGTTATTTTCGTTACTTTTTAAAAATTTTGAATTCTTTTAAATTTGTGTTCTTTTTTATTTGAAATTTGTTTCCTTGTTATTAAATTTACTAACTTCTTTGGAATTTTAAAAGCACAAAAGAAATGCTATTAGAACCAAAATGGAGATTTATTTTTAGATATATTGTAGAGGAACTAGGAGCTATTGCCTGGTGTTGCCATGACAATGATATACTAACCTTGACAACAGATGTATGTCTGTATTCCGTCCATTCATCAAACTAATTACTTTGCCACATTTTCCCTTACAGTGCTTGAGTTTACCTCAACCCCTCGACTAAAGCTTATCTTAAAGCTTACCTTGCTTAACCAATGAAATTTGACATCTCTTAGACCTTGAGTTTGATTGGCTGAGCTTTTGAGACACGACTCAACCAGTTGTTGGCGATTTTGTGGCAAAAAAAACCTTAAATTAACATCGAGTATCAAGTTTGTCATGCTTATGTCATCAGCAAGACTTGTATGTGTATAAAACACAGTACATGATTGATATCACATCATCTTCAATCCTTGACAAGCTTTACTTTTGATTTAGTGAAGAAATGCGGCTTTAAGACAAATCTATACACTTTATTAAGTTAGTTGACAAGACCTATTTCTGGGTTGTTATGCTGCTATGTATATGTATTTTGATTTTACATATCTTTGATTTGCAAGGCATATTTTATGTCAATCACATTTTTCTGTTGACATTTAAAGCATTTCAACAGTTTTAGTATCCTGGATACTAACATTTTATAATTTGTAGAGACAGCTTAATTTATTTTATGAATGAGGTGAAATTCAGTTCAGAGTTTTATTTTTGTTTTGAGCTATCAATAGTGCTAAAACCAAACAAATTCAACTTTTTATTTTAATAAAAATTATTTTAAAAGTTCAAAAATTTTCAGTGACATTTTTGGATACAAAATTAATCCTTGCAATTAGTTTGCTGTCACTATTCTAGAGTTGTCTCCCCTTCAGTGAATCAACCCTAAACAAAATAGTCTATGGCAGTCACTTATATTTATTGTTTTTTCTTTTTCTTTTTTTAAAGTTTTTGGCATATGTATATCAACTTATCAAATTATCTCTTTATATTTCAAAAACTTGTCTAAACCTGACTGTCATAGACTATCTGGAACTTTATATTTGGAGTATTTCGCCATGATTACACATTTAGAAACATCTTTGTGTTTGGTTTTTTCTCACAAGATTGCATTGGATATCTAAGATACATCTATATTAAAAAAATGCATGCCTGTTGATTCACTGGAGGGTTATTTTTTTTATTTATTTTTAATGGTTTAGACAAGTTTTTGTTAACATTTATTTCATAAAATCAGCAGTTTAGATACAAAGAATATTTTTTGATTTTTTTAAAATTAATTTTTTTAATATTTTTATTTTCAGTTTTGTCTGATAGATTTCTCAGACAACATCACAAAAGATAAGCAACCTTTTTTTTAATTTTAATTTTTAAATCTTATTTTTTCATGCAGATAAAAAATATGAAAATTCTACTATGATTTTTCTTTTTCATTTTGGATAAAGATAGTTTATCTTTTGCAATAAAGATATGTGTTAAACAATATTAAAATATACCTCCCGTAATTTGTTCATGCAATGGTTTGTTGGAGGATTAAAACTTTTTTGTTTTGAAATTTAGGGAAAGTTTTGGTACTTTGCAGAAATCCGAGCCAACCTTTTATAAAAGGAATATTTTGTGATATAGTTTTACAATGATTCCATCCAAATTGACATTATTTTTTCTCCATTTTGGTACAACTGTTTTTATGATATTTTTGATACATTGGTGTGTGTTATGTGACAGGTTGCAACTACTGTGTTTATACTTAAAGAAAATTCCACCAGGGAAAATATCAATTTAAATGAAGGGGTTTAAAACACTTAAAGTTGTTTTTAGTTTTATGTTTATGAACATCATTTAGAAAATTTCATCAAATTCATTTACTAATGAAATTGTGGACTTTCAAAATATGGAGATATACCATTTTCACAATACAAAATATTTTCAAAAAGTAAAAGAAAATGAAAGTTTTGATACAAATGATTTGAAAATTTTGGAATGGTACTGTAAATTTTTAATGTATTTGAAAAAGATTATTGTATATAACTTGAAACCATGACAACTGGATGCAAAATGCTCCAGATGCTGTAACTGCTGATCAATATATAATCAATTTTTTGTATGAATTTCTTCATCTTCACACATACTCAATGTATAACATGCACTTTACCACAGCCACATTTATATTTACAATCCATTGTTTTAACAAACTTTACACATACCTTAACACAAACAGTTTTATATTATGAACACTATACACACGTGTAAGACCACATATATATACAACCTCACCTGATAAAGACACTTTATGTACACATGTGCCAGTTTATCTATGTATTATGTAAACACATGATGCTACTTTTACCTACAAATACACATGTACACACGTGCCACTTTACCAACAATTACATATTATGTACACACATGTGACGTTGACACGAGTGCTACTTTTACCTACAATTTCCCTATACATTATCTGTACACACGTACCATTTTCCCACACATTTTAAACACATGTGCGATTTCCCAACAAATACATGTCATACGTACATGTATCACGTTCCCTACAAATACACATGTACTCACGTGTGATATTTCATTGAAAAATGGTAATTAGACTACCTATACTCATGCATGCAGAAATCAAAGCCCTGTCACACTCTCTCAAACATTACAACAGTAGGTAGCAGTTCCACATCCAATCCCATATCTGTTACTTCCATACTGGTGTACATATCACTCACAATATTCTCTATATATTTTGCATATAAAACTAATTTTCATACGTTCTGAATTGAAAATATATAAATGTATATTACATCATAGAAACATATTTCATACATCAAATATTCATCAGTTAAAATATTTATATAAAATAGAAATGCCGTTGATGCATAAATTTTAATATCTTCATTCTGGTTGTGATAAAAATAAGTAACAATTATCTTGCCATTCTACATAAAATATATTAAGGAAATTTGGATGCCAATGATCAATAATTGTCGATGTCCTTCTAACAGGATTTAATGTCAAATTCAGATGAAAATTTGAACATTAAAAGCATGAAGTATGTTACTAGGATCTGGTGTGTTTTATCCTGCCCGTTGATCTTAGCCTATGTTGTTCCATTAGCCAATTTATCCTGGCTAAATTATTTAGTCTATGTTGTAACATTAGCCAATATCCACTGGCTATTCACCTAGCCTATGTTGTAGCATTAGCAAAATTATATCAATGTTTGATGTCTTGTAGATGTAGCCATTTATGTCATTGCAATCATCAGAATGGAGTATGTCACTTAAAGGGATACAGTTTGGTATTTTTTTGGGAATTATTTCACTTTAAGGAGATACAGTATATGTCCCTGTGAATTCTATCACATTATGGAGATACAGTGTGCTATTTCTGTGTGATTTTGTCACTAAAGGTGATGCTGTATATTTCCATGTGAATTCTGTCACTTTAAGGCGATATGAAATTTCTTTGGGAATTCTGTAACTAAGGAGATGGGGTATGATAATTTACATACATCGATTCTCTGGGAATTGTGTCACTTGAAGGAGATACCGTATGGTTTTTCTCCCTGAATTCTGTCACTTTAAGGAGATTTGGTGTATGATTTCTCCCTGAATTCTGTCACTTTAAGGAGATTTGGTGTATGATTTCTCTGTGAATTCTGTCACTTGAAGGAGATACAGTATGGTTTTTATCCCTGAATTCTGTCACTTTAAGGAGATTTGGTGTATGATTTCTCTGGGAATACTGTCACTTAAGGAGATGCAGTATGATGTTTTACATACATGGATTCTCTGGGGGTTGTGTCACTTTAAGAGTTACATTTTATACAGTATTGTTATTTCAGGTGCAGGGGTTTTCTGTAAATGACAGGGTATATATATCAAAACAAAGGCTGATTTCAATTTATGATTGTGATTTTCTGAGCATGAAAGATCTGAAGATGATTAATGAACAAATTTAGGAATCCTTTAAATAAAATTATTCTTTAAAAAGATGCAATAAAATCTGCTACTCAGATGGCCTACTTATCCTATAAATCAGGATAATTTGTTTGTCATGAGCTACATAACACTGATTTCGGGGTCAGAGATGGCACAGCGAAATCACAAGTCGTAATCACTAATACCAATGGTAACAATCATATGATGTAATTAGTCAAGAGAAGCAGAGCAGTTAGCACAAAAGTAAGAAAAACTGTAATATAGAACTGACTTCTGTTTTAATGCTTATCTTGATTTCCAGTTATGCTGTAATATGTTATATCTTTATCAAGATAGTTAAGGGTACCTGGAACCTAGAATTGAGCTGCTAAGTTTGTCTATATTTCGGGTGACTGTGATGTGATTTTAAGGTGATAAGGGTAATATTGCTCACTGAAGTTGCCATTAGGAGATCTGAGTACAGTTAACGGATAATCAGGGCCTTTTCGTCCTCTTAATCCTAAGATCCTTTTGGCTACCTCTTGCTGGTTTTACACCCTCAAGACCCTTACATCCTCCTGATGATGTTGGCCTTACGTTTGTCATCGTATGTCATATGTGTTTTTGTCCTGCAAGCTTTTCCCATGATTAAATACTTATTTTATTCCCTAATTTTCTTTACAGCTTTTAAGCACTCTTTTTTTTAGAATAACACAAATGGAATATTAAAAGAATGGATAAAATATGATGAAAATGTATATTTCGAAATGTCTTTAGTATGTTGAAATTTTGTGAATTTTTTGCATTTTCTTCCTTAAAACAGATTAAGAAAACTGATGGCTCTGCCAATTTTGATGATACCAGTTGAGTGTATATTTGTTGTGACAATTGTAGCCTATTTGGATTGAGATGGTCACTCTCAAGGAAATAAAGTTGTTTTGTGATACCTATATAAGTTGTTGACTTATTTAAATTACATCTCAACATGTCCTACAATAACAGATCTCCATTGTGGTTATCTATTAATTTATCTATTTAACTGGTTTTAACATCCGCTATTACAAATCTGAAGTCTTCATTGATGGGGGACGCCAACAGCCAGGGTTAGATTAGAATGGGTGTTTAGAGGGACACCAACAGTCAGGGTTATATAAAGTCAGGTGTCTTAGAGGGACACCAACAGTAAGGGTTATATGGGGACATGTGTCTAGAGGGATACCAACAGTCAGGGTTATATAAAGTCAGGTGTCTTAGAGGGACACCAACTCTTAGAGGGATACCAACAATAAGGGTTATATGAGGACATGTGTCTAAGAGGGAGGGACACAAAATGCCAGGGTCATAAGAAGACGGTCTTGGAGGACACCAACAAACGGGGTTATGTGATGACAGGTGTCTAAGAGGGACAATAACAGCCAGGGTTATATGACAACGGGTGTCAAAATAAACACTAGTTGTCAGGGCTATGTGAGGACAGCAGTCAAGGTTATAAGAGGGTGGGTGTCTAGGGACAACATTCAGGGTTGTATGAGGACAGGGGTCTAGGGACAACAGTCAAGGTTATATGATGACGGATGTCTAGGGACAACATTCAGGGTTATATGATGACGGGTGTCTAGGGACAACATTCAGGGCTATATAAGGACGGGTGTCTAGAGACAACATTCAGGGTTATATGATGACGGGTGTCTAGGGACAACATTCAGGGCTATATAAGGACGGGTGTCTAGAGACAACATTCAGGGTTATATGATGACGGGTGTCTAGGGACAACATTCAGAGTTGTATGAGGACGGGTGTCTAGGGACAACATTCAGGGTTATATGATGACGGTTGTCTGGGGACAACATTCAGGGTTATATGATGACGGGTGTCTAGGGACAACATTCAGGGTTATATGAGGACGGGTGTCTAGGGACAAAATTCAGGGCTATATAATGACGGGTGTCTAACGTTAGAGACAACATTCAGGGTTGTATGAGGACAGATTTCTAGGGACAACAGTCAGGGTTATATGATGACGGGTGTCTAGGGACAACATTCAGAGTTGTATGAGGACCGATTTCTAGGGACAACAGTCGGGGTTATATGAGGACGGGTGTCTAGGGACAACATTCAGAGTTATATGAGGACGGGTGCCTAGAGACAACATTCAGGGTTATATGATGACGGATGTCTAGGGACAACATTCAGGGTTATATGAGGACGGGTGTCTAGGGGCAACATTCAGGGTTATATGATAACGGGTTTCTAGGGACAACATTCAGGTTTATATGAGGACGGGTGTATAGGGACAACATTCAGGGTTATATGAGGACGGGTTTCTAGGGACAACATTCAGGGCTATATAAGGACGGGTGTCTAGGGACAACATTCAGGGCTATATCAGGACGGGTGTGTAGGGACAACATTCAGGGTTATATGATGACGGATGTCTAGGGACAACATTCAGGGCTATATAAGGACGGGTGTGTAGGGACAACATTCAGGGTTTATTTGAGGACGGGTGTCTAGGGACAACATTCGGGGTTATATGAGGACGGGTGTCTAGGGACAACATTCAGGGCTATATAAGGACGGGTGTCTAGGGACAACATTCAGGGTTATATGAGGACGGGTGTCTAGGGACAACATTAAGAGTTGTATGAGGACAGATTTCTGGGACAACAGTCGGGGTTATATGAGGACGGGTGTCTAGGGACAACATTCAGAGTTATATGAGGACAGTTTTCTAGGGACAACATTCAGGGTTATATGATGACGGGTTTCTAGGGACAATATTCAGGTTTATTTGAGGACGGGTGTCTAGGGACAACATTCGGGGTTATATGAGGACGGGTGTCTAGGGACAACATTCAGGGCTATATAAGGACGGGTGTCTAGGGACAACATTCAGGGTTATATGAGGACGGGTGTCTAGGGACAGCATTTAGAGTTGTATGAGGACAGATTTCTGGGACAACAGTCGGGGTTATATGAGGACGGGTGTCTAGGGACAACATTCAGAGTTATATGAGGACAGATTTCTAGGGACAATATTCAGGGTTATATGAGGACGGGTGTCTAGGGGCAACATTCAGGGTTATATGATGACGGGTTTCTAGGGACAATATTCAGGTTTATATGAGGACGGGTGTCTAGGGACAACATTCAGAGTTGTATGAGGACATATTTCTAGGGACAACAGTCAGGGTTATATGAAGATGGGTGTCTAGGGACAACATTCAGGGTTATATGAGGACGGGTGTCTAGGGGCAACATTCAGGGTTATATGATGACGGGTTTCTAGGGACAATATTCAGGTTTATATGAGGACGGGTGTCTAGGGACAACATTCAGGGTTATATGAGGACGGGTGTGTAGGGACAACATTCAGGGTTATATGAGGACGGCTGACTAGGGACAACATTCAGGGTTATATGAGAACGGGTGTGTAGGGACAATATTCAGGGTTATATGAGGACGGCTGACTAGGGACAACATTCAGGGTTATATGAGGACGGGTGTGTAGGGACAACATTCAGGGTTATATGAGGACGGGTGTGTAGGGACAACATTCAGGGTTATATGAAGACGGGTGTCTAGGGACAACATTCAGGGTTATATGAGGACAGATTTCTTGGGACAACATTCAGGGTTATATGAGGACGGGTGTCTAGGGGCAGCATTTAGGGTTACTATAGTATATGAGGACGGGTGTCGAGTGACAACATTCAGGGTTATATTAGTACGGGTGTTTAGGGACAACATTGAGGGTTATATGAGGACGGGTGTCTAGGGACAACATTCAGGGTTGTATGAGGATGGGTGTTTAAGGACAATATTCAGGGTTATATGAGAACGGCTGACTAGGGACAACATTCAGGGTTATATGAGGACGGATGTGTAGGGACAACATTTAGGGTTATATGAGGACGGGTGTGTAGGGACAACATTTAGGGTTATATGAGGACGGGTGTCTAGGGACAACATTCAGGGTTATATGAGGACATATTTCTTGGGACAACATTCAGGGTTATATGAGGACGGATGTGTAGGGACAACATTTAGGGTTATATGAGGACGGGTGTGTAGGGACAACATTTAGGGTTATATGAGGACGGGTGTCTAGGGACAACATTCAGGGTTATATGAGGACATATTTCTTGGGACAACATTCAGGGTTATATGAGGACGGGTGTCTAGGGACAGCATTCAGGGTTATATAAGGACGGGTGTCTAGGGCAACATTCAGGGTTATATGACGACGTATTTCTTGGGACAACATTCAGGGTTATATGAGGACGGGTGTCTAGGGACAGCATTCAAGGTTACTATAGTATATGAGGACGGGTGTCGAGTGACAACATTCAGGGTTATATTAGTACGGGTGTCTAGGGACAACATTCAGGGTTATATGAGGACATATTTCTTGGGACAACATTCAGGGTTATATGAGGACGGGTGTCTAGGGACAACATTCAGGGTTATATGAGGACGGGTGTCTAGGGACAGCATTCAGGGTTATATGAGGACGGGTGTCTAGGGACACATTCAGGTTTATATGAGGACGGATTTCTAGGGACAACATTCAGGGTTATATGAGGACGGGTGTCTAGGGGCAACATTCAGGGTTATATGATGACGTGTTTCTAGGGACAATATTCAGGTTTATATGAGGACGGGTGTGTAGGGACAATATTCAGGGTTATATGAGGACGGCTGACTAGGGACAACATTCAGGGTTATATGAGGACGGATGTGTAGGGACAACATTTAGGGTTATATGAGGACGGGTGTGTAGGGACAACATTTAGGGTTATATGAGGACGGGTGTCTAGGGACAACATTCAGGGTTATATGAGGACATATTTCTTGGGACAACGTTCAGGGTTATATGAGGACGGATGTGTAGGGACAACATTTAGGGTTATATGAGGACGGGTGTGTAGGGACAACATTTAGGGTTATATGAGGACGGGTGTCTAGGGACAACATTCAGGGTTATATGAGGACATATTTCTTGGGACAACATTCAGGGTTATATGAGGACGGGTGTCTAGGGACAGCATTCAGGGTTATATAAGGACGGGTGTCTAGGGCAACATTCAGGGTTATATGACGACGTATTTCTTGGGACAACATTCAGGGTTATATGAGGACGGGTGTCTAGGGACAGCATTCAAGGTTACTATAGTATATGAGGACGGGTGTCGAGTGACAACATTCAGGGTTATATTAGTACGGGTGTCTAGGGACAACATTCAGGGTTATATGAGGACATATTTCTTGGGACAACATTCAGGGTTATATGAGGACGGGTGTCTAGGGACAACATTCAGGGTTATATGAGGACGGGTGTCTAGGGACAGCATTCAGGGTTATATGAGGACGGGTGTCTAGGGACACATTCAGGTTTATATGAGGACGGATTTCTAGGGACAACATTCAGGGTTATATGAGGACGGGTGTCTAGGGGCAACATTCAGGGTTATATGATGACGGGTTTCTAGGGACAATATTCAGGTTTATATGAGGACGGGTGTCTAGGGACAACATTCAGAGTTGTATGAGGACATATTTCTAGGGACAACAGTCAGGGTTATATGAAGATGGGTGTCTAGGGACAACATTCAGGGTTATATGAGGACGGGTGTCTAGGGGCAACATTCAGGGTTATATGATGACGGGTTTCTAGGGACAATATTCAGGTTTATATGAGGACGGGTGTCTAGGGACAACATTCAGGGTTATATGAGGACGGCTGACTAGGGACAACATTCAGGGTTATATGAGAACGGGTGTGTAGGGACAATATTCAGGGTTATATGAGGACGGCTGACTAGGGACAACATTCAGGGTTATATGAGGACGGGTGTGTAGGGACAACATTCAGGGTTATATGAGGACGGGTGTGTAGGGACAACATTCAGGGTTATATGAAGACGGGTGTCTAGGGACAACATTCAGGGTTATATGAGGACAGATTTCTTGGGACAACATTCAGGGTTATATGAGGACGGGTGTCTAGGGGCAGCATTTAGGGTTACTATAGTATATGAGGAGGGGTGTCGAGTGACAACATTCAGGGTTATATTAGTACGGGTGTTTAGGGACAACATTGAGGGTTATATGAGGACGGGTGTCTAGGGACAACATTCAGGGTTGTATGAGGATGGGTGTTTAAGGATAACATTCAGGGTTATATGAGGATGCGTGTTTAAGGACAACATTCAGGGTTATATGAGGACGGGTGTCTAGGGGCAACATTCAGGGTTATATGATGACGGGTTTCTAGGGACAATATTCAGGTTTATATGAGGACGGGTGTGTAGGGACAATATTCAGGGTTATATGAGAACGGCTGACTAGGGACAACATTCAGGGTTATATGAGGACGGATGTGTAGTGACAACATTTAGCGTTATATGAGGACGGGTGTGTAGGGACAACATTTAGGGTTATATGAGGACGGGTGTCTAGGGACAACATTCAGGGTTATATGAGGACATATTTCTTGGGACAACATTCAGGGTTATATGAGGACGGATGTGTAGGGACAACATTTAGGGTTATATGAGGACGGGTGTGTAGGGACAACATTTAGGGTTATATGAGGACGGGTGTCTAGGGACAACATTCAGGGTTATATGAGGACATATTTCTTGGGACAACATTCAGGGTTATATGAGGACGGGTGTCTAGGGACAGCATTCAGGGTTATATAAGGACGGGTGTCTAGGGCAACATTCAGGGTTATATGACGACGTATTTCTTGGGACAACATTCAGGGTTATATGAGGACGGGTGTCTAGGGACAGCATTCAAGGTTACTATAGTATATGAGGACGGGTGTCGAGTGACAACATTCAGGGTTATATTAGTACGGGTGTCTAGGGACAACATTCAGGGTTATATGAGGACATATTTCTTGGGACAACATTCAGGGTTATATGAGGACGGGTGTCTAGGGACAACATTCAGGGTTATATGAGGACGGGTGTCTAGGGACAGCATTCAGGGTTATATGAGGACGGGTGTCTAGGGACACATTCAGGTTTATATGAGGACGGATTTCTAGGGACAACATTCAGGGTTATATGATGACGGGTTTCTAGGGACAATATTCAGGTTTATATGAGGACGGGTGTGTAGGGACAATATTCAGGGTTATATGAGGACGGCTGACTAGGGACAACATTCAGGGTTATATGAGGACGGATGTGTAGGGACAACATTTAGGGTTATATGAGGACGGGTGTGTAGGGACAACATTTAGGGTTATATGAGGACGGGTGTCTAGGGACAACATTCAGGGTTATATGAGGACATATTTCTTGGGACAACATTCAGGGTTATATGAGGACGGATGTGTAGGGACAACATTTAGGGTTATATGAGGACGGGTGTGTAGGGACAACATTTAGGGTTATATGAGGACGGGTGTCTAGGGACAACATTCAGGGTTATATGAGGACATATTTCTTGGGACAACATTCAGGGTTATATGAGGACGGGTGTCTAGGGACAGCATTCAGGGTTATATAAGGACGGGTGTCTAGGGCAACATTCAGGGTTATATGACGACGTATTTCTTGGGACAACATTCAGGGTTATATGAGGACGGGTGTCTAGGGACAGCATTCAAGGTTACTATAGTATATGAGGACGGGTGTCGAGTGACAACATTCAGGGTTATATTAGTACGGGTGTCTAGGGACAACATTCAGGGTTATATGAGGACATATTTCTTGGGACAACATTCAGGGTTATATGAGGACGGGTGTCTAGGGACAACATTCAGGGTTATATGAGGACGGGTATCTAGGGACAGCATTCAGGGTTATATGAGGACGGGTGTCTAGGGACACATTCAGGTTTATATGAGGACGGATTTCTAGGGACAACATTCAGGGTTATATGAGGACGGGTGTCTAGAGACAATATTCAGGGTTATATGAGGACGGGTGTCTAGGGACAACATTCAGGTTTATATGAGAATCGGTGCTTAAGGACAACATTCGGGTTTATATGAGGATTGGTGTCCAGGGACAACAGTCAAGGTTATGTAGGGATTGGTGTCTAGGGACACGGAAATCAAGTGTTTTAATTCAACAACAATTTAAGTTATCATGTAGATGTTTTTGAATTGGCAAATCACTGTATCCATCAGTACACGGATGGTTCGAATTAGAAAATCGCACAAACATCAAATAACGTCTGTTTTGAAATCGCCAATTATCCTCTCCATCATGAAACGTTTTATTCACGTTCGACAGTCGCAATGTCCATCAGGTTTGGAATGACATGCAGTATACATCAGAGACTTGGTGAAGTTTCCAACATATAGTTTAACAATCTGGAGCAATGACGGTCTTAACAGTCTTATCTATCAGCACGTCTAAAGAAAGGAAATCAGAGGACCAAGTGAAAGGAAAACACAGACACATTTCCGAGTAACAATGTTTATTGAACGAATTATTGATAACAAGAAACTAACTATTATGTTGATATAAAATCGAAATGCGTTATTTAAAATGGTCAATTTAAATATTGATCCGGAGTAGGATTCTCTGTAACAGTTAACAAATATGGCATGGTATTGATAGCCACAGTGATAAGACATCCGTATGCGGAGTAAATGGTAAAATTCTACATTAAATGTAAAATGCGTTCATGTTAAAAAAAAAAGACCAGAACATTATGATTTGAAGTAAAGGTAAAATAATCATTGTTCATCTTACACAGGCATCTCCCAACTCCACCCACAAGTAACCCTGATATCACATAATCGTCTGATCCCCACACCCACGAGTAACCCTGATATCACATAATCGTCTGACCCACACACCCACGAGTAACCCTAATATCACATAATGGTCTGACCCCCACACCCACGAGTAACCCTGATATCACATAATCGTCTGACCCCAACACCCACGAGTAACCCTAATATCACATAATCGTCTGACCCCCACACCCACAAGTAACCCTGATATCACATAATCGTCTGACCCCCATACCCACAAGTAACCCTGATATCACATATTAAATCGTCTGACCCCAACACCCACGAGTAACCCTGATATCACATAATCGTCTGACCCCCACACCCACAAGTAACCCTGATATCACATAATCGTCTCACCCCCACACCCACGAGTAACCCTAATATCACATACTCGTCTGACCCCCATACCCACGAGTAACCCTGATATCACATACTCGTCTGACCCCAACACCCACGAGTAACCCTAATATCACATACTCGTCTGACCCCCACACCCACAAGTAACCCTGATATCACATAATCGTCTGACCCCCACACCCACAAGTAACCCTAATATCACATAATCGTCTGACCCCCATACCCACGAGTAACCCTGATATCACATAATCGTCTGACACCTACCCATGGCCTATCTACCCACACACATCACTCCACCGACTAAAATAGAATTACAAGTAAGAAATATATCTAGAAGACTAGTACAAGGAGTTCACAACACCCATTCCTAATATAAAGACAATACAAACAAGAGATAGGTATGTATATTATTAGAATTCAATGGCGATTTTTTTCTTTAAAAAGCGTGATTATAAGAAGGCATTGTTACAAGTAGTAAAATAGGAATAAATAAAATGTTCATACTTCCGTTGATAATCTACAGTTATACAATCAGGCTATATAATAATGGAGGTTCGATCACAATATTTGACAACTTAAGATGACCCAGAATTTAATTTTATCAAAAGACACAGCTCACGCCATTCGAGTATTTCGTCAACAGATTCTAACACTAATCCAGTAATATATTTAAAATATTTAAAAAATAAAATAAAAACAAAAAAAAACAAAAAAAAACACGAGCTATCCCTTAATTGGTTCCACATCATTTAACTCGTGAGGTTAGAGTCTGAGGCGTTCTGAACAATGGGAAGAGTTGCCTCTGGATTGTCCTCGTAGAAATGACATATCTATTGGAGCCGCAGCTGGCGCAGGGTCTATTCCGATAAAGGTAGTGGCTCCTTAAACACAAAATAGATCAATGATTAATATTGCCTATACAATATATAAACATCATATAGAAACATTTATAAGAATCGATAAAAGATAGAATAATGATTATCTATAGGTTACGTAAACGATATCGATGGGTAAACAAAAGCGAGTTTCTTATTCAAAATGGTAAAACAAGGCCAAACTTTACAAGAAACTATTGATAAAACGAATTTATATAAAGACATTTGAAAAAGGAGAACGACCGCGTGTTCCGGAAAAGTATCTGTTTCATCGACGAAGCCCACTAAGTTAATCTAGGTTAAATTATGGTAATGCTGGGTTCTTCATCATAAGCTTTCAATAAAATCCTGTTTTTGTTTGTTTTTTTGTTTTTTTTGTTTTTTGTTTTTTTTTTTATTTTTCTGCTGATAGTTGACATCTATTATACAAATCGTGATATTATAAACAAGCCCTAGATTATCGAATCAAGTGTGACAATGTAGTTTCGGGAAGCAGTCATGGCAGACCAATTCCAGTTCTCCAAAATCTCGCCTCTGTTTGCCAAATCTACTGTATATTTTAGGACAGGTCTCAATACAGTTATTGACGATTTCCACGTGGCTGATGTCCAAATACTGATTGGAAACTAACAACGCGAGGTCTCGAGGAATACCGGTTCAGGAAGATTATGGGAAAGGGCAATGGTCGCCATCATAACAAACTGGAAAATGTTATTTTTTAAATCGACGAGTACGAGGTTCCCAAGTATACCCGGTACCTTCAACTTCAACTATTCTATTACGAATGTGTCATTTCCTGACAGGATGTGTATTATTAGCAGATGTCGACGAAGCAGAAGACGATTTACATCCGAAACACCTGATCTATTCTTTAGGATCAAACTTTGTTTAACTCTGTCGTATTACTTAATAAAAATTAATACACCAGTAGACACTATACCTCAAACTTGTTATGTAGCAAAACATTAGAAGAAGAAATCTGGTGCCATCCTTCAAAACAGTGAGAATCAATGAACAAAAGTTAGTGCTGATAAAGACTGAACAAGTATACTCCAACATGACAGTTATTTCCTGATGCGGAACAAGACATAATCTGTTCATCTTACTTATCAATACTATAACATTATTGAATATCCTTCATATAAACAATTATATCTTGATATATATACCTAATGATATATGAATAGTAAAAATCAAAGCATTTATGATATAATTGTAACAAATTGCTACCTGCAGAACGATTTCCGGGACTGAAAATAAATTAATCTGATGATGAGTATTTCATTGAGTTTATATTTATTCCGGTCGACACGACTTGTAACTGAAATGTACAATATCGTCCAGCGAGAAAACATCACAAATAGAACAATTGTAAGTGAGAGGTGCAAATCAACTCAGTGTGGAGACGGCCCCTAAAGTGGTGCCCGGTGCTGTTTGTTACATAGCTTGTGTTCTAAACTTGTGCTGAAGTTGATGTCATCATCGCCATCACATGAAGAACACCGCATACACTTCAGAAAACAAAACTTGCTTTGGTCTCCAAATGTTGGCGAAGGCGTGGAAGAAATTTCTTCATTCTTGCTGCAGCACTTCGATTTTATCCATTTTCCGAATGCAATCAGACTTCCAGTGTCACCCTGGGGTCCAAATATCGACATGAAAGTTGTAAAAGCAAAGAACGAAAAGAGGAGTGAAATTGAGATTGTACTCATCACAAATATTCCGAATTGATACTGGAACTGGATTTGTGAAAACAACATGAAAGAGGCGGCCCCAAAGGTTGTAATTGCCCCAGATAGGACAGACAGACCCATGCTCTCCAGCATGGTGCGAACACGATCCATCCGGTGAGGAGAAGGGCATGTTGCGTAAGCTTCAGCCAGGTGTACCACGTAATCCACGGACAGACCAACCACCATGCACATGTTCAGCGATTCCAACACCTTAAATGAAAACAATCTAAGATTAAAGTGAGTTCGGCATGATATCAGGATTAACATATATTTTTATCTATATTCATAAAGTGTACTTGTTCATTTAACAATATAGAAAAATCTTCATTTTTGTTCATTAACATTTTAGTAGTGTACATGCTTTCTTTTCAACAGTATTTATTGACCTGGTGATGATATTCATTTGTAACTTATCATTCTTCACCAAAGAATAATAGAATTTCCCCCTTCCTTGAGAATGTAACATAGAAATATCCAACCCTCGCGCCGTTATTCTTGATCGTTTACCCTCGGCTCAGGATAGACAACCAAGGATATCACCCTAAAGGTTGGAGATTTCTCTGTCACATCCACAAGTTCGGGGATGACTATTGTTCTCCTATCATACTCAATTATTTACACAGGGTCCAGTTGTTAAATTAATGGCCAGCTTTATGACAACACCATTTATATTTATGTGTAATCAGAGACAGTTGACTTATTGTATAATATCAAAATGACAGAATACCAAGTAAATTGGGAAAACATGATTGGGAATATCAATCTGGTATCCAAGAAATAATGTGGGTAGTAGAAAGTACAGTTTTCTTGTTTTATTGTTAATGTAACACTTATATGTTCAGCAACAAAACGAAATTTAAATCGTAATTTATTTTACAATTTAAGGCTCTACAGTTCTACAGCTATTCAGGGGACGTTTATGTAATATTCCCTGATGGATAAAAGCTTGATATCTCAGTAACATCCCTAAAGAACAACTCCTGATCAAACGTACACGGAGACAAAACAGACTGGTAGATTACCTACCCCAAGTTTCCAACCGGCCAGAGGGATAATCCCGATAACACAGGAAGTGACGAGTCCGATGGTAACCGTGGCGAGGAAGCCGATGACAACGTTCAGAGTTGTGAGGATGAGGATGGGCAGGGCAAGGCAGAGGCCGACGATGACCCCCTGTACAGCTGAGTCCGCCAACGACTTAAACAGGAGAGGAACCAGATCAGAATGGTTATAGATGGTCAATTTAACAATGACTTGACTTACAATGTTGTAATTTTTACAATGTGATAGCTACCAGGTTTTATGTTATGCTACATGTATGTTAGTTCATTATACACAGGAGGCATTTATTTTGATATTCTCTATGCTACTAAAAGTATTTAGATATAAGCCATTTTGCAACAAAAATGTTTAAGGAGAACACAATTTCATAACAATACTAACCTCCTGAACCTTGATCCAGTTCCACGTGTTTGTGGAACATTGGAACCCATTCTTCATCGTGTCTGGCATTTTCCGCAGCTGTTTTCAATAGTCAACATGGGCTAATATTAATTAGACTCTGCTATTACATATACGGTATAGCGTTTAGCATATCTAAAGTTATCGACGATAAAAAGCAGGAACTGTGCCTTATACTACAGCTACCAATTAATTAGTGACGAATTATCAGGAACATTTTGGATTACATGCCGACCATTTATAATATACAAAACTATTATTGATAAAACAGTAGGAATTAACGATGATAAACAATCGGGAACTCAACCAAATACGTCAGCAAGGACCAATAGCGTTGAAACATAAAAAAAATGTTTATGGCATTATGTATGTTTTTGCTGAAATTTTCGTTTTTGTTTAACAATCTCAAAGACAACTTTAATCTACAAATAACATTTGAAAAAAAAATTGCGGTAAATAAAGTGTGAGCAGAAGCATTAAAATAAATTTGCAATTAGATATACAGGACTTACCTCTTCTGACATAAGACTCTCCCACCTCTGATAAACAGGCTTCCCCTCAGGATAACCAAGCTTGTAAGTATTCATCGTGGTATTGATACGAATACCGACGTACTTCAACTTAGAGGCATAGTACATGTCTGAAATAATAATTTGTTAAATTAGAATAAGATGTTATATACATATGTGAAAAGGCGGGAAACGGACTTCCTTCAAGCGAGCATACACATAAAACGCTCTGCACCTCCCTTGCCATGTTTCTCAGTATTTGTTTTTTTTTTTTTAAATTTCTATTTCTCTGAATTCCCTTATAGGAACTTAGGAATTATCAAAACAAAAAGAAAGAAACAGGTAACGCTGGCAAAAAAATGAAAGAAAAAGGACACATTAACTTGGTAAACATACCAACAAAAACAGCAATAGGAACTGACAATAAGGGGTAAAGACAACAATAGAACTGATTCGACAATAGAAAGTGGTAAGGCACAACAAGAAGAATAACGTGAATTCTATAAAGTTTTCTTTACGTGTTTTCTGAACCGAATTCAGCAGTCGGAGTTAGTGTATACAGACTTGCTGAGTTAGTGTATACTGACTGACTGAGTTAGTGTATACTGACTGACTGAGTTAGTGTATACTGACTGGCTGAGTTAGTGTATACTGACTGAGTTAGTTTATACTGACTGGCTGAGTTAGTGTATACTGACTGACTGAGTTAGTGTATACGGACTGACTGACTTAGTGTATACTGACTGGCTGAGTTAGTGTATACTGACTGACTGAGTTAGTGTATACTGACTGACTGAGTTAGTGTATACTGACTGACTGAGTTAGTGTATACTGACTGGCTGAGTTAATGTATACTGACTGACTGAGTTAGTGTATACTGACTGACTGAGTTAGTGTATACTGACTGGCTGAGTTAGTGTATACTGACTCGCTGAGTTAGTGTATACTGACTGGCTGAGTTAGTGTATACTGACTGACTGAGTTAGTGTATACTGACTGACTGAGTTAGTGTATACTGACTGACTGAGTTAGTGTATACTGACTGACTGAGTTAGTGTATACTGACTGGCTGAGTTAGTGTATACTGACTGGCTGAGTTAGTGTATACTGACTGACTGAGTTAGTGTATACTGACTGACTGAGTAAGTTTATACTGACTGACTGAGTTAGTGTATACTGACTGGCTGAGTTAGTGTATACTGACTGAGTTAGTTTATACTGACTGGCTGAGTTAGTGTATACTGACTGAGTTAGTTTATACTGACTGGCTGAGTTAGTGTATACTGACTGACTGAGTTAGTGTATACTGACTGGCTGAGTTAGTGTATACTGACTGACTGAGTTAGTGTATACTGACTGACTGAGTTAGTGTATACTGACTGAGTTAGTGTATACTGACTGACTGAGTTAGTGTATACTGACTGGCTGAGTTAGTGTATACTGACTGACTGAGTTAGTGTATACTGACTGACTGAGTTAGTGTATACTGACTGGCTGAGTTAGTGTATACTGACTGACTGAGTTAGTTTATACTGACTGGCTGAGTTAGTGTATACTGACTGACTGAGTTAGTGTATACTGACTGAGTTAGTGTATACTGACTGGCTGAGTTAGTGTATACTGACTGGCTGAGTTAGTGTATACTGACTGGCTGAGTTAGTGTATACTGACTGACTGAGTTAGTGTATACTGACTGGCTGAGTTAGTGTATACTGACTGGCTGAGTTAGTGTATACTGACTGGCTGAGTTAGTGTATACTGACTGGCTGAGTTAGTGTATACTGACTGACTGAGTTAGTGTATACTGACTGAGTTAGTGTATACTGACTGACTGAGTTAGTGTATACTGACTGACTGAGTTAGTGTATACTGACTGACTGAGTTAGTGTATACTGACTGACTGAGTTAGTGTATACTGACTGACTGAGTTAGTGCATACTGACTGGCTGAGTTAGTGCATACTGACTGACTGAGTTAGTGTATACTGACTGACTGAGTTAGTGTATACTGACTGACTGAGTTAGTGTATACTGACTGAGTTAGTGTATACTGACTGACTGAGTTAGTGTATACTGACTGACTGAGTTAGTGCATACTGACTGGCTGAGTTAGTGCATACTGACTGACTGAGTTAGTGTATACTGACTGGCTGAGTTAGTGTATACTGACTGACTGAGTTAGTGTATACTGACTGACTGAGTTAGTGTATACTGACTGACTGAGTTAGTGTATACTGACTGGGTGAGTTAGTGTATACTGACTGACTGAGTTAGTGTATACTGACTGACTGAGTTAGTGTATACTGACTGACTGAGTTAGTGTATACTGACTGGCTGAGTTAGTGTATACTGACTGACTGAGTTAGTGTATACTGACTTGCTGAGTTAGTGTATACTGACTGACTGAGTTAGTGTATACTGACTGGCTGAGTTAGTGTATACTGACTGACTGACTGAGTTAGTGTATACTGACTGGCGGAGTTAGTGTATACTGACTGACTGAGTTAGTGTATACTGACTGGCTGAGTTAGTGTATACTGACTGACTGAGTTAGTGTATACTGACTGACTGAGTTAGTGTATACTGACTGACTGAGTTCGTGTATACTGACTGGCTGAGTTAGTGTATACTGATTGGCTGAGTTAGTGTATACGGATTGACTGAGTTAGTGTATACTGACTGACTGAGTTAGTGTATACTGACTGGCTGAGTTAGTGTATAGTGACTGACTGAGTTAGTGTATACTGACTGACTGAGTTAGTGTATACTGACTGGCTGAGTTAGTGTATACTGACTGACTGAGTTAGTGTGTACTGACTGACTGAGTTAGTGTATACTGACTGACTGAGTTAGTGTATACTGACTGGCTGAGTTAGTGTATACTGACTGGCTGAGTTAGTGTATACTGACTGACTGACTTAGTGTATACTGACTGACTGAGTTAGTGTATACTGACTGACTGAGTTAGTGTATACTGACTGAGTTAGTGTATACTGACTGACTGAGTTAGTGTATACTGACTGAGTTAGTGTATACTGACTGACTGAGTTAGTGTATACTGACTGACTGAGTTAGTGTATACTGACTGACTGAGTTAGTGTATACTGACTGACTGAGTTAGTGTATACTGACTTGATGAGTTAGTGTATACTGACTGACTGAGTTAGTGTATACTGACTGACTGAGTTAGTGTATACTGACTGACTGAGTTAGTGTATACTGACTGACTGAGTTAGTGTATACTGACTGACTGAGTTAGTGTATACTGACTGACTGAGTTAGTGTATACTGACTGACTGAGTTAGTGTATACTGACTGACTGAGTTAGTGTATACTGACTGAGTTAGTGTATACTGACTGGCTGAGTTAGTGTATACTGACTGACTGAGTTAGTGTATACGGACTGACTGAGTTAGTGTATACTGACTGGCTGAGTTAGTGTATACTGACTGACTGAGTTAGTGTATACGGACTGACTGAGTTAGTGTATACTGACTGACTGAGTTAGTGTATACTGACTGACTGAGTTAGTGTATACTGACTGACTGAGTTAGTGTATACTGACTGGCTGAGTTAGTGTATACTGACTGACTGAGTTAGTGTATACTGACTGGCTGAGTTAGTGTATACTGACTGGCTGAGTTAGTGTATACTGACTGGCTGAGTTAGTGTATACTGACTGGCTGAGTTAGTGTATACTGACTGGCTGAGTTAGTGTATACTGACTGACTGAGTTAGTGTATACTGACTGACTGAGTTAGTGTATACTGACTGAGTTAGTTTATACTGACTGGCTGAATTAGTGTATACTGACTGAGTTAGTTTATACTGACTGGCTGAGTTAGTGTATACTGACTGACTGAGTTAGTGTATACTGACTGGCTGAGTTAGTGTATACTGACTGACTGAGTTAGTGTATACTGACCGACTGAGTTAGTGTATACTGACTGACTGAGTTAGTTTATACTGACTGGCTGAGTTAGTGTATACTGACTGAGTTAGTTTATACTGGCTGAGTTAGTGTATACTGAATGAGTTAGTGTATACTGACTGGCTGAGTTAGTGTATACTGACTGACTGAGTTAGTTTATACTGACTGGCTGAGTTAGTGTATACTGACTGACTGAGTTAGTGTATACTGACTGAGTTAGTGTATACTGACTGGCTGAGTTAGTGTATACTGACTGAGTTAGTGTATACTGACTGGCTGAGTTAGTGTATACTGACTGACTGAGTTAATGTATACTGACTGGCTGAGTTAGTGTATACTGACTGGCTGAGTTAGTGTATACTGACTGGCTGAGTTAGTGTATACTGACCTGAGTTAGTGTATACTGACGACTGAGTTAGTGTATACTGACTGAGCTTAGTTAGTGTATACTGACTGGCTGAGTTAGTGTATACTGACTGACTGAGTTAGTGTATACTGACTGGCTGAGTTAGTGTATACTGACTGACTGAGTTAGTGTATACTGACTGAGTTAGTGTATACTGACTGGCTGAGTTAGTGTATACTGACTGAGTTAGTGTATACTGACTGGCTGAGTTAGTGTATACTGACTGACTGAGTTAGTGTATACTGACTGGACTGAGTTAGTGTATACTGACTGGACTGAGTTAGTGTATACTGACTGACTGAGTTAGTGTATACTGACTGAGTTAGTGTATACTGACTGACTGAGTTAGTGTATACTGACTGACTGAGTTAGTGTATACTGACTGACTGAGTTAGTGCATACTGACTGACTGAGTTAGTGTATACTGACTGACTGAGTTAGTGTATACTGACTGACTGAGTTAGTGTATACTGACTGACTGAGTTAGTGTATACTGACTGCTGAGTTAGTGTATACTGACTGACTGAGTTAGTGTATACGACTGAGTTAGTGTATACTGACTGGCTGAGTTAGTGTATACTGACGACTGAGTTAGTGTATACTGACTGACTGAGTTAGTGTATACTGACTGACTGAGTTAGTGTATACTGACTGACTGAGTTAGTGTATACTGACTGACTGAGTTAGTGTATACTGACTGACTGAGTTAGTGTATACTGACTGAGTTAGTGTATACTGACTGACTGAGTTAGTGTATACTGACTGACTGAGTTAGTGTATACTGACTGACTGAGTTAGTGTATACTGACTGAGTTAGTGTATACTGACTGAGTTAGTGTATACTGACTGACTGAGTTAGTGTATACTGACTGAGTTAGTGTATACTGACTGAGTTAGTGTATACTGACTGACTGAGTTAGTGTATACTGACTGACTGAGTTAGTGTATACTGACTGACTGAGTTAGTGTATACTGACTGACTGAGTTAGTGTATACTGACTGACTGAGTTAGTGTATACTGACTGACTGAGTTAGTGTATACTGACTGAGTTAGTGTATACTGACTGGACTGAGTTAGTGTATACTGACTGACTGAGTTAGTGTATACTGACTGACTGAGTTAGTGTATACTGACTGACTGAGTTAGTGTATACTGACTGACTGAGTTAGTGTATACTGACTGACTGAGTTAGTGTATACTGACTGACTGAGTTAGTGCATACTGACTGACTGAGTTAGTGTATACTGACTGACTGAGTTAGTGTATACTGACTGACTGAGTTAGTGTATACTGACTGACTGAGTTAGTGTATACTGACTGACTGAGTTAGTGTATACTGACTGACTGAGTTAGTGTATACTGACTGGCTGAGTTAGTGTATACTGACTGACTGAGTTAGTGTATACTGACTGACTGAGTTAGTGTATACTGACTGACTGAGTTAGTGTATACTGACTGACTGAGTTAGTGTATACTGACTGACTGAGTTAGTGTATACTGACTGACTGAGTTAGTGTATACTGACTGACTGAGTTAGTGTATACTGACTGGCTGAGTTAGTGTATACTGACTGACTGAGTTAGTGTATACTGACTGGCTGAGTTAGTGTATACTGACTGGCTGAGTTAGTGTATACTGACTGACTGAGTTAGTGTATACTGACTGACTGAGTTAGTGTATACTGACTGACTGAGTTAGTGTATACTGACTGACTGAGTTAGTGTATACTGACTGAGTTAGTGTAATTAGTGTAGACTGACTGAGTTAGTGTTATACTGACTGACTGAGTTAGTGTATACTGACTGACTGAGTTAGTGTATACTGACTGGCTGAGTTAGTGTATACTGACTGACTGAGTTAGTGTATACTGACTGACTGAGTTAGTGTATACTGACTGACTGAGTTAGTGTATACTGACTGGCTGAGTTAGTGTATACTGACTGACTGAGTTAGTGTATACTGACTGACTGAGTTAGTGTATACTGACTGACTGAGTTAGTGTATACTGACTGGCTGAGTTAGTGTATACTGACTGAGTTAGTTTATACTGGCTGAGTTAGTGTATACTGAATGAGTTAGTGTATACTGACTGGCTGAGTTAGTGTATACTGACTGACTGAGTTAGTTTATACTGACTGGCTGAGTTAGTGTATACTGACTGACTGAGTTAGTGTATACTGACTGAGTTAGTGTATACTGACTGGCTGAGTTAGTGTATACTGACTGAGTTAGTGTATACTGACTGGCTGAGTTAGTGTATACTGACTGACTGAGTTAATGTATACTGACTGGCTGAGTTAGTGTATACTGACTGGCTGAGTTAGTGTATACTGACTGACTGAGTTAGTGTATACTGACTGAGTTAGTGTATACTGACTGACTGAGTTAGTGTATACTGACTGACTGAGTTAGTGTATACTGACTGACTGAGTTAGTGCATACTGACTGGCTGAGTTAGTGCATACTGACTGACTGAGTTAGTGTATACTGACTGACTGAGTTAGTGTATACTGACTGACTGAGTTAGTGTATACTGACTGAGTTAGTGTATACTGACTGACTGAGTTAGTGTATACTGACTGACTGAGTTAGTGTATACTGACTGACTGACTTAGTGTATACTGACTGAGTTAGTGTATACTGACTGACTGAGTTAGTGTATACTGACTGAGTAAGTGTATACTGACTGACTGAGTTAGTGTATACTGACTGAGTTAGTGTATACTGACTGACTGAGTTAGTGTATACTGACTGAGTTAGTGTATACTGACTGACTGAGTTAGTGTATACTGACTGACTGAGTTAGTGTATACTGACTGACTGAGTTAGTGTATACTGACTGACTGAGTTAGTGCATACTGACTGGCTGAGTTAGTGCATACTGACTGACTGAGTTAGTGTATACTGACTGACTGAGTTAGTGTATACTGACTGACTGAGTTAGTGTATACTGACTGAGTTAGTGTATACTGACTGGCTGAGTTAGTGTATACTGACTGACTGAGTTAGTGTATACTGACTGGCTGAGTTAGTGTATACTGACTGACTGACTTAGTGTATACTGACTGAGTTAGTGTATACTGACTGACTGAGTTAGTGTATACTGACTGAGTTAGTGTATACTGACTGAGTTAGTGTATACTGACTGACTGAGTTAGTGTATACTGACTGAGTTAGTGTATACTGACTGACTGAGTTAGTGTATACTGACTGAGTTAGTGTATACTGACTGACTGAGTTAGTGTATACTGACTGACTGAGTTAGTGTATACTGACTGACTGAGTTAGTGTATACTGACTGGCTGAGTTAGTGCATACTGACTGACTGAGTTAGTGTATACTGACTGACTGAGTTAGTGTATACTGACTGACTGAGTTAGTGTATACTGACTGAGTTAGTGTATACTGACTGGCTGAGTTAGTGTATACTGACTGACTGAGTTAGTGTATACTGACTGGCTGAGTTAGTGTATACTGACTGACTGACTTAGTGTATACTGACTGACTGAGTTAGTTTATACTGACTGGCTGAGTTAGTGTATACTGACTGACTGAGTTAGTGTATACTGACTGAGTTAGTGTATACTGACTGGCTGAGTTAGTGTATACTGACTGAGTTAGTGTATACTGACTGGCTGAGTTAGTGTATACTGACTGACTGAGTTAATGTATACTGACTGGCTGAGTTAGTGTATACTGACTGGCTGAGTTAGTGTATACTGACTGACTGAGTTAGTGTATACTGACTGAGTTAGTGTATACTGACTGACTGAGTTAGTGTATACTGACTGACTGAGTTAGTGTATACTGACTGACTGAGTTAGTGCATACTGACTGGCTGAGTTAGTGCATACTGACTGACTGAGTTAGTGTATACTGACTGACTGAGTTAGTGTATACTGACTGACTGAGTTAGTGTATACTGACTGAGTTAGTGTATACTGACTGACTGAGTTAGTGTATACTGACTGACTGAGTTAGTGTATACTGACTGACTGACTTAGTGTATACTGACTGAGTTAGTGTATACTGACTGACTGAGTTAGTGTATACTGACTGAGTTAGTGTATACTGACTGACTGAGTTAGTGTATACTGACTGAGTTAGTGTATACTGACTGACTGAGTTAGTGTATACTGACTGAGTTAGTGTATACTGACTGACTGAGTTAGTGTATACTGACTGACTGAGTTAGTGTATACTGACTGACTGAGTTAGTGTATACTGACTGACTGAGTTAGTGCATACTGACTGGCTGAGTTAGTGCATACTGACTGACTGAGTTAGTGTATACTGACTGACTGAGTTAGTGTATACTGACTGACTGAGTTAGTGTATACTGACTGAGTTAGTGTATACTGACTGGCTGAGTTAGTGTATACTGACTGACTGAGTTAGTGTATACTGACTGGCTGAGTTAGTGTATACTGACTGACTGACTTAGTGTATACTGACTGAGTTAGTGTATACTGACTGACTGAGTTAGTGTATACTGACTGAGTTAGTGTATACTGACTGAGTTAGTGTATACTGACTGACTGAGTTAGTGTATACTGACTGAGTTAGTGTATACTGACTGACTGAGTTAGTGTATACTGACTGAGTTAGTGTATACTGACTGACTGAGTTAGTGTATACTGACTGACTGAGTTAGTGTATACTGACTGACTGAGTTAGTGTATACTGACTGGCTGAGTTAGTGCATACTGACTGACTGAGTTAGTGTATACTGACTGACTGAGTTAGTGTATACTGACTGACTGAGTTAGTGTATACTGACTGAGTTAGTGTATACTGACTGGCTGAGTTAGTGTATACTGACTGACTGAGTTAGTGTATACTGACTGGCTGAGTTAGTGTATACTGACTGACTGACTTAGTGTATACTGACTGAGTTAGTGTATACTGACTGACTGAGTTAGTGTATACTGACTGAGTTAGTGTATACTGACTGACTGAGTTAGTGTATACTGACTGAGTTAGTGTATACTGACTGACTGAGTTAGTGTATACTGACTGACTGAGTTAGTGTATACTGACTGAGTTAGTGTATGCTGACTGACTGAGTTAGTGTATACTGACTGAGTTAGTGTATACTGACTGACTGAGTTAGTGTATACTGACTGAGTTAGTGTATACTGACTGACTGAGTTAGTGTATACTGACTGACTGAGTTAGTGTATACTGACTGAGTTAGTGTATACTGACTGACTGAGTTAGTGTATACTGACTGAGTTAGTGTATACTGACTGACTGAGTTAGTGTATACTGACTGACTGAGTTAGTGTATACTGACTGAGTTAGTGTATGCTGACTGAGTTAGTGTATACTGACTGAGTTAGTGTATACTGACTGGCTGAGTTCCTTGTCCTCTGAGTGGTACCATCTATGTTCTGCTCCCCTAGTAAGTTGTTGTATAGGTAATAGTCGTCTGAAGGGTTTCCAGTATAACTGTCTGATAACCAATAGGATACTCCAATCTGTAACATGTCAACATTGTGTCAATCAATAGGATAGCGTGATAAAGGAATTAGTATATCAGGCAGTACACATGCAACTGTTTACTGTAAAACTTCATACAAGATAAGTATTTCACTCATTATTAAGATATTTTGGATATATTAACAAACGGTTATCATTCTTGAAACAACATATTAAGAAACATATCGTATTTTCAAAAAATAAATAAATAAATAAATAAAATAATAAAAAAAAACAATTAAAAAGAAATATGATTTCTCTGAATACAAATCTTTTTACAAATAAGTTCTCTAAAATTAGTTCTAGCATACTCACGAACTAAGGCTCCTCTAACATTTGACTGGTTTACTGGAGTTTGCTATTAACATTACGAAAAACTAATACGTCCCTCTATATTGGCTAAATGCAGTAGTGAAAACAGTAAGTATGCCATACTTACCCCCATATAGCCGTCAAAATCAGCGGGCAAGGTGGAGCTGGAGTAGTATATAGATGGCTGGGCATCCATGAAGATCGAAGCGTTCCCAGCATTGACAGGAATGTTCATACTCAATCCTGTAGGAAGGACCGCCCCACTGCTACTGATTTTGTTCTGTTAAAACAAAAATTTAATTGTAGTCATCAACCACATCTCCAATTCTTACTATCTTAAAACACAATTTCACATACATGTTCACAATTTTATTTAACAAAAACAAAAAAAACAAAAAACAACAAAAAAAAAAAAAACAAAAAAAAAAGAGTAATGAATAAGACTGGAAATGTACCTCAAAATAAATAAATAAATTTATAAACGTACCTCCACGTAGGATTCATACGCAGTTGTGAAGCAGGATATTTCCAACTTTTCCGTGATGGCGTTTCTTTTGATTTTCAGTGAATCTGCCTCCTCGGCACTCATTGTCTCTAGTCGATTACAAAGGTTCTGTAATAAAAACCACACGAAATCAGCGGTCAGTCCATTGTGTGGCTAGTATAACGGGACGGTACTATCCAATCTGCGTCATTGTTACATTAATACAGATAATACAACTACTTGTATTGAAGTGTATCGTAGAGTATTGTAGAGGAGCGGAAATTACAAGTCTAATTTTAATTAGATCGTAAAGATACCGTAAGTTGACGTGGTATTCTAATGTAGAGATATACCCTATGTTGACGTGGTATTCTAATAGAGATATATCTTATGTTGACGTGGTATTCTAATGTAGAGATATATCTTATGTTAACGTGATATTCTAATAGAGATATATCTTATGTTGACGTGGTATTCTAATGTAGAGATATATCTTATGTTGACGTGGTATTCTAATGTAGAGATATATCCTATGTTGACGTGGTATCTAATGTAGAGATATACCCTATGTTGACGTGGTATCTAATGTAGAGATATACCCTATGTTGACGTGGTATCTAATGTAGAGATATACCCTATGTTAACGTAGTATCTGATGTAGAGATATACCCTATGTTGACGTGGTATCTAATGTAGAGATATACCCTATGTTAACGTAGTATCTGATGTAGAGATATACCCTATGTTGACGTGGTATCTAATGTAGAGGTATACATTATGTTGACGTGGTATCTAATGTAGAGATATACCTTATGTTGACGTGGTATCTAATGTAGAGATATACCCTATGTTGACGTGGTATCTGATGTAGAGATATATCTTATATTGACGTGGTATCTAATGTAGAGATATACCTTATATTGACGTGGTATCTAATGTAGAGATATACCTTATATTGACGTGGTATCTGATGTAGAGATATATCTTATGTTGACGTGGTATCTAATGTAGAGATATACCTTATATTGACGTGGTATCTAATGTAGAGATATACCTTATATTGACGTGGTATCTAATGTAGAGATATACCCTATGTTGACGTGGTATCTAATGTAGAGGTATACATTATGTTGACGTGGTATCTAATGTAGAGATATATCCTATGTTGACGTGGTATCTAATGTAGAGATATACCTTATATTGACGTGGTATCTAATGTAGAGATATACCTTATATTGACGTGGTATCTAATGTAGAGATATACCTTATATTGACGTGGTATCTGATGTAGAGATATACCCTATGTTGACGTGGTATCTGATGTAGAGATATACCCTATGTTGACGTGGTATCTAATGTAGAGATATACCTTATATTGACGTGGTATCTAATGTAGAGATATACCTTATATTGACGTGGTATCTGATGTAGAGATATACCTTATATTGACGTGGTATCTGATGTAGAGATATACCCTATGTTGACGTGGTATCTAATGTAGATGTATACCTTATGTTGACGTGGTATCTAATGTAGAGATATACCCTATGTTGACGTGGTATCTGATGTAGAGATATACCCTATGTTGACGTGGTATCTAATGTAGAGATATACCTTATATTGACGTGGTATCTAATGTAGAGATATAACCTATGTTGACGTGGTATCTAATGTAGAGATATACCTTATATTGACGTGGTATCTAATGTAGAGATATACCCTATGTTGACGTGGTATCTGATGTAGAGATATACCTTATATTGACGTGGTATCTAATGTAGAGATATACCCTATGTTGACGTGGTATCTAATGTAGAGATATATCTTATATTGACGTGGTATCTAATGTAGAGATATACCTTATATTGACGTGGTATCTGATGTAGATGTATACCTTATGTTGACGTGGTATCTAATGTAGATGTATACCTTATGTTGACGTGGTATCTAATGTAGAGATATACCCTATGTTGACGTGGTATCTGATGTAGAGATATACCCTATGTTGACGTGGTATTCTAATGTAGAGATATACCCTATGTTGACGTGGTATCTAATGTAGAGATATACCTTATATTGACGTGGTATCTGATGTAGAGATATATCTTATATTGACGTGGTATCTGATGTAGAGATATATCTTATATTGACGTGGTATCTGATGTAGAGATATATCTTATGTTGACGTGGTATTCTAATGTAGAGATACACCCTATGTTGACGTGGTATCTAATGTAGATGTATACCTTATGTTGACGTGGTATCTAATGTAGAGATATACCCTATGTTGACGTGGTATCTGATGTAGAGGTATATCTTATGTTGACGTGGTATCTGATGTAGAGATATACCTTATGTTGACTTGGTATCTGATGTAGAGATATACCCTATGTTGACGTGGTATCTGATGTAGAGATATACCTTATATTGACGTGGTATCTGATGTAGAGATATACCCTATGTTGACGTGGTATTCTAATGTAGAGATATATCCTATGTTGACGTGGTATCTAATGTAGAGATATACCCTATGTTGACGTGGTATCTGATGTAGAGATATACCCTATGTTGACGTGGTATCTGATGTAGATGTATACCCTATGTTGACGTGGTATTCTAATGTAGAGATATACCCTATGTTGACGTGGTATCTAATGTAGAGATATACCCTATGTTGACGTGGTATCTGATGTAGATGTATACCTTATATTGACGTGGTATCTGATGTAGAGATATACCCTATGTTGACGTGGTATCTAATGTAGAGATATACCTTATGTTGACGTGGTATCTGATGTAGAGATATACCCTATGTTGACGTGGTATCTGATGTAGAGATATACCCTATGTTGACGTGGTATCTGATGTAGATGTATACCCTATGTTGACGAGGTATTCTAATGTAGAGATATACCCTATGTTGACGTGGTATCTGATGTAGAGATATACCCTATGTTAACGTGGTATCTGATGTAGAGATATACCCTATGTTGACTTGGTATTCTGATGTAGAAATATATCCTATGTTGACGTGGTATCTAATGTAGGGATATACCTTATGTTGACGTGGTATTCTAATGTAGAGATATACCCTATGTTGACGTGGTATCTAATGTAGAGATATACCCTATGTTGACGTGGTATCTAATGTAGAGATATATCTTATGTTGACGTGGTATCTAATGTAGAGATATATCTTATGTTGACGTGGTATCTGATGTAGAGATATATCTTATATTGACGTGGTATCTAATGTAGAGATATATCTTATGTTGACGTGGTATCTGATGTAGAGATATACCCTATGTTGACGTGGTATTCTAATGTAGAGATATATCTTATGTTGACGTGGTATTCTAATGTAGAGATATACCTTATGTTGACGTGGTATTCTAATGTAGAGATATACCTTATGTTGACGTGGTATCTAATGTAGAGATATACCCCATGTTGACGTGGTATCTAATGTAGAGATATATCTTATGTTGACGTGGTATCTAATGTAGAGATATATCTTATGTTGACGTGGTATCTAATGTAGAGATATATCTTATGTTGACGTGGTATCTAATGTAGAGATATATCTTATGTTGACGTGGTATCTAATGTAGAGATATATCTTATGTTGACGTGGTATCTAATGTAGAGATATATCTTATGTTGACGTGGTATCTGATGTAGGGATATACCTTATGTTGACGTGGTATCTGATGTAGAGATATACCCTATGTTGACATGGTATCTAATGTAGGGATATACCCTATGTTGACGTGGTATCTGATGTAGAGATATATCTTATGTTGACGTGGTATCTAATGTAGAGATATACCCTATGTTGACGTGGTATCTGATGTAGGGATATACCCTATGTTGACGTGGTATCTAATGTAGAGATATACCCTATGTTGACGTGGTATCTAATGTAGGGATATACCTTATATTGACGTGGTATCTAATGTAGAGATATATCTTATGTTGACGTGGTATCTGATGTAGAGATATACCTTATATTGACGTGGTATCTAATGTAGAGATATACCCTATGTTGACGTGGTATCTAATGTAGGGATATATCTTATGTTGACGTGGTATCTAATGTAGAGGTATACCCTATGTTGACGTGGTATCTAATGTAGAGATATATCTTATGTTGACGTGGTATCTAATGTAGGGATATACCTTATATTGACGTGGTATCTGATGTAGAGATATATCTTATGTTGACGTGGTATCTGATGTAGAGATATACCCTATATTGACGTGGTATTCTGATGTAGAGATATACCCTATGTTGACGTGGTATCTGATGTAGAGATATACCCTATGTTGACGTGGTATCTGATGTAGAGATATACCTTATGTTGACGTGGTATCTGATGTAGAGATATACCCTATGTTGACGTGGTATCTAATGTAGAGATATACCTTATGTTGACGTGGTATCTAATGTAGAGATATACCCTATGTTGACGTGGTATCTGATGTAGAGATATATCTTATGTTGACGTGGTATCTAATGTAGAGATATACCCTATGTTGACGTGGTATCTGATGTAGGGATATACCCTATGTTGACGTGGTATCTAATGTAGAGATATACCCTATGTTGACGTGGTATCTAATGTAGAGATATATCTTATGTTGACGTGGTATTCTAATGTAGAGATATACCTTATGTTGACGTGGTATCTAATGTAGAGATATATCTTATGTTGACGTGGTATTCTAATGTAGAGATATACCCTATGTTGACGTGGTATCTAATGTAGATGTATACCTTATGTTGACGTGGTATCTAATGTAGGGATATACCTTATATTGACGTGGTATCTAATGTAGAGATATATCTTATGTTGACGTGGTATCTGATGTAGAGATATACCTTATATTGACGTGGTATCTAATGTAGAGATATACCCTATGTTGACGTGGTATCTAATGTAGGGATATATCTTATGTTGACGTGGTATCTAATGTAGAGGTATACCCTATGTTGACGTGGTATCTAATGTAGAGATATATCTTATGTTGACGTGGTATCTAATGTAGGGATATACCTTATATTGACGTGGTATCTGATGTAGAGATATATCTTATGTTGACGTGGTATCTGATGTAGAGATATACCCTATATTGACGTGGTATTCTGATGTAGAGATATACCCTATGTTGACGTGGTATCTGATGTAGAGATATACCCTATGTTGACGTGGTATCTGATGTAGAGATATACCTTATGTTGACGTGGTATCTGATGTAGAGATATACCTTATGTTGACGTGGTATCTAATGTAGAGATATACCCTATGTTGACGTGGTATCTAATGTAGAGATATACCCTATGTTGACGTGGTATTCTGATGTAGAGATATACCTTATGTTGACGTGGTATCTAATGTAGAGATATACCCTATGTTAACGTGGTATCTGATGTAGAGATATACCCTATGTTGACGTGGTATTCTGATGTAGAGATATACCCTATGTTGACGTGGTATCTAATGTAGGGATATACCCTATGTTGACGTGGTATTCTGATGTAGAGATATACCCTATGTTGACGTGGTATCTGATGTAGAGATATACCCTATGTTGACGTGGTATCTAATGTAGAGATATACCTTATATTGACGTGGTATCTGATGTAGAGATATACCCTATGTTGACGTGGTATCTAATGTAGAGATATACCTTATGTTGACGTGGTATCTGATGTAGAGATATACCCTATGTTGACGTGGTATCTGATGTAGAGATATACCCTATGTTGACGTGGTATCTAATGTAGAGATATACCCTATGTTAACGTGGTATCTGATGTAGAGATATACCCTATGTTGACGTGGTATCTGATGTAGAGATATACCCTATGTTGACGTGGTATCTAATGTAGAGATATACCCTATGTTGACGTGGTATCTAATGTAGAGATATACCCTATGTTGACGTGGTATCTAATGTAGAGATATACCTTATGTTGACGTGGTATTCTGATGTAGAGATATACCCTATGTTGACGTGGTATCTGATGTAGAGATATACATTATGTTGACGTGGTATCTGATGTAGAGATATACATTATGTTGACGTGGTATCTGATGTAGAGATATACATGTACCCTATGTTGACGTGTTATTCCAATGTTGATGCATATACTTTGTTGACGTGGTATTCTAATGTAAAGGTATACCCTATGTTGAAGCGGTTGAAGGTAGAGCTATGTGGTATTATGTAGAGGTATACCTTTTGTTGACGTGGTATTAGCATGTAGAGATATACCTTATACTGACGTGGTATTAGCATGTAGAGATGTACAAAATGAGATGTATAGATGCATTATACAAAAATTAGACAGAGCAACCTGATGTATAATGTAATTTTGTGGAAACTAATGTATGATGAAGGTTTATATTTTTAATCTCATACAAAGTATCCATTACTTTATTTGTATTGTGATGTTCTACTTGGTTACGATTAGTTTGTAGAACTCATGGACAAACCTTAAGGGCCTCCTGCGCCTCGGGCGTGTTGGGGTTGAATGTATCGTCCCATCCAGCTTCGCCGTCACAGAAAGTTGCGGACTTGAAGTTACATGAACTAAGGTCCTTCCTCTTAACACCCCATGTGAGGTATACGCTAGCGTACTCCTCCTGGAAACTCCTCTCAAATCCGTAGTAGTGCATGCGAGACGCCTTTCCGTAGTTGTGAGACGACCGGTAGATCTGCAGCTATGAAAAACAAAACAAAAATCATTAAACATGAGAAATGCTATTGGGTCACTCATTTTGTTTTTTAGATACTTTTGCCGTATTTAGTATGAATTGTATAAATGTTCTTGCTGCATGTAGTTCATGATTGACCAGAAGTGGGACGTAAATCAATATAAATTAAAATTGTATTCCTTAGATTTCATGACCCGATAATACATATTTTAGCCTATTTTGTGATATTGTAAAGCATTTTATAAACGAAAATTGTAAACAAATTCATATACATAGATCTACCTAATCATATTTAAATCTCCTAAGTTATTGTCTAAGTATCATATTTTGTTTAATTTTAATGATCGACTGAAGAAGTTAAAAAAATTTAAACTGAAGAATATTAAATACATTTTGTAAGTAAAAATCATTATTTTTTAATACATAATTCTGACGCCCTGTAGCAAACACAAAAGTCCAGCAACACATCCGTTTTCCATTCCTTTCTTAAACTACCTTTTCAAAGCAAAAACACCAGAACAAAAGTTCATAGGAATTTTTGGTCGCTTACATTTGTAAACCATTAAATCTTTATATATATCAAAATCAAATTACCTGTTGTGAATCTGGTTCTAGTTTTGAAGCACTCCAGATGAAGAAACTTGAGGCGGCTAGGAACAGCAAAGGTACTATCACTCTCACAGCACGGCGTGTCATAAAATCATAGAATCCATTTTTCAGAAATAACACAATTCGGTTACGGTCCTCAAAATGTGTCTTCGTCCTTGGTGTCATGGTTGTATTTTGAATATCAAAGCACGATGAATTACTAGATGTTGGGCGCTTAGGAGAAGACTTTGACGGCAAATGTCCATTGCCCATATCACTTGAGGTTTTATTATGATCTAGATTATGCGCTTCGTTGGTCACGTTTTTATTTGATTTTTTCCTCTTGCATGTCTTTACACACGGTCCACACACTTTGTCGAATAAAGGTTTTACCTTTTGTGAATAAAGCATGATTACAGTTGGAAAGTAGAGGAGGTCACAAAGATAATTTACAAACACTAAAATTCCTGAAAATATTCCAAACGTGCAAACTGGAAGCAAAGGTGAAAGACCGCTCACGAGAAACGCGGTCATCGTTGTGAGAGATGTGACAAAAGTCGTTTTTGCTGCCTTCCTATAACAATCGGACAACCTGTGTGCCTTACTGGGGTATATTGTGTGACCAGTCAGTCGCCACGTATCGTAAAATATGAAGACATCGTCCGCTCCAATACCCAAGATTATAAACATGGAAATTACATGGAAAAACCCGAAGTATTCATAACCCAAGACACATCTATATATGAGGTTCGTTAACAGGAAGCTCGTAAGTATACTGAATATACCCAGAAACGTTATCCAAAATGATGCTGTCTGTATCCACATAAAGATGAATATAAATAGGAAACTTCCAACAGCGAGAAGCATATCCTTCAGAGCCTGAATAACAACGTCGTGGTCAAACAACAGAGTGCTGATGTAATAAAGAGACATTTTGCCTGACATTAAATGATCTCGGATATTTTCTAGCTCTGGTTTTACTGAGGAAACTGAGAACGTCTCTATTCTGTCTTTATCATTACTACCCCGCAGTGGCCATCCTAATTTGTAGAAGAATCTGGTTTTGGAGGATCTCAATACACCGTCACAGAGATCAAGTCCTTGTTCGATGAAATATTTGACATAGTCCTTCGTGGCGTTTTGGGAAGTCGCCTCACACAGAACACCGTGTATGTTACTGAATGTCGGGTCATAGAATGTGGCACTGGAATCGTTAAACGTGCCGTCAAACAATCTGAGAATAGACGAAGGTTTATGGCACTCGGAGCCACTGCCGACATAGCAGAAGAAAACTTGGTAGAATCTGATGTTGAACATCCTCTCTTCGGCCTCGCGAATGAGCTCAAGATTTTCGCGACTGAAGATGTCATAGTTGGGCACTTCTAAGAAGACCTCGACTATGTCACCGACGAAGCCGTTGTAGTAGGATGGCTGTGTGGCTCCAATCAGGGATCTCCACAATTTTCCTGAGTATTCGTCCTTGCTCCTCCATCCCAAATCTTGCGTGCGTGTGTTGTCTTCATACAGGATCAATGGCATCGTCTTGAACTCGATCGGGAACAGGTCGTAGCCAGTGAACACGAGACTCACGGTCGCAATTATGACGGTCAGATGGAAGGACGAAGCCAAGACTGAAAAAAGACAAAATCATTTAGTTATAATTGCCTCGTGATCTTGTTATCTGTTCCCTGCTTTCTTTTAAGAGATATACTTGCCGATCGTATCAACATTCGACATGTACATGAAGTTATTTACTTCTATTGATACTTACAGAAAGCTGTAACCGGGTACCGGGTTATAAACCTACAATATCCAAGAACAGGAACTGAATCTGTCATCCTGATGGTAACGTGGAAACATATCAAACCCCAAAATGGTTCATTTTCGTCGGTGTCCACATAACTTGGTTTCCACACCTAACATGTAGATTAGCCGCGAAAGTTACGTTATAGGCTAAGGACTTTAGGGATTGATTCATGGTCCACGGATCGTCCTTGTGGTCGATGCCATACCGCTTTGTTTGACATAGTGGTCATGTGTATATAAGTAGTGTAGCAATGTATAGGGATGTTGTAACACAGTAAGGCTTGATATTGTTTGGAGATTAAGCCTATAGGTCAACATTTCAACACTTTCTATTAGATCACAGTAAAGTGTTAGTTACTATACTAGCAGGTGTATCCACAGCTAAGCCGTGACCAGTGTTTGACCTCTATTGTAATAAACATTAGTATGGCCATGCTGAAAAAAGCGAGCCTAAGATATATCGTAACTCCACTTCGACCCATTCTAATTAAAACATAGATGTTCATTCTCACTACGTTACATGAACATTTAACGACATCGTATAAGGGGTCACGTCAGAATGACCTTTGTAACCTAATTATTTCACTTTCGGGGCGAATTGACAATTTTTCGATATCATGCGTCTGAAGCTAACCGATTCGGTACAGCATGTATAGCTATATGCTTCGTTGGACAAAATGACTTGAAACAGACTGACAGAATATGCAAGCTATGCAGTCATGTTATATCGGACATACGTAATTCACTTCCAAGATTCTGTAAGCAGTAATTTGATTGGTTAATCCAAATGGTCATCTTGACGCGACCCCTCGTGCGATGTCGTGTGATATGTTCATGTAACGTAGTGAGAATGACCATCTAGATTTTAATTAGATTGCTTCCGACCCTTCCTGTAGTTCTACCCATAACCGGATAGGCCATGGGAATACCTAACTGATGTACACTAACACAGTGGGAATACCTAACTGATGTACACTAACACAGTGGGAAAACCTAACTGATGTACACTAACACAGTGGGAATACCTATAACTGATGTACACTAACACAGTGGGAATATCTATAACTGATGTACACTAACACAGTGGGAATACCTAACTGATGTACACTAACACAGTGGGAATACCTATAACTGATGTACACTAACACAGTGGGAATACCTAACTGATGTACACTAACACAGTGGGAATACCTAACTGATGTACACTAACACAGTGGGAATATCTATAACTGATGTACACTAACACAGTGGGAATACCTATAACTGATGTACACTAACACAGTGGGAATACCTATAACTGATGTACACTAACACAGTGGGAATACCTAACTGATGTACACTAACACAGTGGGAATACCTAACTGATGTACACTAACACAGTGGGAATATCTATAACTGATGTACACTAACACAGTGGGAATACCTATAACTGATGTACATTAACACAGTGGGAATACCTAACTGATGTACACTAACACAGTGGGAATACCTATAACTGATGTACACTAACACAGTGGGAATATCTAACTGATGTACACTAACACAGTGGGAATACCTATAACTGATGTACACTAACACAGTGGGAATACCTAACTGATGTACACTAACACAGTGGGAATACCTATAACTGATGTACACTAACACAGTGGGAATACCTAACTGATGTACACTAACACAGTGGGAATACCTAACTGATGTACACTAACACAGTGGGAATATCTATAACTGATGTACACTAACACAGTGGGAATACCTATAACTGATGTACACTAACACAGTGGGAATACCTATAACTGATGTACACTAACACAGTGGGAATACCTAACTGATGTACACTAACACAGTGGGAATACCTAACTGATGTACACTAACACAGTGGGAATATCTATAACTGATGTACACTAACACAGTGGGAATACCTATAACTGATGTACACTAACACAGTGGGAATACCTAACTGATGTACACTAACACAGTGGGAATACCTAACTGATGTACACTAACACAGTGGGAATATCTATAACTGATGTACACTAACACAGTGGGAATACCTATAACTGATGTACACTAACACAGTGGGAATACCTATAACTGATGTACACTAACACAGTGGGAATACCTAACTGATGTACACTAACACAGTGGGAATACCTAACTGATGTACACTAACACAGTGGGAATATCTATAACTGATGTACACTAACACAGTGGGAATACCTATAACTGATGTACATTAACACAGTGGGAATACCTAACTGATGTACACTAACACAGTGGGAATACCTATAACTGATGTACACTAACACAGTGGGAATATCTAACTGATGTACACTAACACAGTGGGAATACCTATAACTGATGTACACTAACACAGTGGGAATACCTAACTGATGTACACTAACACAGTGGGAATACCTATAACTGATGTACACTAACACAGTGGGAATACCTAACTGATGTACACTAACACAGTGGGAATACCTAACTGATGTACACTAACACAGTGGGAATACCTAACTGATGTACACTAACACAGTGGGAATATCTATAACTGATGTACACTAACACAGTGGGAATACCTATAACTGATGTACACCAACACAGTGGGAATATCTATCTGATGTACAATAACACAGTGGGAATACCTAACTGATGTACACTAACACAGTGGGAATATCTAACTGATGTACACTAACACAGTGGGAATACCTATAACTGATGTACACTAACACAGTGGGAATACCTATAACTGATGTACACTAACACAGTGGGAATACCTATAACTGATGTACACCAACACAGTGGGAATATCTATCTGATGTACAATAACACAGTGGGAATACCTAACTGATGTACACTAACACAGTGGGAATATCTAACTGATGTACACTAACACAGTGGGAATATCTATAACTGATGTACACTAACACAGTGGGAATACCTATAACTGATGTACACTAACACAGTGGGAATACCTATAACTGATGTACACTAACACAGTGGGAATACCTAACTGATGTACACTAACACAGTGGGAATATATATAACTGATGTACACTAACACAGTGGGAATATATATAACTGATGTACACTAACACAGTGGGAATACCTAACTGATGTACACTAACACAGTGGGAATACCTATAACTGATGTACAATAACACAGTGGGAATACCTATAACTGATGTACACTAACACAGTGGGAATATCTATAACTGATGTACACTAACACAGTGGGAATACCTATAACTGATGTACACTAACACAGTGGGAATACCTATAACTGATGTACACTAACACAGTGGGAATACCTATAACTGATGTACACTTACACAGTGGGAATACCTATAACTGATGTAAAAATTGTACATTAACACAGTGGGAATACCTATAACTGATGTACACTAACACAGTGGGAATACCTATAACTGATGTACACTAACACAGTGGGAATACCTAACTGATGTACACTAACACAGTGGGAATACCTATAACTGATGTACACTAACACAGTGGGAATATCTATAACTGATGTACACTAACACAGTGGGAATACCTATAACTGATGTACACTAACACAGTGGGAATACCTATAACTGATGTACACTAACACAGTGGTAATACCTATAACTGATGTACACTTACACAGTGGGAATATATATAACTGATGTACACTAACACAGTGGGAATATCTATAACTGATGTACACTAACACAGTGGGAATACCTAACTGATGTACACTAACACAGTGGGAATACCTATAACTGATGTACACTAACACAGTGGGAATATCTAATTGATGTACACTAACACAGTGGGAATATCTAACTGATGTACACTAACACAGTGGGAATACCTAACTGATGTACACTAACACAGTGGGAATACCTAACTGATGTACACTAACACAGTGGGAATACCTAACTGATGTACACTAACACAGTGGGAATACCTATAACTGATGTACACTAACACAGTGGGAATACCTATAACTGATGTACACTAACACAGTGGGAATACCTAACTGATGTACACTAACACAGTGGGAATACCTATAACTGATGTACACTAACACAGTGGGAATACCTAACTGATGTACACTAACACAGTGGGAATACCTAACTGATGTACACTAACACAGTGGGAATACCTAACTGATGTACACTAACACAGTGGGAATACCTAACTGATGTACACTAACACAGTGGGAATACCTAACTGATGTACACTAACACAGTGGGAATACCTAACTGATGTACACTAACACAGTGGGAATACCTAACTGATGTACACTAACACAGTGGGAATACCTAACTGATGTACACTAACACAGTGGGAATACCTATAACTGATGTACACTAACACAGTGGGAATACCTAACTGATGTACACTAACACAGTGGGAATACCTAACTGATGTACACTAACACAGTGGGAATACCTATAACTGATGTACACTAACACAGTGGGAATATCTATAACTGATGTACACTAACACAGTGGGAATATCTAACTGATGTACACTAACACAGTGGGAATACCTAACTGATGTACACTAACACAGTGGGAATACCTATAACTGATGTACACTAACACAGTGGGAATATCTAACTGATGTACACTAACACAGTGGGAATACCTAACTGATGTACACTAACACAGTGGGAATACCTAACTGATGTACACTAACACAGTGGGAATACCTATAACTGATGTACACTAACACAGTGGGAATACCTATAACTGATGTACACTAACACAGTGGGAATACCTAACTGATGTACACTAACACAGTGGGAATACCTATAACTGATGTACACTAACACAGTGGGAATACCTATAACTGATGTACACTAACACAGTGGGAATACCTAACTGATGTACACTAACACAGTGGGAATACCTATAACTGATGTACACTAACACAGTGGGAATACCTATAACTGATGTACACTAACACAGTGGGAATATATATAACTGATGTACACTAACACAGTGGGAATACCTATAACTGATGTACACTAACACAGTGGGAATACCTAACTGATGTACACTAACACAGTGGGAATACCTATAACTGATGTACACTAACACAGTGGGAATACCTAACTGATGTACACTAACACAGTGGGAATACCTATAACTGATGTACACTAACACAGTGGGAATATCTATAACTGATGTACACTAACACAGTGGGAATACCTAACTGATGTACACTAACACAGTGGGAATACCTATAACTGATGTACACTAACACAGTGGGAATACCTAACTGATGTACACTAACACAGTGGGAATACCTATAACTGATGTACACTAACACAGTGGGAATATCTATAACTGATGTACACTAACACAGTGGGAATACCTAACTGATGTACACTAACACAGTGGGAATATCTATAACTGATGTACACTAACACAGTGGGAATACCTATAACTGATGTACACTAACACAGTGGGAATACCTAACTGATGTACACTAACACAGTGGGAATACCTATAACTGATGTACACTAACACAGTGGGAATACCTATAACTGATGTACACTAACACAGTGGGAATACCTATAACTGATGTACACTAACACACAGTAACTGGTTTCCGAGTCTTTAGTGTGACAAAAGATTCTAAGAACGAAAAAACAAAACGTGTCTGAAATTTAATTTGTAATAGCAAGATGCTTAAAGAAAATCGTCAAATCCCTCTCCCCAACACACTCTTCCGTCGATATCACGAGATTTAGAAAGACATGCACTCGGCCAGGTGAAATTATTGTTTAATAATTTAAATAATTTTATATGTCACTTGCATTTGTAATATCCTCTATCTATTACAGAGACAATTGGTATAGTGGTTTGAAAGCAAGTCAGCCAATCGACATTATGTATATATTATCGGGAATATATAGACATACAACTAGTACGTGGTGTAATGAAATCTGGTTATATATGTGGCCCATTGTGAACCATTATACGTATTCTGAGGCGATTTATTCCGTTAATAAAAAGACGGTTTATAATAATAAATCCATCTACACGACTTGTTATACACTTCATAGTAATCGGATTAGTACATAATTATGATATTAGAAATAACACATTGCAATCATGACCTTATCAACCCTAGCTTTAAATTCAACAACATTCCTTCAAATCTAGTGGCATATATTTTACTTGGTTTCCTATTTTTCTTAATTTGTTTACGTGTCGAAAGTGCGTCGAGTACAGTAACGTTTATACCTGTACAATTTGTGAATCTCCCCCTCCCCCCCCCCCCCCCTGAGTTCAATTTGTCTCCTATTTTTAGACCAAGGTCATCATGTCAAATCTAGTTAAAAGTTTGCTGATGTCACAGACAATAATTTTTTATCCATTGTCTTTATCTTCACATCATATTACGTTTCAATATCATATTTAAGATCTATTTAGCAATGTTTTAAATATATTCCGTTAAAGACATATGTAATGGATATAGATGTATAAATGGATTCATCACTTCTATCCAGATATGTTTCCTAATAATATATGTACCGACTCGCGATCGAGGTTGCGGACTCGATCCCCACGTTGAAATAAATCATGGGCGTATATAGTTCTATATATCGGATACATATGCTGTAATAATGTCCCGTGTTGTAATAATAATGTAACCAAATGTAATAAATAATGAGATGAAGAGGTCGCACCTGGGACTGTCCTACGTGTAATCATTGTCTGAAATTTGAAGGGACATCTTCAAGACAATTTAAGTAGGTTTAATACTAAGCAAGTGAAATTGATCTGATATGACCTGCTAGATGATTTCCTTTAAATAGCGAAGTCGTGGCCAGGCTGGATGTTGACCATGGGGAAATGATGTGAAGTGGCTATAAGGGGCCCGGGATGGCCGGGGTATGATACATGTATCACTGTGATAGAAAGGGGTGGGTACAATAAAAAGTCAGTAAAATAAACTCATGAAATATACTTACTATGCTATAATGAAAATACTTGTATTACTTACAGAATGCGCACCACGGATAGTTGGATATGAATCTACAGTAAAGAAGGGGCTTTTTATGCACTTTCTTCTTTCCATTTCCAGACTGTGGACGGTTTTCGGGCGACCCTTTTCCTTTACTCTCCTTGTACCCCGCTACACCAACTTTGGAGGATGTTTTCTTAATATTTTTTAGTTTCCCTTTTTTCTTTGTCTTCCTTTGTTCAGGTTCAATCAAACACTTTTCTGTAAAACTCTGTTTGGATTCTAAATTGATGAAAAAATCAGGTGACTCCATGACGCCAAATGATCAACTTGGAAGAGGTTTCACGTCAGATTGTCAAACTTAGAATTAAAAATGTTAAAAAGTAACGAGTAAAGTATCCGTGTGACTATGCCTGGTCCCTTCCAACCCACAGTCGTTAAAACTCATTGCAAACAGTCGACATTTTGATGACGCCCGTACCATCAGATAGTAAAATGGCCATCAAAGTCGTGTAACGATAAAATATCTTGTCCATACTGTTACGGGTACATACTGCATATGTGATCAGATTGACTGAAATGTTATTATAAACCGTACCCGTAACACGAATTAAGTGTGATTTCCGCCAATGGGCTGGATTGTTATAATTATAATCCGTAGTTTAATCGGCTTGACAGTAGTTATACATGTAGGTGAATACTGCTCACCTGTCACCGTGCGGGGCTGACCCCCAGGGTATATTGTCCCTGCCCCAGGAAGAACAAATACTTAAAGCGCATATAGCTACAGTATAAATACTAATTTATTTTTTGTAATTCTTGCAAAGGATTAGGGGGATTATTACCAAACTGTTACATATACAAATCCAGTTAACTTATAAAGTAGGTCAATTCAATTCTTTTATTACCTTAGGCCTTTCGGCCCATCGGTTTTTAACAAACATATATACATATACATGATACATTTACACAAAATCTCACACTCAACAGTGTACATGTTACATAATACTAAAGCGGTACACATTTTCCACCTAGAGTAATGATATGAAATTTCATACATATAATCATTAGATAATACTTTGAATTAATATGTAGTTATATGTACAAAGGTATATCGAAATTGAACGGTTAATCCTTACACATGTACAGGTATCAAAATAATGGAACAGGCAGACGAACGGACAGATTGAAGAACATACAAATATCGGACAGAGATCAGCACTTTGAAAAATACATTGCAGTAGTAATATAGTTACACAATTTTACGTTTATAGGCTTCTGAAATAAATCTTCCTGACAAATTCAATTATTTCTGACTCTTGAATTTAATCATTCGATAACTTTGAGAACTGAAGGCTTGTGCCAAAAATATTTCTTCCTAATATCAGTATAACAGTGACAGACAAGTAGAAAATGATATTCATCTTCAACGTCTAATGAATTACAATATGGACAATTTCTGTAACACCTTTCTATATTCCTGTATCTTCCGGATTCTACAGCTAAATAATGGGCAGATAGACGAAATTTAGTAATCATATTTCTTCGTTTGTTTTGGTAATATGCCTATAGCGTTCACATTTACTCGAAGTTTGTATTAGATTAAATAAATTTTGATTGGCCAGATCTTCAATTCTCTGTTTAATTAGAGGCAAAAGATAAATTTCGGTGGGTGTCTGTGTCGCCCAGACATAACCAAAACCTAGCTCAAATAATTTTCGTTTTAGAAAGACTAACCAATTTTGCTTTGGACGTCCCTTCTCCGTTTCCCTGTAATTGAAAGTCATACGCCTTAGTTAAGATACAATTATCCGAATTTGATAATTTAAACCAATATTTTTTTAACATCCTAAACAATTGTGTATTAGCAAGTGGTTGGCGACCAAGTTCAATGTATACCATAGCGTTACATGTAGATTTCTTTACACCAAGTAAATTTTTGCAAAATTCCAAATGAATTTTTTCTACTTCAAGCGCTTTATCAATTCCCCATATTTCACAGGCATAAAAAAAGAATACTTCCGACATATGTATCAAAAAGGTGCAACATAGTTTTGATATTCAAACTCATATAATTACATTTGGAGGGAAGAGCAAAGAGCTTTTCGTCGTTGTTCAGCCACATGTTTAGACATAAAACTAAATTTATTTTTTAACCGGAAGAGGGCGCCTAAATAACAAAACGGATCAACTACTGAAAGCAGTTTCCCATTGAAAGTCCAAGTTTCGTTTACTTTGACTATGCCGCCATTACGAAAATTAACAATCTTAGTTTTTTCTGTATTTACTGTTAACTTCCATTTATCTGCATAGGTATTTAAAATGTTTAAAAGCCCTTGCAACCCTTCAACTGATTCAGAAAACAACACCAGATCATCAGCGTACAGAAGAAGGAATAGACTCAATTCTCCAAAATCAGGTGAAAAGATACAATAACAGCAGTAGACCAGACGGAAAACATCCAGAGTTTAAAATATTATTAAATAATGTATGCAACATGGGCAATAAGAACGCTTAACCTTCAATAAAACATTCATTTAACAAGCAGTCCAAACCGTGTGATTTACCACGTTTAAGGTTATTAATTGCACATTGGATTTCATAAATAGAAAAATCAATATCAAACTCTTCAAAAATTACCCCAAAAAATATTTCGGGTTAAGCTTACGCAGATATTCCAACCTATCACCCTCGTGCAACATGTATTCTCTTTTGTACTTTTTTTTTTCAAGAATTTTATAACGCATTTTCTTTGTAATCAGCTCAGCGTGCGTCACTGAATTTTTTATTAAAGGTGCTAAGAGCTAAGGTCAGTCAAACTATTAAGATTCTACACAAACACATCTTATCACATACATGTATAAAGCTCATCAGTCGACATTGTGTGAAGTAATACTTGTAGCAAATTTTAACAATGAAATGGGCCCATTACCATTAGTATTTTAATCATTAACGTAATCACATAATTTTTCAATTTTGTAAAATTGCCGATATGATCTTTCGTGAATAATATTTTATCGGCCTATGCAGAGACGTGTATATCGCAATTATGATTTGAATTTATACAAGAAAGAAAAAGTATTTACATTTATGTATATACTTGTATTTATCTTTCTTTAAGACCGGGGGATGGTAAATACCATGGAATATTTGTCACAATACAATGTATATCTATTTAACAATTAACTTGGCAAATTTACCCACCGAGATTCCAAATTTACATAGTGTGAACGACAATATTGTGTAAACACAAAACGTGACAGCTGCTAATGTAATCTATATTCAAAAATATATTGGTAATTTTTTGTAAATCACTGTGTCTGTTGTATAGACAACAAGGGGAGACAATCCTAATCTATTGTTGTATCTGTAATCATAAATGACCGCCGATCTATCTCCTTCTTGCTTTCAATTTCTTTGGCGACCTTTTTGGAGATCTCTTAAGAGATTTTGGAGAGGTCTTAAGAGATTTTGGAGATCTCTTAAGAGATTTTGGAGATCTCTTTAGAGATTTTGGAGATCTCTTAAGAGATTTTGGAGATCTCTTTAGAGATTTTGGAGAGGTCTTTGGTGATCTTTTTTTTTGAGATTTCGGAGAGGTCTTTGGTGATCTTTTTGGAGATTTTGGAGATCTCTTTGGTGATCTTTTTGGAGATTTTGGAGAGGTCTTTGGTGATCTTTTTGGAGATTTTGGAGATCTCTTTGGTGATTTTTTTTGAGATTTTGGAGAGGTCTTTGGTGATCTTTTTGGAGATTTTGAAGAGGTCTTTGGTGATCTTTTTGGAGATTTTGAAGAGGTCTTTGGTGATCTTTTTGGAGATTTTGAAGAGGTCTTTGGTGATCTTTTTGGAGATTTGGATGATTTCTTTGGAGATTTCTTTGCTTTAGGCGAGGTTTTCGATTCGGGCGAACCTTTTCCTTTTACAGAGGAGGTTTTGCCATCAGCTTTAGATGATCGGTCCTTACTATCTCGGGATTTATCCTTCCGTCGTTTGTCCTTTTTATCTTTTCTGCTCTTTTCCTTGTCTTTTCTGCTCTTTTCCTTTGATCTGTGTCTGTTACGACTGCCGTCATGGGCACCCCCACCCATTCCATAGTCAGGGGCACCACCACCCATTCCATAGTCAGGGGCACCACCACCCATTCCATAGCCAGGGGCACCACCACCCATTCCATAGTTAGGGGCACCACCACCCATTCCATAGTCAGGGGCACCACCACCCATTCCATAGTTAGGGGCACCACCACCCATTCCATAGTCAGAGGCACCACCACCCCTTCCATAGTCAGGGGCACCACCACCCATTCCATAGTCAGGGGCACCACCACCCATTCCATAGTCAGGGGCACCACCACCCCTTCCATACTTAGGGGCACCACCACCCATTCCATAGTCAGGGGCACCACCACCCATTCCATAGTCAGGGGCACCACCATCCATTCCATAGTCATGGGCACCATCCATTCCATAGTCAGGGGCACCACCACCCATTCCATAGTCAGGGGCATCATCCATTCCATATTCTACGTCGTTCCTGGCACGCTTCTTCCCTGTTTGATTTGTAATATAAAATCAAGCATATGTATAAATATATCGATATTACAACTGAACAATTTAACATGTACATGCAAATATGAAACCGTGCTGTATTACATGAAATATGGAATATAGAAAATGTACTAATAGGACTGAATGGATACACGCGACCTTTCATTTTAAACTGTATGTCCTAGTATAAAAACATGGAGGTGGTCCAAGGTAACCTCTGTTCGATTCTCTTATAACTGTAAGTCTCACTGAACCCCGAAAGGGAGGAGACACCCAGAAGGAGATTGTAAAATATCCGACAAACTGAGGTTATTGTGTGGTATTGTAATAACACGATTAGACAGTGGGTGATATTTTGAGATGATATATGTAAATCCGTCTGATAAAGTTGGTTTCTCTTCAGCTAGAAGTCTGATTTATAACATATTAATTAACTTTTCAATTTTTTTTTTAATAATCGTGAAACAAGTTATTTCAACTTATAGATAATTTCATTCTTGTTTTGCCGGACGGAAGCGCACGAGGGGTGTTCTTGTGAGGAAACCGGAATACATGTACCACTTTAAGTCCGAACAGGGAATCGAACCAGGAAAAGCGAGTACATGTACATTCCCACAACTCCCTCACATCTAACCGATTGGACTCTTCGGACCTATTTTGCTTTGCCCAATCAATGTTTTACTATATAAGAAAAACAAATGCAGGTCTCCGTTCACAACCAAGCAAATTATTTCATTTCTCAGTGACGTGTTGAAATAAAATTCGATTCAAAATATAACCTCACGATGATTTCTAACATTTTCCATTTTCGCGATTTTAGGCAGTAACAGAGACCTATATACTAGTATATAGGTCTCTGGCAGTAATATTCAAATTTTCGCGATGTAAGGCAGTATTGTATATGTTACGGGCGATAACTCCCACTTGTACAAAATGTAACATCATAATGATGCTGAAAGCCAGAGATCAGACTTCATTCTTCACACTTAACGCTTCAAACTTAATTTCCACGCAAAAAATCGTGATGTGAAAAGTAAACGTAATTTAGTCAGTATTAGAGATAATAAATAACAAATATACTTACGTTTGACATATTTCATTGGGTCCCCGGTGGTACAGCATTCACACGGACAGCCCGGGATGCAGTATCCTGTCCCATACCCCATGGGATCCTCCATGTCACGTGCTTCCGCCAAAGAAGTCTGTAGATACCTCATTAGTACCACCGTAATGAACTGTAAACATAGAATCACATATACATCAAAATATAATCTGAAAAATGTCGTTCAGGAAACAATCATTGATGAAAGAACGAAATGTTGCTTATAAATCAAATAAAAATTGTCCCATTCCCGGATCTCACCAACTTCCCTTAACATAAGAGGATTCCTGAACTTCAGTTTCAAGTAAAGCAATAGCGGAATTTTCTTTAAAAATTAATGCTTTCTCATTCATATGGAACATGAATTAAGGAATTTCCTTGCTGAAACTAAATATCAGACCTGTAAAAAGAACGCCGTAATAACGGACCATCCTGTCGGCACAAGGATTTTGTTTTCAAAAAAGTCCATGAGAACACTGGAGCAGCCTGGTTGGTACAAAGTAATGCTTCCGTAATGCACGTGCATCGACTTGTCCTTGACATCATGATGAACACATGGGCGGGCTGACGCGACGTCACAACAGCTGTAGGGTACATCGTCCGTGTAGTACAACCCAGCCTTCAACTTCCTACAAAAAAAAAAAAAAAATCAAAATCGTATACATATTTGTTAAAGAATCTGAAAGCATACGTTGCATTTATATTTGAGACCAATATTGGAAAACCTCATTCAATCGACATTGTTCGCAGAAACAGAAATCTCTGCTGAACCAGTACAATGTAACCATTTAGTTACAGTATTTATTAACTCTGGTGTCTGAACTGGTTGACGGTTAACTCAGTCACTCACGTTTACAATATATCGAGTTTCGAAAATTTAAGCAAATTAATTAATTCAGTTTAGTGGCACACTCTTTCTACATTTCTGCGTTGTAATACATCGTTATGTTCAGTTTATCTCTCAACCTCTTCACGCCTTATCAAGAATTACGATTAAAAGTACAGTGTATTGGCACCCTAGGGTAGAGACGATGGACCATGCCACATTTAGTAAAGGTGCCTTTTTAAAATATCATTTTACATGCATTTAAAATACTCGATATTTTGTACACTTGCATGGACAGTATCTCTACTCAGCGAGTTCAGGTCGAGGCGACGTGAACTCAAGACCATTACACTTCAACTAATATATAGTAGTGGTCAGTGAAAATGAGCATGAATCACCAACTACATACATGTATGGACTAAGACCCAGAACCGCTGACAACATACCGTATAATGTCTGGATTCTTTACATTCAGGGATTCTTCATTGACCCAGTTGATGTCAAACCAATCGCTGTAGCCATTGCTGCCACAACAGTGATATTCCTGTTGTAGTTTATCTAATGTTACCTTCGCGAGCATTTCTGTTTTGTACCGTTTCATCACTGAGCCGAGGCCGTTTTGCAAGGATTCTTCGATGACAGATCGATGGGTAAAACACATCAGACCCCCGGCTAGTAGGAACCAGACTAGAATAAATGACAATAAAACGGCAAAAAGTAGAAAGTTCACGCAATTCCTATTCATCTCGTAAGACGAACAATCGTATACAATCTTAAACGTTATAACATGCAAAACTACTACTTTGATTCCCACTGCAAGGAGAAAATGTGGCAGAAGTCCAGTGTCATATCCCTCCAGCATCATCATTCTGGATTCAATGCTTATTTTCATGTATATCGCAATGCCGATTAGAGCTATTCCAAATAAAGCGATACAACAATTAAGAACGCCAATCATTATCGCCAGCTTCTCCCTCGCTCCCGCCGATATGTTGCATGTAAAACACATGTTAGCTAGTACACAAAAGGCAAACGTAAAAGGCGGGCGTCAGTAAGGATACAAAAAAGTCGATTTGTAACACGGAAGTGACGTCATAATCTAAACAATGACGTGCCGTCAGAAAGTATATGGCGCCAAATGGGAACACTTCGCTCGATACGCGGTCACAAACAATAACAAAGGAGCAGGATTTCTATGGCGCGGGAAAGATGTCATAATCAAATATGTTTGCCAAGGCAGAAATCGAATTTTGCCTCGATTTTAGCCATTGCAATAATCGAAACCAAATTATTACTAGGCAGAAATATTTTGCCTATTTAGATCTAGTAGACAATATCTTATTTTTGCCTAGGAAAAAATATTTAATTATGACATCCTTCCCGCGCCATAGATTTCCTCTCTTTCTAGCGTTTAAGATCTACAAAAGAAAATATTTTCCTGACGAATCTTTTCACATTATTCACTTTCCGCGGACATCATTTCCTATAATAATAACATATGTAGTACACAGAGAGTGATGCTACTGATTGTAATAAATTTGTGTACAATCCGAATGGAATCTATTTGCCAGCAAGCTAGTTTAAACAGTATTTTATTGTTCAAATATTTACATAGAATATTACACAAACATAGAACAGTAAAGAATTCGGAAAGAAGTACTTTCGTACTTATATAAATCCGTCTTCTCTTTGAGACAGGCAGGTAACATAATAAGCAGATATCATGTTGAGCTACAGACATACAACTTGTACGTATGTAGATCGGCATGACTCTGGCCCGTACGCATATAAATAAAGTAATCTCAGCAGAGAATTTGCAATACTGTCGAAATTAACATACAATGGTTATAAACAGTAATTACATTAATACATAGGTTAAGAAATTATCTCATTAGTACTAATCTATTTGAGTATAGTGGGGGAGCGGAAGGGGAGGGGGAAGGGGAGGGGGGTGGGGGGTGTAGGTGGTAGAAGAATAGGAATGTTATTGCAACATTTTTTCCGTGAGTCCTCATAAAGAAGTGACAACGAGGGACATGGGTTAGTTTTTGACATACATTATATTCTTAGAATAATATATATGTTTAGATATCTTATAGTGAAAGGGATATCATACAGACTCAAAGCGTTTACTTTTAATAATAAAAGATTGGACAGAATTGAAAATATTAATATTTTCTGCTTCGGTACGCAGTGAATCACCGTAAAGAAGCAAGTCTAGTGACAAGTTGTTAAAAGGATAGATGTATTGATGGCGTATCATGTTGTACATATTACATTCCAGGAGATAGTGATTTGTTGTTTCAATTTGACCGCAGGTACAATACGGATTTTCAATAAGATTCTTATGGAATAGATGATCTCGAAGAGAGCTACATTTTAAACGAAGTCTGGCATGATAAACTTGCCCCATTCGTTTTCCAGACAAATAAAATATTTTCCTGACGAATCTTTTCGCATTATTCACTTTCCGCGGACATCATTTCCTATAATAATAACATATGTAGTACACAGAGAGTGATGCTACTGATTGCATACTGAGACCAGCCAGAAATCAATATGACAAGGTCATGGGCGTCGTAATAAATTTGTGTACAATCCGAATAGAATCTATTTGCCAGCAAGTTATATATATAGTTCTTTATTTTAGAGAAGATATTGGTGTTTCAAACAATAACAAATAGTATATGACATGATTTTCACGCATGAAATTTCATGCGTGCGCAGCACGAGGGAAATATGAAAAAAAGCCACACGGGTGATATTTTTTATTACTCTAAAACACTATTCACATTATTTTCGATCGTATGCGCTTATTCGCTCCGTTTACATCTACTTCTATATCGAACATCATGATTGGTCAATGGTGCTTTGTGCTATGCATTCCCATTAGTGTTTAGCGTGTTATTTTATTGCAGCGAGCAATAACACTTTTCCTTAACAGTGAAGTGGTTATTTTAGGATACCTGCTATGTTTATGAAACATACATGTATGTACATGCAAATCATGTACATGTACATATCAATTCAAAGGCAAACATTATTTTGCTTAACTCTCTGTTTATGTGGAATATAAATAGCAACTCCTTAATGCACGTCTAACATTAAAGGTGGGTGAATATGTATAAAAGACGACCTTCACTTCAGCGTAAGTTAAAGGAGTTTGTATATATACGGTTCATTTTGCGAGAGGTCTTTCAAAAATATAATTCTAAAGATTGCTCAAACAAAATTCGGTACACTGCGTCCATTTAAACACTAAATCTGACAGTGTGCCATTGAGTCTGGGTAAAGGAAGTCTTTCAGATGTGACTGATGAACTTCGCTATATTGCTATTATTATCATGTCCTATGCATAGTGTACTTACTCTCCAGTCAATGTGAATTTAGATTACATCTCGGGGATGATACAGTATAGGATTCAGAGTGCCACTGGAGTACGGCGCGATGGGGTCCTCTCCGAGCGTAAAGAAAGCAGCAAGGCCGGGGGACAGCGACGACAAGCCAGTACACAGCCAACGACCTGTCCGGATAGAAGAGGTGGAGTCCGACACTGGTGCTAACAAACGACGTATTATAGAAAGTTACGCCAGTGATCCATCTCGATATAGCAAACCTACAAAAGAGGATAGTAAATCTACTACAAAGGACAACACCACATATACCCCACTAACAAAAGATGATACGAAATATACACACGACAGTAGGTATGGCAGAGACGAACCACACAACTTGAAGGATGACACTTTACACGCGTGAGACCGGCAAAGAAATAAAACAGACAGAAGGTTTAGTCAGTATGACACCAAAAACAACAACGACCAGTTGTATGAAGCAGATGATAGAGACGCCATGTACGAAAGACGATATGGCAATAACTCAACTAGGAACGAATTAAGACATATTGCCAATAACAGTCCGGAAGTTGGAGAGGATAGTGACGAGGCTGATGAGTTAAGGAGGTTGATTGAAAAAAGACATCGACGACAGAAATATTTCCTTCGCGACGGGCGTCGGGAACCCCCAGTGGAAGCTCCTCAGCATCGGAAACGTCCCGAAAGAATTGTGGATAGGGAGCCACGTGGTCCAAACTTTTCATTTTGGGGAGTGGATGGTGTAACGTTTTAAAGATAACAGTGGATTGTTCTGCGAATTGTTGTGACGTAACAAGTAAATCAACGTCATAAGATTTGTTTCTTAGTGATTAGAGTCGAATTAGAGTAGTTGCTACTTTGAGACAAATAGTGGATGATTTTGGACTGGGATTAACATACACCTACACTGTTGACTCTACCAAAGCCTGGGCAACGACAAAGCCCCGTACACATGGAAAATGTAAGAAAAACTTTATGGATGAGATTTTGATATTTTTCTGTTGGAATAGTGGTGTCATTTATGCGGTGACCGAGCTGCTCTGATGTAGACATAAAGTTTAGAAATCAAATGTTTATAACTCTTTTTAAAAAGAACTTTCGTTTCATTTGATCCGGGTATTTTGATATGTTGACTCAAGAATAGAGTCTATACAGGATCACAAAAGCCTGGTTTGACCAAACACATAGACATTTGGTGATTTGAATATGAACAGGCAATTTTAGTGGAGAATTAAAAGACTGGGTAAATATATAACACGAGACCACGAGGAACATATTGTATTACTTCATACCACGTAACAGTCTTTAGAAAAGACCGGTACAGACATTGTCCATATAGGTATTCAAAACGAAATGTGTATTTAATCAGATGGAATCTCCCTTGTGTGGCTTTATGTGAAGGACCGGCACATTTCTGAAACGAGCAAATGAAAATAATGTAGGTTTAAAATTCATAGCTTCTACATACCCATTTACTGTTAAAAAACGACGCCATTTTGTCGGTTGGATTATTGGTTGATTGTAAATACCTATGGATGTTATTGATCATGGTGACAAAACCTCCACGGTAGGTATTATTGTAGCCGTGTAGTATTCGTGTGTCACTGTTAGACACATTGTACTTTTTACATGTGTAATCATTGATACTGTTAGAATATATCTTGTTAATTTAAAGAAATGTTTTAATATCTTATTTACAATTCCATATTTGGTCATGAATAAAATACCATTGAACCAACTGCGATTCATTTTCAAATTTTAAGTTATGTATGTTAGTCGAGAAAAGAGGCAAATCGCACGTTGTGTTACATACAAATTATACACTGACAATGAAGTGGGTTTTTTTAGCATATAGATTATTTTACGCACCACAGGGACCTGGGACAGTCCATACATACTATATACCTATGGATATTCGTGCCAAGTCCCTGTGTTACATGTTTTAACGTCCTCACTGAAGTTGTTTTTTTCAGTCAGCGATCCCACTTAACGTCGATTCGTAACAGAGTTCTCCGATTTTATATTTAACAGGTGGCTGATGGTGTAGTAGAGCTAATGGGAAATAACTGATGGGAAATGAACAGACCAAGAAAAGCGGGAAATCTAATAACGGCGGAGCGCGTGTCGTCATAGTTTCTCCGTCAGCTTCAGAAAACTTGGATCCTAATGTTAAAACTCGGATAAAATTCCGAGGGGACAAGCGTAAGCATATAACATTCACAAAACGGCCCCAAATGGTCGAGATAGGTCAGCTACCCAAAGACCTCGCACAAAATGGCAGAATTAAGTTCCAACGTAGTCAAACGAGGAATGTTGGAATCTCCGACAATGGAGAAGACAGGATTGCTTCGATGACGTCAGTAAATACCGTGACGTCAACTACGCCTGGTGCTCCTATAATTGAAACGCATCAACAACCTGAAGAGGATTTCCAGTTTGAAGAAAGACCGACCCAACAAAGAGCTTTAACACAAGTACACGAAATATAACGCCATTTATCCAGGAATTTTCATTTGTGTGATGTATGCATTCTTTCATGTCTACATGTCAGCTCTGTTTTGTGACACCTAAACTGAATTTTGTATACATTGTTGTATATATCATATATATATATGTTTATACATGTATTTATTTTTATGTGAATCCCTCTGAAAAGAGTTGCAACGGCTATAAAGTTTGAAAACATAAATGAATGGTGTTCCTGAATTTCTTTCACCGTCAATGTCCCGTACACTCGCATGTACCTGTCTTGGGAACCTGTGCCAACTCCCTGTCACTATATATATAAACCTTTAGTAATATGATTAAAATCCAGCCACATAGCTTACCCAGTGACTCTCCTCTTATGCACAGGGACTTGAGAATTAGTTACAGTCTACATGTATTTGGACCTCCCCTAGCATGTATAGCACATTTTGAGGCGTTTTTGGGCTAGATTATGCCAAATTTTAATCTAGCCCCCCCCCCCCCCCCCCCCCCCCCCCCTCTCAAGTCCCTGTGCTCTGATGGTATCTATTTGATGTCAGATATCTAGTGTGAAACTTGGCGAAGGTAAGGCAAATGATAGGGTGTCTTCATCATAAACTGATTAAAAAGATATCGTAACTAGACGAGACTAGACACTTATCCTCAACCAATGGTCCGTATACATGCCGTGGGTTGGAAGTTCTAGACACTTATCCCCAACCAATGGTCCGTGTACATACCGTGGGTTGGAAGTTCCGTGTACATACCTTGGGTTGGATGTTCCGTGTACATACCGTGGGTTGGATGTTCCGTGTACATACCGTGGGTTGGATGTTCCGTGTACATACCTTGGGTTGGATGTTCCGTGTACATACCTTGGGTTGGATGTTCCGTGTACATACCGTGGGTTGGATGTTCCGTGTACATACCTTGGGTTGGATGTTCCGTTTACATACATTTGTACCGTGGGATGGAAATGTGTGTCAAGTCTCTGTGTCTGTAACTGATTGTAATTCCAGCTTCATGTACAGTGTATCCTTGTTTTATCGAAGTAATATTTATTGTGTACCCGTATCTAATGAACATTAAGCTTCAGCTGTGTGGAAAAGGTTAATTAGTATCACATACGTCCAGGGGACAGCTAGTCCAATGGTTTTGTTGTACTATACGCACAGGGGCTTGATACAATATTTCCTATGACCCGGAATGAAAAAATAATATAAGTGATCTAGGGATCGGACCATATGGTTAGTTTTTCATTCTAGGTCATAGGAACGTGGCCCAAGGTCAGAAGACAGCTCCATCACAGAACTTCTATGTATGTGCAGCGGTAGTTCATCGTACATGTTATTGGTATACACAATCTGATTGTACATTTGTACCTAACATGCCCCGTGTAGCCTTTTGAGCTATTTGTGTATAACACGTATATAGTATAAGCAAGCCCCAACTAACTGTTCTATACCGTCACAAGCATACACCTGTCAAAAGTAGACACCCAACGCTCACCTGTTCTTCAGCAAATAAATGAAAGTCTTTGTTGGGGAACTTTTAATTCATGTGATTTGTAAAGCTGATATGGTCATTAGCTTATATTCAAAATAAATACTATTTTTTAGTAATTCGTACACGTCAAATGCCTGGCAATCATCCTAGTATTCAATGAAAATCTAACGATTTTGGTAAATTTTACCTCAAAAGTAGATTTATACCATTCATTTGAACAAACTTTGTAGCCCTTCATTGGTCCAATATAATGACCCTTGGCCACTTGGATAATGAAAAGAATGTTATTAAAGATGCAAAACACATATGACCCCAGTTACCTCAGAAGTAGGTCATGCATGCTATTGTCCTATACCACGACCCCGTGCCTCATGCTATCTTAGAAGTAGGTCATGCATATGCATGTTACTGGCCCAATACCACGACCCCGTGCCTCTTGCTACATTAGAAGTAGGTCATGCATGCTACTGGCCCAATACCACGACCCAGTGCCTCTTTCTACCTGAGAAGTAGACCATGCATGCAATTGGTCCAATATCACGACTTCGTGTCTCTTGATTATTGTAAAGAAGTCGATTAATTAAAGAGGACAGTTGACACACGAACGTATAAGACAATGAGACAAGCTCACTTGACCAAGTCGCCATGTCACACGAGTCATTTGGGTAGTAGCGCCTACCATTGGATGATCTTTATACGTGTCTATTTCCTTTTCCTCTTAATCATATGGTTACTAGGATAACCTAAATATGAACTATAATAAAGATCACATAAGAACTTGCCGAGAAACGGTGGTAACACATTTCAGTTGTTACTAGAGACAAAGAACTTACAATTAAATTTCATCATTTCAAATATCCATACAGAAATAGCAATGACGTTTTTCATCTGCCTAATCAAAGATGGCCACCTGTCAGCTGTTTTGTCCTCATCAGACTAAAAAATGGAACGGAAACAATAATGGATAGTAGGGGATTTGCACGTTAAACTGGAGAACTGTCCCTCTGCTTCTCAAGATGTAGTGATACGAAAAAACTTCAACTGTCCAAATCTAAGATGGTTGTCACTTGTTGGACTCGAAATTGAAGGGACACAGTTTGTAAGCGCCTAGGGAAATTTACACATCAAGTTTGAGAGATACCCTTTCAGTTCTTTTTTAGAATAGATACCCATAAGCCTGAACGTTTAAATAGCTTGGTAACACTTCATATCAGCATGCTACTGGCCCAACATCATGACCCTGGGCCTCGTAATTATTGAGAAGTCATTTAAAGATTTTAACAAATTTGACCCTTGTCACATTGAAAGCAGTTAAAGGTCAGTCATTTGAACAAATCTGCATCGGTAGCCCTTCGTCATACTACTGACCTAATACCATGATTCTGGTCCTCTTGGTTATCGAGAAGATGCTGTTTTAATAATTGTTACAAGTGTGTCAATGTCAGTCCCTTAGACAAACTTATAGCACTTTCTCCAAGCATGCTACAGGCCAAATGTCATGACCCCGACCGTCTTGGTAATTGAGAAGATGTCTCTAGCTTTTTTACCTGTGGCCTTAAAAGCATTTGAACAAGGGTCCCAATGGGTCTGTATCGCTCCCAGGCTTCTCATGATCATGGGACATTGAAATTGTTCAAAATCATTTATGCAGGTACTAAAGTGATTACCACTGGATTCAAATTAGGCTTAGTATTTTCATTTAAGAATTTTCATCCCGGCATTCCGCAGACCCAATATCAGGTCTCTGGGCCTCTTGGTTATTGGGAAGTTGTTTAACGATTTTATCCTTTTTGAGACCCGAGACCTTGAATGAAGGTCAAGGTCATTCATTTGAACGAACTTTGAAGCCCTTCGCTCAGTATCTACAGACTTAATATCAGGTCTCTGGGACTCTTGGTTATTTAGAACAGTCGATTAAAAGATTTTGGCCTATTTGACACTTGTGACCTGAGATGTAGGTCCAGGCATTGGTAAGAACAAACTTTGTAGTAATTTACCCAAGCACGCTACACGTTGAATATTAAGTCTCTGGGTCTCTTTGATATTGAGTCGTTTAAAGAGCCTGTTTGACCCCTGACCTTGAAAGTATATAAAAGTCATTCATTTGAACAATCTTACATATAAAACAAGAGGCCCAGAGGGCCTGTATCGCTCACCTGGATTTCATGAGATATGAAACAAGAATGATGATTAAGTATATTTGTCACTGGTATTGCTATGTCAATATATCATAGGCATTTTATATGGGTACGTGAGGATTTGATGTCAAAAAATGCATTAATCCATGAAATAAAATTAACTTTTGGCACAACCCCATAGGGATGCTACCACACAAATGTGAGTGATATCCATTGCTTAGTTTCAGAAAAGAAGTTGTATAAACCAATTGACCCCTTTTGACCCCGCCTTCTGCACCCCGGGGGGAGTGGGGGTCAGTTCCTTCCTTTATAAAATTTTGAATCGCTACCCAAAAGGATGCTACCAGGCAAATATGAGCGATATCCCTTGCTTAGTTTCAGAGAAGAAGTTGTTCATATCAATTCAGCCAAATTGACCCCTCTTGGCCCCGACCCTCAGACCCCCGGGGGGTCAGCCTCACCATTTGTACAATTTTGAATGCCAACCCAATAGTGATGCTACCAGGCAAATATGAGCAATATCCATTGCTTGGTTTCAGAGAAGAAGTCGCTAATATCAATATAGCCCAATTGACCACATTTGGCCCCGCCCCTCAGGCCCCTGGGGGGTCAGCTCCATCATTTGTACAATTTTTAATCCCCACCCCATAGTGATGCTACCAGGCAAATATGAGCGATATCCATCCCTTGGTTTCAGAGCAGAAGTCGTTTATATCAATTCTGTAAAACTGACCCCTTTTGGCCCCGCCCCTCAGACCCCAGGGGGTCAGCCCCGTCATTTGTACAATTTCAAATTCCTACCCCAAGGTGATGCTACCAGTAGAATATTAGAGATATCCATTGTTTGGTTCCAGAGAAGAAGTCAATTATATGAATATAGCCCCGATTGACCACATTTGGCCCCGCCCCTCAGGCCCCTGGGGGGTCAGTCCCATCATTTGTACAATTTTAAATCCCAACCCCATAGTGATGCTACCAGGCAAATATGAGTGACAGGCATTGCTGGGTTTCAGAGAAGAAGTCGTTTATATCAATATAGCCAAATTGACCACATTCAGCCCCACCCCTCAGGCCCCTGGGGGGTCAGCCCCATCATTTGTACAATTTTGAATCCCCACCCCATAATGATGCTACCAGGCAAATATGAGCGATAGCCATTGCTTGGTTTCAGAGAAGAAGTCGTTTATATCAATATAGCCAGATTGACCACATTTGGCCCCGCCCCTCAGGCCCCTAGGGGGTCAACCCCACCATTTGTACAATTTTGAGTCCCCACCCCATAAGATTAATGCTTCTGACCAAATTTGGTCCAATTCTGATCAGTAGTTATGAAGAAGAAGTCTATTGTTGACGGACGGACGACGGACGCCACGGTATGGCATAAGCTCACCTTGGTCCTTCGGACCAGGTGAGCTAAAAATGACCCCTTTTGGCCCCGCCCCAAAGGGTCAGCCTCATCATTTGTACAATTCTGAGTCCCCTGCCCATAGGGATGCTTCTGACCAAATTTGGTCAAATTCTGATGTGTGGTTATGAAGAAGAAGTCAATTGTTGACGGACGGACGGACGACGGACGACGGACGCAACGGTATGGCATAAGCTCACCTTGGTCCTTCGGACCAGGTGAGCTACCAATGTTACAATATCAACAAAATGAACCTGTCGCATGGAGAACCTTAAAACAAATTTGAGGAGAATAGGTGTTCATGAAGGGATGCATCTTCTGCTTCATCAACAAGACCGCCATATAGGTAAATCTAGGTCGAATTCGGGTTAAGTCAAGGTCTGAAAAGAGAACTAGTGCAGTGACAATGGAACCATCAAGTATTATGAAGCTGTGAACCCATGATATTTCAAAATAAAATCATTTTGTTGACCGTTGACTTTTCCATGCTCTTCTGTCCGCAGTAGACATCTGTCATGGGAATCATGGTAATGGAATTCGATCGAAACCAGTCATTAAATATTGAACCAGCTGTGACATGTAAACACCAGAGAAGCAGAGATGTTAAAATCAAGACCTGGAAAAAATATTGATTATCATACAGCTTAGTTGTAAGCTGTCCCTGCTGGTAAATTAAAGATTTAAATAAATGGCTGATCTGTAATGTTTTTAATTTAAAATTCTACAGGGTATATCTGATTAACTTGGTCAAATAAAGGTTTTGCTATGAAAAGTTTGATAACACCATCAATATATCTTTAGGTGAAATTAAGGACTTTTCAAGGTTTCTGTTACAGGTTCCGAGAAGCTCTTAATATAATCAACCTTGTATGAAAACAAAAACAGCAGAAGGGCAGTTTGTTCTCATGAGTATGCCAAATTCTAGATGGACACTCTACCAACTGAGCTCCAGATCGTCCCTGATTAACCCAGTCCAGTTCCGCTACATAATCATTCCTCCCTACTTTTTTCAAGACTTCTACCCGAAGACCACAAGTTCGGTTATCCCTTGCTAAGCATATTCACAATGCTTTAAACAAGGGTAGGCAATCTAGCCAATTATGTAACAGGGGGAAGAGAAAATGTAGCAGCTATACTAGAGTGGGGTTCGAACCCAGGACCCTCCGAACTCTAGACAGACACTCTTCCAGATCAGGTACCTGGCTGCTGATGATCGTCCCAGTCCAGCTCTTCTATACACAATCATTAATTGTTGTAAGAATTATTGATGCAGGACTGTCACCATATATACAACTGTGGAAAATACTGCATGTACAATACCCTTCATCAGTATACACTGTACATAGTTGGTATGAATACATGTCTGCCGACCTAACATGGATTGGGATATAAAAGTCCTATTTTTTAAATAAGTTTTTGGAAGTAATCTTTCTACAAAAGTATGTATCATTAAAGCTTGAATAATTCATAATCTGAAAATTCAATAAGTTTGCCTGAAAAATAAGTTTCAGTTTGTCAAAATTGGCCTATATAGGGCTTGTTAAATAGACATGTACAATTTTTAAGGTTTGAAAGTTTAAATAGGCCTTCATGGAAATTCTAAAATATTGACAAGTTAATTGAAAATTGTCACTTACCAGGTATATGACACATATTTTACAGAAAATAAAATAACTAAGGTCATGTTAAATCAATTTATTTGTGTTGTTTATAAACTGAATATCAACAAATAAAATCATTATTTTGTCAATGGAAGTTTTTTCAATTTTAAAACAAATGTATATATATCTAACCATCAATCTTAAAAGGTCACATGTAAATAGTGGCACACTATCTTAGTCCCTCATTATACATACATGTATAGTAACACTTACACTAATGACATTATCATTTTTAAATTCAATACAAAAGTAAATTTGCAATGGTTTCTACCTTTGTTCTAATTATAATTAGTGAGAATGTCTGTCTTAATCTGTTCATATTAAATCTAATACATACATGCATGCATGCTTGCGAGTATGTATATATCAGATAAATAAGTGATTATCCACAAAAAGTAACATGACAAAGCACTTTTTTCTATATACATTGTATATTGACTTCTTTTTTTGTAACTTTATAGAGATTATTAATCTGGAATTTATGTTGCATTAAAATTTGGTACACTCAGTCTCATGTTGTCACTCACAAAGACATGTAAACAATGTATACATGTACACTGCACATGCAGTATTTGCTCTATGACTTGTTTGTCAATAGGGCTGAAAAATCCATAAATGTTAAATTTTATATTCCATGTCTTCAGTGCAGGCATAGAACATTTGGTAGACACAATTCTACTGGCCCTGGTATTATTTAGAACATGGATTCTGATTCTTTTAACAGGATATATCTGTGATTGTTGACGTTCTATGAACAGTTTATCGATTAGAAAAAAATTAAAGGGAAATAGAAAACACCCACTTTTTAAAAATATTTTAGACTTGAAAACATCTATTCCTGGCCTGTACATGATGTTCAAATTAAATACAAACATTTTTTTTTATTTTTCAGGAACGTTTATCTATGCCTGTTTCTGTGAACACAATAATCATGTAGTTTTCTCTTATAACAAATACATTGATAAAAAAGAAAGCAATACTTTCATTTAAAGACAATTAATTAAACTTACAACCCAGATTTGATGAATCAGTAATTAAATAATAAAGTATTGTTTGTCATTTGACTGCTGTGGACACAAAATTTTCAAAGAAAACTTTTGGAAAGGAATGTCCAAATACAAGTTCCTTTTATCTGCATAATACACCGAGACATATTCAGAAGTTAAACATATGTATTTTGAACATGCCTCGAGTCAATACTGACACTACAGTATCAAACAGCACAGTTTTTCCTGCACAGCTGTCATGATGAGCACCTGTATGCTCTGGGATTATTAAAAACATCTGATCATTCCTCGAGGAATTTCTTTCTTTTCTCCTCTTCCATGATGGCCCAGTTTGGGGATCGGACATCACTGGCCAGCCAATTGAAGTCATCCACATCATTCCAGTTGTTACGTTTTTTGTCCAGTCCAGATTTGTCAAAATGGTCATTCTGACCTGGATAACTGAGACTATAGGGTGCAAAGTCCATATTTTTACAGTCTTCAATGATTGCTCTACTAGTGACATGGAGATACACACTGGAATTCTTTGTAGTGTGAGTTCTTAGCTGTTGACAAGCTAGAACAAACACACATTCTTCACAGTCGCTGATGAAAACCGAACTTGAAACTGGTCCACACAAAACTGTGCAGTTTTTCAGATTTTTCATATGCACTGTAGATGGCGCTCCAAAAAGCTTTAAAGTGCAATCGTTGAGGTTGGTCACGGCGACATCTTTACCAGTGATGTCACTGCTATCTTTGACAAGCGTGACCCCTTGAAACCCGACAATCTTACAACCGGCAAGTTCAATGCCTAGATTGTCGGACTTTTCTATAATCTTATGAGCACCGTTAGTCAATACTTGGGGGTCCTTGTCAACTTTCTTTCTGGAGCTAAACGCGAATTTCTTCTTCGGCAGCAATTGATCCCTCTTTTCCTGGATCTGAACCTGCAATTTGCCGAGGGTTTCTTGTGCCTGCCTTAAATCGTAGGAAGGCAGAAACATAACAGAATCGGCGACGAACTTCTGCAGCTTTTGGTAGGATTGAGCGACGAAATCAAACCGCTCGCGCAATATGATCTTATCAGAACAATTCCCGTTACATGTTGCTAAGGCTTCTTCCACGGATTCCCGTTGAATATTGAAATTATCGGAGAAGTACCTGGTACTTTCCTTAGCATTAGCGGAGTTATCCTTCTCATCCTTTCGTCTTTGAATATCTTCTTGTCTTTCTAGCTCCCTTTTCTGAAGACGATCAGTGACAATTGCCTTCTTATCAACAGTAATATCACGATGAACACCGTTTACCTCCATCGTAGATTCCGGAACTTGTTAGGTTCTGTTATGTCGCTTACATCTATAGAAAATATCACAGTATATCGAGAATTTTAAAACATTCCGGCTGTTATCACTATGATATAAACTCTTATGATATCAAAGAAAATAAGATAGAATAACAATGCATTTTTACATGATTATTTCGCATATAGTGCCTAGTTTTTATAGATGATAGAAACGACCCCAATAATGATTCATTAAAGGGAAGCAACTCCCGTGTGACTTGGTTAGTATGAGGAAATTACTATTAATAGATCGTCTAGAACTCTCTGTCACACCTAAAAAATAATATAGACGAACTACAATGCAAGCTTGTTCTAAATAGAACTTATAAACTACTTAATGTTCACCTGGTTTATATATGAATATATATGATGCTGTATTCTGAATAAAAAAGATCACGAACTAATCTACAAATACGCCATAAAAAATGTACTATATAATTACCACATTAAAAAGAATCTCTTGTACATGTAGATTTGATCGGTAATTTTGAATAAACACATAAATGTAGACACACTTAAAAAAGCGTCCAATCATACTTTTATGAAATGGACATCGTGAAACGACCCAAAGAAATGAGGGAAGGAGATCAAAATGAAAAAAAAAAAAAAAAAAAAACAAACAACCCCCCCCCCCCCCCCCCCCCCCCCCCAAAAAAAACCCCACGGTTTTATGGCTTAAAATTTTGTTTTGCTTTTTTTTTTTAATCGAGAAACTAGGAGCAGAGGACAATGTTGTTTTGCTTATTGACATTACTTACATGAATACTTACATTTCAGCCCGTAAAATGTATTGATTTATATATACATGTATATTCCTCCTTAAAAAAACAACAAATGCATATAAAGCGTGTTGTAATCTTTAATTACAGAATATCAATGAAAAGTGTAAATTGTTTTCATGATTACAGTAAGCATAGTAGGTTTTCTTGGATGGATAATACACAGCTTCCTATTGATATTTAACAATAATAATACGAAATAAACTCGTGGAATGACATATTCTGTGATATTATTACCGTGTAAACGATTTTTATTAGAATCCATATTTAATATGCACAACATAACCGGTGATTAATCTATTCCGTAAGTCCTGACATTTACGCGAAAAATATTTTTCTTCTTCCGTTACAATTAACATAATTACACTAAGTAACACCCGATATAATTAATGTTCCCGTCTGTACCAGAGCTACAGACATGATTACACTGACTCTGAGTTACACCTGATAACGGGGGATAAAATTAATGTTCCTGTCTGTACAAGATATACAGACATCATTACACCGACTGTGAGTAACACCCGATATAATTAATGTTCCCGTCTGTACCAGATATACAGACATCATTACACCGAATCTGAGTTACACCCGATATAATTAATGTTCCCGTATGTACCAGAGCTACAGACATGATTACACCGACTCTGAGTTACACCCGCTATACTTAATGTTCTGGTGTACCAGAGTGACAAACATCACTGCGATTTGACTCAGTATAAGTCAGTAACGATTGTTCATAAATCAATAAACTAAACACATATTCTTTAATGCCACCGAATTTGATAAATATATTATCTTTTATATACATGCACATTCTCAAATCATCCTTCAAACTTTGAACACTTTATAAACAGAAATAAGCTAATTGATACAACAGTAGGTAAAACACACTGCTTATCAGTCTTTAATTCCTTTAAAGACATTCTGGCGTCAAAACAAATCTTATTTAACAAATAAAGTTAATATACTGATAAACATCCGTACTGTTATCAGTAAATTTAAAAGGGACTATGTATGACTTTGGACTCTGACACTTACCAATGGAAACTTATATATTATCAGAAATATGATGCTACCATTTTGGTAATTAGAGCTAGGACTCTTTTAGGACTCTTTTATCGTTAAGGCATACGGATGATATTTAAATTAGATGCTCCGGAATCATCCACCGACCAAGACAAATAATTGTGATCTTTTCATATTTGGATTTTTTTCACATTTTTTTTGTAATTAAAATACGAAGTACTTTCATATTACGAAAAAAAAACTCGTTGTTAGCGGACTAACAACATTTTAGCATGTGCGCTTTCACCTTTGAGAGCAATATCTACAATCGTCGCCAGCAGATGGCTATGTCTTATCAGATAACTATGGATACACAAAAGTTCTCATCATATCTCGAATAATACTGGAACAGGATAAAACATAAAAATAAAAGTACAACCGTTATAGCCTTTTCGTCGAGAACAACCACCAATATTATATTTGCCCTCACTACTACTTCAGGAACGGAAGGATGCATACTTTTCCGGACTCCATTTTAGTAGATATTTTCGTACCAACACAAGAAGGCGACACTACTCTGTATAAAACATCAAAGTCTCCGAGCACTCAAGGACCTTTTACAAGAAATCGAAATTACAACGGAGAAGCCTCAATTCAAAACGGCACGGATGCGGAGAGTTACAATCACAGAAATGTCCACACTTCGTTTTTTGACGTCATTGGAAACAGAGACACAGAGCAGCACAATGAAGGGTAAATCCACAAAAAGATAAACAAGAAACCGATATCACAGTCAACAGAAAACTTGTTCAGGGTGTGGTACATGGAACATTTTCGACCTTTACTGACAATGAATGCTCCCCCTCACACCATAAAAAAGATAAAAAACGGGAAAATTTTGGAATGTAAAGAACAAGAACCATCTACTGTCATAATTCAAGGAATACGACAACTGCTTCAAATGACGGAAGTGGTGATGTTGATGATAGATAATGCCACGTTGCCTACTATGATTGCCAAAGAGCTAAACAAAAAGCCGGATTAAACACTAGCTTCCCAACAAGAAATTTTGGATAACAAGCACAACCTTTACGATCTTATCGTCAAACAATACGGCGTAATCGATAATTCAACAGCTACAACCGTATTAGAAAAGTTTGCGATAAAAACAAATTCTTTTCGTCAATAAATAGTAAACTAAAAAACGGAATACGTGAACTAAATGAAAATTGAACATGGTGTTAATCAATGGGACTATGGTAGATCAACGGTATTAAACCACACACTAGTGATTCCGTTGTAATAACTTCGATTCTCACATCTTTCGAAATGACACTTTCAATCCACACTACAACGAACGAACTCTCGTTGTAATAGTACACAAAAGTAGTATTTCTCGTATGTTTTGGGTATCTGTATATCTATGCATTAGCCGTCACTGAACTCTCGGGTGTATGATCATGTACTATGGACGTTTGGTCATCATTTGTACTGTGTATGACGGGACCCTATCTCACTTTCTGAATGTCATTAAGTACTCAACGCCACCATACAATATGTATGGATGTTGGGTTGTGGTTTATTGGTGGTGCGCGACCTTTAGTAATCAATAGTCTAGAGTTACTCCCCTTGGGGATCGCGCTCGGTTGTGACTTCCGTGTAACCATGTGGAGCCTATAAAGTGTGTTCAGAGACTGATTGTCTTATTGTGTTTTCTTAATACTGGCGTGGATCCCACCGCTGCCACCACGCCAGTATTAAGAAAACACAATAAGACAATCAGTCTCTGAACACACTTTATAGGCTCCACATGGTTACACGGAAGTCACAACCGAGCGCGATCCCCAAGGGGAGTAACTCTAGACTATTGATTACTAAAGGTCGCGCACCACCAATAAACCACAACCCAACATCCATACATATTGTATGGTGGCGCAAGGATATATCACGATAGTGCATTCAGGAATCCAAATAATAATCCAATGGTACATCGCAATAGAGTCAAATAAAACATTATCTTTGATTTACATATAGTTAAATGCTTTCTATTTTATAACGACAGTAACTTAACTAATTTTATACTATGAAACATTTCGAATATCACAATTAGTATTAGATTGTATGCGTGACGTTTCAGTGACCACATTCAGTCACATTCATCTGAAACATGACCAGTGGTCACTTATATGTACTTATACATCGTCTCGAGAAAAGAATATACAAGATTATTAATTATCGTCTAAAGTCAATTTAAAATAGATCTCTGCCTTGATACCTACATCCTTATATCCAGCTACACAATAACCGACCTAAAAACACATCCTTCCACCAACACAACATCACATCTAAAACACAAACTCGCCCAATGGTTACTTACTTACGCACATACACACTCACACACCTACACAGCATTCACCAACATACACGCTAACCTTACCTCTATCACAAATATACCCCCGAAAAATCAAACCTGTTGACGAAATTTTCTTTTTCTGGCGATAATGTTAATAGATATTTACAAAAGTTTGTTCTGGAAATATTCGTATGCAAATTAGAAAAAAGGCTTTTGATTACAATGGCATTGCGTCCAAGTGTGTTTTCACTCACAACCAGCTGTGATCCTAAATATAACTAGCTAAGAACACGCCGATACATATCACACATAGTAAAAAATATGACATAAATGCAACAACTTTCACTTTTCGCCTTTAAAGGAAATTGCAATCCCGGCAGTACGTTATGTTCACACGAGTGATTAGTATTTTTGTAAAACGATTGCCAGCTTTTCGACAGCTTTTTTGTTGAGTTCGCACTCGTAGAGACCACTGTCACTGGTAAATGCCATGTCAATAATCCCACCAAGTTGTCGTAACTCACTTCCGGTTACGCGGAGACTTGTGGGAGTTAGTGAAGATAGGTTTTCTTTGTTGGTATGGTGGAGTACCAGGGCTATCACGTCTTTGGTAACTGAAATGTACAATAACAATAAACAATTGCTGGTATTTGCAGATAATGCATGGTTAATAAACATATGGGATGCATTACCTCTGCAATATATACATTCAGGGATTCACACAAGTAAACCTCACTATCAAGCATAATAAAAAAGTCAACCCGAACATTGAACAAGAGTAATATGCATTGAAACATGTTGTTGGTTACAACATCCCATAATTTTCGTTAACACGCATATCTCGAAACCCATTTTTATATACTTCATACAGGGCAAATCGGAGATAAACCGTGGAGTTAGAACTTATAGCTGTCATACAAGCATTGTATGTCAGCGATTGATATTTTATTGTCGTTCTCAACCACTACTATATACAATTATATATATATGTATATATACATTATTATATATGGTAAATGTTTATTTTTTCTCTTTGCGAGGATTGTAGAGCACTAAGAGAAACATTAATACGAAAATATTTAAAAATATATATAACTAATGGATAAACAGCAAAAACCGAAAGAAATAACAAGAGACATTGCAGTATAGAGTTTATATAAAAACATTAACATTCGAATGTTTATTCTACATGTTTTCCGAAATCAAAAAAAGTCACTTGGTTGTAACTTACCCGTGATTCCCTTTAATGTATCTAGTATGTTAGTACCGACCCTGGACATATTTAGACAGAAAACCACAAGGGGTCCACAAAGGGCACCTGCTGTCGGCTTGTATGGCTGTATTGTAAGGTCCATATGGGTCTTGTCAACTTTTCCTTCGAGACCCCTCGTTAGTTCCTTGGTAACCATGTCTACCATTGCCTTTCCCATCCCGCTTCCCTCGCTTCGTAGACTCAGAACTGTAAGAAGCGGCAAAAACGTACTGTGCAATTTTATAATTCCATGTAAATGTATACGGGGATTTCATTAGTTTTCGCGATCATTCACAGAATTAATACAATACAATTAAATAAGAAAATCGCTTATATATTCTAAGACAGATATGGGTTCTGAATACATATGTTTTATAACCAAGAATAACGACTTTAACAAAATCACAATCGAAACTCTAAAACTGCTAAAATAGAGTTCCCTTATATTACAGAAATAGTACAAGGAACTCAAATGTAGGTATTCTGTATAGATACGTGTCTTCTGCTTCATCGAAGACACATAGACACACCGGTACCGTATGCAAATCTACACATTCTCAACGTTTAAGGTAGCTTTAAAAATCCTCAGCATTTATTTGTATTTATAACACGTTAAAGAGGATAATCTAGCACCCATATACAAAAATGGCGTTTTGAACAAAGAAGCTCTATTATATTGACATTGTACGTTCAGAGAGAAGTGTTTGATTTACAATGTATATAATGAATTAAGATTACACATACCGACGGATTTCCTCTTTGCTCGCTCTGCCGCCTCTCTCACTTCTCTCTGAAGTGTCTGAAGTTCTTCATCCTTAGCATCTGCAGATAAAACAAATCTAAATCTATTTTCCAAGGAGGAATAATTTAGGTAACATATCTGATAGTTTATACAGTACAAACCATATTGAAATTATTGTACATATTTGTGTATATATATTATTACCGAATTGCTCTTGCAATGTTTCCTTGTCATATTTCAGATCATCATTGTGTGATGTAAGTGTCAAATTTGCGGCTCTAAGATCTTCCATTTTGATAGATATATCCGTAAGGCTTTCCTGTAGACTGGCAACCTCTTTCTCGGAGACCTCTTTCTCCATACTGACTGTATGCAGAATTGCCTGGAGTGACCCTGTATCATACAGTGACAGTATTCATGGATACTAGAACACCTTGTATTTCAGGGAGAATAATATTTATTTTTCTTGGGATATATGTTTTCCCTTTTTTCACGCTTGTTTCATTTATATTTGTAGACTCGACAAATACAATAAAAAAATGTATATTTATGAAAAATGCAGATTTTTCCAAACTCACCTAATTTCTCCTCTAATGCATTCTTTTCCTGTTGCAACACGTCAATTTTGGATGAAAGCGTAGAGCATGCGGCATTTAGGTCTTCTAACTTGGTGGACATTTCCTTATGCTGTTGTAGTTTTTCTTTCTGAAGACTGTCCATTTCCTTTTTAACCGCCTCTTTCTCAGTGTTAACAGCACCGATGGTCGATTGGAGTGAACCTGTAGATATAGTATACTTTTCGTAAGTGAGTAATATTTAACATTAGTGATAAGAAAAGCAAAGATCACAAATTTATTTTTATTGTTTCATTATACATATTGAGCATATGAAGAGCAAGTCGGATTCAATATTTATAAGTCTTGAAGTGTATTTATTGATTGTGAACTTCAATTTCAATTAAGAAAAAATAGTTTAAGAACAGTTGGAGAGATATTTTTTCATAATTCGGACTCTGATGTGTAATACCACCTTAACATACCACACTGTGTTTCCAACCCGAAAACCTTTTGTTTTAACTTTTCAACTGTAGACGAAAGTGCAGACTTATCTCCCTGTAGTGACACAATCTGTGCCTTCAGGTCTGCGCAGGTTGTTTGATACTCCTGTTGTAAGGTATCCAGTTCCTCGTTTAATTTGTCTTTGTCTGACCGTACAGTTTTGAGTTTATCTTCACTGTCAGCTAGTTAACACAGTTAATTTGATTATATGTCAGTAATTTTTAAATAACAGAGAAAACGTGGACATAGGTGTTATCAGCTGAGTTATCTGCTTGTGACGGCATAATTTAGAGTCACAACTCAGGCTTAATTTATCTACTTGAAAGAGATATCTACCATTGTTCTCTGAATAGCAAAACCATTCTACAATACATTTTACGCTCACGTTTATGTTTGAATATTCTTTCAACTCATATTTTATTTTCAAAACGGTGTTACTTCAAGAAGAACATCCAACGGATTGAAGTTTTACTTTTAAAACAACAATTACCGTACAAGTTTACAAAACAAGTTATATTAACTTATATAGAAAATCCATGTGGTCGGGCAGGTGACCCCATGTCTAGGCGAAAGCAAGTGTGTTACCTGGATTATTCGGGTTATGTTTAGAAAGTTACTACACACGTACATATTGTAGGTTGAAACACCCCTGTAAGATAGTTATATTTACCGAGTTGTATTTCCATCTTAGCAACATTTTGTTGTAATGTTTCGACGGTTGACGACAGGGCAGATTTATCTCCCCTGAGTGACTCGATCTGTTTCTCAAGGTCCGCACGTTTAGTGTGATACTCCTGTCGTAATGCTGCCATTTCTTTTTCTAATTTGTCTTTGTTTAACTTCATAGTTTTGAGTTCATCTTCACGTTCACCTAGTAAACATGATAATGTGGTCAAATGGTTGGAATACCGGGATATATTTAGGCAATAATTATTCTCCAATGGTGTGGTTTCGACGATTTATCCTTATGTTAGAACATATCGTGTCTGATTCTGAAATACTACAGTAAGTGATTGAAGTCAGAATAACGACCACGGCCATAAGGGGATGGGATACATATGTAATTACAAATTACAATAGCTGTTCGATTTGAACAGAAAATCAAATTAAAGTGAACTTTTGCATTGTGAAAAAAGGCTTGTAGGATTTTCAATTTTCATTTCTCAAAGGCAGAAATCTTTCCAGTCAAATAGAAATGTTTACCGATTTGTCTTTCCTTCGTTTCAACATTTTGTTGTAAGCTTTGGACTGTTGAGAACATCGCAGACTTATCTTCCTTGATTGACACAATCTGTTTCTCCAGGTCTGTACGGGTTGTTTGATACTCCTGTTGTAAGGTATCCAGTTCCTCGTTTAATTTGTCTTTGTCTGACCGTACAGATTTGAGTTCATCTTCACTGTCAGCTAGTTAACACAGTTAATTTGATAATATGTCAGTAATTTTAAAATACCAGAGCAAACGTGGACATACATGATATAAGTTGAGTTATCTACTTCATAATATAGTCACAACTCAGGCTTGATTTATCTGCTTTGAAGCGATGTCTACCCTTGATCTCTGAATAGCAAAACCATTCACTACAATACCTTTTACGCTCACGTCTATGTTTGAATATTCTTTCAACTCATATTTTTTTTTTACTTCAAGAGGAACATCCAACGGAAGGAAGTTTTACTTTTAAAACAACAATTACGAAACAAGTTTACAAAACAAGTTATATTAACTTATATAGAAAATCCATGTGGTCGGGCAGGTGACCTCATGGCTAGGCGTAAAGCAAGTGTGTTACCTGGATTATACGGGTTATGTTTAGAAAGTTACTGTCAACGAAGGATGAAACATCCTAGTAAATTTGGTTATATTTACCGAGTTGTATTTCCATCTTAGCAACATTTTGTTGCAATTTTTCGACGGTTGACGACAGTGCAGATTTATCTCCCCTGAGTGACTCGATCTGTTTCTCAAGATCCGCACGTTTAGTGCGATACTCCTGTCGTAATGTTGCCATTTCTTGTTCTAATTTGTCTTTGTTTAACTTCATAGTTTTTAGTTCATCTTCACGGTCACCTAGTAAACATGAAAATGTGGTCAAACGTTTGGAATAACGGGATATATTTAGGCAATAATTGTTCTGTAATGGTGCTTTTGGCGATTAACTTTATGTTATAACATCGTGTCTGATTCTGAAAAACTGTACGAAGTGCTTAAACTCAGAATTGCGACCAAAGCCATCAATGGATGGTATACATATTGCATTACAAATTACAAAAGCAGCGTGATTTGAACTGGACATCCAATTAAAGTGAATAGTGGAATTGTAAAATAAGGCTTTGTCGATTTTAATTTTCAATTCTCAAATGCCGAAATCTTCCAAGTCAAATAGAAATGTTTACCGATTTGTCTTTCCTTCGTTTCAACATTTTGTTGTAAGCTTTGAACTGTTGATAACTTTGCAGAGTTATCTTCCTTGATTGACACAATCTGTTTCTCCAGGTCTATACGGGTTGCTTGATACTCCTGTTTTAATGTTTCCAGTTCCTCTGTCAGTTTGTCCTTGTTCGACAGTACAGTATTCAGTTTGTCTTCATTTGCACCCAGTGAACATATTAAACTAGGTTGCGGGGAAAATCAACTTAATACGTTATTTAGTATATTCCACTTGGAGAGTTAAGAAGTGAACCAAAATTAATCTACCTATTGGTCGTTACTCTTACCTAGTGAACATATCCAACACGGATGACGGTAAAAGCTATATACGATATTCAGTTATTGTGAGTGGTAATATTAGGGTGTGCACCAAAATGATATTTATTTAATGTTTAAGCATAGATAATCGGTTATATGGTCATGTATAACTAATACAACCTATTTTATACTTTCGGAACAGAAAAAAACACTTTACTAGTAGCAACGAATATCCTCATTTATTATAATTTATTTCATTCATTTTTTTAATTACTTATCACATATCAATTGTCGATATTCTGTTGTCCAAATAGTTTTTTCCAAGTTTTCACGATATCGAGGTTAATTAAGATTTATTTTATGTGAAGTGTTCCGGTCATATTCGTCATGTACCGTTTAGGCTTATGTCACATCGGGACCAAATTGTAGAGAATCCCGTCATATTTGGTCTACATAAGCGTTCCGTCGAGAATAACAAACGGTTTCTACAAATATCTCAATTCTATTCAGTCACGTATCATACACTGATAAAGGGAAAACACAGCGTTTTGTTTGGTTCAGCACCAGATAATATATACGAAATAAAGAAATTAAACTAAAAGATTATCTTGCTTTTTATATGTCAATAAGATAAATCGATAAAATACTTTTCTTATTCCTCTGTATAGTTATGGCACTCGTGTCCGATTTGAAATACAAATGCTGGATACATTTAAAATAATCTTTTAAGTGTAAAAATGTGATGTAAGTAAACTACCACTTTGGTCAGCGGTAGATTATTTCCTGCGACAGTCGTCATCTCATATCGTTTCGAAGAAATGAATGATTATGAAAGAAACCTTAGTGATGCTTTTACTAGCTGCGTTTGATCAAAGTACTTTCTGAGTATGCTCTCGTTGGTTTGTACGTTATATATATTATCGATCGAAATTGATATGCCTCTGTCGATATTTACAACATTTCTGGGAAAGAGATTAGGGAAAGGCTTAAGAATTCATTACCACCTAGTGAAGAATTTAAACAGATAGCCTCAGCAATGCATCGACTCTGATTCAAAAGGCTCATCCTTGGTTATCAAAGTCCTTTCCTCATATCTCTATTGTTATATTATTATTCAACAACTTACCGAGCTGCTGTTTTAACTCTTCCTTGTCTTTTTCCAATTCCCCAATCGAGGTGGCCTTGCTATTGTTTTCCTCCATGAGGTTGTCTATTTGACCATTAAGTTCCTTCTGCATATCCTGATATTGACCGCGAACCTCTCCCAAATCCGTCAACAATGTATCATTTTCACTGCAATACTTGTTGAACTCCTTTTCCTTTTCACCTGTAGAATAAGTAGAATATTGATAAAGTAGGCCGCATTTTTCAATGATTTGAGGGAAATATTTTGATACTTTATTGGTCTAGCAGAACCCACTGAACGTTTGTATTACTATTAAGATGTTCTGCAGTGAAGTGAAAGAAATGCCATTAAAACGGTGGACATACAGGAAATCAGGCGTGACGTCCCTGGTGTTTTACAGTGATTAGATCCATCGAGGACTATTTTTGCTTTTACCGAGCGATTCTCCATTCAAAAATATGGCCAGATATGATCAATCACGTGCTACTTTCTTTAAAAAGAATAAGTAATTTGTCTTTGTCAAATGTTAAATGTTTTAACGGATAAATATCAAAATTAAGGAATAGTATAACCCCCTCCTTTTCCTACCAATATATCTTGCACTTAAAAAAAGGGGAAAAAACCCCCAATAAAAACCGGTCGTTTTCAAACTTGAATGATTAATCCAATATGAGACCAGAACGTTTGTAGTGTACATGTATATATTTTAAAGCAAAACAATTCAAAAGTAGTTCAAAAAATTAACCTAGCGAGTTCAAGTGCAAAGTTCGCGCAGTTAATATCAAATAAATCCGGATATCATTCAGTCATTAATAAAATTACCTAGTTCACGTTTGTGCGTTTCCTCACTATTCTTGAGCTCTTTTATTTTTGAAGAAGCTTTTTCAAGATCTGACCCTAGGTCTCTGATTTGTCGAGTAAGGCTGTTTTGTTGGGCTAAGTTTGCTTCTTGTGAGTCAGTCAGACCTCTTGTTAATTTCACGTGGTCTTGTTTCTCTTGCTGAAGCTCTGCTATCTGTCCTCTCAGGTTTTGGACATCATGATCTTGTCGACTTAGTTTCTCTTGATAATCCCTTTTCTCCTGCTGAAGCTCTGCTATCTCCCCTCTAAGTTTTTGGAGATCCTGTTCTTTCTCCTGCTGTAGTTGTGCTAATTGTCGACTTTGTTTCTCTTGGTGATCCCTTTTCTCCTGCTGTAATTCTTCTATTTCTCTCCTCAGTTTTAGGAGATCATGTTCTTTCTCCTGCTGTAGCTGTGCTATTTGACGACTTAGTTTATCTTCGTGATCCCTTTTCTCCTGCTGAAGGACTGCTAACTCTCCTACTAGCTTTTCAATGCCTGTCTGTTTCTCCTGTTTCAGCTGTGCCAATTCGTTAGCTAGTTTCCCATAGTCCCGTTGAAGGGTTGCATGTTCCCTTGTCACATTCTGTTGGTCCGGTTGTGTCGTGTCTTGTGGTCCTGATCCTCTATGTTTTTCATGATCTCTTTGTCTCGTATGTTTTTCGTTCTCCTCATGAACTGACAATTGTGTAGCCGGTTGCACATAATCCAATTTTTTCTCTTCTTCAAGGTCTTTCAGCTGTCTTTCCAATTTCTCGCACTTAAGCTCTGTTGCCTTTCGAAGGTCTGCCTCCTTACTCAGTTCCTTATTATTCTCTTCTAAGTTGTTAATTTCGGCTTTAAGTTGATCAATATAACGCTTGCTTTCTTCCAGATCTGTTTTAAGCCTTTCGTTGTCGGGTTGAATCTCCTCTGTAGGGCTACCTGTCTGTAATTTACGTCTTTGTCGCGTTGGCCGTCGTTGATCGTCGTCGTATCCTAATGAAGAACAACGAGGCATTTTAAAAATCTACATCATGATAATAATCTCGCAGTATACATACTATTATCAAATGCTTCAGCATTCAGTATTCTATTCATATTAAGGAGTGTAGTTTAGCTTTATATTTTCATCTAATGTTAGTGGCCATGGAAACAGTAAGTTGATCAACAATAATCTGACGTCACAAGATGATATCAATACCTTGTGTGATCAACTCCTTCCTTGAAAAGTAGATGTATGGAATTCAAATAAATGTAAGAATACATATAAAGGATATTGAATGGTTTCCCGTTGAATATAGCATATTTTTCATGAGTATGACTTAATATCGATATTTTCACGAGTGCGGAGCAAAAATGCAATAAATAGTCTTTCCTAAAAGAAGACAATATATGGATGATAGTGAGTTAATTGTTAAGTAAATACATGCAATGGGTGTTTTTAAGTGGTTACAACTTCATTTCAAAAGCAACACGACGTACGAAAGGATGAACATTTCTTGAAGTTAAAAAAAAAAAAAAAAAACCGTTCCCGAAACAAATTTCCACATCACACATTAAGCGGGAGTAAGAAGAACAAAGGTGGAGTAAGAAGAACGAAGATGGCTTTCCAGGCATGGTCATATCCTATAGGGCGCCGTTTTATTTCTTTAATTCCCATTGAGTGGTATTACTTAGATGTTTAACTTAGACGACTAAAACCAATTAAACGACTTAGTGATACTACTTCAAGTTTAATATATGCATTTTCACTTCGCTCCGCCTCAGTGAAACTGCTAAACTCATGCACACATTTACGAGGCGAATCACTCTTTGCTGGCGGCTTCATATATTCATTGTTTGTATTAGCGTTCTAGTTTTATACTGCCTTAGACTTGGATGTACTTTCACTTTGTAAACTGCGTCACAATGTTATAAGGTATGTATACAAACACGAGTGGAACATGTGATTTATGTACTAACAAAACTGACCGTTTAATGCAGACAAAAATACATGATCTGACATAACATTGACATTCTTGGTAGCACCAAGCTCCTGACCTCTAGCTCAGTAGCTGTATCGAATGAGATATTAGTCTACTGGATATCGCATGAGTAGTCACCGAAACAAAGACTTAATCAGAATAAAGAACAAACTAGTATCGAAAAATTATCATAAGACTGAATGCTGGGGTTACAGATGTTTTATATTAAAAACTAAAACCAGCCCTCATGGTTGTGACTCGAAACTACAGTACATGTGATGAAATCAAATATCCAGGAAGTTCTGCGTTTGAGAAAAAAGTGTAACAATGGGGATTTTTGCTGCTGCATGAGCAGAGGAGGGTTTATGTAATATTCTTGTAATATAGAATTTCACTGTCGCACTGGCGTTTTGGGATGTATTTTTTTTATAAACGTAAGCAGGCAAAACATGATTTCAACATAAGCGGTATTCGACGGTCCGGAACTTTTTTCCTCCATCATCACAGATGAGTCGTAAGGAATTCACATTCTTAAACCTTATAACGAGTTTTTAAAAGTTCAAGAATGTGTATAAATGCTGGCTTTTTAGTGTTGTGGTTATCAACTATGGTCGTCTTGCTGATTTTTTTTCGGAACCGAGCCCCTGTGTCTCGAGTGAACAAATCACACGCTTTATATGAACACTTCGCACGAAATTCGTGTTTATGTGGTTATGATACCTTTTTTTTTTTATAATTATGTGTTTCATCTTTGAACTATAACTATATTTATGTATATCAACAATTAAATGATCGAAGCATTTCTGGAACTAGAGTTTGTGTTGCCAAGGCGACGAGAGCAGATGACTGGCTGTTTTTTCACTACTGTGCACAATGGTGGCCGGTTAGGGCCACCTCGTTATCTTGCGACCTCGCAACCTCGACCTAAAGTCGCGAGGTCGCGAGGTTCCTCGCCTCGCAATCTTGCAATCTCATCTCGCGACCTCGAGACCTCGCCTCGCGTTGTAACCTCGCGATCTCGACTTCGATCTCGAGGATGCGAGGTCGCGAGATTACGAGGTGGCCCTAACCGGCCACCATAGTGCACACATGTGCAATAAGTAGAACATTGTTACAAGGTAACGTACTTACGTCATACCGTGACCACTCAATTCAGAAATATGATGGCGGGTATTTTGATTTGGTTAACGTTATAAGGATTGAATGTCAATTTTGTTACTTGCATGGACTGATGAGGGAAAGTTGTACATTTAATTAATTCATTTAGCAACATTTGACAATCAACCTTAAAGCAATATCATTTAACATTTAAATAGGTGATATCACTGAAGGATCAAGTGATATAATCAAACGTGATATACAGTAAAACGGCGCAACATTATGTCCGTTTTCGTTTATCGGTTGAACCAGATTTTTTTTCGTTTATGAAATAAGGACGGACCTGGTGATTTATGTTGTTTTCAGACAAGCCCTAACAAAGATTTTCATGGCCTGTATTATCATCTACAGATACCTCAAGATCTATGCTAGAAATATGACACTTTAAAACGGACGAACTGGTTGGTTTATTATCTAGTGTTTGATATTTGCTTCCAGAAAGAAGTATATATTCACAATGGAATCAATTTGACTGAGAGGAGCGATTTTAGAGTTTTAAGAGAATGCACATAGACTACTCGCGATGAGCTTTATCGGAATTTTCAATTCTTTCGGCGATGTCTGTTCAACAATACCTTCACTTTTTCTCGCTGCCTTAGGTTGAGACGTTATTGGGTTTTGATCTGCTATGTCGTATATCAACGAATCGGGAATCATCTTTTCCTCTTTTAAAAGACCGAAAAGAGTCTGATACACCTCTGGGCTTACAAGTCTCTCAAACTTCTGGAGTACGTTCACTAGTTTCTGAAAAATAAACCATAAAAATCGATAAATTAAAATCCTTATTTGGTAAACTAACATTATCGAGCTCATGTTTTCCGTAAAATTTTCCATCAGACATATCATACAAGTTGACATAACTTAAAATTAATTTCACACTATGTCGACTATACCTAAAGCAGGTACCAAGTATTGTAGGTGAAGGGAGAGAACTCCAATTTATTTTGAAATCTCTCAATCTTTTTTATTGATTATACTCTACCTGACTAAATTCAATAAAATCTTTTTCTTATTAAGTTTTATGTGAATGGAGAGACCTCACACATTGATGACCATAGTTTGAAAAAAAAAACAAAAAAACAAAAAAACAAACCGAATCTACTTTCATGGGTCATATTACACGTGCATAGGTATTCAAACGACCTTTTCTCTTTGACAGTTGACTTATTACAATTTCTGTGTAGATATGCGCTTTAAAGATGTCGGAGTGTGATTGCCGACCGACGTGTTAATAAGTGGTTGTGATATCTATACATAAACCTATATCACAGGTAACATTTATATAATGATGTTGTTAATCCTTAGTACATGTGATATACAGTAGGTTTTCTGGTTTATAGAACGTTTTGGCGAGAAAGAACATTCAACAGTATGTTAGATGATACATAGATGTACTTTTACATATTCGTAAGTATACAAATATGACTTCATTACACCCAGCACACAGGCATTTCAGAACTTGTTACAGTGTACAGACTTATATTTGACCGTATATCCTATAGCTGGATATATAGGTCCAAATTAATTTAGCCTGATAAATTCTACGGTCCCTGTGATCCAGCAATCAAGGCGTCAGAATCAGGTGTTAAATGTATTTGTTTCGTGCACACAAATAGTCATGAAGTATTAAGTATTCTGGAAACCTACCTCAACCTTTACTTTCTTTTTCGATGAGCAACTCCCCATGATCACACGAGGAAACCCACGTGGAATTTCGGTATCAATTAAATAAGATAAAGTTATCTGGAACTGATCTGAATCGTCTTGAAAATAATAAAATTCGTATCAAAACGTACGTCCACCATCAGTCGACCAAAAGTATGTGTACAGAACGAAAGTTGGTAAAACCTACTTTCGCTTTGTAAATGGAAATCGTACTTTCGGTTTTGGTGATGCTACTCGTAATTCACACCCACACACAGTCGCCGTATACGCATTCACAACTGTACATTAATCCTCACATACCGTTTACGGAATGTATGGAATGACTAAACGTGTGTTAAACAACATTCATCACTTTCATTATTAAGGCGTACCTGTTTTTGAATTTTATAGTGAGCGTAAAGGCTGTATCTTACTCAATACACACAAGGGGAAGGTGCAGACCTACATCACAAAAAAATAATTGTCAGATTAAAAAATAACCTCTCCCGAGTAGTCGTGGGTGTTCAAGGATAGGTAGTCGTGGGACGGACCATACTCGGGAAAGGCTATTTTTTATCTGACAATATTTTTTTTGTGACGTAGGTCCGCATCTACACCCCCCCCCCCCCCCCCCCCCCCCCCCCTCGTGTCTATATGTTTGTTACATTGTCTCATAAACCGCCGTGATAGATAGAGCGTTCTCGTATAAAACAGCTATGTAAGAAAATCAAATCTTGAATAGCACATCACGTGCGCAGAGTAATCTGGGTTCAAGAGGGACAACTCTTACAACGTCGTCTGCATAGATTCACATCTGTCCTCCGTCATCATCGGTGTTAGTTTTAGAAAATTGGACTTATCTAATATACATATGTATATGTATTAAGAAGAGACATGTATCATAACAATAATAAACCGATAGGGTTACACGGTAAAAAATGCAAACCCTGCATGCTTATCTGTCATTAAAAACAACAAATCACACAATCATCTGGTACTGATAAGGCATTGAATCAAATAATAAAGTTGTGCTTTTTAACAAAATGTCAAAACCCAAAATGAGGAAATGGTTTCGTCCAAGTCAGCACAGGGGCCTGAATCTTTGTATAACTCTATAGTTGTATTTTGACTTATCGTAGTGGGTTCATGTAACACATTTTTAGATGTTTGACCTGCCTTCATCATGCTTCCAAGAAAACCGGTGAACACAGTTATTTGTACGTCACAGAAAAGAATAAATACTCGTATCGATTCACTGTTTGACTGTTCATGCTGTGACGTAATGTAGGTAAAGTATAAATAAACCTTCAAATGATACATTGGGGTAAGTAAACCTTCAAATGTTGGCTCCAGGTAAAAATAACCTTCAAAGGATAACTTCGGGTAAATAAATCTTAATATTACTCTGATTCCAGAACCATAAATGCGTATACAGGAGCAAGAGTACGAAATTGTTGCGAAATAGCAGCTATTTATAACAGAACCCCTTCCATCTCTTCGCAAAGGCTGATATTACTCTTCGTACACGGATATTTACAATAAATACGACGATTTTTAGTTATTAATGCATTATTTACACATATTTACAAAAGACAGATTTTTCTTTCCAATTATACATAAGAGTTTAAGATAAAACACATTTTCGTTGGTTTCACATATTTGTGGTTGTAACAAGTAGATTATAAAAATAGGGTATAGCTTACTTCGTCCCGTCATATATATGTAATTTTTATGTTGAAATAAAGTATATGTACATGGTTAACTTTTTTTTGTTGGAACATTTTTCGACAATAAAACAAATCATTTCCTAAAGCCATCGTTATATTATATCGTGGGTATTTTTGGGTTACCGTTAGTGTATAACAAAGTTAATAATAACTATTATTATGGGACATTAGCAGACAGTGAGCATTAGATTGTCGATGAAAAACATCGGATAGTTTTTACTAGGATGTAGCTTAATGTTGTGATACGTTTATATTATTTTGAGGTAAAAAAAATCCTATTACATCATTATGTTCGTATCTCCGTATATCAATATTGTATATACAAATGTATATATATATTTCTGATTAGATACCGGAATTCCATCTTTGGCATTACAATTCTTAAAGTGTTCATATAGTGCTAGATTATTCTCTCGACTTCATGTAATCTATAACGTAACTTAGAAAATGTTAACTAAAAATCATTAACATCATCTGTCAAAATTATGGTTCAGAAAATCGATATTAGATAAGATCTATAACAAAAATGAATTAAATATTATGACAGTAGTATCACGTTTGCTTGAAATGAAATGTATTATGTCAGTATGCATAACACGAGATAATTATGTCTTGACGTGACGTCAGTTTGTAATTTTCAGACATATGACAAGTACTGTTACATATCCAAGTTAAAGCCATTGCCACCATTCATGTGTTAAATTCAGTATTCTGTGACTTCGGTACTAATAATCGATAAATACTTCTGTAAACGTACCTGTTTTCCCGTCAGATGGTCCTCATTTCGTACCCCCCACAAGCACCAAGGCATATTTATATTACTTGCAATATAATCTACCAAATGTATTTTAACTATATCGCCATTCTTCGGTTAATCACAGACAATAGTTACATTACTTCTGTCGTTCTGAGTATAACTTGTATACTATCCGACATCCTGATAAACTATCAATATCCATAGCTTTACTATGTCTCACAGTGACACTACACAAAACTACAGACAAACCTACTTTCGTTTTGAATTCGAAATTCTACTTTCGGTTTGGTAGTATTAGACTGTGTTTTGTTAACTTTACAGCAACTGAACAGACAGGGTAGCATGTCTTTATAAACAATCGTAAAATTACCTATATATACATTGTACCTACCTATATAATGTTCTGGTACGTTAGAAACCCTTGGTATTCTGATTGGCATTTCCAATACTTCAAACGATATTCTGTTTGGATGTTAGAACAAACGCTCGTGATTAGATAACAATATAGTTAAACATTTATATCGTATCAATGTAGCCAGTGTTATCTTCAAGTTTTACATTACACATATCATATCAACAGGAGTTTCTCAATATAAAAAATATGAAGTATAGTGCAGGTCCTTGTATGAGAGAATGATAACTATGACTTATTTGTATACTTTGTTGCACAATTAAAACTAATTACCGACACATTGTGCTTGTTAAATACGTGTTTTGAATTGACGACTAATGTAATGTTTTATCTATGTCTAGTTAACCAGTTTAGAGTTGATTAGCCGGGTGTTGGGAATGGCACCAGAGTTAAGTATGTGGGTGTTAAGCCTGACGCCAAGTTCAAGTAACAGTGTGTTTTGCCCTGACCTCAAGGTGTTTTTGTTTATACCAGATATAATTAAGAGGAATGGAAGCACCCTTAGATTTTTATGTTCTTCTTCAGAAATTACAGACTCATTCATAATTCAAGTAAGATTTTTATGTTCAAAATCTATATGTATATATTTGCACTTAATCCTTTTGTACAGATAATTAAATGGATATCAATAAATTGATTAATAGAAAGGCAGCTTCTGTGCTATTGATGCCGTTTAAAACACACACACGAGTTTACTGGAATTGATCTCGCAGAAAAGAGGTGACTAACTCGTTATGTTAGCTGCTCTTATACTTACACACGATAACCATTGTTCTTATACTAGAGTGACAAACATAACAAGCATACTGGTTATTACTAAAGCAGTACATGTCCACTATCGTCCCTCGCTAGAAATAATACCAATGACATTAACACAAAAAATCTAAAAATGGAAATATTCCGAGATAGTATGATCCTTTATAGGAAACCTATAGCTATAGTCCCCCGGTTTCACCAATAGGGGACTAATAACACCATCACCGAGTTACTACCGAAAATCATTGTCCCCATCTGTAGCACAATGACAAAGATAATCAAGTTCCAATTGATATAAGGAACAATTGTTCATAACATGATTAAATCAAAATTAATTAATTATGTATTTTGTGTATGACTTATCACGTTATGAGTTTCTATACATAATACATGAGATACAATCGAAAATCAATGGAACATTTCTTTGGGGTCAGCTTCAGTTCCATGATACAGTCAGAAATCAAAATAATGAATTATCATGGAATACATTTTATCTTGTTGTGTTTCTCATTTGTCCTTTGTTAAGGGGGCATTGGAGAACATAGGGATAAGATCTGAATTATCTCACAGCATGTTAACCACAGAAGGGGACCAACAATGGGCCCTTCAAACATCCGGGGTTTTCTTCCGTATTCTATTTAGGGAACATTGACGAGACCAAAGTTGATCTTCTATACCCTTCACAACACGTGGGATCATAAACCTTTCATTTTTTTCCTCATTGCTCTGTCTTTCTGTCCTTTGTTTTCTTACGCTAGATGTCTCTGACAACCGTCCTCATGTGACCCTGGATATTGCGAGGAAAATTGAAACCACAAAAAAAAAAAAAAAAAAACCACAAAAAAAAAAACACAAAAAAAACAACAACAACAAACAAACAAAAACAAACAAACAAAAAAACAACAAAAAAACAACAAAAAAACACAAACAAAACGGCAAAAAATGAACAAGCTCAATCGAAATGCTACTTCATGCTCTGATTATACTCTTCAATCAGGCAAAAATGATCATTGGATACTTATATTTATATATAAATCGTCATAAAAACATCATACTATTCATTAACACTAAGAGTCAATTTAATGATTATTTTGGTAGATGTCTAGCAAAAAAGATGTACTTTTTTTCTAATTTGCATCCGGTGTGAATTTGAACCACTCCCGGAAAAGGCGTAAATACCGACTTAATATACATGTTAAAGCGTCTATGCAATACCATCTATTATTAGGATTAATAAGGTGACTGTAATTCCCATCGTCATTGTCCAAAAGCATCCTGATCCAAAGATTACTGCCAAAATAAAACATAGTCAAATTTAAGACAAAACTGAAAAAGAGCCCTCCCATCCGGTGTATACAGCGGTAGACGGTTCGCCTAAGGAAAGGCATTAGCTCAAATATTGTCATAAAGTGTATATATTGTACCAGAACGGTAAATGCTTCCATTTGGATATACTACATGTAGTTAAAATAATGGAATTTATACAGTTTGTATGTAAAGTATCCAGAATAGATGCATACGAATCAATAAAGTGATTTTTACTTACTAATTCATTTTAATATCTTATATAAAACATTTCTTTACATCTCATTTCAATCATAGGAGATAAGTTAACAAAATTACCTTTGTATGTAAGATGTTCACATCTATTTTGCTTGTAACAAGTTGCCTAAAACTTTTTTTCTTTTTCTACATATACATAAGTCTCATATATTTTGTCGTCCTAATATTTCTATGTTGTAATTAGTTCGGCATTTTCATGCACCCTTTTGTGGGATGCTTACCTAACGATTTCTTAAAGTCGACGTTCAATTATATCGTGAAGACATTATGGTAGGTTTAATACGAAGATGTTATTTAAGCAATAAACTGCCTAGATGCGGCAGACCTACTGGTATAACTGCCACATGTGTCACAGACAAACTGAATGGTGCGCGCTAGCGCACCATGATTGTTTGTCTGTGACACATGTGGCAGTTATACCAGTAGGTCTGCCGCATCTAGGCAGTTTATCGCTTATATTTACGTTCTATTAATGAATCGCAAAAATAAAAAAAAATATGAAAGTGAGATATTCATACGCCCTCAGGGCAACTTCAGTTATACTCTCATAGATGAAGCTGCTTTTGGTAGGGATTTACTAGTAATATATAAGGGCATTGCCACACCAAATGTAAATATATACGTGTAAATGCCAATTGCTATTATTCGGTTAGATAAAGCGAACAATAAACATTGTAATATCAATGAATTTAAAAATTATAAGGATACCATCAAGAATGTAGTCATCGTATAAATTGATACAACCTCTTATGTTGTAATACGATTATATTTATTTTGAGGTCAATGCATTGTGCCCACATAACATGTGCATATCCGTATCGCAATATATCAATATTGTATATGCGCGTGAACAATATATATGTAATGATATATTTATGTTCCTTACAATTGTACAAGTATAAATATACGATTACAGTAAATCCATTTTCAGTATTACAATTACTGAAACTGATACTAGGACTTGTTTCTCTGTTTTATATTTGAAATATTAAACCATAATGTACGGAAAATTAGTTTTATCATAAATGTACAACGCTGGCCTAGAATTAAATAGCTTTGATGATAACAACATCAGAGCCTAACCTGTGTCGCTGGACGATATTTACGTGGACATCAATCAACCAGATACGATTCTGAAATTGGACTGTTCCATTACAGAAGATAGGGACAAATATTATGTCGATAGCAACGGAGGACTCAAAATGTAGGTTATACAATCTAAGACAACAAGCGGGGAATGAACAATGACATTGAAGTTGGATAGCAAATTATAAATTAGCAAAATTGGACACATATTTTTATAGTCTTTCGAGGTAATTAGAATTGATCCGACATCACAAGTACCTAAATGTATTTTAACTTTTCATATTCGTCTTTACATGTGAAATAAATGTCAAAATGTCGAATGGTATAAATCAGTTTATTACTATCGTTCCTTTACACATGCTTACCTGGTTCCTATACTTTGAATATATTTGTTATATGTTTTACATGTATTTCTACCACAATAGGTAAATATTGTTCAACTCCCCATAATCAATTAATCATTGCAGCTTTTGAAAGACACACATACCTCGCAATTGTTTCGTGATAATTTATGATCATTTTTGTATTAGTATAAAGTCTTAGTTTTCATGACTTACGTTCATTTTATTTCAGAATATATTTTATTGTTCAGATCGTCGATACGTAACATAGGCAGCATGAAATGCCAATGAAGCTTTCTCTTTGTGCATGTCGGTATACACAGTATCATGTTGAAAATAGAAACATACATCGGCTTCAATAATTGATCTATTCAGTTAAATATTTGTTATGACTTTGATAAATTACATGATAGTTGAACGGGCTTATCTCAACTGATTGTTCGTAGATAGGTTGGCAGCACAGATAAAATGTTTATTCCTCCACTAAATTTCTGAGCTGTAATTTATTAGACAAACAAAGATAAGCTGACCCATACTGCCATACCCATATAGGTGTGTATCTGCAGCTCGCAATATCTGTCTGAAGTTGTACAAAGCAAGAATATTAAACTGTTTTAAAACTACACTAAAACAAGAGGCCAAGGGCCTCGTAGCTCTCTGGACGTTGATACAGTAACGTGCCAATTTTAGTCTTTTTTTTTTTTTTAATTTTGCTATATATTCTTTGTATTTTTAACTTTTTCAATGAATTTTCCTGACTTTATGTATTGATCGTTTTAAATGAAATTTTGTACTCTTATAGAGAATTGTTTCCTGTTTCATCTCATAATATTTTCACTGTTTTCCGATGTATATGACTAGAGAAATCATATATTTTTTTTACAATATCTAATTTTTTGAACGCCATATTGACGTTATTTTAGTAACGTCATATAGAGAAATGGCGTCACACGGAAATTATCAGTGTAGACAATTCTGTATTGCTCCATAAATACTCAACGGAAAAATAAATAAATATTATGAGAAGAAACTATGGACATTTCTTCATAACATGACGAAATATTGTCAAAATCCGTTCACATAGTAATGTTTCATATCAGTGTGTTTGCCAGGGACGTATACGTATACCTCGCGAGACACTCTGTACACTGTAGCAGACGACATAATGTGTATAAAGTAACACGCATAGCAGCATTTTTTGCAGCGGCACAGGGATACGTGTGTTGCAGCACATTACTATATACACATTACAGTGGGTTGATATAGGAACTTTGCCTCATAACTCCTCAGAACAACGTTCGGCATGTCCCTGTGACACCGAATATGTCCAAAATGACATCGTAAATTGACGATTACTCGAAAATGAAAACATTTAACAACTCAAATTTCTTGTCAAATCTAGTTCGTGTCGACCCCAATCATGTGTCTTGAAATCCACGGCATGTCCCTGTGACACCGAGTATGTCCAAACTGACACCGTAAATTGACGATTACTCGAAAATGAAAACATTTAACAACTCAAATTTCTTGTCAAATCTAGTTCGTGTCGACCCCAATCATGTGTCTTGAAATCCATTCTGACAGTCCCACTGTTTCTGATATCCTCTGTCCACAAAATTTTAATAATTCTACTTCCGGCAAAAACATGAGAATGACTGCGTAAGCTCTCCTGGACTCCGTCCCAGAGAGCTAACTAGGATGAAGTGTTTCACTGACAGAGCTGTCGTTGTCAACACTCAGCAGCTTCTTCACAATGCTTGTTTTGTCGATACAGGTAGCTGAGGTTTTCCTGCACACGAGAGCAATTATTGACTTACAAATGCATCTTAGCTTCGTTATTCCTAAGCTTTCATTATGTTTTAGATTTTTACTGCGATAGTCTTCGATATGCCTGAGAATCACAGAATCGCAAAATAACAGTCTTAGTGTCGTTGAAAGTTTAGTTTAGCTTATTTGATGACACTTGAGTGTCATTTCTTTAAAAGGGATGGTAACACACTTTCACTATGCCTTAGATTTTTTACTGTTACATAGTCTTCGCTATGTCTTGCTTGTCACCGTGTCTTTTCAGTGTTTTTGGTTTTCTATCATATCAAGCTGTGGTGATGTCCAATTGTGTCTGTGTTCACTTATTATTTTTATTTTATTTGCCAATTTATGATTAAAAATATATATATATATATAGAATAAAGTTGAAATGTCCATGTGACGGTTAATGATAATAAAATAAAAAGTCAAACACAGATCTGCTGTCTCCCTGTACTTTCGCGGCTACATTGTGCCGCTCTTCGGGGGATTATGAATTTTATTCGGTACATCATTTTATGACGTCATAGTTTGATGACGTCATAATAGTAGGGTACATAATTGATAAAACACTTATTTGTCCAGTTTACAAGGGTTTAGACCAACTATATAATACGGTTTAAACAAACCAATCCGTTAAAAACTTGATTGGAGCAATTACATCGTATAGATCTGTACAACAAATCTATAGATCCGTACTCCGTACTCAAATTAAAACCGGTCTTGGTATACAAAGATTTTGCCGTATAGTACATGTTAAATAGATGCGGTAACTTGAAATAACGTAAACTTTCAATAGGTAATTGTGTTAGAAAACACTATCAAACATAAGTTTCATATTTGTACATAAAAACAGTACATACAAAATGTGCAAGTTAATATAAAAAATGTACATGTATACATGACATGATCATTGTAGAAGTCGTCTATAAGATGATATGAATACCTGGATCGCAATGTATTTACGTACATGGATAAGAATTGTACATATATATTATATATTTCTCTCGGTTCCACAATGATCATGTCAGGGTATCGGGCCGACCATCACTGTGCCATTGAACGTTCTTTTGTAAGAACGCCGATGTGGCGCAGCGGTATAAGCTTTACGTTACATGTAATGGTTTAACCTCATTTTTTATCTTCTTTTGTTTTACCATTTTCTGAATGCCGCTCTCTACAGGAGGAGGAAGAATCTCATTCTTACAGATATTACAAATTATGTTTAGAAATACCTCCTTTGCCTTAACTGATTTTTGCGCTCTGCATACTTTTACGGTAAATTCGTGATTCATTAAGTACATGTAAGATAAACCCCCACCGCATAAGAGACGAAATGGACTTTTTATACAGCTCGTCTTGAAACCTCACAGTGCATGTGCTTTTTAAGAGACAAAATTAACGGAAATACACACGCGAAATTCTATTGCGTAGAAATGTGGTGAACAACCTTTCCCGCAGAACATGAAAAAGGCGTCCAGGTTCAAAGAGGCAGCAAGGTCAAATTATGGTCACTTTTAATGTTGTTGATATACTTTGACGTCACAATGAAAATAATACATCACATGTTCTCGGAAACATATCCTACTTGTGTGAATGTTAGGTTCAGTTATGTATCTTTTATTTCAATTTTGTGTTAATCGAAATAAAACACCACAAAATGACGATCTAATTGTCGAGTTATGATGATGAAATATTTGATAACGTTATTTTATACTCGTTTAATATCACCTTAATACTTCAGCTGCTTACATGATAGTGTACCATAAAAGTAACAAATAAATAAATAAACATGGAAAATTGGTAAACAATCCATAACCCCATATAACTCTCCAACAATGCGTATATGCAGGTTCATCTTCGCTAACCAAGGGTTACTCTACACTAAGCTCCATGAAAGCACAGAGTAACCCTTGGTTAGCGAAGATGATGCAGGTTAAGAAACCTTCTTTTCATATATATATATTAACTGTCCTCATTACTAGTAGATTTTTAATTCTAGCTTCCATAGTCGTGTAAAATCATTATTCCAGGTAGTTAATTGACACTTCTGCAACAAAGCAGGGACGAATAAGTCCTTTAGTAAAGCCGCTATTATCAAAATCATACAGAAAAAATTTTTCAGACAAGTCTTTACACTTAATTATCTACTATTCCACTATTATTTAACAGCACAATGGAAACAAAATTAGAAACGTTTTGATATACACACTTAGCATATACAATTAATCATATGATTCTTCATACAAGATGATGTTAGTGAAGTGAACTACATTGTATATGTAATTATGAATTGTTAGAATATGTCTTTGCTTGTTGCTACAATAATCAATGTTAGGTATGCTAAACATGCGAAACTAATCTATAAAACTTATGATAAATATATATCCATCAAGGAAGTCCAAAGTTATGGTATATGCAATCGATGAAGTTGTTGATTTTTCAACAGCACATCATAAATAAAGACAAAGATGAGGTAGATGGACTTAACTTTAAGTGACATGTTGGATTAATTAACTCAGGACCCGGTGCTGCTAATATATAGGAACAGACATGTAGACCTAACAAAACAATGATTTGTAATTTTTAATGAACACGGGGCAAAGACAGCGATATCTTAGATATAGTATATCAATACTAATTACTGGTTAGCTTGTAATAATTAAATAATTATCTATGTAATGCTCCGTTTTTTATGTTAATGACCATAGCTACTAAACAGCAATTGTTCTAAATGCATATTGATAAAACTAGATGATCTAACCATACGGGTACATTGTGCGATACTTACTTTCCGAAAATACGCAATTAATTCCAATTTAAACCGCCTGGCAACTTCATGTATCAATCTTTGTTCTCATCTATCAAAGCATCTGTGCGTTTGAAAGAGTCATTACTGCAAAGCTTCTAAACGATCTTGCGATCAAAATTTTGAGATTTAAACGAAACATTAATTTTTGAATATCTTAATTTCAATCAGTTATGCTTTAATTGAGCGTATCATTGCTATTATTTACAAAAATATTAAACTTTTATTTTTATCTCAATGCTGATCCTAATGTTTTGATTGAGATAATCTTTGTTTCACTCATTTCATTTCAGCTGAAGTTAAATTATATTTTCCCAATAAATTTGCGGCATTTGATAACGAAACTGGAACACGTGCTATTAGAACGCGACATGGAAATACTGTTCATTGCTAGAATACAACGTAACACTTATTTAATTCATAGCTATCGTATCAAATAAAATGAAAAGTTTAAATGTTGCTATGCATATAAATTGAAAATTTAATAGGAAGACTTTGCTTTCCTAGCTCACATACATTTTTTTATTCTTTAATAATCACAGATGATGGATACGGCAACATTTAAAATACATTAATATATAAATACTTATTAGCGGTTAGCTTGTAAAAATAATAATACATTTTATTGACTGAAGATAAAAAAACTCCGTTAAGCAAAGCTAATCTTCAAGTAGGTCCTGGCATATCTCGACAGGGTCAATAAAGTTGTTTCTCTTTAAGGTTAACCGAGTATCAATATTTATAAAAAAATGCAATTGAACTCTTTAATGTCTCTTGCACCTGTTTTCATAAGCTGTACCATATGATCAGCGTCGTATGATCAGATCGACAAGGACCAGATGCTGGTAAATGTTCGAAGTAATTGGCGTGACAAATTTATGAGATTTATTTGAAATCCTGATCTGACATCTATATGAATACATGCGCGATTAGCTACTAGCATAAGCTGTTCCGTCAGGCTTTGCTACGACACCAGGTAGGCGTGTTTTGCCTTCCATGCTCGATATAGACTTCCTTTTACATGTTTAATCGTCTTTCTGTTATGTCGCGGTTCTACAGAGTTGACGTACGTTATTGTAAAACCGAACAAACGTTCTAACAAAATCAGGTATATCTTGATGACTAAATTGATTCAATACTGCTGGAGTAAATGATATTATAATAGTATGGTATCTTTCAAAATGAAATCTCTTACACTAGTTTGGATAGTGTATATTTCAATTGGACTTTGTGCACAAAACAAAACAGACAGAGTTCCACATATAGACGACTGTCATCAGAAGTTTTATTCGTGTGCCAGTGGACCAAAGAATATTTACTGTGGATGTGACCAGATGTGTGTTTATTATGATAATTGTTGTTATGATGCAGCAGCAATTACAGGGGATATGGAGGAGCAACTGGCGATGACGATCCACGCCGACAATTTGTTGAAATGACAACTTGTGAAATGATCACTTTCAATGATAACAGTCACATTATACTAGGTGCGTTTATGGTATCATCCTGTCCTGTCACATGGAACCACGACATCGATGTCAAACAAAAGTGTGAACATGCTATAGATACTGATGCCCGTGACATGTTGCCTGTTTTTGATACCAAAACAAGTATAACGTTTAAAAACCGTCATTGTGCAGAATGTCACCGAGTCCAAATTTATCGACCATGGTTATTGCAGATATCATGTTCAAATCAATCGGTTTTTCAAACAAATTCTATAATCGACTTAGTGATGTCAAAGATTCACAGAAATGCCTGTAGTTACAGTTTCAAACCACCTAATGTTGCTATAACAAATCACTGTTTTCAGGAATTCGACTATGAAATTTCGACCGATTTTCAACGTCTGCAAAACTCCACTTGCAGAAACCGTGTATTTAAACCAGTTGTATATAAAATAGATAACTATATCTTTTTTCGAAGTTTACGATGTATGATGGCTAATATCGGATATAACAACATGGTTTTTAATGACATTACCTGTGCTTATCTTGTCAATGATCTCAAAACGTTGTCTGACTTAAGGACAATCAGCAGCCTGATTGACTTCTCCTCTGTCTTCATCACTCGACGAGAAGAGGCGAAATGCAGAGACAACGAAATTCAATTAATTGACGAGGTAAGGAGTATTATTTTATTAGTTCCATTAAAAAAAATAAAATAAAAATAAAATGAAATAAAAAAAACAACAAACAAACCAATCCCCTTCGAAACATTTCTTGAAATATTCAAAATGATTCTAGTAATGACATCATATGTTTTTGTTTACAACAGGTCGGCTGTCAACGGTTGTATTGCCCTGCTCTATCAGAACCATCAGGTGGTGAATGTGCCGATATCACATATACGAGTACCGGTTTGATACTGGATCTCTTATTTGAAGTAAACAAAACTATGCAGTATGGAATCTTTTTATACCGAGTCATACTTGAAGTGGTAGACTATGTATTCAGTCACACATTTGACACTCTCTTAATTAACAGAAACACTGTTGACCTAATACCTGGAACACAATTTAACTCTTACAATGTCTGCTCTATCATCCATGTACATGTTGGCATTCCCCTGTTTTTTGACTCGAATACTGTTGTCGCCGTTGACTATAAAAGGACAAAAATTTTAAACTGCTTGCAAAACTACACTCGTTTGAATTCTGATGGCAGCGTTATGAAACATATATCCGACATACAAAATATGTCATGTCAGTCAAACAGTTCTTTAAGTAATCCATTTTATCTTGTGGATCAGATCGAAGTCCAAAATAATTTAACTTGTCCTGCAGTGAAGCTACAGTATAGCAGTAATCATTCAACGACTGAGGTTTCAGTCAGACATGGTATGAATTCATCATCGGACCATTCCTACTTCCACCTCGGAGGAATTATTATCTCTCCGTCGGATATTGTGTTCGCGAATGGAGATTATTTTTGTGTGTCGATACATTTGTATCAACATATCAGTTTGGTGATGAATGGAACGGTTATTTGAATAATTTCAAGAGTATTATCAACACAGTTTGCCTTTCTATCTCTGTAACATGTCTGGTGTACTCTCTGATACAGTACTGTACCATTCCGATTTTGCGCGATGGGAAAGCAGATTTGTTAATTATCCTTATATCTTTCGTACTGCTTGCCCAGACCGGCTTTTTGCTTTTGTCTCAATTTGAGACACCCATTGATGTGTGTGAATGGGTTGGTATCATTCAACATTACATATGGTTAGGGGCATTTGTCTTCATGTTTCTATGTTCCCATCCCTAAAATGCTGAGATAAGACAACTTCAAAGGTATACCAGACCAGAAAGAGCCATACTAACAGTTAAATATGTGTTGGTAGGATTTTCTATACCATTAGTTATCATTCTGTGTACTAAGGTTTTAAATATAATTTTAGAACTCAACGGTGATTGGTATGGCGGACACATATGTTTTATTTCGGATGTATACGTTCTGTTTTTTGGTTTTGTCATCCCAATATTTTTGTGTTTATGCGGAAACGTCTATTTGTTAATCTCCATTATTTACTATATTTCTTCAACATCCATCGCTTCCATTTCAAATAAGTCTAACTTAATTGTTTTTATGAAAATATCAACAACCATGGGGCTAAGTTGGATAATCGGAATTGTAGCTGTTTTGACACGGTCCGATATTCTGTTTTTAATTTTTGAAGTTTTATCAAACTTGCAAGGAGCCTTTATAACAATGTCTTTTACGTGCAATAATCGTATCTGGAAGTTTTATAAAGAATGTTTAAAGCGGTATATGGTGGTAGACGGCATATTCAGCATCATATTTTGAATTTATCTTTTAATGTTATGCCGGATTAAAATAATGTCCTTTTTTAGTATTTTGTCTGATATGACAATTATACTAACAGACAGACAGACAGACAGACTTTCTTTATTTCCTCTTTTCAGAGATTTACAATATCTTGTCTTTTACATTTCTATTACAAATTTACAATGTTTAAGTGATTAGATTCGTATATGAAATCAAAAGGCTCTTTTCATTCAGTTAAAGAAGAGTATTCATTTGCATAATCAGCGATGGAATCAAGTCAGCAATGTTGATCATCATCGCAGCCCACCTATCTTGTTCCAGGGGAATATCCTGTACGCTACCCAGCAAAAAATGGCACTGTCTTTCGTCTGGAAGATAGTCGAATTTTACATACTCTGTTACGTGTAAGAAGTTGACCAGGAAGTCTAAAATTTTATCACGACTTAGGAACAATGCTGGACACTGGATAAGAAAGTGCATTGTGATATCGTCCGCTTGTTTTTTACAGAGTCTGCACACTACAGTGTTCTGTTCATAACGATATGATAGCTTGATAAGCTCACCTAGTTTCCATGTATAATTAGGATAATGGAGACTCAATAGCCAGAGAGGGTTGGGACCATGTACGGAGTGAATGCTGCTATAAGTTTTTGACACAATTGAGTTGTCCATAGCATTCCGCCATTTATTGAAATAATAGTCTTCCACAATCCTATTAACGAAGTTTCTCCATGAACCGCGTGTGGGACAGAAACCGTCAAACATGAAATCGAACAAAACTGAGTTTATATTAAGTCTAAGCGCTGTAAGGAAGATGTCTGGTATGAAACTTTCCACTTGAAGCATCTTTTCCCCGAATATGAAGGCGCAAAGCCGAATCAGGAAGAGAGTTTTCCAGACATATTTGTTACTTGCAGCGCAGAGCTTGTCCCAAAATAACAGTTTTCTTTTATCGACTTCGCCATGAATATCAAGTAGACCGATGGCACGAGTTGTAACAATTGTTGGTGAGGTTTTCTCAAACCCTTGGCATCTCCGAGCAGCATATCGTTGAACTATGTCGAGTTCTTGTCGAGAATATTGCATAGGGTTAGCCCACAATTCAGATCCGTACAACACACGCGATTGTACTATACTTTTGATAAGCTTACAGCTTATTAGCGGATTCATGCCGTCCCCGTGAACACCAACACTGATGAGTGAGTTCAATGATTGTCTCCCCTTTGAGCATGCTATTTGTATGTTCTCGTCACAGTGAAGATTTGGGATCAAGGTTATCCCGGCATATTCTTTTGTTGTAACCCACGGAATAGGTTTTCCTCCGAGCGTACAATCAATTCGCGGACCGCGTTTTGAGTAACCACACTGAAACTGCATTAGGGAACTTTTTCCCGGGTTATAATTTAGGCGCCATTTTCGGGAGAAATTATGGACAGTGTCAAGGAGGTTTTGCAGGTTTCCAATGGAGCAGTCCATGAGTAAAGTGTCATCCGCAAGAAATATAGCTGGTATATGTACGTTATGAACAGTAAGTCCAAGGCTAGATGAGTCAAGTTCGTGAATTAGATCATTAATCATGACCAGAAAGAACCACGCAGATAAAGTTCGGCCTTGACCTACCCCCTGTTCAACTGGGTATGGACTTCCGGTTTTACCCTCATGTAGTACGCATGACGTGACTCCTTTAAAAGAATTTGCTATAATTCGCCAGATTTTACCATTGAAGCCTAGGTTGTAAAGCTTAGAGAGGAGCCCATTTATCCAGACACTGTTAAAAGCTTTCGCGTTATCCAAGAATGCCGCGTATACTTTCGTGTTGCGTTCGAGGTGATGACATACAGCTTCTTTCACAGTGAAGGCAGCAACAATACTTCCACAATCTGGCCTAAAACCTTGTTGAAGGCGATGAGGAAAGTCGATTTTTGAACACACTTTTGCTATTCTTTGATATAGGACTTTTTCAAATGATTTCTGTAGGACAGGAGTAAGAGTTATGTCTCGGTAGTTGTTCATGTCCAAGCGATCTTTTTTTTCCGCCTTTAAATAACGATATAACAATTCCATGTTTGAAGCACGCAGGGTAGTCTTCAACGTCAAATATGGTGTTGTAAAGACGGGTAATTTGTCTGATATGACAATTATACTAACATATCAATCATATTAGGGTGGACGATAAACCACCACTTATTATTCTATTTTCTTTAAAGATGCTAGATCGCTGACAGAGCGTACAACTGTTTTATATAAATATACATAAAAACACCCACGACATAGGACCGTAAGTTACCTCCAACGAGAACGATATGATACAGAATGCAATTGGTTATTTTCCCTCATTAACAAAAAATGTAACTAAAAGTGTATAACGGTTTTTTATTTCATGAAACATATGCAACAGTCTTGTTTTCACTATCGAAAATTAAAAAATTAAGTATCTTTAAGGATATTAATAATTCCAATATTAAACTGTATATCTTTCAGTCATAATCATTACCATTATTTGTTGACTATATCAATGCAATTTCAATCTATTATTTTACCTACAATATATATGCTTAGGCTGATAGAGCTTGGATTTTTGGATCATTATTAGACCTTAACACAAGAAGGGCGTAACATTTCCCAAATTGTTCTCGTAATCGGAATATATCATTCTTTATTTGTTTTGGTAAATTTGCTATTATATTTTCTTGTTATTTTCCAGTGTAGGTAGTTAGGTTCAAGCGATAGTCTATGGATAGTCTAGCATAATACTACCAGAGTTTGATTTCTCGTTTGGGAATATACAGCCAGAGCTGCATCCTTCGTTAATAGTTCTCATTCATAGAGTTGTTTTGTAAGCTGCCATCATAACAGCGAACATAATTAATTTGACGTTAAGTGTTGTAACATTCATTTGTCAGTGTCTTGGTAACTTATCATGATTGTAAATAGCTACTATTGTCAGGAATAATGTTGCTTTCATAATTGATGAATCATTGCATGAACTATTCCAGCGTTTATATGTTACTTGTATTTTGGTTGTTGTCAATATTTCTAGTCGTGATTTGATATGTCAGTACAGGTATGTTACAAAATGTGGTTCTGTCGTGATAAAAGAACATCTTATTTTTGCTGTCGATATTAACATGTCCATTGGATATCAATAAAATTATGAAATTTTCTACCATGTCATTGTTGTGTTTGTGTTAAGTGTACTGTCTTTATTATACCAAATCAAAGAAAGTTACCATGACTCTTTTTGTCTGAAGCATTGGCAAGGCTTATGGTATTAAGATACTGGAATAAAAGACAAATCAATCAAGTTTGTTTTTATTATACGATTATGAAAAAGGTTAAGCAGTGAAGCTAAACACGTTTTCATTTCATGATTTGAACACACCGTTTTAGCCATTATGATGTTTCACCACAATTCTGTTCAAACAAATACCTGTACAGAATGATGTATGGAAATCTAAATATTTCTATGTAAAGAAATTTACTTGGACTAGAAAGAATAACTGTCGAATACACATATCTCCTGCATATGAATCACACATTTTTAGGTTATTTTATGCCGTTATGGTACCGTTTGTTGTTTCAATTAGTCATGCCTGTAGTCCCTTAGTTCGCTGAGATGGTTTACACGGAGGTAGGAGTCGGCAGCTCGCAGCATCTGCCGGATGTTGTACAAGGCAAGGATACTAATGTCATCCGTAGTAGATGTTTCCAGTATGTAGTTTTTCATTGGTAGTACGAGCATCGGCGGTACACCGAGAAAGCCAGCAGCATCTATACACCTTTGTCTGATTACGGGACTTTGGTATACTAGCGAGGTGTCTTGTCGCGTCGATTCGCAAACACTGTCCACTTTGCTAAGTATGACGAGTTGAGGAATTCCTACAAAAGAGCAACTATTGAAATACGAACATGCCACAGATGAGTCTTTAAATTTTCGCTGTTATTCTGTTTTTGCTATGCCTCAAATTTCATCATGTCTGGTATCGTTTTTTGTTGTTGCTCTGTCTAAATCTTAGATTCGCTTCGATAACTTTTACCGTCTGAATAATCAATGATTTTCGTGACTTCGAAATTTCAAACGTTGTTACCGCCTTTACTAATTTCAAGTTGTAATATTGCCCTGTCAGTTGACCCTTTGCTAACTTTTAATTCTTAACTTATATGACTGGTTGGCGATATATAAAACAGTGTATGATAATGTTTTGAAAAGGAGAGTCCTTACCACTACAACAATTATTGTGAACGAATATATTTTTGTGGACGAATGTATTTTCGCGGCAATCTCATTTTAGTATTTTTCAGGATTAAAGACGTTTCTGTGTAATTTTTTTAAATACAACAAGTACTATTTTCAAAGACAGGTACTGTAGGTGTGCCAATACAATTATGCGCTTAATTTGAGAACAACAAAAATAAATACATTTACGTCAATTGCCCTGTAAAGCAAAGACCATGTACCTTTCTGATCTACACTTTCCTGGATAGCCTTGATTGACTTCCTCACAGGATCCGACACAAAGGGGATGGCGAGATCAGCAGAATAGGTTGAAGCGTCCAGGACGTACACGACACAGTGGATTTTGTTCTCCAGTCGTGGGAAGGATTTGTATCCTTCCATGTTGCTTATTATCGGAAAAGAGGTGTTGAACTGGCAGTAGATAGTATATATATATTTACACGAGATCTATACATGTATTATAGCATCATACAATTAAATACAAACAGGGGTTTTCACAGTAAATATCCCGTGATAAACGTAATGATCTTATTTAGAGAAATTGTCATGTAAGTAGAGATTATTATATTTAAAAGCATCTTTCGTGGCTAAATTTTATAATATTTCCTTTTAGTGATCGGATTGAGAATTGAAGAAGCATTTGAACGGTACCTGTGCTACTAGTTCCAAAATTATTTTCATTCATCGTTATATTCTAATTTCTATGAAAACTATTTAAATTAATAATATCACAGTTTCGAAATGTCATAAACATGTATCACCGTTCATCATTCTTGGAAAAGAAAGTTCTTCGAGGCAACAAAACAAAGAAGTTAATTGTTGTTGGAATAGGGTATGATAATGTAAAGAGCGGCAATATATAATATTTTAGTATAAGAGGTATTTTGAAGGAGCATATATCCAATATTGGTCTTAACTAGCTATTTAGAGTTCTTCAAATTTCAGGTCCAATTAATTATCAAAGTATGACCTGCAGTGCCTGAATGTAATTAGAATATTTCATTAATGGTACGTTGAATATTAGCCGATTGATTCCGTAGCTCTTTTTGTTATGGCCTTACCACATAGTTGTCGGGGATATGTCCTTCTAAAATGGAATCGATATCTCTACTAATACCAACTCTGTCTTCCAGCCCTCTGCAGTCACACAACTGAAACTTCATGGGATGTCTGTTGTCCGAGGATAGTATCTGATACTGATGGTACTGTGAATATCCAATATATGCATATTTCATTAACACAGTGTAACTTATTTTAATCATCGTACTTATTGCTTTTCAATGAACGAAACGCTACTCATTGTATTCACAACAAAAACATGAAATAAATTAAGATGCAAGATTAAATCAATGGGTAATTTGTATATTTTGTCATAAAATACTTCGGTTTTTGTCATTAAGGGTACACAGATATACTTTACACTATATATATTGCTATTGAACGAAACAAAACTTTACCCTATAACTACTACAAAGACAAAACATCTCAAAAGATGCCAATACCCTCGCTATTTAACATTAATCAATACGCATTAAAAATGTGTAAGCATTGCCTTATCACAATGCTGCTCAGAAAAGTACTACTAAAAATCATAAGAGATAATAATTGTGATTAAGGTTTTGAAGTAGTTGAAAAAATATATATCCGATTATTTAAGAATTTGGTAGAAAATCTATCAATAGTAAGGGTAAGTACAGAAGTGTATAAAGCTTAAGGACAAGTAAGTATGGTTACAAGCTTTTCAACCTCCGAAAAAATCTCTCTAGAAACCTTGAATAGATAATATTGATACACGTGCTGGTTTTTGATCCCTCCAACAAGCGCGGCACCTAGTCGAGATCTGTGATCAGACGAGTCGGATAAACAGATAATGATACCAGCAATCGACAAAATAAATACTATTGCCTAAAACGATTGATCAGGTTGTTTGGCGTTGATGCAGTCGACGGCAAAACAAAATAAGGCATAGTTTATATTTATTTCGGATGCTATATCACTGTTAATTCATTCTGTTTCAAAACCTGATGCCAGAATTTATAGTATGCACAGAAATTTGTTAAAATATGCTATGCCCTCAATGCATGGAGATTATTTGAAAGTAACGGCCATGCATGAACACACGTACATCTTGATTTGTAACTGCGCCTCATTTCGCTTGATGGAGTGAGATGAAACACCACACACCCAGCTAACAGACCATTTTACCTTTTAGGCGGTACAGAAAGGGAGTAATATATATTGATAGCAGTAGACTAGCTTTGACCAAAGGAGAGTGAAACTCAAATTTGCCTAAAACATTATGGTGGTGAGGAAGTCTATCGAGTTCAAGGTCTATGAAAAAATAATGAAATAAGTATAGTAATGGCATATAAAATCTATTTATAGAACAATGGCATCAATTTTGACCCCTAATGGGTTAAACCTGAAGTTCTACTTGAAATAATGGCTGTCAGTGTGTTTAGTTTCTGATCAGGTTAATTTCTTATGAATTGGGTAAAAGGAGGATGTCGAAAATCTTTTAATGATAACAGTGACCTCATTTGTGGCTCCAGGTGGTTGACACGGTAGCTCTTACCTAAGATAATGGTTATGAAAAAAATGTATGAATTTTCTTGGAAATTAGATCATTAACGAAATTGGTAGAGCGATGACGTCGAGAAACAATCTACAATAAAATTAATCTTAATTTTAACCTAAGCTTGGTGATTAAAATACAAACTCGTATGGTTGTGGGTTATTGTAGATTTGTAAGTTTCCTGGAAATTGGATCATTAATGAATTCGAAAGAGCGAGGAAGTCGAAAATACATTTCTAGTGACAATGACGTCGGACCCCATGTGATAGAAACACAATCAGGAGAAGATGTTTGTAAGTTTGTCATTAATGAAGTCGGTAGAGCGAGCAGGTCGTTCCGTAACATACGAACATGAGGCTATCCCTATAAATACCCTTGCCAACTCGTCGCGAAGGTATATTGACTACTGCGTTTTAAGTTAACATTTTCCCACTCTACAATACGACGCAATGTATAACGCTGTCGACTAAAACTCACCATTGACGTTAAGCTCTTTGACCTACTTCCAGCACTAGCAGTCATGGTCACATAGCCACGAAAGACAGATTCTACCGAATTTATGAAGCTGGACTTCCCGGCACCAATGGGTCCGACAAACAGGATGTTTACATGTCGTAAGGCGTCCTCAGCCACGCCCATATCCCGTAGTGGCCAGAAATGTTCAACCTCCTCCTTCAAGTTCTGTAGATACTATCAACACAAATAAAGTCAGAGCCAAATGATCCTGTAGCACTTGTTTTCAATTTTTCTCGGTTTTTCTTTACGATCACATAAAGGTTATCGTGAAAATAATATATGGGTTTTTAGATTATTTTTGTGTTGTGATATCAAGTCTTTGTGGTATTAAAACTGGCCAAGACGGACACAGGGCAGGTTCCATTGATACTTTATACTGTCACATCAGTCAATGTTAAAATAGAATGACGAAGAAATACAAAGAAAACTTTTGTGACGTCATTCATCTCCTAACATTTCATTTTACACGTGATGTACTAGTGTGATGTATTCACGCTGTTTATCGCCATTGATCTCCGGTTAGCATGGTCAATGCGAATGAAGAGATATATTGAAAACAGGTATATATATTTTTTTTTCAAATATTAACTTGAAAGGAAATCATAACTTATTAAAACGGTAAGAATATGGAGCAACATAAAATTAGCAAAGAAATATTGTACCTGCTTGTCGAATATTGGTTCGTCTCTCCATTGTAGATCTATCATATCTTCAGCGGTTAATGAAGACAAGAGAAATAAAATATTAAAGAACGAATGTGCAAAACGACAAATGAATAGCAAATGAACAGCGAACGTGTAACAAAGTCATACAAGAAAAAGTGACAATGCAAATCCACAAATAACGGATGTGTTAGAAGGAAAATATCAAAAAGGGAAAATAAATATTGCTTGAAAGGACCAAATGGATAAATAGTATATATGGGGCTGGCTAAATAACGATTGTTAAATGGAAAATAAATGTTGCAAAAATAGGCAAATAGCGAATTTGTAAAAGGTGTGTAAGGAGTTTGTTTGCTGTGTTTATCGCCACGTAAACATGCAGTTTAATTTTAAGGCCCGTTTCCCTGAAGAAGTTGGTGACTACCTCATTGAATAACATACAGAAGGCCCGTCGCATGCCATCCATGACAATAAGGGCGATATGTCTTCTAAAATACACAACTGCGATAGCAAAAACCGACCTTTTTCTCAGCTTCCCGATAAGGATATGGAGCTATAAACCATATCGGACCTTTACCTAACGCTACGTGGCCAGCCTTCTAGCCGACTGAACAATCACCCTTATGTGTAAATCGACAAAAAAGCAATCGTATCAAAATAAAAAATAACAATAATAACAACTTTGCTTATTAAGGTCTTAACAAAATGTTCATTAATGAAAAGATACAAAACTGGATACTGGATGTTTTTTCGACCTTCTTCGCTTCATTATATCATAAGAAAATGTCCATCAGTGCAAAATTACAAAATGTGACCTTTGTTCCTAATTCAGTGACCTTGACCTTTCGTCAGCAGACTAAGAGATTAATTCTTAGCAACTTGCTTCATTATGTGTAAACAAAATGTTCATCAGTAACACAATACAAAATTTGACCTTGACCTTTAATTCCATGAACTTGACTTTTGGTCAGTTAGCTCCATGTTATTGCCTACCAACTTTGCTTCATGAGGTCAAAATACAATGTCCACCAGTGAAGATATACAAAATGGAACCTTTGACCTTGACCTTTTTGTCCCGAGGACTTCAGTTTAATTTTGACTAATTTTGCTTCTCGATGTTTTCACAAAATGTTAACAGTGAAAAGATATCACATTTGATCTTGACCTTTGACATCATAAACTTGACCTTTGGTGAGCTGATTCCTCGTTTAATTTTGAAATATTCTCAAAGTACAAGATTGCTTCTGTCGGCCATACGGTTTCCCGGTCAGATGCAAAGTCCATTGGGCAAAATTAGAGACCAAGGGGAACGAAACTGTGATGCTTAAGAAAAATCACCCAGTACTTCTTCATAATATCATAATGAAACTGTGATGCGTAAGAAAAATAACCCAGTACTTTTCAAGAAATGGCGATAACAAACTACACTTGTCTAATTCCAAGATGGCTGCCTGTCAGACATTTTGTTTGGAGATCAGACTCAAAATCAAGCGTGCACAACTAATGACCTATGGGAAGTTTGAAAAATAATACTATTAGCACTAGTCAAATCCACGATGGCCATCTGTTGTTTCCAGATCAGACTCCAAAACAAATAGATACAAGGGAGCAAGGGGAAGATTGAGAATAACACTCCCTGCATTTCTTAAGAAATAGTGATAATAAGGATTATTTACGGACGGACGACGGACGGACAGACAACGGGCGAAGGGTGTTTTTGACGATGGGCTTAAGGGCTACTACTATCACATATCAACATTGACACCTCATCAGAAAAAAATAAACCTGTATACAGAGTTACACAGTGTCTAGTGAAGAAAACCACAGAGAAAATCACCTGCTAGCGAATGTTATTTAGCTACAAATATTATAGCTTACCGCTAGGTCCGACTTCTCTATGTAGTCTTCGAGATTCCCTATACTCTTCATCTGGTATAGAATACGAGTAACAAATCATTACTCTTGAGACGCAAAATACATTCATTCAAAATAATATCGAAACAGCGATATAATGTACCTTTACGTACAGTTAGACCTATAAGATTAGGTTGTGATTGATCATTATTTTTATTTCCTTTTTCAGATAAAAGCTTTTAAGATACACTTATCTTCCATAAAGTGTAAATAAGATAAGAAGTGTAGTTTGACTTATATAGATATAAGTATAATTAATATGATTACCTAGTTGCCTTTCCATCATAGAAATGTTTCGTTGTTGTTTTTCGAGTGTTGACAGCAGAGCAGTGTTATCTCCCCTGAGTGACACATTCTGTTCCTCAAGGTCAGTACGGATAGTATGATATTCCTGTTGTAATGATTCCAGTTCTTTTGACAATGTGGCTTTGTTTGACAGTACTATGTTCAGTTCGTCTTTACAGTCATCTGGAGAACATGATTAATGTGATGACATGTCTTATTGTATTCTGGGATGAAAGAGAATATGTTGGGGGAAGAAAGAATAGATATGGTAACGATTGAATTGTTATGCTGCCAAATCATCTAATTATGAAATGCAGCATCGTTTCTGCGTTAATTCAGACAGGATTACAAACCAATTGATAAGGTTTCTACGATAGAATTGAGGCTATACCGAAGTTTAGGACATTAATCTTCAAAATATTTTCATGTTTACATAGCAGAAATAAAATGATTCAGCCTAAAATAATGTCACACAGGTTTGTTTTGAAATAGTAAAACATCTGCCTCAATATGATGTTTAATCATATAGTTATTCTATCCCAACATATGGAAGAAAAATATTTCCAACATTAACATCAGCAAATAAAAAAAAACTTTTTTCAAGCTTTTCATTATGAAGAGACTTACAATGTACTATTATAATGATATTAAAACATCTCACCAAGCTTTGATTCCAGCACAGAAATATGTTGTTGAAATTTTGAACTCTTGTCAAAAGAACAGACTTATCTCCCCTGAGTGACACAATTTTTAATTCTCTAAACACATGATTATTAATTACTCCATGTGCAGAAGGCTATGACAAATCAGAAATATTTTATTGCTGAATTATTCTATTCTTATCAATACAGTGTATATGACCACGTCTTATTTCTTTCAAAAATGGCATTTCAGCAGATACGATTATTTGAGAGTCTGCTTGTAGATGAAATAGTTCAATGCATGATACTAGGAATGTAATTTTCTATATCATTTAAGCACAACAATACAAATGTGTAGACATATATAGTTCTGGTTAAGTTATCATTCCAGCTTGTATAACGTCAATATTGATTTGTTACTTAGATACCTTACGTTGTAGGTAATACTTCATTTTATATATGTATATTCAAAACCAAAATCAATGCCTCATTTTTTGATAGAAATGAACATCTCGTCACCAGCGTATCTCTTTCCCCAAAACTTGATTTCAATTTTTTGAATGAATAGATACCGCGCCTTACCAAGCCGTGTTTCTAGCACACACACAAAAGCACAATAGTATTATGTGGTGAATATAGGGTTAATCATATCTAGACGATGCTTTCTATGATATTCTAGAAATAACACACATGTGATAATATTCTGTAAAGGGCGTTTTCTACTTTAGATATAATATAATCTCATAGCATTATCTCTTAAAGGTTACATTTAGGAGTCAGAACCTTGATCCTGGTAACTACTGTGTTATAATGACGATAAAAAGTAGAAAGGAAATTGTCATTGGTGTATGATTTTTCAATTCTATTACGAAAGTTAATCTTCCTGAATACAGAAATGATTCTGTTGACATAATGTAGTACGAATAATTATTCTATTATCTCGAAATTTCGTAATACTTTTTATTAAAGCCAGGTGACAATTACTTGAGATAGTGTAAAGGAAAGCATTTTGTTTAGAAATGAGAATCTGATCCTATTGTAAAGTTGTCTATATCGACTGAAGAGTGTTGATATGTAGCCCGTTGAAACGCGAATACAAGCTTCGATATATTAGATCTATTTTCAATCAATTTCCTCCACACTTGAAATAATCAACATCAGCCCTGCATCTTTTTATTTTCTATATCAATGCTTCATGATAATAATCAAATAATCAAATAAAAAGATGAAAAAAATATCTCACTCAGTTGTTTTTCCAACACAGAGATATCATGTTGTAAAGCAGACTTCTCTCGTTTGAGTGACACAGTCTGTTCCCCATGGTCTGTACGGGTTGTTTGATACTCTTGTCGTAATGTTTCCAGCTCCTCTGTCAGTTTTTCTTTGTTCGACTTTACAGACTTCAGCTCGTTTTTGCAGACACCTAATTTACATACAAAATGGTGAAATCGACACACAAGATGTATACCGTTGTTTGAGAAATAATACCCCCAAAACAACATATCTATTACAAGCGATTCTTCATCATTATAGAGAACATAAATATATCATTAGTGAGGCCCCTTGACAAGTACATGCATTTTGAAGGACAGTGATGTCTAATCTCTCTTTTACCCAGGTACTTAACAGTGTGGCACAAACGAAACAGATGTATCAGCACAGTACGCTCATTTTCCTCTAACCTTTATCCGACAATATATTTCTGTCTCACTATAAGTAGTATATTAAGCTAAAGCAACTTGCTTGTACTAACTACTTTTTTACTTAGTGGTCGTACACGTACCGTTGGTTAAATAACCCAATACAAGTAGCATGTTCTATGATACACAGCCTACTAAAGTATCTTTAATATAAAACACATTTTGGTATTGGCAAGTGTCCAATTGGTATAAACATGGAGAAAAGGAAAAACGTAAAACAATATGAAAGTAAACTAACTTACCAAGGGCAAAACTACGTCAGTATGTATTATTGTATACTCATTGTCTTGCCTTCGCCTTTAAATTGCTTTCAGTAAGCAACAATAAATCAGGTTACGCAATACACTAACACGAGCCATATACTTATATAAGAGTGGTTTAGTATAATTTTATGGAAGCATATGCCTTGCTGATTATATAAACAATTAAAAACTTACAAAGTTCCGATTTCAACCTTTGGTTATCCCTTTGATGTATTTCCATGTTAGATCGCATTCTCGTTTTCTCATCATCGTGTAGAGCTTTCTGTCTTTCGTCCTTTGTTTTCTGTTCTTGTTTCAAGATTTCATCGCTTGTCTGCACTGTCCTGAGTTGTATATCTTTTTTGTCTTGAAAATTCAAATTCAAAGTTGGAAAGCTTGAGGAAGTTATCAAAAATATACTACAAAGTTTATATTAAAATAGATATATATTAGAGATGTATCAGTTATCATATCAAATATGGTTTTCCTCTTTTACATTTACTGGTTTTTCTCTTAACATTTACTATTGCATGTTTGCCTTTTAAGCTAGATAACATAAACATAAAGCTGGGTCTCGACTAGAGCTTGAAATACTTACCGATATTGTTTTGTAATTTTCCAATCATTTCTTCTAATTGTGAAATTTTCGATAATAAACACTTATTTTCTTCAACTATTTCTGCTGTCTGTGTCTGCATACTTTCGCTTTTTTTTCTGTTAACCGTTTGTGTCTGAACATTTTTCGTTGCTTTTCCAATAGAAGACTGTGTCTGCAGACTTTCATTACTCTTTCTGTCAACAGTCTGTACCCGCAAAGGTTCATTTGGCTTCCTGTCAGTCTGTGACTGCACATTTTTGTTTGTTTTCATATTAAAGGTTTGTGTTTGCACATTTTTCTTTGTCTTTTCACCGGAAAATTGTGTCTGCACACTTTTCTCTGTCTTCCTGTTAGATGTGCATGCTTGCACATGTTCTGGCCTAGAAACAAATTCCTTCTTATCACGAAGGAGAGGGTCGCCCCCTTTCGCTGCTTCAGACTCATTATTTCTGGCTAAATGTACTTCATGTTTCAAATGTGTCTGTGCAGCTGGTGTTGAATCAAATTTGTTGTTGTCTTTCATAATCGTTTTACGTTGCTGCAAATTGTTGTCACCTTCACTTCGAACCAGTATTGCTGGAAGCTGTTCATTATTGCGAATGTTCACCTTAAAAGTTTGTTTCTTATTTTGTGATCGCTTAACTTTATCTTCTGGTCTGTGATTGTCGTTTTGCTGATGTTGTTTTAGAGGAGGCGTTCTACCATGATATTTCTCTTCATTATTTTTATTGACGTTAGACTGTTCAATATTTGAAAGCGATCGTGACCTCCGGAGAAGTGTAGGAATCTTTGCCGTACTCCATGAATCTGAAATAATTTCGTGTTGTTTCAGAAGATCTATAATTGATTCAAACACGTTTGGTCGTACATGTCTTGAACATTTCATAAGGACCTCCTGTAAAGAAAAACATCGAGTTAAGACTTCAGACGTTGTGTGTGAATCGTATAGTGATGGACGACGACGACGATGACGACGACGACGACGTTGGTATTTTTCCATACCTATCATTTTGCGTTTTCATCTTCATTAACAAAAATGAAAAGTAATCTTGTCTTTAATTGATTTTTATTCAATATGTCAGAATGTATGCGTAACTACAAAATGTATATATTAATTAAGTACAATGTACCTAGAACTATCTTATACAATGTTAGATAGTAAAACAGTGTATACTTGACAATACAAGTAAAAAAGTTCAAAAGTAAAAGAGAAGCAGATTGCTTTTTTCAAACACATTTTCTTGTACTTTTCCTAGAGTTATGTAAATAGTTGTTCATATTTAACTATATATGGTTTCATTGAACTTTAAATTACAATTTAAATCATCAACGTGCTGGTGACCGACCGATAAAGGACACTTACAGAGTCAATACGATGTATTGTTTGAGATAGTCGAATAAAAAGATATATAGCCCGAAAACCCCATTGCTACATTATTTTACGATTTCAAGCCATCTTCATATTAAGACTAAGAAACCAATACATTAAGATACACAGTAATGTCGTCATAACTGCAATATAATATCTTAATGAGATGATAATTATATTTCAAAGTATGGCAGTCACAGTACTAGGCAGGATGTATCATCATTACATTGTATCACAAGTAATACAGATAAAAAGACTTACAACTTCATATATCCCTATACCCGTCTACAAATACAAAGGGAATACATCAACGTACCGTAAGTTCCTTCTCCTGAGGTTTGCGTGCTTGTCCAGACGAACAGGCCCCCATATTAGATTAACACTGCGACGATATTGACAATACTTTAGATCGTATTCACCGTAGGTTTTCCATTAAAATGGAAGATATTCACACGTTTCCATCCGTAAATTAAATTTACATTCTGTACATGATTAACTCAAGCTTCCGTTACGAGATCTTACCTGTTATTTCCTACTTTCGATTAAGCTCGGATCTACTTTCGGTTTAGGTTAAACATGTGTACATAAGGAAACGTCTCGACATAGATTTATCAGTGTTAAATATAGACACACGTACACCACACACCCATAGGGATATACATAATCTATTTATATTGATTATGTCAGTAAAATTTAATCATTATGTTAAAATAATACAAAATTTTTCATTATTCAAAAATCGTTTCTGAGATTAACCCTATGATAACAGTATGTTCCGGTCATTGTATCAAAGAAAGTGCTGACATTTTAGTTTGTGCCCTGCTTGGAGACGCATACCACTATCCTCAATATTCCTCTCAAAATAAAATTCGCCAACAAATGATATATTAAAAATGATTAAGATATATCCAAACTACATTGTAGTTCATCCGTGTTTCAACTTCCGTGCATATCGTCGCGACGTGCTGTCAATAAAGCACTTGAAAAATGTATAACCAAGTGGCCCATGGGGGTGGTGGTTGATATCCCGGGAGGTAAGGGAGGTAATCCCTTGGCTCTTCTCATTCTAATTATCAATCGACCTTTATGCGTGGTATACGAATAGATGCAAATGACGCCAAATTTGGTATTGTTGCTGAAAGAATCGGGTTTTAAATAATGCAAAGTTACGCATCATTCCCGATCCTGACGAGTATTCATGTGCGACGAGTCATGTAATGATGATTATCATCTCATAATATTACATAATATATAAGGCATATGTGTAACCTGAGAGAAATATTAGAACGACAGCATACACAGTATGTCCAAAGCACTCTCATCTGAATTTATAGCAATACATGGGAATGAAAATGTTGCAATGGAAGGGAAGAGAGTAGATAAAGTATGCAGCTGCTGAGCTTCCGAAAGTCACAACTTACAGAATGAAAATTAAAATTGAAGATGAAAATAAAACATAGTCATGGATTGGTTTTGAGAAGTTTTCAATCCCATTCGCGAAGCGCCGCGCGGGCCAGACTCCAGAACCGTTGTATATCGAGACGAGAAAAACTGTCGGCCATACAATTTTTTTTTACACCTGGCAGATGTACGAGATGAAACAAAAATGAATTGTGCAACGCACCATGCCAACTTCCTCATTAATTGCAACTCTCTCGAGTGTCTCAAGCGTTGTAACAGTTTTTTTTTTGTACAACTGTTTTTCTCCAGAAGGGCTCGCTGAAATGACACTACACTCTACTTTCTCCTGTGGCAATTTCCGTGTAAATTGTATACCAAGAAACACACTGTTGGTTGTATTGAAGGCCCTTCTGTGTGGTGCTAAGGGTATATTGAGCCGGACAGTACACAATAACGCCATCGTCCGTTCACCACTCATTGGTTTTGTTCGTGGTTAGAAAGTCATCCAGCAAATTGAAAATAATAAAACTGTTATAATTGTGTTTTTTGAGACAATAAACAATAACATAAAAAAACTGAAATAACTTCCGTGTACTATCATGACTCTTTATTGACAATATCATGACTCTTTATTGACTAGAAGGTAAAATAACATCTCGCAAGTAGCTGGAAGTGCAGTATAATCTAACTATCTGAATACATTCTACAAACTATAAAACAATATAAACACCATTCTCCTATCGCTTAATAGTTTTGACTTTTTATTAATATTTCCAAATTTGTTATTCTTTTGAAATATACTTGTAGTAGGTAATGCGTTTGGAGATTGATCAATCTGAATCTGAACCAGTATGTTATTCTTTTAAATCGTCTATCATTCGTTATAATTTATTCAGCATACAGTAGATACAGTCCTTTTGTATCCTATCTTATTTCCTTACTAAGAGATTCATTTCTATCTGGATTGAAGCTTGGGTTTTACTATTGATATGTGCGACACACAAACATTGTCTTTGTATCATATCAAAAATATATCCCGACAACATCAATGGGGAAAACAGTTTGGTATAGCTATTACAATAGTATTGAGAAGGAAATAAGTATAAGTTTGCATGGGGAAAGCAAGTAAATGTTAAGAATAAGGAGAATCTCTTTAACAGACAATATAAAAATAACGTATAAACAAATATCCTGTAGCAGATTCAAATTAATTTTCTTAACTCACATGACACTATTTCAATTGAAAAGCAATACTGAATACTAGTAAGTAATGCTGTAGATTTAAGAGTAAAAAATATATATAAATCTTGTATATTGCATACTTTAGTTGTACAAAAGATATAAAAGTGATTGGCAACATTGAATATAACTTGAGTGATAAATGCAGCATAAAATGAATACAAACTATATCATAAATTAACTATGCTAATGAATTACAAAAGTGTAGGATGAGATATACCTACCCCAGACTACCTTACTTTCGCTGTTGTGTAAACCATTTAAGTACAAAATTTAATACGTTTATGTATATTCAATATCAAACTAAGTAATGATTGCACTGTATTATATTCATTTACAATATTGTTCAACAGGAAACATATGTATCTACTCACACAGACATGTGTAAAATGCCGTTAATATGAAAAAGTTAAGGAAAAACTCATCGACTTCATTAAAGCTAGAATGTATATATCATCAAAATATCTTAATAAAACAAATACATATAATGTCATGTCATGTAACAATCACTTAATCTCATAAATGACTAGAGTATAAATAACAACTGACAGGACAACGGAAGGGAGCAGTGGAAAACGGCTAATTACCAGTTTAAATTAATCATATTTATTGGCTCATACACTTCTGATTCATATTACCATTTATATTCGAATCACGCTGGGTAGGCCTACATAAAGTATACCTGGCATCAAAACAATGGTCGTGACAGTTTGACTGACACATGTTTTATTGCAACTGAGATGACGAAATTAACTTTTTAGATTTAAAAACTTAAAATGTCAATAATTCAACTACTGCCCTACGAATAAAAACTGTAAGAGCAGATGATTTACACGCAACTGTTTTGATAGCAGGGGGTGCTACGGAAAACTGATATCATATTAATCATAAGTGTTGCTTTTGTTAATGTTCAGATGCCAGACATGCTTAAACTTTTTAAAGGTATACAATTTCAAAAGTCGTAAAGTGTGGTATGTGAACTTTAACCTTGACTGATTACCATAAAAGTCTAACAGGAGTAGAATTTTTCATATTTTTTGATGGTGTTACGTCTTATTGTAAAAATGTATGAACTACATATACATCTGTCCAATTATTCATAAGCTTGTACGAAAACTTATTATTTCAAAAGCATGATTGTGAACACCTTTGACCAAGACCAATGATCAACATTATCCAATCACGTGAAGAACTTGACGGCGTGAGACTTTTGTGTGAATATGAACTAAATCTGTCCAGAGGTCCACCAGATACTTTGAAGAAAATCTTATAACGGACTTATCATGGACATACTCTCACACTTGGTACACCACACTCCCTTTACTAAAGCGCGCGTGTGTGTGGAGGATATAATGAAATACAAAATACATTAATACCATGTTTTCAACGTTTGTATCATACAAAATACGTTTAACAAATGCATCTTTAGGTTAAATTGAGATTCCTATTTATATGTTTGAAAATCTTTGAGATGGTTGACACGGAGGAATGAATCAGCTGATCGCAGCATCTGTCGGACGTTGAACAGCGCAAGGATACTGATGTCTTCCGTGGTAGACACTTCCGAGAAGTAGTTTCTCATTGGTAGCACCGTCATTGGGTTTAAACCGAGGCATTCAGCAGCAGCTATGCATCTCTGTCTGATAAGAGAACTCCGGTAGACATTTGAAGTGGACTGCCTTGTCGATTCGCAAATGCTATCCACCTTGGTCAGTAAAATCAGTTGAGGAATTCCTATGACCAAACAACATATAAATTAAAGCCAAAGTAATAATGAGGATTCCGTCAAATGTATAATGTATTTCATGTCTACTCAATTTGAAAAAGTGTAGTTAAAAACGTATATGTTAAATATGCTACATATCCAACAAGATTTAATAATCATCGATTGAAGACCAGAGTAGTCCGTTAATTAAACATTACGTATATCGATTGTAAAATATTCGTCCTACGAAATAAGTTACGCTAAGTGTTTGGAAAATGCATTCCATTAATGTTTAGTAACAAAGAGCTCCAGATTGTTAACTCCATCGGCAAAAAAATCTAGATAAAGCCCTGTTACGCGCGTTAAGTTGAATTATCAAAACTACCTTTTAGTTCAATCTTTTCTTGAATAGTCTCAATTTGCTTCTTAACATCAGCAGTAATGAAAGATGCATGTATGTCAGCGTTTGTACTGTGTTTTTCAGCATCCAAGACGTACACAACACAGTGAATCTTGTCCTCCAAATTTGGTTGTTGTTTGTATCCATCCATACATGTATATACTTTCAGTGCATTAGTGCTGTTGATCTGTAAGTGCATACAGGCAAATGGTATATATTATATAATAACACAAAGCTGTAAGTGATAAAATGCACTGAGGTTTAGACCAATAAGAGAGATACATGATAGGTACATTATAATTATGTGTCACATACGGAACTTACAACGTAATTGTTTCGCATATGTCCTTCCAGAATATGGTCTATGTCTTGTGTGATATCGATGCCGTCCTGCAGCCCTCTATAGTCACATAGTTGGAACCTCAACGGTCGTCTGGTTTTAGAAGATATGATAGTATATTTCCGGAACTGTGAAAAGAAAAGTTTACAACAAGTTCACATATAGGCATATATAGGTAGAATATAAAGCGAACAAAGGTAATACCAATACATATGAAAATTGACATGGCAATATAAAGGATTATACGAAAGACAAACAAGACATTAGCACTATTCGAAATAAATCGAGTGTAAGACACAGTAGAGCATAACTTATTACACCGTCCATCTAGGACGCTATGTAAAGCTAAGGACCAAAACATTAGAGCCAAAATTCTATCATACAATATACATATATGTTTCATCATTCAAGGACTCGTCACTGATGCTAAGAGTCTACATGGATCATAAAAAAGATTGAACTGACCAAGAAAGATATCAAAATCCGGATTTGGAAAAGCAAAACCTCCATAATTTTGAAAAAAATCCCATGATTTTCAATATTGGAATTAAACGAACATAATTCAAATGAATGAAGACAGGACATACAGGATACGCAAAACTCTGGGGTTAAAACATCCACGAGCAGTGTCTACTACCTGTAATCTCAAAGGATTGAATAAAAGACGAAATATTGGCTGCTTAAAAACCATATTGAAAGATACCTACAGTAGAGCCAAAATTAATCAAATTTCATAGTACAACTGTTTCGTCCTTCTATGTCGACCACGAGTGTTTTCTGATTGTTTCGCACAAGGCAATGTACAACGACCCCTTATACTAGTAAGCTAGGGCAGCCGAATGGTTTGATACTACGTCATTTACGAGCGGGAAAGATTATGGCTGATGCACTACCTCATCATGTCGCACATATGAGAAGCGGCCAATTGTTTTCCCTGATGTGAATTCTCCAGTGTTTATGTTTATTCTTTCTTTGCTGTCATGATATTTATTAAATTAATCAAATAATACATTATAGGAAAAACATTGCATGAAATATTCAAGAATAAATAGCTATCAGCTAATGTAATCTTTTTTCTTCATGATATATAGATTGCATTGTTTCACGGTTTGGTATGCAAATCGTTTCATTAATTGTTCATTAGGTAGCAGACCACAGAAAGACTGTCTGGTAATGGTTGATTTTTCTGTGTTAAGCATATAACTCCTGTATCATTATATGCATAAAAATAAAAAAATAAATGAATATACACTATTATTGGTATATGAATTATGAAGTAGTGCATACAGGTTTCACATTTGTTAAAACTAAACTAAATCAAATGGTCCCGGATTTTAAATTTCCGTATTTTCTGAAAGTGTGTTTGCACCGGAAATTTATTTTAAAAATGGTGCATCACAGTAAGATTGCGGAAAAACTTGATGTACAGGATATGTTATAACAGGATTAATTATGTGTTCAGAGCTGTATTGAAATTGTTAATGTTGTATGGATTACAAATACATGTATACTTTATTATCGGTAATATGAAGGGTTTGACAGCTATGTTTACATATCTAAAACATGTGCCTTATTTTTCAGAGTTGGACATTTGTACTATACACTGCTACCTTAGCGAGCTTATATGTAGTATAAATGCTATTTCAGATACTCAAATCAGTAACATAATATCTTACCGCCAAAGTCACGCTCTTGTCTCTACTTTCGGCTTTGGCAATTGATATCACGTGATCACGTACTGTAGACTCTATCGCCGCAATGCGACGCAATGTATAACGCTGTCGGCTAAAGCTCACCATTGACGTTAAGCTCTTTGACCTACTTCCAGCACTAGCAGTCATGGTCACATAGCAACGAAAGGCAGATTCTACCGAATTTACGAAGCTGGACTTCCCGGCACCAACTTGTCCGACAAAAAGGATGTTTACATGTCGTAAGGCGTCCTCAGACACGCCCGTATCTCTTAGTGGGTAGTACTCCTCAACCTCTTCCTTCAAGCTCTGTAAATACTATCAACATTAATGATATATTACTCACTGGTGTGTTTCGAGGATAAGATAAATTGGCCATTCCATCAAAATTTTGATAGAACTATTTTCCCTACATTTATACGGATCATTTTCGATCAATATTAATATCGACTTTCTGTCATAAATATATTTGTATTTCCACTACCGACAGCGATATAATGATAACAAAGAAAATTTCTTTTCATTTTGCTATTAAAACATGAAATCTCTAGCCATGTAAGTCATACGTACCCTAGGGAAATCCCGCTGAGGAACCGACGACAACTATGTTTGATCCTATACCTGATATTAGTTGTCTAGGTCAGGTTGATAAATAAAAGACACTCTTCAAATGTAAATTTTAAAGTCCTTTGCTTGGGCTTTAATTCGGTCGATTTCTTTTTTACAACTTTAGCGCAAACATCATTAATTTCTGTCCTTTAGCGAAATTATTTGGATTCATAATTTGAAATTTCGTTTATTAGAAAAACCTTGCCGACAAATTTCCACACTGATTGGTCAGATTCGATCACGTGATCACTCCCAAAGTTTATAAAGGCGCGGAATTTCGACTGACTTCTCAGATCTGCTCAGCCAGCGACAGCACTTATGCCGTTTATGCAAGGTACTTATGGTTAATAGTCATACAAGATGCTTGGGATTTTATGGAATTTCTTTTTATATTCTACATTTAGTTAACCATAGACTAAATTGTATCTCTAATGATTCAGTATAAAAACTTCATTTCCATGTAATATTTCATGGGTCATCTCCTATTTACTAATAACGTATGCTGAGGTGGTACATCTGACCAGATATGAATCACATATTTACCATCCAATATTGTTTTCCCTATATAACAAACATTTCCAAGATATAAAATATATACTTATTCCTGTAAAATACGAATTACCCAGACATTAAATATAAATATATCCCTATATAACATACATTTAGACCTAGACAGGTGCCACTCTTGCATATTCAACGGTAACTATTTTGAGGTAGCATTTAACATTTGTACAAAAAAAATTGAAGGGCTTACTTTTATGTCAAATTTCGGCTCAAGTCTCCACTCCTGGTTGGATATTTCCTGTATGAGTTCTGACGATGAAAAAAAACCGGTAACATTTACCATTCTCATATTTTCATGTTAGATTATACTTAGACTATAAATTTAGTATCTACATTTTGTATATTGGTCATGTAGTAATAACCACAATACGGACGAGGCGATCTGGCCCTTTATCAAGACAACAGCAAATTACAAACGATCTCATATAGAATATTTACACAGTTAGACAAGTAACGAACAGTATAGTTATGTGTTAATAATCGGTCGATAATCAATTCGCCGATATATATAAAAAACAATCAAAATTTAACGACACTCTGTCTAGCACTGGTAGAGCTAAGCTGCTCTGGGAAAAGCGCTAGACAGATTGTCGGTAAGTTTTTTTTATATATCAAATTCTAGTATCGACACGAACTTTTTTCTCGATATGTATGGATAAGTAAAATAGTCAATTTATGAGGCAATCTGCATCTTTTGTTATTACTTTTAGAGTTATCACTAAATACTGAATTTTAATTAATTGCAGAACAATATGTACGTTGAACGGTGTAGCCGTTCGAACCGATATGTGTTAATCGTAGATTTACTGCGAAACAAGTTACAGAAACTCATACTCAAGTTTGTTAGTCCGTATGGAAGTGCGAGATGAGTCTTACTTAATTGTTAATAAAAATTGATTCCCTACCGTTCCCATTAGGATGTGTTTCCACGTCACAGGTGTTAAAACTGTAGGTATTCTGCTGACATTTGAATTCCTTCTCCTTACATACGTTGGCGTTCGAACGTTTTCTGGGAGTCGAGCCATGGTTGGCTCCCTCCAGTAACGATTCAGACTCACTATCCAATATGTTTATCTTTGATTTGGAACAGCACGTTCCCATAGCATAAACCAAAGTTGACAATTCTTCAGATGGTGGTATAAATTACAGTATGTTATCACGTGATATCGATTATGTGTCCTTATCAATCAATCAGAGCATTGTTGATATATCCGATTACCCAATCATACGCAGTATATGACACTTTCGTTTTAGCTTGAAACAATCCCACTTTATTTTTATGTTTCCTACTTTCGTTTTAAGCTACGATATACATTAGATGCTATATTTTAGTTATTGAGATGTTCGTCTGATAGAATAGAGCACACCACGTCTGATTTGTTTCAGGTCATTTATTTATATCTTCTGTCCTCATATGATACTGGATGTTACAAGGACGTTAAACCCTACAAAACAATTATCTGAATTCAAAGCAAAATCTCGCTTTATACAGTTGAAGTTACCTCCCCCCCCTCGTCCCTACGATTACGCAACATTGAAACATCCATATAATCTACATTTAAAATATCCCCACCCAAAAATTGGGCTTACCCAAACTTACCATGAAAGGAAAATGTAAACGAAATAGGTAACGACCAGATTAATAGACTGCATCTTAAAGTGTTTCAAAAGTCTTTGAAAACTACAATCAAATGAAGTAAAAGAAAAACAACAGCAATTGAATGTCAATGTGGACCACACATACTTCTTCCATAGAAAGATGAAACAAGGAATTATCAAACAGATCATTAAGACGTTTTTACATAATTATTATTAAGATATACAGCTCGACATATCGAGTTTAGCCCAGGATCATTTTATCAAGCTCGAGATTCAAAATGATAATACATATTTAAATGACACCAAACTAGTTTGTTCTGGTAATATCAAATTAACTGCTTATATCATAACACCATGTAATTAAAAGTAACAGAATATTAAACCATAACAAAAATGTAAACAGTTTAAACAATTTACATCATTAATCCGTTAGGTATGTATATATATTATTACCACCTCTACAGTAGTTTCAAATGCATGCTTTACAATATCTCGGCGTAGCCATATCGTTCATCAATAATCACAAAAATATATAAAAGTTTATATGTCAATCTTACTAATAAATCGAAGCACAAAATTACAAGACAAAATTCAGAAGTACAGCATAATACCACTCCTAATCTATTCATACGAATCTCTTTAGATTGTAAACTGTTATCAAATGAATATCAGCAGATATTTCAAGCTTACTAAATATTGAAGGTAAACATTTAGAATATGGTTGTGCAATATTAATTTGTCTAGGCACATACATAAATGTATATGAAACCATTGATGAATCAAGGGCTAAATGAAATGTTAACAATTTCAATTCTGATAAAATCTAATTTATAGTTCACATAACCTTCCTTACATGTTTGTAAATTCCGGATAAAACAAAATCATTTTGTCATCAACTTCAGATCGTGAAATTGACAGTCATTAAAATTTCAAAATTATGTAGAATTAATATTTAAGAAACTGGGACTAGGACTGAAAACTAAAAGTAGACAAAAGCTTCAAACTTTTACAAAATCTGACATAATGACATCTTAACATTACCAAACCTATGGCCGACGTCTGATGATTACCGAGACAGTGTCAGGATAGTTCAGTTGTTATACATTGTAATTCAAGAAGGAATTGGTTTCCTTAGAAAACAAAATTAACAGTTAGCAATACAGATTATACAGTATATTTAGATACGTCCACCACCATTACACAGCATACGCACAGAAGTCGAATTTAGAGATACCAGTCGGTTACACACTGATGTCTTCCGAGCAAATTACGTCAAAAAACTAATCGACAAAAAATAGTCATCAATCAACAAATCCAAAATTGCAAGGCATATGAAATGATTATTTGATACATTAATATCATAAGGTTGTAAACATTATCAGTGAAAATTGCATGGAATGTCGATAATAGCGTCGGTAATGTCCATTACACGTTTAACATCAAATGGCATAGTGTTGGGTTTTTTTCGCCACAAAGGAAATAATGGCACACTCGTATGAATTTTCATGTTCTCTTAAAAATCATTGTCGCATGATTGTTACCTCAGCAGTTACAGATTGCCAAGATAATTCTTAAAGTTATTCGTTGCCATTTGATGAAATCAGGGTATCATATATTGACCTGTTACTGCTGATCATGAAGTCTGCGATGTAAAAGGCATCGTTGGTATAAAAGAAAATTCTCGTGAGGACCATTCAATCATCATGTGGCCCCCAAAATCAGGATATGGTTCAAACATGTTCGATTACTGGTGTACGGTGTGGTATTATGAAAGCTATTCTGCAGTCAGTATTTTCTGTGTACCTTCTGTATAGTTTAAATGTATGAATTGTTTATTTCCATTTTAAGGAACTTCAAATAGAACATGAGTAGTGTTGTGAGACATGTACATTGACTCAGTCCGTCTGCATATAGATATACAGTAACAATTAATACAGATAACTAGCCCTAACCGTTTCGTGCTGTATTTATGCACCAGTTTAGTTTGTAAAGGTTAAAACAACAATTATGATTATATACCATATAATTGCACATTTCAACTAACAAGAGACACTGTAAATAGTCAGTGATTGTATGATCCCGCTGTACATAGGATGGTAATAGAAGTGGTCTGTTTTGGTGTTTTTGTGATTATCAATCATGATCATTGGTTGAATCTGAGAAGAAATTTTGTAAAATTTTACATTTTTTTTTAAAAAATTTATCCTAATAAAATGCATCATGACATATAACATATTTATTAGCCTGACAAAAAATAACATGGAATGGTTCCCTACCCAAAATATAAATTTTACTAAACGCAACATAATGACATATTCGCACATTGTATTCTTCGGTGCACGTAAACGAAAGTTTTTAATAGAGGTTTGGCTTTTGAAGCAAAAACATTTTTAAAATTAACTATAATTATGCAAAAGCATTCTCAATATAGGACATGTCACGTTTGTATAAACTCGCTTCTTGTACAACATTACAATAATTGATTATAAATAATTTGCAAATGTATAAATCAATCTTGCACAATCTATGTCCTTAGTTTTGAAAAAAACATTCCCGTGTACCTATGGTAAAGACTGTGTTATGTTACATGCCTGGAAATGAGTCGAAAATAAGACATATAGCAAATAATAATTTTAAATAGAAAATGTATCTGAATTGACGATTAACTTCGGGGAAATAGATCTTTTGGAAATTCCACGAAACCTCAGAAATATACCCCATTTTTGAAACTCTCTTTGGGCCGTTCTGTGAAAGATATCGAAAAGACAAATATACTGTTTTCTTTAATATATGTTTGACCACTTATGTTTGGAGTTTAAGTACATAATAATATATGCAAGTCCGTCACGATATATGCCTGAAATATAATATTTAATACACGAGAACCAGTTTGTCCGCATATTCGAACATTTTAAGGAACAGGGAATAGGTATTGTGATATCTTAAAGCATAATTGCAAGCATGCACCAAAAAAGTAAACCAAACATTAATCACGATATAATGTGCATTTTATTATCTCAGATTATGATTTGATATGATTTGACATTATCAAAAAAAAACTTTACTTTCGCATGCATATATTATCGTCCATATGAAGAGAATAAAGACAATCCCTATCTCCATTAATGTAGGAAAAGTCGGAGGAAATACCTATTAACAGAAATGTCGCCCTAGCAAATGTAATCAAAATGTAATCGAAACGTTATTCTGTTGTTTTTGATAAATGAAAAAAATGTACATCTGAACGGCAAGATAAGCAAGTAATGAGGAGACAATGGATACTATCTAAATCGAATCTGTATGAAGCGGTTTTCGATTGTGTCATTTTGTGATTAGAGTCTTACTATATGCATCTGACCTAAAAGTATATTCTTGAAAACCAAAACATATCAATGAGTTACCGTAGCAGATTTCCATAAAATGGAACTATCCCTTAGCATTACAGCGGCAATTTCTTTATTTCTTAGACGAAACTTAATCTCAGTAAAATAATAAAGATGGAAACACCAATACTGCCCTCAAACGTAACGGATTGAAACTAGATTCACCTCCAGGTCAGTAATGTTCGAAGTTCGATTAACATGTGCATAGGTCCATATACAAAGTACCTGTATTATTTTGTATATCTCTTACAGTCCAGGTAACGATTGTCACTTCTATACCAAGGTGTCTAAAACAATGGGTTTTTTAAGATCCAATTAACACGTCCAGACCATTGTTTTGTCTTTGATGACTTCATCTCTAGTGGACAAGTTTTTCATATCTATCTGCCCGAAGTTCGTCGAGATGGTTGATGCGGAGGAAGCTATCTGCTGCTCGCAACATCTGCCGGATGTTGAACAGCGCAAGGATACTGATGTCGTCAGTGGTAGAAGGCTCCATGAAATAGTTCTTCATTGGCATTACTGTCATCGGAGGTAAACCGAGGCAGTCAGCAGCATCTATACATCTCTGTCTAATCGCGGAACTCCGGAAGACTTCAGACGTGGACTTATTTGTCGAATCACATGCTGTATCCACTTTGTTTAGTAAGATCAGTTGAGGAATTCCTGAAACCAATCACATCTAAATGTTAACCCGGGATACATAAATACATAAATGAAATTCCATTAAAAATTTGTCTAGTTATTATGTTAATGTACAATGCAATTTCTGGATTTCGACAATTATTTAAGTATTGATTGTCAATTATGTTCCTTGCATGGAGTGATTAAGGGAAGTGAACCTCGTGCAGATGAAATGCGAAGCAGTGCATGTACAATTCGCACGAGGATCACATTCCTTCACCAATCCATGTAAGCAAGACAATTGATAATCAGTCCTTTAATTTATATCAACACAATCTATGTTTGCACAGTAGTAGAACACTAGTCAGTCAGCTATTCTCGTCGCCCAGGCAGTATTAATTATACTTCATTATCAAATTTTAACCATTTCCCTGTAAATACTAATTTAATGCGCAGTATTAATAGTATAGTAAGTGTATCATTTGGTCACTCAAGACACAGGGGCCCGGTTTCAGAAAATTGAGCACATGGCCGACGGGACAACAGTGAATAACAAAACTAAAAAAATCAAGTATTTATATACATTCTTAAATATGTTTATATCCCGATCTTATACGGTTATATTTACATTTTGTACTGGGCTGCATCTATGGGCATATATACGCAGTCAAGATCGCATCAAGTGATCGTTATGTCATTTTGATCAACATTATGGAAATGCTTGGCTACGTGCTACGAATGAATCAAAGAAAGTGAGGGTTATGAGAACAATTGCGTTACTATGACGTCATTTAGGAACTACAATGTATGTTGATCATATTCATGTCAAGGCTTTGTACTATGGGTCAGATTGGTTGCAATTAAATCAACAGGAAAGAAAGTTGATTCAAAAATTATATTCTTTCAAAGGAACATACAAGAAAATGGATAAAATATAGAACGTATTTATTTAAGGAAAAGAGGTTTAACATAAGTAAATGTACATATACACACAGATATAACAGTGAAACGCTTGTTAGATTATAATGACGTGCGCCATTATATTTATCTGTCATCCAGATTGTACTTATATTGATGATAAATTCAATCGTTTAATTGCTATTTATATTGTGAATGAATGCTTGATTTAGTGTTGCGGTCATTTACTGATGACATATATTACTCAAAATAAAAGACTGAACACCTGTGACAGCATCCACAATGCAGTCTGATAGCCTGGATGTTCAGACCCCGAGAAAAAGTGCGACAATGTGGATTTTACCACGGATTAGTGCTGGATTTATTGGATGTTCTTGAAATATATAATTCCATTATCGCACCGGCGTTTTAGGATGCGAATTCTGATAAAAGTAAATAGAGAAACATTGACTTGAAAATTGGCGGTAAAATGGCCTAAAACTTGTGTCCTCCATTGTCATATATAATGAGCCTTCGTTTTCTGTGACCAACCAAATAATGTCGCATTCGAGACTGCTTCTGTGTTGCATAGCAGGCCATGAGCCGGCGCTATCGGGAGGTCCTGCAGATTACGTGGCGCGAAGTGAAAATATAAATATAGCCAAAGGAAGATATGTATTCCATTCTTAATTGTATTTAATTAATTACAGGGATAGTAGTCTTCGTATCGAATGGATTAGGAAAAGCACCTGAAAAGCAAAGTTAAGTAATTACTCATAAAGGCCTACAGACAGTATTTTATGCAAATGAATCAAAATACATGTACTACAGGTACCTTTTTGGTCAACATTTTCTTGAATAGTCTTCATTTGCTTCTTAACATTATCAGTGATGAAGGGTGTATGGATGTCGGCATGGTTGCTGTGTTTATCGGCATCGATGACATATACAACACAGTGGATCTTGTCTTCCAACCTTGGATGTTGTTTGTATCCATGCATGTTTGCTTTCATAGCAGAAGATGTGTTGATCTATGAGTACATAAAAACCGATAATAGATTATTCAATAATGCATAGTTGTTGTACAAATGATAAATGCAATAGAGTTTGGTAAGTATTTATCAAATACAATACTGACCACGTAATTGTTTGGCATGTGTCCTTCTAGAATGGAGTCTATATCCTTTGTGATATCGATTCCGTCCTGCAGTCCTCTGCAGTCACACAGTTGAAACCTCAAGCACCTTCTGTTGTCTGAGGCTGTGATAGGATACCTCCGGAACTGAAAATGAAATAAAACGTCTCTTTAAACAAGATAAGCAATCTTCAAATCCAAACCAAAGACTTCGAGACAAAATAAAGACTTAAAATGCAGATGAAAAACGTCCCCTTGAAGTATGAAACTAATCTTTCATCAGTATAATATGGTCATTTGTTACGCATTACCATAAAAATTGTTGTGGGTATAGACAGTGATTATATTATGCTATTAAACACACGTTACATTTCAGCTACAGTAAGGGATATCCCAGATATAAGAAGATGGAAGAGTTACTAGTGAAAAATAACCAGTACATATATATATATATAAAAAAAGAAGAAGATAATAAATGATTTTTACCGCCGAAGTTACACTCTTGTCTCTACTTCCCGCACCAGCAGTCAATGTCACGTGACCACGGAAGGAGGATTCTACCGAATTGAGGAAACTCGATTTTCCAGCTCCAACTGGTCCGACAAATAGGATGTTAACATTTCGTAATGCGTCCTCAGATACGCCCATATCTCGTAGAGGCCAGTAGAGTTCCACCTCCTCCTTCAAGTTCTGTAGGTGCTATCAACATGGAAGAAGTTGTATAAGTTAGTATGATGTCGGGCCTTTGTTGGCTATCAGTTTTTTTAGGCCAAAGTAGATACGACCGATCCAGAACTCGTCGAGATTCGTAATGGGCATTAAATAAATGCAGTGGTTACATTTCAATTCGATAAGATATCGGATAAGCTACATGTTATACAAATGTTGTAATCCTAATCCCATACATATAAACATTTAGCAATTCTACACGAGGACACGTTTAAGTTGCTTACTTCCCTGTCAAACCTCGGCTCAGTTCTCCATTGGCGGTCCATTAGTTTCATAGTGACATCTGAAAATAAAAATTACTCCTATACTGATTTGTTAAAATGCAACTAAATGATTCGTGAGGAAACACTATCTTTACAAAGATAACTCATTTTGATACCTCATCAATTAATTGTTTGTTAAAGAATATAAAACATTGAGTTCAAATTAATATTGGAATCCTACCCTCCACACGGTATACCACAACTTCGCTGGCAAGTTCATCACGGCTGAGATAGGAACCCAGAGAACCCGTTTCATGGTCATAGCTAGCGGGATTCTGTTGAATTGTTAGCCGTGCGTTACGGCCATCTCCCTTCTCCATACATACTTTGATGTCTGGACCTGTTCCAAAAATTGGTCCACAGCCTCCATCCAATACCAATGCGGATTCAGGCTTCTTTATATTAAACTTAATTGGAGCAGTTCCCTCCTGGTTGGCGAGAACGAAGATGAACGCTTTATTGTCGTAGACGGGTTTATTTGAATATGATTGCCAGCTTACGGATGTGTAACCTCCATAAACTTCTCCCGCCGAGTTGTACACTAATGTCAATGTCCGTCCCCTGTTGTCACATCTTGAGTGGAACTCAACGACGTCACTTCCGTCCTCCCTGGAACTGTACAGCTTAGTGAAGGACTTCGGACCGTCACCGATCAGTTCCCAAATATTTGTTGTTCCTTTTCTGTTAAATTTGGCATCTCGTACTGAGCTGATTAGTTTTCTTGGCTGAAGAGTAATGCACACAAATGAGGTAGTATTAGTGCTTTCAGTCTATGAACTATGCTACAGTGAAGTGATAATGAAACTAAGTGTACATCACCAACATAAATATTGTTTTGTATGTTTATACCGTGTACAATGTACGCACCACAATAACAATTGTAAGACATGACTCATCTGTCTATTTTATTATGTATGATGTGAAAAGAATGATATTAATGGATATGTGCTGCAAATAAAAAAAAAGAAAAAGAAAAAAAAGAGCAAAACAAAACAAAAAACACAATTAGGAAATTTTAAAATAATAACATATTCAGTTTCGTTTTGTATTCTATGTATGTGTAAACGCGTCTGTGTCTAAAATGAGCTGTAATTTAAGCTTACCACATACGCAATCGTATATACAGGTATTATTTTTAGATACAGTACAAACATGTCTACGCAACGAAAACGAAACCCGGAATACCCAGACTTCATATCACAAAATGAAAGAAAGATATTCCAATTTAAATAAAATCACCGCTTAATATTTTACTCCACTTATACACATACCATGCATACAAAAGCAACAACAACAAACAAACAAATAAACAAACAAACAGACGTTGATTATATTGAAGAAAATGCATTCTAGGTACTTTTCCCTCGTTTTCCATTATCCATTTTACTATCAGATAGATAGACATATAAGGGTAATCGAACCTTGAATGCACATGTATACACACTGATACCAACACAGATATTTGACAAATGTGTTGAGTTATATAAAGCATTATATGTTTCATTATAAAGATATAAATAGGCAATAGAAGATATTCACTGTATTAAGATTTATATAGCAAAGACTAATACACAGTTACATGGCTTAACAAGTGAAGATATCAATTACACACAAACTTTTCTTCCCATTTTCAACACACGCGATGATTTGTAGTTTTACGAATGTGCATTTGACTGGATGGTCTCCCCTTATGAGAGTCCACACGATGGCGTTACCTTTGAGTAGAATCTAATACGACGGTCTCCTCTTGTCTTCGGAAACAAGAATTCTACTTAAATCGATATAGGCAGATCAAGTAAGTAAATTTCGTGTAGTTTGACTAACACCACAAACTTACACTGCACCCTTGTTACATACACGTCTTAATGGTAACGAGTGTTACCTCTAAATAACAGAATTACTGAAATAGCTTATTTTAGTTACAGGTAAGTGGTGACGATTTACGGAAATACCGAGGGGCCCTGGACATCAACTTACAGTGAATTTATTAGCTGGCTATATTTTTAGACACGAATACAAAACGAAACAGGAAAAGTATAACTTGTTATTGAAAGTCCATCTTTAAACACACATCACATTATAATAACCTACACATTTTGCTGATTTATCAATGTCAAGGAAACTTTCCCGTATATCTTTATCTATCATTTTTCCAGTAGACAGAATTCTAATAAAGACACTGAGTAATAGAATATAGTGTTTTATAACGAAATAAGTATAACTAAGTAGTTGTGTCTACCAAGTGCTTTACTAAAGAGCTGTTATTTTGACTACATTTGTGGGATACGCTATGTCAGGGATATGCGACACTCATTTACTTCCCATTCAGTACGGGTTTTTTAAAAGTCCTGACAGTGTCGGCGTCTTTGTTGTCAGTGACACTGCGTGCCTTGGTTCTGCTTTATATTACCATGCTCGAATGCACACATTTGTGGTATATCGATTGAAGGATAGCTAGTACAACTATATATAACATTGCGCTCTGACAGGTCAAAGCGTTCTCGTCATTTTGTACTGCTAGGCTAGGTATTTGCTTTTATTATTCAACAGTATTGAGAAGCATAGTAACTAGTGCATGGCATTCATTGAACAAGGAAAAGGTAATCAGATCACTCTTCTGCTATCATAAACAGACATTGAATTTATTATATATATTAGTTCACAGTATTATGATCTACTAACGATTGCATCAAAAATAACCAGGAAGTAAATAAACACAGAAATAAAAAACACAGCGTTTAATAAAAAAAATGATTACAAAACCGTTCTGTATTATAGTGATAAATAATTGAACAACACCTTTACTCTCAATAAAGGACCTACCCAGGTAAAATGTCGATTTAGGTCAAATTCAGACCTAAAAAGAGAAAAAAAAATTCTTGACTTTACATGAATTAACTGTTTTGCTCTCTGCAGGTCGATTTGACCGGACAATTTTGACTTGAAATTGATCTCTATTGATATGAGGACATTTTGACTGTGTCTGTGAGTCCATACCAATGTACTTATCTAACCTGGAAAGCTATATGGCATCCGACACACCACAGAGACATATATATTTGTTATCGTTTCTCAGTGACTTCACTTCACAAAATAGTTGATTGTATTCATTGTTTTTCTCAGTATATCTTTATGCATTTTCTCTTAGGAATTAGGAAAATCCACACCTTTTTTTGTATTAATGCTGAAATAATTCATAATTCACACTTGTAGGTTTGCAGTCAATAACTATTTGAAAAATCTGAATTACGATTGAGAAAATGGACTTATCCTGGTCTCCAGAGCATAAAGCCGATGCTACGACTATATTGAAGGTAATATTAAGTCTTAGATTTGGTGTTAGCGTTACTTTTAAACAACTTCTATAGATTCACATATTGCAATTGCAATTTGCTCGTCAAGGACTTTTAGTCACCAAATCTATATATATATATATATAACACCTTCTGCGTATTTAAGACGTATTGATTTGATGTTATTTTTATTGCTTTATGAGTTAAACTTTATATAGCTTTTTGAAAATTTGGTCAGAAGTTGAAATGATTTACTAAATTACTAAACTTAACTTACTCTTACTCTACATGGTATACACTTTGGCGTTGCACGAATTTGAGGACACTTGAAAGTGTTCTTAAAATTATCTATTTTCTTTGATTGTCTTTTAAAATTTAAGATATCAGAAGATTATTCAAATGACATAACCTGTGTGGAGTTTACACAAAACTATATTTTGCATATACAAAAATATCTATTTATCTGAGGTCTCATGAATGATCATGTTAATGACAAAACTGTGAAGCAGTTTATACCAAACTACATCTTGCATATTGATCGTAAGCAGATATCTATCTATCTATATATATACTATGTAATGTTTGATATTTTCAGGACCTACAACTTGAGGTTAAGAAGAATATCAGTCAACTGAATACAAATATACATAAACTTGATAACGTATCTGTTGCATTAAATGAAGGTAAGACAACGTTTCAGCAGGTATTATGCGAAACATGCAAGAGTGCTGTAGATTCGAAATATAAAGAACTGCATTCTAGGGAGGATACGTCAGAAAAGAAGTTAAACTATAGAAAGTTGCCACCAGAACGCCAGGAGATCGTAAATGAGATCACTAAAGTTTTTATGCAACTGGAACATTCCCAAACAGAAGATAACGGTGAAGGGGAGTTTTGCACACAGGATGAATACCATGCTCAACAACTGTTGGAATTAGAAAAATCGTTTAAAAATCAATTATTAGAAAAACAGACTCAGCTCTTTGATTTGAAGCAACAAGTGAAAAAGCTGGAGAGTGAAAGAGATGAAAATATAAAAAAGGTAAAAACTACGTCTGGTAAGGCTTCGTCAACTGGGAAGTATGAACGCGAATTGCGACGATATCAAACCGAAAACAAACGTCTACAATCTGACCTTGATTCAAGCGAACGTCGTAACGAACAACTGCGCAAGGATATTGAGAGGAGCGAGGATGATGTCAGGGAACAACGTCAGTTACTCAACGAGGAGAAAACAAGAAGAGAAACAGCAGAAGCGGCCGACATACGGGTGATGCACAGCGAATCGTGTATGTGTCTGTACTGCTTTAAATCAATATTTACGGTTACATTTCATACATTCTAGGTGAAAAGAAAAACGTTCACTATTAACGTAGTAAGGATGAACCGATAAGATATATACATATTTACGAAGTTATATGCTTTGCTAACAAACGGAATAGAGTCAAATATTGGTTAAACCTTTGCTTAAAAGATTAATAGTGTTGTGTTTTTGAAAAATCTTCTAGTTTTAAAAATGGAAAATATGATGATAATACATTATAAGTCGATTGAATTGTATAACAGACACCTCGAGCGCACAAGTTGGTAGATACGCAAATGAGGAAGGGAGTGACATGAAAGATCGGAATCAAGTACCGACGACAGACCGGCATACTGGACATGACAGAGCAGGGTTGATCAACAAAACCAAAAGCGACAACGTATCGTCAACACCTGGCATTGATCAGGATATAGGGTCCGATACTGTGGATGTCGGTGAGAGTTTTACATTTCAAATAGAACAGAAGTACCAATGTTTATTAACAGTGAGCTGATGAAACAGTAATTTAATTTTTTTTCATTTCGATGTTGTGTTTGGGACTCATATGATATTTAGTCATGGGGTCATCTTTTTTTTCGATGGGACTCACCAAAATTACAAAAGAAAACCTCTGTAATTAGGAAATCGTACTAATAAGATATCACAAGTCAGTCGTACTCTGTACATCATTTATACCATTACATTTTTAATAATATTAACGTGATTTACACTTTTAGTAAAGCCACATACTCCCGAACAACCTGTAATTCTAGTTGCACTCCTGTATTAATGGCAATCCAAGATGCTCATTCACGCTCTCCTAACATTAAAATGACCACTGGTCTGGACGCTTAACCGAGGGAGTCCTTGAGACATCAGTGTATAAAAATAACTCGCTGCATTTATATTTATCGCGAGATTTGTCACGGAACCAAGAACGAAGCTATAATAACGTGCACTGCACATAAACTACACTCATTGCCGTTGTTTACATATCGAGCATACGCGAACTTTGTCTAATAATGCTTTACTTTAAACATATTAACAGAATATTCGCGTAATAACTGAACAAAATAAACAAACATAATTTACATTTAAATTCTTAATTTTAAAATATAGCAATATGCATACAACACAACATCGATGAAATTTTAGATCGGTGAAGTTGACAATGTTCAAAAGCTAACCAGCAATCCAATAGACGACCGTCAAAATCAGAATTCGAGTCTATACCCTTTTCTTTTTTCGCTAAGTTCCAACGAATCATTTCCTTTCCTAAGGAATTACTCCGGTTTTGCCGATTTGCAGAATCTGTCTGCGTTTTCCCTGGGCCACGCTTTCGGCGTTCCGCCATTTTGTATGGACTTTAAAAACCCGCCGTTGCATTGTGGGATTTATTTTCAGAGAAACTTGGTCCGGCAGCCACAGTTATTATTTTTGGGAATTCCCCGTATACTTTCAAAAATACACATTTTCTTTCAGTTTCTGATTCACGATAGTCTGTTAGGTAGGTATCAAGTCCGAAAACTGTAAAAAAAAACTCGAACTGTTGACATTGATATATGTTTCTTCGTGAGTATATGGCTTTAAGAATATAATAGTACAGCTTTTTTTTTTATTCCATTCCGATTCCTATTTTGCAAAAGGCTCCACGCCAGAAGAAACCATAGAAAGGTTGAGGAAGAGAGAACGCGGTGCTGCAATTGTACAGAAGGAAAACGATGATTTTCGAAAAGATATTGCACAGTTACATAGAGAGAGAAAGACACTTCAGGAAAAGGTCGACAATCTCCAGAAAACAAATGAGGAGATGACAGTAGTTATGGGAGATCTCCAAAGAGACAATGATAGACTCATGCGGGAAGTCGGTACGATATCATTTAAGGTTTTTGCAATCATACCAGTTTACGCAATGTCAAATAATTTTTTTAATTTATTTTTGTTTATAGATATTTTTATTTTCGAGTTAACGTATCTTACGTATATTTTTATCCTGATTTTGTTCCATTTTATTTTGAAATATTAGGACATGTATAACTCCGATTGAAAGCTATTGAATGTTTTCAATTTGTCAACACATAATATATAATCTGCCCTTTTATACTTCAAAGACGACCATAATTCGGATTTTTCCAAAGAGCGAAAAGGAGAGAGGTACGAGAGAAATCACAATGAGAACTACGAAAGAGAAATAGCTCGTCTTAAGAGGGAAAGAAAGTCACTTCGGGGAGAGATTGAATCTGTACGTCGGGCTCATGATGACACGTCATCCGCCTTGAGAGACTTACAGAGAGACCACGACAGATTGACAGAAGAACTCGGTAAGAGAAATAATGACCATTACATATACTTGGTATGTTTCTGATAACAACACTTATAATAATCTACTTTCAGCTTAAAATGCTTAAGACATTTCCTGTACGTTTCTTACTAAGATGTTTCTGAAATACCTTTCGCAAGGTCGGTTAACTCATTTATTTTAGTCATTTATGTATTTACAAAGGTATAAAAGAACGAGAGATACACGAACTAAAAAGGGCTTTGGAAGATGTTCCACATCTGGAAAGGAGATCATTAGGTAATGTATCGCTATATCCATATTCTTGTCATATTTAGATGGTTTAATGTTATATTCTGAAGCAAACCTGAAACAAAGAAATGTTTTTTATGTGGCAATATGTTTGTGTCAAACGCTTAATTCTAATTCTAAAAATTAAAATTGGCAAGGGTAAATCCAACGATATTCACGCTGAACTTTATAGTATCGAATAGATAATATTTGCCTTTGTTGGGAAAAACGTTCTATGTGATATCACATAAAACTGGAAGATATGACGATCATGTATCATTTCTCGGTTGAATTACATTTACAGACACACTGAACGCGCCGGCAGGTAGATACGAAAATGAGGACGATAACTACCTGAGAGATGAGAAACAAGTACAGTCGACAGGCCGACATACTGGGCATGGTAAAACAAAGTTGATAAACAAGAAAAATAGTGACAACGTATCGTCAACGTCTGACATTGGTCAAGATATTGAGGGAGTGGCCGTTGATGTAGGTAAGATTTCATATTGTAGGCAGCCATATTGCATATGATTTTAATATAAGGATATATAAGTATTGATGGTATGACAGAGAAATTTCCAACCTGAGGGGTGATATTCTTGATTGTCTAACATTCGGGCTCGAGGCTAGAAACTCAAGAATGCCATCCCGCGGGTTTGAGAATTATCTGTCACATCGTCAAGTTAGGGCGTCCTTATTTTAGTCCCATTTTACCATTTCTTAAAAAAACAACAACAAACAAACAAACAAACAAAAAACAACAAAAAATGTTATCGTGTCTCGTCTCTTTTTGATTTAATGCTAAATATGTAGAAATTTTATCTTTTTTCTCAAAGATCGTTTTTGCAAAGTTTACAATTTGTCTACAAATAGCTGCCGACGCCTGTAAAAGTATCTTCAGTTAACACACTAGACAGAATGCGAACACGTGCTATCTATCATCCCTCAAGAGTTAACAATGTCATCATGCCCTGGACGGAGACAAGGAAATCCTACTCTAGATGATGACAGAACAATCACAAACCTGGGAGGTGACAGAGGAATTTTGAACACGTAAAACGAGAGACAAATATGTGAATGATCGGAGTCATTTATGTCACTCAAACGTTTGAATAAAGAACTATTTTTCCTTTTCTGTGGAACTATATATTTCGTAGTATTGTGACTATGTTGGGAAATGACGTTCATGACTGACCCGAAAAAACCGTACAAAAACCACTGATGCCTTACCTAACCAATGAATAAACTTAAGAGATAACATTCAAAGTCACGCTTAGTAGGTATCACTGAATGTCACGCTTTGGCGGTTTTACTTGAAGTCACTCTTAGGAGATAACATTCAAAGTCACACTTAGTAAGTAACACTGAATGTTACATTTGGGATATTTCACTCAAGGTATAATGTGTATAATATATATAGTTTTACAACTGGTAAAATAAGTTATATAATTATATCAATTGATTATAAAAAAACATACCGGTTAGAAAACATAACAAGTTATTTGATAATTAAAATAGTACTTTCCGTTAAGAAGGATCCACAAAAGAAAACAGCGAAAGGCTGAAAAAGGTAGAACACGGTGCTACCATTGTACAGGAGAACGATGCTTTCAGAAAAGATATTGAAAAATTACACAGGGAGAGAGAGACACTTCAGGAAAAGACCGACCATCTCCAGAAAACAAACGAGGAGATGGCTTCAGAGATGAGAGACCTTCAAAGAGACAAAGATAGACTCATGCGAGAACAAGGTACGAAATTATGTGAGGATGTCTAGTCAAAATAGTTTACAGACAATTTAGATAATTAATTTTCTCAGATACTGTTTTATTTTTCGAGTCAACGTGTCGATGCTATGTTTTGACATATTTAAAAAAAAAATATTTTTCCGAATTTATTTTGAAACAGAATGACATTGAAAACTCGGATTGCTTGATATTTAATGTTTCGATATTAATGATAATAATAATCGATACACTTTTTACTTCTAAAGATGACCATAATTCGGATTTTTCCAAAATGCGAAAAGAAGAAAGATATGAGAGAGACCACAATGAAAATTACGAAAGAGAAATAGCGCGTCTGAAGAGGGAGAGACAATCACTCCGGGGAGAGATTGACTCCCTACGTCGGGCTCACAAAGACAAGTCATCTACCTTGAAGGAATTACAGAGAGACCATGAAGGGTTGACAGAAGAACTTGGTAAGACAAAGTTTAAATTCATTTAATCTATAACACTTTTAAGAATATAATCTGTACTTCGGTTGAAAGTGATCAAATTATGGGCATTCGCACCTTCTCATCAATAGTTTCTAAAGGTCTTTATATCAATATTGATTCATAGAAGGAGGAAACAGCTGTATGCTGCAGTTTAACTCATTTTAGGCTTTACTGTAACTACCTCTCAATTTATATTGAATAATTTTAATGCATTGCGTGCTATTTGTACAAGCTTTATGACTATAAGTTTTTGAGATATTCCATATAGCAGAAATGGTGAAATATAATCCCTATACTTTGCGCCCTTTAAAATTTACTCACGTTTCACACTACAATTTCTCTTTTCGATCACAAACAATGTCATGTCACTCATTAAACATAGCAAGGCGTGTTTTCACAAAGGTATAAAAGAACAAGAGACTCATGAAATGAAGAAGGCTTTCGAAGATAGTCCACAAGCAGAAAGAAGATCATTAGGTAATAGAGCATTGTATCTTTATTGTTCAAACATATGGAATATTTAACTGTATATTGTAATTAAGAGGATACACTACATATGTTTAATATTGGTCATTTTGTAAGTGTGCAATGTTGAACCAATTGAACTTGGTCATGATTAATAAATATGTAATATGAAATTTCATAAGACAAACTTGATAAGATATTTTATGTGTAGTAATTATTTCTCTAATGTTATATCATCAACTCACAGTTATGAAATTACGACGCGGAAATCGTAGTGGAATCGACAGAACTATGGTGGATATGGTTTTCAAGGAACTGACGAGGACGCTTGAAGGGCGATTTAATTCAGAAAATATTGACTTTTCCATTGTGTTAAGTAATACATCAACAAATACAGTCAATGGCCCCTCCTTCGTGCTAATTCTAAATACCTATGTCCAGACAGCCCTACAAGGAATCAAAGGTAAAGTTTTTATTCAAAACCGTAATATTTCTACTTGATGAATCTGTTATTTTAATACACATGTCAATTTTGTAAATCAAATGTAAATGGCAGTTACACTTGTAACGCTAGAAATTTTGTAGCACCAATCACACCAATTTAAATATGATATACTTCTCCAACAACGCATAGGTTGGTTTAAAAACGTGTATCTAATTATCAGTCGCTTATGCTTATTCTTTTTCAGAGCAACTTTAAAGAAAGTTCTCAATATTTTAAAACTCTTCTTTCTGAACCTTGATCCTGATTTGAACAGAAATTTTATATATAAAAGTTATGCAGAAAAATCATATTTACAGGAACATCTAACACAATATTTCCGAATAAATACTGCTTATTCTCGTTCAACTTAATACGAATTTTTCAGGAAACAGAAGCACATACATCCTTGCACTACATCATATCGACCAGGAGAATATTTCGCTGATGACACCTTCGAGGGATAATTTAACAGGAAACGCATTACAGAATCTAGGTGGCATTCTGGATATGGCGTTCAGCACTGACAATGAACTGTACGAGTGTGACATCAATAATAGTGCTGTAGACAAAATAGTAACTCTTCTAAAGCAATATTGATTAGTATCTGACTTAAGTTTCAAACAGGTAAAAGTGTGTTTTTGTGTGTCAGTGTAAGCACTCTATCAGGTACCAATCGTGATACAGTGTATACTGTTTTAGAAAAAGCAAATTAATCATTTCTACCTGATATGAATAAAGTGTGGTAGATGACTTCGGTACGGATCTCTTACAATAGTGGACTCTTCTTGCAGATATATTCAACCGTTCGTATACAAAGCTATTAGCTACATAGCTATTCCTTAATTGTGAGGAATGACTACACACGCCGTGAAATGAGTGGTGCTATTGATGATGCGGAATATGTTAATCAGTCGTAAACATTTTATCTTTAAGTTCTATTGAAAGTTGCGGTTTACTTTACTCTTTTGCTGTTTTTTGATTGTGTATTCTATAATTCCTTGTGTTCGATAATTGTTCTTTCTGATAAGTGATTGAAGTTCATGATGTGCTACATTGAGGCAAATGTAGTATAATAAAATATAAAGAATTTTCCCGCTTAGTACAGGTTTCTACGAAAATTAGAATATAATTGTTTCGTCTTGTAATCCACACGGCAGACTATTTTAACAGGGTGAAATCTTAACAATTTAGCTAGTTATAGAACAGTAAAATTCAACACGTTTGCTATTAACGTTACTAAAAATGAACTCATTAAAATTTACCCCACTCAAATAGTTTAGAATATACTAAGTTGGGGGTCGCCTCAGGTGTTGTGAATACATACACTTGTTATTAAAACAAGTACTAACAATCTTCAATAAAATCGAAATTGTTGGTTGGAAAATAGCTAAACTGCTGCACATTGATTTTTTTTCTTGCATTTTTGACCTTCAAACGCTAAATTTAACACTCTAAAATAGCCTGTCATTTGGTACTTCCTTTTGCACTTTTTTCTAGTTAATTAGAAATCAACACATTTTTTTGTTCTTATCATGCTTGTATTTTAATGAAACGTTGTAATAAGATTCGTGTGGACATTTCTATTATTCTAAATTATTTGACATATTTCATTATCATGTTTAAATAATTAAAAAAAAAAAAACACCAAAAAGTCTGGGTATCACTAGTAGATGTCATGCAATAACGTCACATATCAACCCTGGAACAAAGAAAACAATGATGCTAAATAATAAAACTACAATACTGACTATTTAAATTCATGACATCTAGGTTGAAGTCACCAGATAACATACTGAAAGAGATTGACAGTAATCAGTGAGTTGTAAAATTTGTACATGTGTGTGTTTGTGGTTGAAATGCCATTATTGACTCCCGTATATATAATTGATTACATTCTATTCGTATGTAAATCATGTATGATACAAGAGTATACTGTAACGTATAAATACTCGTATTGTTCTTATCATTGCCTTCCGAATCCGTCCTTATTGTTTTGTACTGGTTTTAATAAAAATCAAGCGTGATCAACATGTTCTTTGTTGTCTGCAGTATGGCTATCACAATGAATTGGTCGATGATATTCTAGAACGACATTTAACCACTTTCTATCGAAGGTGAGGAGCACAGTTAAATCGGACGTACCATTATCTTACAGATAGTACATTGTATATAGTGGTGTAAGATATCGCACACCCTGTTGTTAGCGCAAGAACTATTTGACATACCTGTTATGACCAAGTATGATAAGTTTGTAAAGGCTGTATTTATAAACCTGATCATTCGTGGATAATAAGGAAAGGTAATTCATTTATACTTACAGGTTTAAAATGAGTTTTACCTGAATTCATAAAAGGTCGGAGTGAAAATGTCATTTAATAGACGACATCACATATTAATAAGGTTAATTAGGTTTATCAGTAGGATATCATGAACATATAATGCCTTTGATAAATCTGTGTCATAATATTCTTTATTTGCTAGAAACGAAGGTTTCGATTATGTTTTAACCGGTATTGACAAATATAATAATCTTTAACAATCTGACAATCCCAGCGCCTCATATTACAATGTAATACACTCTTCACATTACTAGTTATCCACGTCTTCACTGTGGTCTTTTCATAAAGACGTAAGAAAACAGTTAATCGTGAAAATGTCAAAATTGGCATTTATACCCTTTAGGTAAAATTCGACGGCTCAGTTAACCATATCCTTTCCCTGTATAATTCTAATATTAAGGTAAGATTATTAAATAAAGAACGTAGTTTAAGAAAATAACGACTCATTTCGTTAACGGAATATGTAAAAGGATAATTAGAAATGTTTTACAAAATTTGACGTTATATGTCGACACAACTTAAACATACATCGATCATATAACAGAAAACAAGAATATTTCTGAACTATATCAATTTATGTTTATGTTATTTTAAAATGTACAGGAGTTGAAACTAGCACAAAGATTTTATTATATATACTATAGCAAACACAATATCATAAGGTTATATCAGAAGCGTAGCAAATATAAGTACAAGTGAATATATATAATTGAATTAAACAAGAGTAACAATATAACCGTAAGCGAATTAATAAATGTCTAAACTACTTGTGCATTTTGTTCCTAAGAAAATATTCAGACACCCTTTCGGGATTATATGTTAAAAAAAAAAATCGTATTTGACTCTATTTAGTTATTCAGAGCCGAGAGAGTGGAATTAAAAAGGTGGACAGATCGGCGACGAACGGCATTTCTAGTATAAGCTTACTGAACAAAACATCTGTCGAACCACACCATCTTTTAACTGCATCTACAAAATATCATGTGATGGTTTCTTTCTATACGTTAACATAATCCTTTAAGAGTAATGTGACCTTACAAACAGTCCTATTGTATTCAGGCATTATAAACTAGTCTACGAACATGCTTAATATAATACTGTGAATAAACTGTTAGTGTTGTATGCGGTCACGAAGAAAAAAGATAAAAGTTAACACTTCCAAATCATATATAAATATATCAACCAGATAATCTATTAATAGAAATAAGTGATAATATGTGGCCACACTTAACTGACTTAGAGCCATGTAAGAATATACAAATACGTGGCTAGCGATACGATTCTCGGAACTGAAACCGAAACAAGGATTTCCGTAAGTATTATACAGCTTTTCTCTCCACTGTTACTGAAAACGACATTTTATGCTGAAATATTTATCGAATTTAAAGCGGTTAATGCCACTTATTCCCCTATGATAATTAAAACCTATTCTGTTTAATGTATCTGATGTACTTTCGGTTATATATATTGTTTATGATTGATTTGCAATTATTATGATTGGAAAATTGATAAAAAGTCGCAGACGTTCCTTGCTGTATTTGTCCTTGGTGTACCCGACATGTCATTTAATTTTTTGTTTTGGGGTACAAAAGTCATGGTCATACACGAATGCTTGCGTGGTAGATTTACAGTAAACGCCGATCATTAACTTTATATCATTTAAAATTACCATTTAGTTGATGGTAAACTTACAACAATATTTTAGTTAATGACATGGACACAGTTTGTTCTGTATTTGTTTAGTGGCACTTTACGCTTTTGTTGCTGAAACGAAAGTAGAACATGTTATATCATTCTATGCACGCAGATATATAAACTCAATACCACTGTTAAATGAAGAATGTAACTTGTGAAATCATCTAGCATGAGATATGGAAGCAAACACATCAAATTGAAGAAATCGACATAAGCTGAACTGTTTTTGATGACTTAATATTTTTAAAGATTGATCGAAATTGCCAATCTAAAAACATACATATTTATACCTATTAGATAGCCATTAATGACATATATAGGTCCATTCAGAACTAAATGTAAATAGCGAAACTGTCAATCTCTTACATGTTTTCACTTTCATAGCAAAAATCTGAAAGTTTTAGCGAGTAATAGTATTCACACACCCTTTCGGGATTATATGTAATATATTTTTTTTTCTTATTTGGCTCCATTTCGTTATTTAGAGCCGAGAGAATGGAATTAAAAAGGTGGACAGATCGGCGACGAACGGCATTTCTAGTATAAGTTCACTAAAAAAAACATATCTGTCGAACCATAGACAGGGACTTGAAGAAAATATAGGGCAGAGGATTATTTGAGTAATCCTTATTATACAGTAATTACAATTCATTATATAGTTATACATAAAGGGAAAAACATTAGGATTAACAATATTTGCAATTAAAAGAGTCTAAATTATTGATAGAATAATTGCAGACCCTTTTTTACTAGTCCTTGTTTACATGGACCCGAGCTCGGCATGTAGGTATAGTTAGAGATACTAGTATTTTGTTTCAAGCTAGCGAAAAGTGTCCAGCATAAGGACTTTCCTATCTTGTCCAGGGAAAAATAGGAGCCTGCTTCGATATCGAATTAGCTGAGCCAATATATTTAATCATTCATTAATAACAATGACAGTTATCGATTACCGGAAATTTAAATGTGACATCTGGAAATGTTTTCATAAATAAATATGTGTATGCTGGGTTAGCGCGAGCGATTGATGAATGCATTTTGCATGTGTTCAGGAAAATGGCGTGAGTATATGCATTTTACATGTGACTGTATAATTGATATAGTCTCTATTTCAAGCGATGTCCTGACTCGTGAAAATGTCTTCAGATAAGAAAAGGTATCAGATTAAGATACACGAAACCGTTACAGTAGATTAATACAAATGCAAAGCAAATAATGATGACCGTCTCCCTCTCTAAAACACTCTACGTATATATATACATATATATATATTTACGGATAAACTGAGGCGTATGTGTATATCAGTAAGTTTAATACACGCATGTTATACGTGGGGTAAATGTAAACATCACAACGGAGTTCCCGACACTGATGTATCTATTTATAGAACCAGGTAAGACCCATGCTTTGTGAATTTACTTACACGCTTCTCTGAACTCGAAACGAAAGTAGGATTTTCCACAGACGTTCTGTACTTGTATACACACAGGATTTTGTTTCGAGACAGGTATGTTTTATATGTTTATTACGAAATGCTCAAATCGGTAAGTTACGTATAAATATCCTGTAAATCTACACTCGACGACTAAATCTAAGATTTATCCTGCTTTGATTGTCTTTAATATCGCGAGGGACATATATTTATCTACGCTCTCTGACATGCCCATTGCGTAATATGCATGTATGTACATGTACATGTAGTTGTAGCTTTAAAAGATGACAATAGACGATACCGTATTGTTTTGTGTAATACATGTGTGTTATTTTGTTTCTCTCATTGTTACTAGTATACTATATGTTGCATCATTATCACCAGTCTGGTTTAATGGTTCTACTGTATAACTAAAATGTCTGATAACCTTTAAACCACACGAATGTACGTACGAACCCTATAAATATAATTATAGAATGGGTATTGTATTTTTCAATAAAATGAGAAATACCGATAACAACATTCATATACAATCCTAATATCAGCATATCGGAAATCACAATCGACGAACATCTGGCTTCTGTGCTGAAACGAAAGTAACACGTGCATGATTGCTGAAGCGAAAGAAGATTTGCCCTCCCATTCATTGAGGTAACTTTAATATTTCATTATTTGGCTGATGTATTATAAGATAGAAAAAAAGAAGAAAAAAAGAAATAGCAAATCAATGTGAATGTTGTGCAGGTCTTATGTAAAATGTACCAATCTGTATATAAGATGTATAAAATATACACATCATAGTATTGATTGCACATAGGTAATGCCAAATTAACATCAGTTATACAGTGTTTACTTAGAACACAACGTAATGACTGTGGTACACCGACTGTTGATAATCACACAGTTTTAGCTCTCCGTATACGCTCGTATAATATATGTATATTTCCTAATAGAGCTATATATATTTGCTATAGGTGAATTCTACTGGTCATTGTGGCCGGACTATAGTTTATTACTTTAATTTGAAATGACTTTATACGTCACATCCTCTTTATTGGTGGTATATGTATCGCAAAATCCAAAATTTAAAAGGAAACAATCATTTGATTATCATACTTTCTAGATATTGAATTCAAGCTGCTCCCTAACCTATGATTGGATTCCAACGTCTAAGGCATCTAAACGTGTTAAGATATACATTTTCTATTGTATTCTTTGCATTGGTATAATCATGAGAGTTATTTCCCTTTTCCCAGCATTCATTGCTTTTAGTTTTGTTATTTTGTGTTTGTTTTATTCTCGACGAATACGATGGAAGTATAAAAAGAGAGATGGACAGGGGTAGGGTAGGATCCTGCTAAATGACACTTAATACACGGTTCATTATGATTTTGGTTTCTAATTGATATTTATTTGTAATTAGAAAAACGACGTTGTAACTTTTTAAGAAACAGGAAATAATTATTAAGTAATCACTGATGTGGTGTGTAGACTCATAACCCCCGAAAATGATAACATTTAGTAAAAAATGAAAACAATGACTTGGTAACTTGTTATTTTCATTGTTCCTGTCTAGAGGTTGAAAAATTTAACTCACACACATATATATATATATCTGAGCATTCAACTTTACATTTCATAAAAAAGGAGATCCCTTAGCTAGATAGTCGGTTCGTATTATTTAAAAAAAGCAGCTTAGTTATGTCCGTACTCAATAGTATCGAAACATACTTTGTAACACAGAAGAACAGATTTTCTACGTGGCGTGCATGTTAAATATGATAATTTCATTTTATAGAAAGCGTTATGTAAATATTCTGTTAATACGAGGCACCGAAAAACATTTAAACTTTTTTCCCCTTTTTTCCCAAAATTAACCTATATAATTACTTATTTAGATTTTTCACAAAAATAGCTCATCATTCATTATTCATACCCAAAAAGCTGAGTTTTACTTTGCAAGGATCTTTTGAAATAATAAATATAACGTGATGAGTTTTCCATGTTTTTGTTAAATAATACAAAAATATTTTTAACTGAGTTTTTCGACATTAGCTTTTCCATAGCGTATCGAAGCTGTGGTTAAAACTGCAAAAGGCTTCACTTTCGGGACGAGATGACATAACACATTCGCTTAGAGAAGTCAGCTCGTCACGTACATACCATAAATGTCAATACGGAAGCAAACTTAAGCACCACTAAGTTTTATTATGTTTATTTTGTAAAGTTTTGACTTGTAAACAGTTTAATTCAGGACTGATTATTAACGTCAGGATGCCTTTGGCACCTGCCGTTATAGTTGTGGTGGGTAAATTTGGTTAGTGACACATTTGTTTCCGGCTAACAACTTCTCTTTTCTGTAATACACAAATGATATACATCCGCAGCCTAATATACTTCCTATTTTGAAAGCAATTATTGACAAGATTTAACTGATGGTTCCCGTGTTTACTGTAATTATTTAAAATGAAATATGAATGATTGGTGTTCTAGACTATTTTAGATTGTAAACATAAACAATTTCTCACCAGTATATGCAATTTTGTTGGCGTAGGATTACGTAATTCTGTCTCAATCCTGCCTTGAAAACGAAAGTAAAAAATTCAGTTTGATCGTCGTTGAAATTTACATGCATCCCCATATAAACTATCCACATGTCTCGGACTCGTATGTTCATCCTGAGTTTATATGCATGAACATTTCATATAAGCCTAAAACCAATCGTGTTTAAGTAGTTAAATGTTTACCATTCTATAAATAGCTTTGCAGCGGAACAGGATAACTTCAGCTGTCACATGACAAATCACGTGATTATCAGCCAAAATGGCGGTTATGTCTAATGTAACTAAACCAGCGATCGTTCACAGTTTCATATTTATTTGTATGTCGCTAAAATACAGAAAAAGTAACAACAGGAATTGGAGGCAAGTTGTAACAAACTAAGTTACCGATTTTCATGAGGATTTTATTAAATGAGATTATTATTTGTTAATTTGAAAAGAATCTAACGGTTATGATCCGTGACTGATGTACTGGCGTTTTGTTTGTCAAAACCAGACCTATTTAATATTGTCTCGTCGGACAGCGAGACAGGCAACGCGACCGCAGTTTTCAATCGGAGGTAAACTATTTGCATTTTCGATATCACAAGGGGTCATAAAATATATTTTTGCTGAGCCTAAATAACATCTTATAATATACATAAAAAACTTATGCTGTGTACATCTTGGATTTTATCTTTGATTGTACATGTAACTGTTAATAGACCGATTTGTATTGAAGTTGATTTTTTTCCAAAGTTTACAAGCAGCTTTACTGATTCAGAAGTATTTCATTTCAATAATCTTCCACAAACATTAAATAATTACATCAGGGAAAGAACTATACTCAGCTACACTTGTATTGGAAAGTTTTCAGCAGATAGATACATGTTTTCTTGAATATATATAAAATAGGAATACACATATTAAGACATTTCATCTGATACAAATGTACATGTAGCTGTCTGACTATAAAATCCAATTTTAAATCTTTTATTTCATGACCACAGACCCTGACGTTTTTCAGGGCCTTTGATTTATCTTACCAGGTGCTGAAATTCGCACAAAGATGGATTTGTCATGGTCGTACAAGGAGAAAACAGATGCTCCAACGTTAGTTATGGTAAGACCAGCTATAAAATATGTTATCCAATCATTATTTATCGATATTTACCATATATTTAAAAAAAAAAAAAGGAAAACATATTTTGTATGTGAATATTTGTGGAATATTTGTTTAACAGTGTTAGGATTTAAGTATTGATTGGTTGCAAACTAAGTCAAAATAAAATGTATTCAACACAGAGGAATATGCTACGTAATGACTTAACAATGCCAATATATTCATTTCACTGAAGTAATTGTTAAGGATAAGAATGATTATAAAAACATTTTTTTTCAGAGCCTAAAATCGGAGCTAACGAAACAGATCAGGCGTATGAACACAGACGTCGGTCGACTTGATAATGTTTATTTTGGAATAAACGAAGGCACCAAAATGCTGCGAAGTATTTTATGCAGACAATGTAGTAATAACGTGAAATCTAAGAATACAGAACTGTTTTCAAATCGTGAACGACAACACAAAAAGAAGAAGTTAAAAACGCTGTCACCTGAATTTCAACAGCTTGTGGACGAATTAACAACCAGGTTATTTCAACTCGAACGTTATCAAAACGAAAAGAATGACGATGAGGAGTATTGTACACCACAACAATACTATGCTCAAGAAAAGTTGGAACTTGAACAGACATATGAAAAGGAGCTACAGGATATGGACACTGAAATAACTGAACTAAGAAGCAAGCATACAAAGGAGATACAGGAAAGAGACAAAATAATTAATGATTTGGAGAAACAGCTAGTAAGCGAATTGCGGAAGAAAAACAAAGAACGCAAACGTCTTGAAGTGGAACTTGCAATAGCTGAGCGTAACAATGAACTGTATAAAAAAGACTTGGAAAGGAAACAGGAAGGAAGGGGAAACCGTCTGAGGAATTCTGGACACGTATCATTCCGAGATACCAAAGATGACGAGACTAAACAGCTAAAAGAAGACCTGTGTATGTGTCTTAACTATGTTTATTGATATGCAATGCACTTTTCTTTATTAATGAATCCAACATTAACCAGAGTGTAATCGAAGGAAAACAGATTAGAATCTTATTTTCTTTTTTAAATATCGTTCTATTTTTTATTTATATTAACAGAATGCCATAAGGTATCCTAACGATGGCGATATCACATCTATAAAAGTTAATTTATACAATATTTCAATTTCATATTGATATATCAACATTTCCTAGAAACAGTGCGAGCATTTTGTTTTGAAATACTAACGAAAGATATTTTTATTGTCATTTCAGGTTCAAAAGACACAGAATTACATACACAACAGAAAGAAAAGAAGGACATGCAGACAAAAGTCAAGGAACTTTCACATGAACTTGAGGATCCTAAAAAGATAATGAAGACCATAAAAGATGAAAACGATTCTTTTAACAAATTCCTTGGTGAGTCACTATTCTAGGTTTGAAGTATTACGTTTATCCTTTATAATTGCAAATTATGTTTTCTGTTTCTGAGACAAGAATAAAGTTTTGCTTCTACCTGTAACGTTAAAACGTCAAAAGATATGCCATTCTTATTTCATGGTTCAAAAGACAAAAAATTAGAGGAATCCAAAGAAGACAGTCTTTATTAAAGAAATAATCATAAAAACTAGATGGGGATGTGGTAATTAGGGGAGCTATGTGATCTGTAAATATGCTACGGGACTATATCTTAATAAATACAAAGCTAAGAATAGTGATTAGAAAAATCGTTCCATGATATTGATATTCTACATACAGTGTATACTGGTATTGTTTAGATCAATGTACCTAGCGAACACCTGGTGCATTTTAAAGGGTTTTCTTAATTTTAATTATCATTAAATTTTCTGTTGCAATTTTTCGTCATATACCAATCACAAATCATTTAAGTTGAATACTTTAAAAATCTTTGATGAAGAAATATATTTCAACCACTTGATACTATTACATCTGACTTAAAATATAAGGTTATGTTTTGCTTAGGCACACCCACACATATCAAACCTGATCGATCGAAAAACAATAATAGCCATTTATTAGAATGTAAATAAGGATGAATACAAGAGGTCATTTCATTGTGTTGTTTTACTTCATTTGTTGATTCGATATAATTCCGAATTTAAGCTATAGACGATCTTTTTTCATTTATATCAACTTAGTGTATTTGTGACAAATTTCAAAACTTGACATGTTTTCTTGTGTGAAAAGAGGAAAAGAAGGGAGACCTCGACATTGTTCGAACTGAAAATGAGGGATATGTCAGAGATATATCCGAACTACAGACAGAGAGACAGACGTTACAAGACGCCCTTACCAGGACTAAGGAGGAGATGTCATCAATCACAGAGAGACAACAGCACGACGTTGATGGGTTAACAGAGGAACTCGGTAAGGCGATCTTTAATAGAAATGATCATCAGCAACAGGCAAACTGATCGACAGACTAAGTCAAAGTATCTGAAGGTTCATCTTGATCATAAATTAATTGTTTAGAAGTCGTAACTTGGAATGCATCTTTGATGGACAGTTGCATTTTCCCCACATCATCTGGATTCCTGCTGCAATGTTCGTGATGATGACAAATTGTCTGAAATGATACATTATCTGTATCGTTCATATTTCTAGATGCATATTTTGACTACCTTTTCCCCTTATGACTTACACAACTAAATCAGTCAATTAGCTGGTGTTTCACTCGAACCAAGTTCCTGAGGCAAAATGTGTTTCTTTGGTTTGTAGCTGTTTTCCTGAGTAAATAACATATAAAATGAGTACTTTCTATAAACGAGAATAAAGAGTGGGATCTTGAGATCGTGAAAATCAAAAATATACACACCTGCTGAAAAAAGAATGACGGAGGAGTCCAGGTTTAAAAAGGCGGGAATTCCCCAGGTGGTGGTTCCCCAGTGCACTGTAAATATGAGGGTTACTGTCTTTCGAGTACCCGTGTGCGCATATATGCCATTAAACCTATACAATAAAAACATTTATCTGATAGAAAAAAATCAAACTTAATTTGATATCAATTTCACATCATTTGAACTCCAAACGTGCGAATGAAGGGATGGGATCACTTGTAATAACAAAGTAGATTATTTAGTTGTTTGAGTCCTTTAATGGTAACGACTACGTGTTAAGGTGACCCTGACCTTCGCCGTCTGTACAACCATTTTGATTAAATGCACCCTTCCGGGCTTAATACAGGATACAGTAGATAACATTTAAATCGTAAATCTGTCTGAAACACGGAAATGGATGAGTGGTGGATGGGGGAGAGGGGTGGAATCACATGAGGGCACTACAGACATAAACGTGTCAAAGTAAGACTTTTTTTGTGATATTTTCTAATAAGTCCGTTTCGTAGTCCCTCAATATTAGTATAGATCAGTACCACCTATCACTGTTGCTTTCTGGATTTCTTGTGATATTGTGTTTAAGCTCATCTGTAGGTATGGTCTGCTGTTTGTCTTTTGGCCGTAGTATTTTCATATTGGCCGGGATTCTGGCTGTATGACAATAAGTGGGAACGCCTTAATTTTCAGACATGATTCTAGATTCAAATACACTAGTAGATAGCATGTTTGTGTTGACCAGTGCTGTATGATTGCAGTGTGGGACATTCCCCTTTGGAAATCCTAGTGATTTAGAAAATTTACTATACTTTCTTCCAATTTCCTCAGAATGCAATGCGAATTTATTTCAGTGAGTGTAATATACATCTGGTAGATTATCTCTGCTAATGAGATTACAGGATAATGGCGTCTGTCAGGTCAGTCAAGTGTCATTATAGTAGCTACATTGTCACCACAAAAGACAAAACTAAGCAGCTAAAAGAAGAACTTTATATGTGTCTTAACAATGTTTAAAAATATACAATGCACTTTTCCCTATGGACGAATCCAACATTTACAAGAATGTTATCTGAGGGATTTTTTGTTTTTTTTTGGTGTTTTTTTGTTTTTGTTTTTTTAATATCGTTCATAAGGTATCCAAACGCTGGTCATATCACATATGTAAATGTACATTTATACAATATCTCACTTTCGTATTGATATATCAACTTTTCTTAGAAACAGTGCGAACATTCTGTTTTCAAATACTAACGAAATATATTTTTATTGTCATTTCAGGTTTAAAAGACGCAGAATTACAAACACAACAGAAAGAAAATAAACGTCTGCAGACAACAGCCACGGAACTTTCACAGGAGCTTGAGGATCTTAAAAAGTTAATGAAGAACATAAAAGATGAAAATGATTCTTTAAACAAATTCCTTGGTGAGTCACTATACTTGTTTTGAAGTATTACGTTTATCCTTTATAACTTTGAATTATGTTTTCTGTTTCCGAGACAAGAATAAAGTTTTGATTCCACATGTAACGTAAAAAGATATGTCATTCTTATTTCATGGTTCAAAAGACAAATATTTAGAGGAATCAAATGAAGACAGTCTTTATTAAAGAAATAATCATAAAAACTAGATGGTGATGTGGTAATTAGGGAAGTTATGTGACCTTTAGATATGTGACAGGACTACATCTAAATAAATACATATCTAAGAATAATCTTTAAAAAAAAAAAAGTTCCATGATATTGCTATTCTACATACAGTGTATACTGGTATTGTTCAAATCAATGTACCTGGCGAGTGACCTGTTGCACTTTAAAGGGTTTTCTTAATTTTAATTTTCATTTAATTTTCTGTTGCAAGTTTTCGTAATATACCCATCACATATCATTTAAGTTGACTACTTTCAAAATCGTTGATGAAGAAATATTTTTCAACCACCTGATACTATTACATCTGACTTAAAATATAAGGTGATGGTTTCCAGGCACACCCACACATATCAAACCTGATCGATCGAAAAAAAATAATAGCCATTTATTAGAATGTAAATAAGGATGAATGCAAGAGGTCATTTCATTGTGTTCTTTTACTTCATTTGTTGATTCAATATTATTCCGAATTTAAGCTATAGACGATCTTTTTTTATTTATATTAACTTAGTGTATTTGTGACAAATTTCAAAACTTGACATGTTTTTTTGTGTGAAAAGAGGAAAAGAAGGGAGACCTCGACATTGTTCGAACTGAAAATGAGGGATATGTCAGAGATATATCCGAACTACAGACAGAGAGACAGACGTTACAAGACGCCCTTACCAGGACTAAGGAGGAGATGTCATCAATCACAGAGAGACAACAGCACGACGTTGATGGGTTAACAGAGGAACTCGGTAAGGCGATCTTTAATAGAAATGATCATCAGCAACAGGCAAACTGATCGACAGACTAAGTCAAAGTATCTGAAGGTTCGTCTTGATCATAAATAAATTGTTTAGAAGCCGTCACTTGGAATGCATCCTTGATAAACAGTTGCATTTTCTCACACCTTCTGATTTACTGCTTCAATGTTCGTGATTATGACAAATTGTCTGAAATGATACATTATCTGTATCGTTCATATTTCTAGATGCATATTTAGACTACCTTTTCCCTTTATGACTTACACAACTAAATCAGTCAATCAGCTGGTGTTTCATTCGAACCAAGTCCCTGAGGTTTGTAGCTGATTTCCTGAGTAAATAACATATGGAATGATTACTGACTATATATGAGAATAAAGAGTAGGTGCTTGAGATTTTGAAAATCAGGAATATACATTCCTGCTGAAAATAGAATGACGTAGGATTCCAGGTTTAAAAAGGCGGGAATTCCCCAGGTGGTGGTTCCCCAGTGCACTGTAAATATGAGGGTTACTGTCTTTCGAGTACCCGTGTGCGCATATATGCCATTAAACCTATACAATAAAAACATTTATCTGATAGAAAAAAATCAAACTTTAATTTGATATCAATTTCACATCATTTGAACTCCAAACGTGCGAATGAAGGGATGGGATCACTAGTAATAACAAAGTAGATATTTAGTTGCATGAATCCTTTAATGGTAACGACTACGTGTTAAGGTGACCGTGACCTTCGCCGTCTGTACAACCATTTTGATTAAATGCACCCTTCCGGGCTTAATACAGGATACAGTAGATAACATTTAAATCGTAAATCTGTCTGAAACACGGAAATGGATGAGTGGTGGATGGGGGAGAGGGGTGGAATCACATGAGGGCACTACAGACATAAACGTGTCAAAGTAAGACTTTTTTTGTGATATTTTCTAATAAGTCCGTTTCGTAGACCCTCAATATTAGTATAGATCAGTACAACCTATCCCTGTTGCTTTCTGGAATTTCTTGTGATATTGTGTTTAAGCTCATCTGTAGGTATGGTCTGCTGTTTGTCTTTTGGCCGTAGTATTTTCATATTGGCCGGAATTCTGGCTGTATGACAATAAGTGGGAACGCCTTAATTTTCAGACATGATTCTAGATTCAAATACACTAGTAGATAGCATGTTTGTGTTGACCAGTGCTGTATGATTGCAGTGTGGGACATTCCCCTTTGGAAATCCTAGAGATTTAGAAAATTTACTATACTTTCTTCCAATTTCCTCAGAATGCAATGCGAATTTATTTCAGTGAGTGTAATATACATCTGGTAGATTATCTCTGCTAATGAGATTACAGGATAATGGCGTCTGTCAGGTCAGTCAAGTGTCATTATAGTAGCTACATTGTCACCACAAAAGACGAAACTAAGCAGCTAAAAGAAGAACTTTATATGTGTCTTAACAATGTTTAAAAATATACAATGCACTTTTCCCTATGGACGAATCCAACATTTACAAGAATGTTATCTGAGGGATTTTTTTTTTTTAATATCGTTCATAAGGTATCCAAACGCTGGTCATATCACATATGTAAATGTACATTTATACCATATCTCACATTCATATTGATATATCAACTTTTCTTAGAAACAGTGCGAACATTCTGTTTTCAAATACTAACGAAATCTATTTTTATTGTCATTTCAGGTTCAAAAGACATAGAACTACAGACAGAAAAGAAAGAAAATGAAGACATGAAGACAAGAGTCAAGGAACTTTCACAGGATCTTGAGGATCTTAAAAAGTTAATGAAGAACATACAAGATGAAAATGATTCTTTAAACAAATTCCTTGGTGAGTCACTATACTTGTTTTGAAGTATTACGTTTATCCTTTATAACTTTGAATTATGTTTTCTGTTTCCGAGACAAGAATAAAGTTTTGATTCCACATGTAACGTAAAAAGATATGTCATTCTTATTTCATGGTTCAAAAGACAAATATTTAGAGGAATCAAATGAAGACAGTCTTTATTAAAGAAATGATCATAAAAACTAGATGGTGATGTGGTAATTAGGGAAGTTATGTGACCTTTAGATATGTGACAGGACTACATCTAAATAAATACATATCTAAGAATAATCTTTAAAAAAAAAAAAGTTCATGATATTGCTATTCTACATACAGTGTATACTGGTATTGTTCAAATCAATGTACCTGGCGAGTGACCTGTTGCACTTTAAAGGGTTTTCTTAATTTTAATTTTCATTTAATTTTCTGTTGCAAGTTTTCGTCATATACCCATCACATATCATTTAAGTTGACTACTTTCAAAATCGTTGATGAAGAAATATTTTCCAACCACCTGATACTATTACATCTGACTTAAAGTATAAGGTGATGGTTTCCAGGCACACCCACACATATCAAACCTGATCGATCGAAAAAAAATAATAGCCATTTATTAGAATGTAAATAAGGATGAATGCAAGAGGTCATTTCATTGTGTTCTTTTACTTCATTTGTTGATTCAATATTATTCCGAATTTAAGCTATAGACGATCTTTTTTTATTTATATTAACTTAGTGTATTTGTGACAAATTTCAAAACTTGACATGTTTTCTTGTGTGAAAAGAGGAAAAGAAGGGAGACCTCGACATTGTTCGAACTGAAAATGAGGGATATGTCAGAGATATATCCGAACTACAGACAGAGAGACAGACGTTACAAGACGCCCTTACCAGGACTAAGGAGGAGATGTCATCAATCACAGAGAGACAACAGCACGACGTTGATGGGTTAACAGAGGAACTCGGTAAGGCGATCTTTAATAGAAATGATCATCAGCAACAGGCAAACTGATCGACAGACTAAGTCAAAGTATCTGAAGATTCGTCTTGATCATAAATAAATTGTTTAGAAGCCGTCACTTGGAATGCATCCTTGATAAACAGTTGCATTTTCTCACACCTTCTGATTTACTGCTTCAATGTTCGTGATTATGACAAATTGTCTGAAATGATACATTATCTGTATTGGTCATATTTCTAGATGCATATTTAGACTACCTTTTCCCTTTATGACTTACACAACTAAATCAGTCAATCAGCTGGTGTTTCACTCGAACCAAGTCCCTGAGGTTTGTAGCTGTTTTCCTGAGTAAATAACATATGGAATGATTACTGACTATATATGAGAATAAAGAGTAGGTGCTTGAGATTTTGAAAATCAGGAATATACATTCCTGCTGAAAATAGAATGACGTAGGATTCCAGATGTAAAAAGGCCGGAATTCCTCAGGTGGTGGTTCCCCAGTGCACTGTAAATGTCAGGGTTACTGTCTTTCAAGTACCCATGTGCTCTTATATGCCATTAAACCTACGCAATAACAACATTTATCCGATAGAAAAAAACTTCAAACTTGAATTTGATATAAATTTTACATCATTTGAACTTCAAATGTGCGAATGAAGGGATAGTATCACTAATAATAACACATTGCAAATTATTTAGTTGCATGAGTCCTTTAATCAACTTTTCTTAAAAACAGTGGGAACATTCTGTTTTGAAATACTAACGAAATATATTTTTAGCTATGCATCAAGATAGGTGTGGATGTGCTCTGTTTGTATAAAGATTAAAAACATAACAGAATCAAGATTGAAAGTGAAAAATGTCATTTATTAAATCTTTTAAATGACGAATAAATTTCATCTTTACTTTTTTGTACAAACTTGTACAAAGTGATCTGTTACATAAAATGGGACTAATATTTAGAACCCCTTTATACAAAGATGGGGAACCAATTACGCCAACTCATACAATGCAACTCATACAATGTGATAAAACATAAAGTCTTAAGTCAGACATACCTGACTTTATGTATAAAACTCATACAACAATAATACTCATACAATGTCATAAAACATCATACATCATGAAGTCACAAGTCAGACATATCTGATTTCATGTAAAAAATTCATACAACATTAATACTCATACAATGTCACAAAAACATCATGAAGCCGAAAATCAGACCTACTGACTTTCTGTATAAAATCATACACCATTTAATATATATATCTCGATATTTAACAACTTCGTGATCAAGGAGGAAGGGGTGGGTGGTGGTTTTTGATGAAATTGATTGAAAAAGCAGCTACAAATTGTACACGCTTTACCGCAGATTTTGATTGTAAACAACTGACCACGCATGCGCGTCAATTAAAATCTGCTGCTATTCATAACATCGGAAACCTTCGGTAATTTCCGTAATTGAGAATCTGTCTGGTGTATGCCAGTACGAGTTATCTCCCTTATCACGAGTTGAAATAAAAAAAAACTGATCATCGCTAAAATCATTTATATTTACAACATAAATTAGCCTTTATTGTCATTTCAGGTTCAAAATACATAGAACTACAGACAGAAAAGAAAGAAAATGAAGACATGAAGACAAGAGTCAAGGAACTTTCACAGGATCTTGAGGATCTTAAAAAGTTAATGAAGAACATAAAAGATGAAAATGATTCTTTAAACAAATTCCTTGGTGAGTCACTATACTTGTTTTGAAGTATTACGTTTATCCTTTATAATTGTAGATTATGTTTTCTGTTTCTAAGACAAGAATAAAGTTTTGCTTCTACCTGTAACGTTAAAAGATATGCCATTCTTATTTCATGGTTCAAAAGACAAATATTTAGAGGAATCAAATGAAAAGTCTTTATTAAAGAAATGATCATAAAATCTAGACGGGGATATAGTAGTTAGGCGAGCTTTGTGACATGTAAAAATACGCAGCTAAGAATAGTGATTAGAAAAACAGTTTCATGATATTGATATTCTATGTACAGTGTATACTGGTATTGATTAAATCAATGTACCTTGCGAATGAACTGGTGCACTTAATTTTTTTAATTTTTTTTTTAAATTATAATTATCATTTAATTTTCTGTTGCAATATGTCGCCATATACCCATCTCATATCATTTAAGTCGACTATCTTAACAATCAGGACATCGGTAGGTTAACTGGAGAACTCGGTAAGGCGACGATCTCCAATGAAAATCATCCTCAGCAGCAGCAGCGATAGGCTGACAGATATACTCGGTTTGAACATATTTTTGTTTAAGTAATGAACGATCCTGTCAATTAAAGTGAGAAAAATGATATATTGACTAATGAATTTGTGTGAAATGACATAAAAGGAATGTGCAAAAAATATAAAGGAATGTTTGAGGGAATTGTCGGTTTGGATGTCTTTGTTCGTCAGACATACAATCAAGGACGTTATTTTTAAAAGTGTTATTACTATGTGTTTCACTTGCAAATACATCGCGATTATTTCTAATTTATCTAAGATAGATGATTCCACTGTATATGATTGATACCTGGTGAGATACTTTGATATTATAAATTGGAGATTGCTTTTGTACTGCTGAACATGCATCAATTATATATTTTATAGAAACTCTGTACCTGTACAACTAATCTGTGGTTTTGTTTTTCATAGTGAAAAAGGAAGAAGAAATACTGACACTTAAAGCTGCGTTGGAAGAATGCCAACGCCCAAAAAGAAAAATAGAAGGTAAGCTGTGATACAACAGCCATCATCTTGAAAATGCAGCAATATCAATATCTGATGCAGCTCCACTCCTTTTATAAGGAATTTAAATCATAAATAATATGCACGACTGTACATCATTATAACACAACAATATCACTATTTATACACAATTGAATAAGCTTGTCATTTTGGTCACCTTAATTGCATAGTGTATACTGATCATAGTATTATTAACTATTATTTTGTATGTTTTTGATTCTGGTAAAGAGGATTATACAAAGCTTGTACTGGAACAAACTAAATAAAACTTATTGTTGCATTTTTGCCAGTGAAAGATAGAAATTTTTCAAACTAATAAAACTTGTAAATATAAAGATTTTGTAGTAAGAATATATGATTGTGCTGTGAAAATATAAGTTTTGCAGTGAAAGTATACGTTTTCTGTTTTTGACCAATTAGAACTAACCCTTGGATTCACCTCAATGAAACTTGCTGATTTTTCCAGTCAAAGCTGAGATAGATAAAGTGGTTATTTTGCTGTATTTCTAAAATATTCTGACTAGTTTTTGACAAAATACTCACTTAACGTTAGCTACTGTAAATCACTTATATTTCGCATGGGATTTATTTTCGCGTTAATTCGCGAGCAGAGTCAAACGCGAATTCAAATCCTTCGCGAATATTTATATAAGAATGACGAGAATAAGTGGCGTCCATTTTGAATCTACCGTAATATTTAGTTGGTGAACAGACATCGCCGTTAAAGTAATAATAGAATGATAAATTATATACCTATATATCAGATTGTAATTTCTTATCACAAAACACTACATATGAACCGGCGTGAAAGCTTCATTTACATTGAAAACAACTCACTTCACTCTCCACATGGAAATATCACCGACCTGTTAACGTCATTGGCGAATTTAAAGTCATTTTGAGATCAGAATTCGCGAAATTATGTATTCGCGAATAAGTCGAATGAGGTGAGTTTGCGAATATAAGTGATTTAGAGTATTCATGTACAGATTTCTCCAATAACAGCAGAAAACGCTTAAATTTCGCTGATCAGTCCTTTCAAATTGGCGCCGTCAAGTTGACGTGGAGTAACGTCACAAAGAGATGACGTCATTACTGATTCCCGCACGTTTTGACAATTTTAGTTTTTCGATGTTTTCTATTTTGTTTTTAAGTATGTGAAATGCAATAAAAAGAAAATTGAATGGTTTCCCGTTAAATATAACGGATACTTGACTCGTATGACAGGATACTTCGATATTTTTCACTCTTGTTTCGCACTCGTGAAAATAGCGATCTTCTGTCATACTCTTGAAATATATGGTATATTAAACGGGAAACCATTCAGTATCCTCTATACATTTAAATAAGCGCAGGACTTAAGAGATTCCTGTCATAACAAATGATATAAAAAACATGTACATATAATTATACATTGAATATTTTTTATGTGATAACATTTTGCTTATAAGCAGCTATTGATTCTTGTTAAAGTCAATTATGGTAATTTCACCCTCTAGATGGATGAAAAAAAAGGAAAGAAGGTAAAGCAGATATTTTGTGTTTTCGCCATGGAAACTTACCATTTATTTATCTAATTCCCAATCCTCTCCCTATTTTTCCACCACAAAAACTACCAGAACACATGAGGCAATATTTAGTTTATTTTAGCAGAACTACATAAATAACTATTGTTACAACTACTTATTGTCAAATTATAGAAAATCACAAGGCAATTGTGAACGGAAATAAAATCTTATAAATGAAGTTGAACAGATATTATCTAAAATTCAAATTCAAACACACAAAAGTTTCCGTAAGCGACCTTATTGAACTATTTTGAACATTAACAGATGTTCATTGATATTATCTTTCAAATTTACTTTAATAAACAAGGGAGCAAGAAGGATGATCATGTTAAAGTCCGTAAGGAATATGAGGAATATGTTAAAGACACGTCCAAATTACAGAAGGAGAGACAGACAACGCTAGACAAGACAGATTCCCTCGCCGGGTAAATGCTATGTCATTCAGCATGGAAGGCCAACAGCGAGAGATTGATAGGTTGACAGTAGAGCTCGGTAAGACAGACATTGTAAAATAATTTGATGTTATATGCATTTTGTTTTATTTATCTTATTCCGTTTATTTAGTATGTGTTTAAATGCTTCGTTGACAACAATTACAAACATTTTCTGTCAATTCATTGCGTGTCATAATGTGTGAAACATAAAGTAAGAACAAACTACATGTATAGCATCGTATTAAGAATGTAATTCACACCGTCTTTCTATATTCATATAGAGAGAAAGGACTCAGAAATACACAGCGCTTTGGAAGAATGCCGACGTTTAAAAAGGAAAACCGTTGGTAATATATTGAATTATACTAAGTTAACACAAAATGTATTACTTAAAACCAAAATGTACATGGGTTGCTCAAAATCATTTGCAATCATTTTGTGAATTGGCGTATCATAATGATACTTGTAATTAAACACTTCAGTAACTTTTTTTAGCTGGGGAAATCGCTTTTCGGCCGTGGTGCGTGGACTGTCCGTCAAACTTGGTAGATTCCGCACGGTCCCTAGTTTGTCAATTATGTCATGTTTATATTTGCAACCGTTATTTCACACGAGGTTCTTAAAGAGTGTAATATATTGCTATTGTTTTGACCATAAATGACATAGAGCCCACATATGTATGCCTATTGAAAACCTACAAATAAAAGGAATAATTTGATAACATCAAAAATTATCGTAATTAAGCCAAGAAATAACGGACTTTTGGATATCACTGCCTATGAAAGAGACCAACATTATACTCTTTCCATTCAGGTGAACTTGATCAGTGCATTCTGCAAGAGAAAAAACAAATATCTATTTAATCTATTAATTAGCACAATGTATCATATACACTATGTGTTGGTGATCCAAGGATATAGATTTGATTTTCCTGTCGTAGTTGTACCGAGAGAAATATATATACAATTCGTATCAATGTCTGTAAATACATTGCGATCCAGGTATTCATATCATGTAATAGACGACTTCCACAATGATCATGTCAAAGAATCGGGCCGACCATCACTGCGCCATTTAAACGTTCTTTTTAAGTAAGCTGCGGGTATATCTGGCTAGGCGATTGGGTGCCGTAGATAGTGAGTTCGAGGCACGAGTCATAAAGTCTTCGATAGTCATTTGTGTTTCTATGCTATAATCCCACGTGTCTATGCAGTTTCCGATGGAATTCCTTTTCTTTTTGCGTTTCATTATCTAATTTACGCTGTACAGCTTCAATTCTTCTTTGTACAATCGCCATTTCTCGTTTATTTTTTTTTCTGTTTTCGGCGAATGGGCAATCGGTTTTTCATTCAATATGGAGACGGAGCGAAACGGAATTTGTCCGGGACGCAATTAATTATTTTTATGGATTTTTAAGATAAATGAGATGATTATGTATAGTATGTAACTTTTATTGCTGCAGAAAAATACATGTACATAAAAGTCTAATCGTGTTTTCAATTGGTGTGGGGGGAAGAGACAACGATGTACCGACTACTCTTCCTAAACTACTGAGGGAATTTCAACGAACTTTTATGGCAATAAACCTTATACATTCTAGATGTGCGTAATTTATATCATGTTGTAATTGTGTTGCTACCATGGTAACCAGGTCATTATACTTTGTTTTTTGGGTGAGGGGGATTTGTCCAGTCAACTCCTCATAAACGTGTGAACTGCTTCAAGTCAATCTACACAGGTGTGATAGGGACGATGTGCATGCATGTTATTTCTCTACATAATATTTGGTTTCCATGGTTACCAGGTTTCAATACCCATATTGTTGTTGAAAACTTTCTAAATATAACTCGGACAACTCATATATAGCTATCAATCTATTTCATTTTAAATACACAGGGATGTTAGCGACTCATAATGTGCACATATGCATGCAGGATTTCCCCATAAATTTAGGTTGCGGGGGTAACCCGTTCACTAAAAACAGACTTTTGTTGAAAAATCTTCACCAGATGGGCGGTGGAGGGGCAGGGGGTATGAGTTGGCCCTCTGGACGACAGTTCTAGTTGATTTTGATGTATGAAGTTTGTTATTATTTTTTTCTTGTTCTCAGGAAGTTCTTTTTTGTCTTTCATTTCATGTCTGGGTTTCATTTGATCTTAACAAATAAGGAAAAGAGGCAATAAAGGAGAAGTAAAGAAAATATGAATCTCGCATGTATCCAATAAAGTTCAATCAATGGTGGACATGAGATCCCTCTTCAATTTCTTGCCTCATTTCATCTCGTTCGTGCGACTGTTTTCTCGCTTCCATCTTCCTTAATCTCGTTTGTACCATTTGTTATGTCGCCGATACACCATCTTTATTTTTGAAACATATATATCTTAAATAGATGTATGAAGACCTTCGTTGATTGATTCAAAATATACATGTAAAATACCTATTCACTACTACTTGTCGACAGTATCAATCAGGGTACAAATATGTCAGCTATAGAAGTTAGAATATGTCTGAAATCATGTATCGGGCTTAATGTAGATTGAATACTTGTAATGAGACAAATGTCTTGTAATTAGTCGACTTAAAACTTAATTATTGCAGCGCTATCTATTGTAACTGTAAATGGGTCACCCTATAGAAGTCCTATCTATAGGGAACATCCAACACATTGCTTTTCCTCCATAGACTGTTATGCTAACGTTTTGGAGTATATCATTAAAATTCTTGTATTCAATATGGCAATTATGATTTATAACAGAATTTAAGGGTCTCATATAACACCTAATAAAAAAAAGTTGGGTCCTTCAACTCATATTTTTTTCCAGGGTAGGCATTTTGAAAATAGGTGAATTTCACAGTAAAAATTAATCTCAAAAATCTGAAATGCTAACCTGTTAATTAGTATGACCTAAATAAAATTAAAACAAAAATTCAGTTGGACCGCAAAAATTTATATATCTTTATTTCTTATGCATGATTTTTTTTCTTTGGCTGATTGTTTCCGCTGGGGGCCGCGGTGGTCGAGTACTCCGGCTTTCCTCCACCTCCAAAACCTGGCACGTCCTTAAATTACCCTGGCTGTTAATAGGGCGTTAAACAAAAACAAACCAAACAAACCAAATGGTTGTTTCCTATATAGTGACGAAAATACATTTGATACGTCAGATATAATTTTAATTGTCTGGTTGCTTTTCCCTGAGAACCTTTTGACAGATATCTTGAACATGTTTAACCTCATCGACGTTGTTTGTTTTATCCATCTAACGATAAAGCCACCAATATCAAAATTTTTGAAAGAATCCTTGTCAGACAAGTCGTTACATTTGTTATGAATATTTGAATCTGGATGGGAAAACGTCACAGTTTCACACACCGTGGCTATATTCTCTACATGTGAGTCACGACCTGGTCAAAACAATTCCTTACGACGTAAACAAAAGATTACCTACCATATTGAGTAATTGCTACCGTTACACTAATTATTTGCCTAAAGATATATTCGAGTTTCTGCTTTTATTGCTTTTAAAATCAATGAATAAATTACATACATATTTGACAAATATATGAGGGCTGATTCATAAGTTCTGAGCCTCGTATTGAAGGACACGAAGCTTGCCGGACATATTGTAATATTTTTCAACATACTAGTAATCCAATTCAGTATCGATACACTTTTTCCAGCAATGTTTAAGAGCATCAATGTAACTTTCATACAACTCCTTTTCTTGACTGTTCAGGAAATCATCCACTGCGCTTTAGGGTCAGGGTAAGGGTTAGGGTTAGGGTTTGGGTGCCTGAAATAGCTGTTTTCAGTTCTGGAAATAAATGAAAATTTGATGGAGCGAGATCAGGTGAAAAAGGCGGATTCTCAATCAATTTAAAGCCACAATCGTGCATGGCAGCAATGGTCATGACAGATTTTTTTCGCCCCAACCCTAACTCTTCTCTATTTTGTCCACTTTGAAAAGGCCGCTTGTCCTGTTTACTTTAGAGTGTTCCCTGGTCGATATCAACTAACCAAATGAGGCGAGTCCTTGTGTACACGGTCCTATATAGTCAGAGGATAGTAGGTCTTAAAAAAACCCATCCTTAAGTACCTCCTTCAATACGAGGCTCATAACTTATCAATCAGCCCTGGTATATATATACGTTTAATATGACACTATTTTATTTATATAGTGATGAGATTACTGCGTAACAGCCGCTGTGGAATAGGAAAAACTATGGTGGAAATGGTGAGCAAGGAGCTGACGAGATTGCTAGATCGACGATTCGATTCCAGATCCGTCGATTTCAATGTTGTATATAGTGATACATCAGCCGGTTTACCGCACGGAGTTTTGTTCGTGTTATGCCTGAATAAGTCAAACATTGTCACAAGCATTCAGGATGCCCTGAAAGAGACGAAAGGTGCATATCAATCATTTTAATGTAAAAGGTTAATAGCAACTTAGTGTAAAATCAGAGTGTCATTCAGCTGTTTCGTTCATATAAGTATCGGCTTAAGACAGAATGTCGGAAAGTGTTACAATTTAAAGTGATATTTCAGTTGCTTAAGTAATTAGAATAATGAAATATCTTAAATGAAGCAACTAGGCACATTGCTAGATCTAAAGAAATGTTTATGTGAATACTTTTTGAAAGAACTATACAACTTTTTTTTTATATGAGAACAACTTTTTCAGGTCGGAGAGATACATTTGTTCTTGTAATGCATCACACCGCCATAGAAAACCTGCCTCACATGACACCTACAAGAACCAGAGTGGCCAGAAGTAATATCGAGCTGCAGCTTGATGGGATAATTGATATGGCGTTTAGCAGTGACAATGGTCTGTACGAATGTGATCTCAACAACAATGCTGTTGACAAAATCGAAAGCATCATGAAGAGATTTTGAATTTTTGTGACGCTGACATTATTTCATTTATTTTGTCGCCTGCCAATCATGACGAACACTTCGGTATCGTCGGCGGCGTCGATATTGTCAGTCTGACTTTAATTTTCCTTACTTTTTGTCTATACCAGTTTGCCAAATCAATTTGTAGCTAAGATTATAGCTTTGTCATAATTAAGAACGGTTTTAGTTTCGAATCACGTGTCAATTTTCAATGCTGAAGTTTTGACCTCTTCTCTGGATTGATTTTTTGCTATCGCTCACCACATCTTTTGTTACACTATGTTCTTTGTATGTGGATTGATCATATTATATCACAGATCGAGTTGGAACACTGTTCTGTTTCTGAGTTATGGCCGTTTGCACGTTAGAAATTCCCCTAATTATCTGTGTTCCAGATTTGTTTTCGTTTCAACTAGCTACATCACACTGAGATTTCGTATATGGTTTATTCATAATGGATTACAGAGCAAGCTGTATTCTAGAATTAGTATTCATTATTTTGCTTGATTTATGGAGCTTTTCAGACCGGAATGACTCATGATTATTTCTTTGCCGTAATTTTAACAAAACTGCTTTCCATATACTATTTCTTTAATCTTGTGTATTATCGTGATACATTCAGTTCGACTTGTCATCCAATGATAATTATCTTCTCAGTTTGGATTTGTAGCCACTTGCATGAAGTAAATTATTTGTATTAATCATACTGCCATATCAATATTGAATTGTTACTTTTCTTTTTCATGAATTAGGGATAAGCGTTAGATTTTGTTCTTGTGCCTTCAAATATGACCTCAGATGTTGTGGGGATTCCATCAACCAGCTAACTTGCAACAGAAAGATCTATGCTTTTCATTCAGTGATCGTGAAATTTTCAAACACCCTTTCTAATAAATGGGCACAGTCGACAAATCCCCTTCCGTGGAATTCTAGTTATGTTTGTACACAAGGCAACCAATTGGATAAGTGCTATACATTAGTAAACTTTCCATACAAAGTAATCAAATCATTTTTATGTTATAGTCTCATGAGTAAACGCAAAACTACTCAGTTTGTTGCACCGCATAAAGTTTTGTCTTTGCTTATTTTCAAGGGCCGATAGAAGACCTCATTGGCGATACACAAGCAATACACTAACATATAGCATGATTCTTGTTCTATCATATATGCATGTGTATGACAGGTCATACACAGTTTATCAAATATTTAATCCCATTCTGAGAATAGGACGCGGCCAACATTTCACCTATATATGTATGTCGATAAATCGGATGACGCTTACCCATTATAGAACAGCTGGTTTGATCCCCATTACCATCTTTTAAGGGTCTACATGCAAGTATATATTTTTCTTCATATATTACTCTCCTAGTTAATGATATAATCTTATTTTTTATTTAATTACACGCCATCATTTTCATGACACAATCCTACTTTTATATATAACATATTAATACATTTAATGCAATTCGGAAATGGAATCAGAAAGTTGATATATTTTCTATAAGAATTTTCATTTACGTGAAAAAAAGTATCCATATTATTATCTCGTGTAGAATAAGCCTTATCTATTTCAACCGTGAGCAAATAAAAGTTATGAAATTTGGCTCAGAGCAATGAATCTATTAAACACTTTAATGAACACTGGTCAGTATATGATATTTTAGGAGGAAGTATTTTCCAGGAACAAATAATTATGTAGTCTTAGAGTTTTGAAACACTTGAATATAATTTTGTCCTAAATTACTGTTTGTACAATGTACAGTATCAGATGGTAAGTGGTGTTAACCTTCGACACTGTTTTACCCAAAAGTAATGGCAAAATCTTTTCCTAAAAACTAGTTTTAATTTTCAACTGAATATGAAATTTCATATTTTTTTTATATTGGGAACGGAATTCAATAAAAACAATTTTGTCCCTGATATAATTATTATGGAATAAGCGAAACGAAAGCAAAACGAAACGAAACGAAATCAAACGCAACGAAAAAATCCAACGAATAGGAAATGAAAAAAGTAGACTGTACATTGGCTTATGTGTCCCATTTTCGTCGGTGTTAAAACAACACACAGGAAAGGATAAATTTGTCGCAATATTCACTCAGTTCTTTAAATATGAAATAACTCTGTTGAGATAATATGCTTAGTAAACAATTTATAGGCATGCAAATTACGTAGTGTATTAATGCATTATTTAAACATTTTTTTTTGCTTTATTGTACAACAAAATCCAAATTAAGAAGAACAACTTACACAAGGACACGTTACAATAATAATGTATGAACTACACAAAGGGAATGTTAAGTTAAGAATGTATGAACAAATGACAGGGAAATGTTACAGTAATAATTTATGACCAAAAACATCGAGACATAATAAAAAAGGAATTTATGAACAAAATAGGCTCCCACAACATAGTCCCTGTGGATATTGCTTATGATTTTTTTCTTATAACACATGCGTAAAGTACGTGTATTTCCAGAGTCGTTACACGTTACCCTGTTCGTTTTTCAATCGGTCCATCTTTTTCATTTTTTTTTCGTTTCGTTTCATTCCGTCTCATTTCGTTTGATTTCGTTTCGAGCTTTACAGGTACCTTGTGTAACTTAATAATTTCATATCGCATATGATTTTACTTGAAATGACGGATAACTATATTTAATGTTGTTCGAGTTTTGTTGTAAAAAAGAAATAACAAGTTTAAATTCAATCTATTATTATTTTTGCTGTATTGTTAACAAAATACCGTTGTACCATTCATCTTTGCATGTGATGCATTCAAATGTAGAATACAGGCTAGACTTCTGCCATTGTTTTTTCACACTTGATACAAAATTTGGAGAGTTTTTGTAGAGTCATTGATAAGTATCTACGAACAGTTTGACCCATGACTTATATACAAGTAATAACCTCTGATATAGCTTGTCACTGTTATCTGAAAATAATTGGTCTGTTTTACAATCATATCCTTATTTAAATGTTTCTAATTTCCAAATAAAACATTTTTACACACAGTGTTGTCCACTTTTATAAGACAAGCACAAACTTTTTTCTTTTTTCATTCATCAGTGTCTTTACATACACGTGTAGGTGATCTTGGCTTACTTCGAGCTTCTACTATAGTGACTGTGGTCTAACTATTGTAGAAGCGAACTCACTTTGTTACATGTAATGCGCATGTGTAGTCGACTTTACTCAATCACTTGACGGAACAGCGTGTCTATAGTAAATAGTTGACGCTCGTAGTAGACCTAAATCGTGTTATATACAGAGTGCATTTCCCTTAAGGTAGCACACCACAGTAAGACAGCCTGGCCATGGGCAATTTTTTTGTTAAGCAAATAACTCCTGTATTATGATATGTATAAAAAATGAAAAAATAAATGTACACTATAATTGGTATATCCAGTATGAAGTAGTACATACAGGCTTCACATTTATTAAAACAAAAATCAATAAATTGGTTCCGGATTTTAAATATCCGGATTTTCCGAACGTGTGTTTACACAGGAAATTTAGTTTCGCCTACAGCGCAAAATGGAAGCCCACAGAAAAGGTAAGATAGCGGAAAAACTTAATTTACAACATATGTCCAAACAAGATTAATTCTGTCTTTGGGATAGAGATATTTAACTTTAAATAGGTTTCAGAAAAAAAATTGTGTAGAGAATTGTGCCATTTTGGGTCAAATATCATAATATTTTGCAATTTTTGAGAATTTTTTAAGCTGTTACCATGGTATTCACAGCTCTAAAAATCACAGAAAATATCAGTTTACTTATCCTTCAGAGCTCTATTAAAATTGCAAATGTTGTACAGATTTCAAATATATATACTTTATTAGAGGTTATATGTAAGGTAATGTTTACATATCTAAAGCATGTGCCATATTTTTCAGAATTTGGCATTTTTACTGTACACTGCTACCTTATAAGGGCTGAAAAATGTTATTTTTTGGAAATTGTGCTTAATTATGCTTGATTAAGCTTCATTTTAGTTCATTATTGCTCAAAAATGCATAAAAACAATTTAAAACTTGTTTTTTATCTGGCTTGTCATATTAGAGGAATCAAGGGAGGTAACTCGCATATTTACCCATTTTAAGGGTGGGTTAATTAAGCATAATGTTAATGAGTCAGTGTAAATTGAAAAGATATTCTATGTTTTATAACAAACCCAAAATAACTTATTGGGTATCTAACAAACCATATAGACTGAATTCTGGTTTGTTTTACCTGATTTATTACCCCGTATCCATGGAAACTATTACAGTAAGTGTTATTTTTTGAAATATTTGGTGAAACCATTATTTTCAATTTATTTATACATTGGTAAGCATGTAATTTCAATTGATGGAGTGTACGGTTGATACAATATTGTCAATTATTGTCACTTCCTTCGGTAAAGCAGAAAAAAATAGCATTTTCCGCATAAAATGGGATCAGCGGACATTTTCATATGATCATTGGTACATATCTGAATTACCGGGGTGGAAACAGATGACTGTGATGTCATAGGCATGACATTTTGAAATCTTGGATGTCATGTCATGATTTATCAGTTAGAATATTGCATGTGTTGCTAAGCTGAGGTTTGGAAAGGAATTTGGTTATTTATTATGACACCATTGAGTATTTATGACGTCATAGATACCATCTGATGACATCATAGTTACTGATGACGTCATGGTAACTATGACGTCATATTACAAGGCAAAATTTGATAGTTGTATAGTATTTTTTGCTTGATTACATGCACAGAGACTCAAAGTACCACATTCAACTCAAAACACAACTTTATTCAAGAGATATACAGAATTATGGGAGTTTTCATCTTTAAAATTACCTCCCCTTATTACTGGATTGGGAGAAAAAGTTGTCAAAATACACCTCTCAGGGAAATCAGCAATACTCGGTGATGATTAAAGATACACAGAAACCCGATATGTCATTTTGTTCGTCGGAACATATTCTAGACATTCATGGGGTTTTTAGTAAAATTAGAATTAACAAAAGTGATGTATAAGGTAGCACACCACAGTAAGACAGCCTGGCCATGGGCAATTTTTTTGTTAAGCAAATAACTCCTGTATTATGATATGTATAAAAAATGAAAAAATAAATGTACACTATAATTGGTATATCCAGTATGAAGTAGTACATACAGGCTTCACATTTATTAAAACAAAAATCAATAAATTGGTTCCGGATTTTAAATATCCGGATTTTCCGAACGTGTGTTTACACAGGAAATTTAGTTTCGCCTACAGCGCAAAATGGAAGCCCACAGAAAAGGTAAGATAGCGGAAAAACTTAATTTACAACATATGTCCAAACAAGATTAATTCTGTCAGATTTCAAATATATATACTTTATTAGAGGTTATATGTAAGGTTAACTGGCAATGTTTACATATCTAAAGCATGTGCCATATTTTTCAGAATTTGGCATTTTTACTGTACACTGCTACCTAAACGACGAACAGCTAACCTAATAAATAAAATCAGTCCAATTTGTATAAATCCCAATTGTATAGCTGCACCATGTTGGTCGATATCTTTTTTTTTTCTTTTAAGTTTCGAATATTTTATTCCCCCAGCATTATTGATATATTTTATACTTAAGCTATGCCATTGTTATATATGTATATATAACTAATGAAGATTGCCAGGGTTGGGGAGCCCTGGGATCATTCCACTGGACAATAATGTGTCCTTACGCAAGAGGGCTTGCTCACTGCACACAAATCAATTCTAACATTATGTAGAAGGTAAGGTAACTTTTGGCAAAATGCTCTCTTCCCTAAAGTCTATTAAGTTTCAAAATGTTGGTCGATATCGACTGACAATTCGACACTTGATGACCGAAAGACTGACCTATTGCAAGCCTTAAATAGTAATTGTAATGTGCATATGTTGAATCAGTATGACCCGTGACCTTTGGTGATATATATATATTGACGTTTGGTTCAGGTAGCATACAAGTAATGCTGTTTTGATATTAGCAATTGTTACGTTATATATGTCAATACTCACGTTTGTTATAGTGTTATGGAAGATATAGCAATAACAATTGTAGTCAAATCATCCCCGTATAATGATTATACAAAGTCCCTATATTGTGTTTACCCCTAACAATAATCATCTCCAGTAGAGTTTACATCATTCCTCACCAGTCAATTACCGTATTAGCAGTTAAAGGTACTAAAACAATATCCTTCTTTTTGTGTGGTGAAGATCTATCAACCATATTTGCTACAATGGCATGGGCGACATAATTATGTGACCATTACATGTAAACATCTTTTAACATGATATTTTTCTTTATCTTTCACCTTAATTACGCTGTGTATTTGTAAAATTGACATTTTGTGTTTAGAAAATTGAACCCACGTATAATTAAAAGAAGGAAAAGACTAGAAATGAAATGTTGGAAAGATACGCTGTTACTATAAGGACTAGATAAGTCTCATTGCATAAGGTTAACAGAGTTAGCTCCCTTGAGTTTTATGTGTACATTGCATATTACGTCACTAATTGTTTTGTAGGGGATTCGGTCAAGATGGCGGTTAATAAACATGTGGAGTTTAGACAGTACAGATCTTCTCGTGGTATTTAACACGAAACATGGTGTCAGAAGTTAGAACCATTAATTACATCGAATCCCTGGTGATTTAGAGGAGCTGTTAACATCGATTAGTACAGATGGCGAAGTTCCAGGCCACAGAGAAATTCGACTTTAGTCGTCCTAGCGGTTGACAGGATTGGAGCACGAGGTTCTCGCGCTACAGGACCGCGACGAAACTGCACAAGGATGAGGATGCGGTACAGATAAGTGCATTGATTTACGCTATGGGCAGTCAAGCAGAGCATGTCTTTAAGACTTGAGTGTTCGATATCGCCGGCGATGAGGCGAAATATGAGAAAGTGATGGAAAAATTCACTAATTATTTTATTCCAAAGAGAAACATTATACATGAGAGGGCCCGGTTTCATCAGAGGTGTCAAGCACCCGGCGAATCGGTAGAAGAATTTGTCAGGGCGTTGCATGAAATAGCTGAATATTGTGAATTCACTAATCAGGATGAGTTCGTTAGGGGCAGAATAGTAATAAGAATTGCTGACCGGACCATATCTGAGAACTTACAGATGAAAGCTGATTTGACATTGGAAACAGCTATCCAAACGGCTAGGCAGGCGGAGCTTGTAAAGTCACAGATTAAGGACCAAGGGGGTCACAAACATGTTGAAGAGGTGAGAAAGGGGAGACAATTTAAAAAGAAAAGCAACCCACCAACACATTACCAGCAAGCCCAAAGTCAGTCACATAGTAAACATTACAATCAACATTCACACAGTGAAAGGGGTACATGTACTCGTTGTGCTCGTACACACGGACATAACAAGTGTCCAGCTATAGGAAGGCGGTGTAGGGCCTGTAACAAAATGGATCATTTCGCATGTTGTTGTCGTTCTAAAAAGAAAGTAAAAGAGGTCACAGAGAAAGATAAATTCTTTTTAGGAGCCATAACATCATGTAATAATTATGAAAAGGCATGGGAGGTCACACTGAAGGTTGGAAATACACCTGTAACATTTAAGATAGACACTGGAGCAGACATGAACGTGATATCACAGTACACCTACAACAGACTATAGCCCCATCCGCAACTGAGTCCGACAAACTCCATACTACGGGGTGCTGGAGGCAAAGCGTTACCCTCAGAAGGTACATTTGACTGTATTGTAAAACTCTAGGGGAGACAATTCAAGTTTCCAGTATGTGTGATTGGCGGATCGAGCTCCAGTAATCTACTTGGACGCAATGCCGCGCACCAAATGGGATTAGTAATGAGAGTTGAAACTGTGACAGATGATGTATTTAGACCTACAGGCCTAATGGCATGTGAGCCAGTTAGCATTAAGTTGAGAGATCATGCAGTACCCTATTATGTGAGTGCCTTGCGACGCGTACCATTCCCACTACTCGAACAAGTGGAACATGAACTCAAACGCATGCAGGAAGATGGCATTATAGAAAAGGTAACGCAGCCGACGGACTGGTGTGCTCCAATGGTTCCAGTTGTCTCAAAGATGGGCAAGATTCGTATTTGTGTTGACCTCAAGAAACTGAATGTGGCTGTGAAGCGAGAGCACTTCATGTTGTCTACCTTAGACGATATAGCTCCAAAGCTAGCAGGCGCAAAGGTTTTCTCCAAATTAGATGCCAGCAGCGGGTTTTACCAAATACCTTTGGACACCGAGAGTAGCCGACTGACTACATTTATCACTCCCTTTGGGCGTTTTGCCTTTCGTCGTGTACCCTTTGGTATTACCTCAGCGCCCGAGATATTCCAGCGCAAGATGTCGGAAATGCTCACAGGTTTGGAGGGAGTCGAGGCAATCATAGATGACACAATAATCTATGGAAGGTCACAAGAGGAACACGATTAACGTCTCAGTAAAGTTCTCGACAGAATTAGAGCATCAGGTCTCAAACTTAACAAGGAGAAATGTGAGTTTGGAAAGTCGAAACTGGAATACTTTGGCCATGTGATCAGCGGTGACGGCATTAGTCTCAACCCTAGTCGTATGGAAGCCATTAGAGGACTTGAGTCACCTAAATACCTAACCGAGCTACGGAGAGTCATTGGCATGATAAATTACCTAGGAAGGTTCATTCCAGACCTATCGACAATCATACGTCCTATGACCGATCTCTTGAAATCTGATGTAGTGTGGCAGTGGACTCCAATGCATTCAATGAAATAAAGGAGAAGTTAACAAGTACTCCTACTTTGACATTCTATTGTCCAGACAAACCTACATTTGTCAGTGCTGATGCTAGCAGTTATGGACTGGGTGGTGCTTTATTTCAAAAGGATGCAGACTAGATCAAGCCGGTTGCATTCTGTTCTCGTACTCTGACTCCCGCCGAGTCTAGATATGCCCAGATCGAGAAGGAGTGTTTGGCAGCAGTATTTGCTTGCGAGAAATTCGAGCGTTATTTGATTGGACTTAACTCATTTAAATTGTTCACAGATCACAAGTCATTTGTTCCTCTCATGAATACACAGGACTTGGGTAAGGTGCCAATTCGTTGTCAACGAATGCTCATGCGTCTCCGACGCTACATCCTGGAAGCTCAACATGTGCCAGGTAAACAGTTGGTGGTACCAGACACTTTATCGCGCAGTCCTATCGATGAAGTGCGTAGTGACTTTGAGGACGAGGTCGAGAGTTCTGTTGGCTCAGTCGAAATGTTCCGTCCAGTTTTAGACAAACGACTGGAAAAATCAATAAAGCCACGGTAAACGACGCAACCCTACAAGAAGTTATAAAACATACACAATATGGATGGCCTACACACATAAATGGTGTTCGAACCGAGCTTCGCGATTACTTCACTGCTCGCAATGAACTATCAGTAGCTCATGGCTTACTTTTATACCATGATCGCATTGTCATTCCAAGGGACATCCGAGCAGAAATCTTGGAAAGCCTTCATGATGGTCATTTAGGGCTGAGTAAAACTCGAGCAAAGGCCCAAGCAACGGTATGGTGGCCCGAAATTGGCAAAGACATTAAACACAAGACCAGTATATGTGATTTCTGCCAAGTAAACAAGGCATCGCAGCGCAGGGAACCGATGAAGTTTACGCCTTTGCCCCTTCGTCCGTGGCAAAAGATCGGTGCTGACTTGTGTACCTCTCAAGGGAAACAATACCTCGTAGTAACGGACTACTACTCGCGTTTCATTGAGATAGCGTATCTCGAGGAGACGACCAGTGCTTTTGTTATCGGTAAGCTGAAGAACATGTTTTCTCGATGGGGAATTCCGGAGGAGATGGTGACGGATAATGGAACACAATTCGTGTCTGAGGAATTTAAGGTATTTGCGGATAAATACCAATTTGAACAAGCATTCTCAAGTCCGCATTATCCGCAATCGAACGGAGTTGCTGAGAGTGCTGTCAAAACAGCAAAGCGGATTCTCAAGCAAAACGACATATTTACGGCCTTGATGGCCTATCGGTCAACTCCAATTGAAGCTACAGGGGTAAGCCCTGCTGAGCTCATGATGGGTAGGAAAATACGTACATGTGTTCCGATTACACCAAATGCGTTAACACCAGAATGGCCTGACAGTGATGAAGTATAGCGCAAGGACTCTAATTATAAGGAACGTGCCCGAATGTATTATGATCAGAGCCATAGCGGTACACCGTTGCCGGAGTGAAAACCAGGGGATACAATTAGGATCAAAACCGATAAAGACAAGGTTTGGTCGGATACAGGAACTGTTCGACAGTGTAATTTGGAGGATCGTTCTTATGTGGTTGATATGCCAAAGGGAAGCTCTTTCCACAGGAATCGTAGATTTCTACAACGTGTTGACAAAGCTTCAAATGTGGACAGTCATTCTAATCATTCCGCGACGATGGATTCGCCAACTATTCACAATGAATTGCCACCAGTGTCCGCTGATGTATCACGATCGCCAACAAAACCACAAGACAGTCCAGTAACCACGACAAATCTGTTGTTACCACCCGTAGTGGTCGTGTGTGTGTAAAACCTAGGAAACTAGATGACTACATGACATTTTGAAAGTCGTCAGAGTTGATAAATTTATGTTTCGTAGTGACAGGAAGTACCTGACTAATTATTGTTGAGTAATTTGAGTTTAAAGTGTTGAGTTGAACTGTGCTAAAGTAATAAGTTCCAAGACATTTCAAAGTTTCTTGTAAGTTTACTGATTATTTGCTTTATTGAGAATAATCATAATTGTGGTAAATGGGTTATAGACTGTACTCTGAAATTATAATTACTTTTCTTAAACGGGGAGATGTTACTATAAGGACTAGATAAGTCTCATTGCATAAGGTTAACAGAGTTAGCTCCCTTGAGTTTTATGTGTACATTGCATGTTAGGTCACTAATTGTTGTGTAGGGGATTCGGTCAAGATGGCGGTTAATAAACATGTGGAGTTTAGACAGTACAGATCTTCTCGTGGTATTTAACACGAAACATACGCTATTACCAATCTGATAAATAGTAATGAAAACATTCAACTTTTTAAATCTGTGATAACAGCTTTTATTAAAATAAACAAACACATGTTAAAGACATACAGACCGCCGATGCTATTTTTTAAGAAGAAAGGATTTTTTTATCTTAAACAATGTAACATTAAACACAGTAAGTTTTCGCAAAATCAACTTTTACTCATAGTGAACAATAACTTGATATATACAAATATACCTGTGAAATGTAATCAGAATCTATTCATCGGGGAAACTGAAGGAAACGAGTCTGAAGGTAATGCCCTGTTTCAAACTTTAGTAACAGTGACATAGACCATTGAATGGAATCATGCATATCCATATTTATCTTAAGAAATGCCACATACAATTATAAATTTGAGAAAAAAAAAAAATAATCAAAAAAATCATCGCAATCGGTCGGTAATATCTACTTCAGCAGTGCTCGGCAATAGTATTAGTTTGGTTTTAGTACCTGTACATTAGTATATTGTTAAAAAAGATGAAGCGTTTTCGTTAACAAGTCACTCGTTGTAAAATTTGCAATAGTAATGAGATAGGCGGTATCTGTGATATTGTAACACAAATCGGTTAATAATTTTTGAACACAGATACACATATCCAGCACAAACAAAATGTCTATATTATAATACTTGTCAGTGCAATAGATAAAAACGTGGTTAAAATAGTGAAATTTGTTTTATATGTGTAACAATGTTACAAAATACTTACTCTTAACATACATCGAAATGTAGTTGGATATTCCGTTTGAATAATCAATCCCGTTATATTGACAAGAACCAAGGGTTTAATAGTGTTATATAAGTAAAAGTCGAGATATCCGTCACCGTGTGATCTGACGACAAGTACCTAGGTAACTGCACCATGCCCAGTTAACTGCACTATCGCCCACGCCGCCAAGTCACGAGTTAGGTTCCATTAAATGTGTTATTTTGGAAGTTGATTTAATTTTCGTACGCACCTGCTCAATGAATGAATTGACCTCAGTGGACATTGGATGCATGTGGTCTGAACGTAAACGTTTATTAGGAGGGATATTTTCGGTGTCGAACTAATTGTCAGTAAGTAACATGACAATTATTGTCCCTTTTTATGAAAGAATATATATTACTTTACTATTTTAATTCATCACGAACACTTTTATTGTTATGAAAGGTCATGATAACTGTTCATATTAACCAAAATTGTCAGAAGATAAAATATTTTGCCAATCAGAATGAAATTCAGATTTATTTTTCAACGTCAATGGTCACGGTCAAGGTTAGCAGGTCTACAAATGTAGACCCCATGTGAAAAATTTACTTAGTGAACACCTAGACATTTACGGCAAAGGAAAATTCTTTATATATCCCCTTTACAAAATGGTGAATACTTGCATTACTAAAGGACTTTGCAAGAAAGAAATGCTTGTGAAAATATTTAAACCGAAATTGAATACAATTTAAAAAAAAAAATGTTTTCTTCTCCACGGACAATAAACCTTCACCAAATTAATGTAATAACACCTTGATTAGTAACGTTATATCCCCTGGTGTTATTATATTGTATATGACGTCATAATGTAGTAACCAAGATGCTAGATAAATGAATCGCCTAATATGGCTTTAGGCCTTAAAATGTTAGCGAAACACAACAGTTATCGTGTTAAATCTATATTTTTCATCTTTTTACTCACTATAGTTCGGGGAGATGAACCCAGAGCTCCCTAACTCTGGCAACTCCTATCAATTAAAGATGTATGCATACAATGTTTGCTTAGCCAAAATTGTATATACACATCAGTATTGGGGTATCAAAACATTTGTACTGTGAAACAAAACAAAATCACAACTGTATTCTAGCTGTTACGGACGACGCCATGCCGATAGAACACCCGGAATTCGTCACGGCGAGCTAAAAATGAGCAGATAATCATATTTATATGAAACACAAACACTTCAGAGGGACAGACGTTTTTAAATAAAGATATGATTATATACTAAAATTATACACGAAAGCAATTAAATTATATAAAATGTCACCTTCTTTCTATTCATAAAAGCACGTTTTATAGGTTATGGCCTGTTCAGGTAAAAATACCACTTTAATTCATTCGAAGAAATATTTCAGAAGAAAAAAAGGATTTACTTTGCCATCATAACCGGTGCCATAATGACTTATCCCTCTCCGATATAATAACGAGGCCATAGGATCAAATGGTGGAGGAGTGTTGTTTGTTATAAAAAAAATGAAATGCACGATGTTTCGTTAGTATCTTATCGTGCAGATAACAAAAGGGAAGCAACTCAGAGTTAGAAAAAATCAGAATATGTTTTATTAGTGATATAACACATGGAAATAAACGATTTGCTTATTGTGAAAACAAAATACACCAGTTAACAATACAACTATCTATGCTGTCTTTAAAATCTTGTTGGAAGAAAAATGTCGCAACAACATGAACAGATATGAAACGAAAGTATACACATAAACAAAACAAAAGTCCCTGGTAGTCTATTTATAGAACGAACTGTGAGATATATGTGTCAGCACTAAACCTACCCATAGAGCCACGCAAACATATGTGGTGTATATATACAAATACGTGGTTAGCGATACGCTTCTCGGAACTGAAAACGAAACAGGGATTTCCGTAAGTATCTTCAAGATTTTAATATTGGATTGATCATCAACACGACAGGTATGTTTGAAACGATATTATGTTGTTATTTGTATTGTTTGATAGACACAAGTATAGATATTTCATACGTCACATCATAAGTTGTTCTAGAATATCTTAAAAGTCTATCCTGTAGCGCAAATATTGTTTTAATGTCTGACATACTTTCGGTTTTGTTTATTTTATTCATAATAAATTCGTAGTCATTTTAATTGTGAAATGAATGAAAGATCGCAATTGTTCGATGACATATATAAAGTGGTGTTCGTTTATTCCGACCTACCTTATATATGCTATCTAAAGCTGTTTGTTTTGGGATTCAGAGGTCATGGTCATATCATGCGTGAATAAATTTACAGTAAAAGTCTTTCATTTACATCATAGGATATCAAATAAACTTCTAATTGATAATGTAGTTAGCGGCAAAGATTCCCGAAAAAAATCTATACAATTTGATCAACATTCGGTTTTTAAAGAACTCTCTCCGCGTTTGTTGCTGAAACGAAAGTAGCACATCTAGGATTTTGCGGATCCAGCCAGAACTCAGCATTAACACATATAAATATTCTATTATTTTGACCAATAGTTTGATGTTTTTTCCCTAGAAAGAGGTTTAGTTGGATATGCCTAATTAAATACAGAATATATCTTAATACTCCTTCGTGAAAATATGGTATAAACAAGGCAAAATTAAGTGAATGAATTGAAAAAGGTGTTTATAAAAATGATTAAAAATGCTTTATTAACATACAATATTTGATAAATTCATTAAACTTGATATCAAATGCAACGAATCATCTCGTAAAAAATGTCTGATTTGTTCATAGTATGCAGTTCACATTCCCTTAAAGAAAATTTTGATATTGCAGTTCCCGTAATATTATAACAGGGGATACTGATCCGACAAATATAATAATCATATGGCTTTGTGCAATAAATTAACATTGTTGTATTTTTCACCATCGAAATCTACGATTCCAATGAATTAAAAACAAAGGCATGAATATACATATATATATATAAAGACAAAAACGAACTGGTTGACAAGTTCAAGCGAAAGTCTTAGTTTTAAGATATAGAATTGAAAAAAATACGCCTGATAATTTTACAACAATGATTTTAAAAGTTTATGTCGCTTTAATGCTGTATTTATGTCAAATCAGCAGAATATAAACGGCATTAGTTTTAATGTTTTTCATATTTACTTTCGTGACCAAATTCTGAGATTCTGAAAATTTTGAGAATATTTTTATAAAAACATTGACATGATGAAAACATCGACAAATGGGGAACTTTCTAAGTAACCCCAAATAATCAAATAATTAAAATTCAAAAATAATGATTGACTATACTTTGAGGTGAAAACACAAGACTGTCTAAAATGTTCCACTATTTGAAGAAGTAAATCTAAAACTGATTGTTTTGTATATTTGCCTGCGGCTTGTACGTAGAGTATATAATTTAGCTTAATTGCAATAACAGTTATCAATAGCTGTACAACAAAAAAGAAAATGTGGTGGCATTTAATCATTACTTTTTTGTATGTTAGGTTGCGCACGATGGTTACATTATGCATGAGATTAGAAAATGGTGTGATTAGCTGGAAATACCATTAATATACAGATTTAATCTGTGATTGTATGATTTCTGCTTCCATTATTTCAAGGGATACAGATACCATGTGTCCTATGGAACAACTAATCCCCTTTCCGGAAAGAAAACATCTTCGAAAACAAATTTGTCAAGTCATTTAAGTTGTATTTACATTTCAACAAATTGGATTTAAAAATACAGTTCTGGTACACCGCAATACTTGTGTATTGGAACCTTATTTCAGTTGATTGAACAAACAAGAAACTGAAATATGAGCTATGGATCTTACACATTTCATATCACCTTGCGAATTTGCGATTTTTATACTGTTTTTTGCCATAGCTACGTCGTATGTTCGATTTATTGGTCTGTACATCTAGGTATGTTTAGTGTCATCAAATTACACTAAAATGATTGAAGGTGTTATTCTAAATTCTAATTATCAAGTCACTGATAACAATCCCAAGACAAAGAACAAAATGATATATCAGAGTCACATAAAATAAGATCAAAGTACATGTAAATAATTGGTTTGGATTATACCTTTTAACCATTCATTTTGTTAATAATAACACTTGGTCATATGTAGAAAGTTAGAAATGAACCGGTTTTTACTTGATACTGAATTGTGTAAACCCTTGAATCTGTTTAAAATGGTCAAGAATAAACAAAGAATGCTGTCATGTATATGTAACCTAAACGAAAACTCGATTAAACAACTGCATGATATCAACATTAAAATGTATAGGGAGAATACGTCCAAATGTTCCGAAAAAGCATCAGGGACTCTATTCACGACGGCTGCTATATTACCATGTAGATCTTTGTCAAATCCACGTCAATCGGATTAATTTATACATTACGTTATGAACATTGACGGCGGTCGGTAAGAGGTCATGTGCAGTGCAGTTGACCTCAATGCCTAATATACAACGGTATATTTTTTAAGCAAATCAAAAAGCGTCTTTTACTTCATTTCCTTCTGGGTTATTGTCCTTACAACAATGCACAAACTACGCATTCTATTTCTACTAATGATATCGTTTTGGACGTGAAGTGGCTGGCGATTTGCTCAGCCATTTTGGTTTGGTTGATATTTGGGACTCTCGGATATTATCCATTAAAATAGGACCAAACACGAAGTTGCCGTGGGCAAGCAAATTGCCGGCAAAGCTTCTCAGTCGAGTTATGATTGGCTAGATTAAATGTCAAAAGAACATGAACCATTACCGCTCACTGTCAGATCCTAATTTGTATTGTTTATTTAAAGAAAGTTTTGAAAGTCTAGAAACTTTGGTTACCACTTTACTATTGTTTTATTTCGTAGGAATGAATATCCACCAGTCTTTTTTTCAGCTAACGAGACGTACAACTTGACACGATAGCATGGATTTGGATTTGTCGTGGTCGTTTCACAAGAAAGCAGACGCTCAAACTCTTATTAAGGTATGATGAACTAATATCCATTTGTACCATACATAATAAAATTATTGATTATGGAAAAAAAAAAAATGCGTATCTTTCTAGTATATCAAAGAGGTTTTATATACGTTAACCACGTTGTTTCACAACTCTAGAAGTTGTATTTCCATCTGTTAGTTTCTTGCTGCGCACTCGTTAAACTATCAAAATGTTAACCCAACACGTGAACTATAGTTGGTATAACTAAAGGTACTGTTAGATATCCTCTATTACTTTTGCTGATGTATTTTCTCAAAAGATAGAGAATATTTAATTATCGGCCAGCTGAAACCGGGCGATCTATTTGTGGTTGGTTTAAAGTTTACACGTGGGGAAAAGGAGCGGTTAGTTATGTGCATTGGTATATGCACTGTTTTCAAGAGTTTGATATAAATCAAACCATTCATATTCTTGCTGGTGTTTTTATATTAAAAACAGTTGTGTTTCTGAAGTAAAATCGTGCATTTATTATAATAATTTGTTTTTAATTAATGGATAACGGTCTGTCCCTATTGTCTAAGCTAACTGATAACAAATACACTGTACCAGAAACATTACATCCTTCTTTTTAACGAAGTGTTTCAAGTAAAATATGTTTGCATTAAAAGTTTTTATTGAGTATTGTTGCCTTATCTTTTTAATCAAGATTGCCATTGTATTGCATTTCTGATCACGATATCTCCATATATCCGATACCAGTAATTTTTAATATTAGTTTTTTTTTTAAAGCATTTATTTTAAAGTTTATTACTTCACATGGTATTGTGTATTTTTAGCCGTAATATCATGGTCATGCATGATTATCCTTTTATTACTGATTACAACATATCCATATATGCAATACTAGTCATGCATAATATTGGTATATTTGTTTTAAAAGTTTTTTTTATATCAATCTTTGTGTTTGTCTTTAATTGATTCCAATATAGTCTTTATTCCTATTTCACAGAATTGTATTTGTTATTCAAACATGCATTCCATTATACGGTATGAATATTTTCGTTCAGGTAGAAAATATCTCCCGTGGAAAATGTTGGCTTCTTAAATCTTTCCGGCCGACTTGATACTTTATTATCAAGATCTTCTTGTATCATTAAAATATATTTGTCATGTACATTGTATATAGATTAAAACGAATCTAATTGAAATAATGGTATGATGAACACACTTATATATCTTTGTAAATCACCTTCCGTCTGTCGTCCGTCCGTCTTTAAGGATATTTCTCATAATGATTAGGTAGATTCGCCTTGGTCCTTAATTGTACTTGAATTTTACGACTGATAACAAAACAAAACGACTCGCTAGTTCGCAGAAAGTATTTGATGGATTTTTCTCAAATAAGATATGTAAGAAGCCCCGGTCTCTAGTTCATCTTGATAAAAATGTGACTGATCAGAAAAAAAGAATGCTGACAGAGAGCTGTGTCGTATTTTATTTAAGAAGGCTCTTTATCGATCATTTGAATATGATGGTGGAAGTTCGTTATCGCTATTTCTTGGAAACTTCATCGTGGATCTTTCTAAAATTCCACATTAAAACGAAAAGAGGAAAAATTTCAAAAGTAGAAAAGATCAGTTTTACATAGTTCATGTAATGGCCATGTAATCGTAGGCACCAAGATCCTTACAGCATATTTATCTTGTCTAGATCTAGATTTTCTATTGTCTTGGCTGTATTCTGATAGGTTTGTCGTGGATCTTTCTAAAATTCCACATTAAAACGAAAAGAGGAAACATTTCAAGATTAGCTTTACAAAGTTCATGTAATGGTCATGCAATCGTAGTCACCAAGATCCTTTATCTAGCATCTTTATCTTGTCTCGATCTAGATTATCTGATCTCGGTAGGTTTGTGGGTGTGTGTTCTCTTAGGCATTGTTTTTATACAAATAGATAAAATTGGTGCGAGTTCTACCGTTTTGTCTCTAGCTAAACTGTGTTCACATAGATGTTTTAAACGGTTGTTCTGTTGAGCCTTCACAAATAAAGTTGAATGACATAAAGGGGATACAATTCATAATATGCATTCAGTGCATCATGGATTGTCGTTTTATTCATTGTGACCTCGCGAAAAAAATCAAGCTGTGTTAACATTAAGCATGATACTATTTTGGGCAATAATTAATTCTCATTTCTGCAAGAAGAACATGCGATGCTGATCATTTGAATAATTATCTCCGTTGTAGGAATAATACAAGACTAATAGGGTGCATTAAATTGCCTTTTAATATTTGTTTCCATTTTCAAATATGTTATCAGTATCAAATCGTGCACTGTTGTATCTTATCATAGTGTATTGATATTTTCTATCATTTTAACATTAATGTATTGTTATCATGTGTTTTATGTAGGATTTGAGAAAAGAGGTGACAAGACATATGGATTTTGTGACTTATAATATGGGTAGAATGGACAATGTCCGTATTGCGTTAACTGAAGGTGAAAGAATGCTCCGAGAAGTTTTATGCAAAGATTGCAAAGATGCCGTGAGATCTAAAAGAAAAAATCTGCATTCTGGCAATATACCATCTTACAAGAAAACGACATTTAAAATGCTGCCACCAGAACGACTCCATATTGTGAATGAGATAACTAACATGTTAATTCAGCTCGAACGTTCAAAATCGGAGAATGAAGGAGAGGAATTCTGTACACAGGAGGATTACTACGAACAGGAAATGATAAAGATGAAACAGACGTACCAGGAAGAACTTGATCAGATAAAATCTGATATGAAATCGATGGAAAATAAATATAAAAAGGAAATTCAAGACAAACAAGCGGAAACGAAGGACACAAAGAAAAAGCTAACGGCTGAAATGAAAGAATTAAAACTTAATAATGAACAATTGTCAAGAAAACTCCAATCATTTGACAAAAATGACACCGAATTACGTTTACTGAAAGATGAACAAAAACGTCTGAAGAAACAACTAGAATTATGTCACGACGAGAATAGAAAACTGCGGAGAGATTTGGAAAGGAAGGATGATGAGCTAAAAAGACGTCAGCCAGCATCGTCAGGATATGGAACAAGAAACACTGGTGTCGATGAGAGAGAAAAGGAAATAAAGTGTTTAAAGGAAGGGCTGTGTAAGTATTTGATATAATCAATTATATGCTTATGAAACGTCGTTCCAGAGAAAGATACTGGATTACCAATCTCTAAACCTGCTACCCTCGGGGTATGAACGAACGTTGAAGGTCGTCTTCTTGGTGTATTCTCCATTTGACCATTATATTTGACAATTCATGTAGTTAATTGTTCAATTTGTTAAAATTTTCATAATTGCTGTACTTATGGGGGCATCTATTCATTGTTGCTCTTTGAGACTCACATTAAGTCGCCTCCCGCCATCATGCAACAGCATCTTGGTCCGATTTGGCCCGAATCGTCTGTTTCCCGTAGCGTCCTGTATATAGGGACACTTCGGCATTCGTATTTCTTATATTCTCAGTCTTGATAAATATTCGTAGTAGTTTTTCACACCACTCTCTATAATTCTTATCTTAAACATATTTTTCTATAGTTTTTCAGACTTTGTACACAGACTTTGACATTTTTCATAGTCCAGACTACTAGAAATACATGTACTTCGTAATTCGTATCCTACAGACATACATTTGCAAGGATCCAGTGTCACCCGGACTATTACCGTTTTTTATAACTCTTTTGACCCAGATATATACATATACATAATATACATGTAATATGTTTCAATAGTTTAAAACCTAATTTCATGTAAAAGAAAAAGAGAATTGTTTCCAAAAATGTTTCGAAATGACTGCTTGTGATAAAAATGACAATCGTGGCATATCTACCAATTTCAGTTTCAAAATGTGAGGAACTTCAAAGAATTAAGGTACCATTTGAGAGCTTGGAATTGGAGTCAAAAGAGCTACTGCAAAAACTTGAAAATCTCAAATATATCAAAGAAAAAATTCAAGAAGAAAACAGCTCTTTAAAGGTTGAACTTTGTGAGTCTTCATTATTGAAATCTTTAAGAAATGATATTGCTTTCATATCTATAATTAATATACATGTGTCTTCTGCTAATTTCCATTTTAGTAGTAAATTAAACTCGTTGATGTGATATTCATGCATAAACATAAACGATCCAATTGCATATTTTACTCTCGTTTGTAGAAATTAGACGAAAATATGACTCCAGGAAAATAAAATAGTTTTAAATAAAATGAAATCTCATCTCACAAGTAAATACAGTTTATCATGATCTGGAAGAATGTGATTATGTCCTATTTATATATTTCAGCTTCGAAAAACGAAGAACTGCAAAAAGTTCACGTTCATGTTGAAAATTTGAAATTGGAACACACAGAACAAAAGCAAGATATTGAAAACCTTAAAGATAATATTGAGATATTGCGGAAAGAAAACAACGCCTTAAATGCCGCACTTTGTGAGTCACCTTTGTTGAAGTAGTTGTTAACTACATCTGTCAAATACAGTTTCTGCTCTTATTTAATGTAGTTTATGTAGTGTTACCAATGACGGTAGTTGTAACGAAATCTGTGACTGTGTTCATTAGGTTTTCACTATAGCAGTATATAACTGTTTTCAAGAAAATTCCGGTAAATCTTCTGATACTCTTTCTGATCAATTACGACATCTTTTTTTATATAATGTTTAAATATGAATATCCGGTGGAATAAATATTTTACTTATTTCGTTAACCATTAGCGATCTTGCAATTGTGTTTCAGGCAGGAAGGAGGAAGAGATCGAATCGATGAAAACACAAATCAAAGAGTTGCAGAAACAAAACAAAAGAGAAATAGGTATGATCAACTTACTGTCAATAATATCTAAAGACTAAAGTGTAGCAAGAAATACATTGCACTTGCGTACCAGAGCTTTAAGTATTTACAATTTTTTGAAATATGTACACATTTGCTGACACAAATACGATTGTAATGCTGTAATTAAAGGTAATAGGACATTCTATGTATTAAAAAATCATCCCATATAATGCGTGGAACATCATAAGTAGACTCCCTTGTATGCAACGGAGAGATTTTACTTTTCCAAAATCGTATCATTTTATTTCTTAAAGATATTTTTATGAAAGGAATGTCGAACCAATGTTAAGATTAAGTATTCATTTGTTTCGGAAATATTTTACAAACCGTATGCATACGTATGCATATACATGTATATGTGCGTTGTTGAGAGTCGGCCTCACAACAAGACAGCAGATTTCATTATTACTTTTTACGGATAAACACTAGTATATTTGAAACGTTAAGTCACTTGAAATTACAAAGAAACATTTCGGCTGGACAAGAACATTAATTCACCGTAACAATGTGCTATTTGAAGTATAAAGCTTAACCGGCTCAGGTAATTCCCGAATAAACCATTAACCTCAAAAATTAATCACTTCAATATTTGTTTTAGTCATGGGACTTTGCAAACAACGAAGTGGAATGGGCAAAGCAATGGTAGACATGATCACCAAGGAGTTAAAGAGACGGGTCGGGGGACTGCTTGGGCACAACATTGAGCTCACCTTACGACAGTGTACGGGCACCTCTGATATCCCTAACGGGCCCCTGGTTGTGTTATGTCTGAACATGTCAAGGATAGGTACTAACATACAGGATGCCCTGGGAGGAATTCAGAGTACGTTTTCATATACAGTATATGGTACATTTAAAACATAAAGCATTGAAAATGATTGTCCCCTTGTACAAA